>NC_086373.1:25562978-26267145 GCF_036588685.1 Mytilus trossulus | reverse complement strand
CAACAAATCGATCAAAGAACACAAAAAAGTCGACAGTCGCCAATCATACGTCTTCAAAGTGACAGCGAAAAAAATCCCACGCCGATAGGCTTCCTTCAGCTGCATGGCCCGTGCCCTAAACAAAAATGTGTATCCGGTTAGATCAGTGATAATGGATGCCCAAATTCCGAAATATATAAATGAATTAAAATTCAACTTTGAATCATACAAGACTAACAAAGACCAGAGGCTCCTGATTTGGGACAGGCGCAAACAAACACCGGCTTGGTAAAATATGTCACTTTTAAGTCTTGTGAGATCTCAACCTGAACATATAAATAATTCTAATGCAATTAATTTGTAACGATAATTTTCATTGGACGTTGATAAATATTTTGAGGGGTTAGATTCCACGTTCTACCAGTCCGTAACTAAGAAAGCTACCATTTTGAATTCCGATTATTTTGGGATATGTAATTTCTCAAAAAATAAACAAGATATTCACATTTTGAGCCTCAAAATCTTCTTTTTGTCTATATTGAAGCCATTATGAAGTGTACGAAAAGTAAAAATACGTTTAGTATTCATGTTTGACATCCAGATTAAACACATGACGTCACATTGTTAAGATGCTAAAGACAATGCGACAGTTTCGCGAACTTTTTCATTTATGCCATTTTTAAGCCAAAATATTTATTAAATGACATTTATTTTAAGATGCGGCATTAGAATGGAGATAACTGTATTGTATTTTAAGTTTGGCCTTCGTAAAACTTGATTTTACTGTCGCAAATATCCGTTTACCTATCTCCGCTCCGCGTCGCTAGGTAAACTCAATTTGCGACAGTAAAATCTACGTTTTACGAAGGCCAAGCTTAAAATACAATACAGTTATCTCCTACATTGCAAAATAGGCTAGCTCGATTACTCAAGTACGTCATCAGGCAGCATTCGACATTACCATACTATTTTGTATATCACAATATGCCATGATTTTAATTTAAATTCGCTGGTTAAATGATCCACAGGCACTAGATATTGGCAATGGGAAGAAAATAGTGTCCATACTCCATTATATACAAATGATCATTATCCCAGATTTCCTTATATTATAAAAATTATGAAATTCTGTAAAAGGTTTTTTCAAATGACGATTTAATTAGTTTTCCACGGTAAAATAAAATATTAGTTGTATCATTCTATTATGGTTAGCACTGGCGGATCCAGGGGGTCCGGGGTTTGGAACCCCCCCTTTTTTTTTAACGATTAATGCATTTGAATGGGAGCATTTGGTTGAAAATCCCCCCCCCCCCCTTTTTTTTACTTGGGACCCCCTTTTTTTAAATGGCTGGGTCCGCCCCTGGTTAGCCTCTATGATAGCCGCCTAAAAAAATATGGACCCACGCAAGAAAACTAATGTTATGTTGATATGAGTTGTGGTTCTTGTTGTGACAGGAGTTGCTTCCCTTAGAAAGTAGCAGAAGCATGTCGTTGCTTTTGAGTTGTGAACATTTCCCAAAATATTATGGATAACAAACATGTTGTGGCATTGACAGTATATTTGTTGTTTTTTTTGCTCAATTATGGATGCCATGCACGAATTAATTACAATATTACAGAATGCCAGGAATGTTCTCATCAGGTAAATTTTTAGTGTCACTCCATTTTTCGATATAATTTGTCTTCTGCATCAAATGTTAAGCATAAGTGCGTGACCGAATTTCGTGTTTCCTTGTTTTAAGTAATATTATTGTTTTCCCAGTTTAGAGTGATTAATTTAAGATTGCTAAACAATTGCGTATTCTGGGTTGAAATGGGGGATGCTATTACTATTATTAGCATGATTAGTGTTCTTGAGCCTCCGGCATGTCCGGGGACTGCAGGATCTGACAGCCTCAGCCTCAGGTACATCTTTTAAATACAGACCAGCTTATCCTTTAAAAAATAATTCGTTCTTTACCTTAGTTTGTATTTCTTAACTTCTATTGTGAAAACTCAGCACATGTCAGAAGAATTAATTTACACATGATATATTCCTATTTTTTGGTTTTTAAATTTTTAATATTTACTAAAAACCAACTTAGGAACAAACAAATAAATGTAGAAATTTCCTTTTTGTGCTGCAGACTTGGAGAATAATGCCAAGAATGAATTTTATACATTCAGACTAAGCCAGATCAGGCAGATGTTTTGAATATAAAATATAAAATTCAATCATATTATTTAAACTGTTAACCATGAGTATGACTTTAAATTAATGTACAGGTATTTTAAATAGCATATGAAATATTTATACCTTTTCATTATAGAATTATGAAAGATTACATTATCAGTATGCCATGTATGCATTTACAGTTTAAATAATCAAAATAAAAACTTGTACCTAGGTATCTTGAGATTTGTCGAATTGATGGAGACACATTAATAATTAATCATAATATTTGAACTTATCTGTATTAATAAATGATTTTATAGGAATAAATAGTTTTAAAGGTCCATTAAATTTTAAGGGAAATTTCAGAAACTTGACCACAACATCCTCTTGAAATGAATTCATCATGTTCATATTATACATTTAAGACATGTAATCTAGTAACTTTGTAACTTCATTAAAAGCATACATTTTTTGACTTAATAAAGCAAGTTGCAACTTTTTAAAACAAGAGTTACTGTTGATACATTCCAAAAGTAGGAACCTTCAATTAAACATTGATATCTTTTACATAATTGAATATATCAGAGGAGGATTTAGGGAAAAAAGGGGAGGGGGGGGGGGGGGCGCAGGTATTTATTGGGAAAATAATTGGTTGATTATATAGGGAATCACTGAAGTATGACTGGAGCAAACCCCTTCTATTGAAAATTTCTGGGCCACTGTATATTGCTGAGATTAATTTTTCAGGGTAAAAGTTGCATGATATGATATTTGTACTTTTTTTTTCCATTAAAATGTTATAAGATTTATAGTCCTACCATTTTCCTGGTGGAGAGCAGATTCAAAATTTAAAGTATATAGATTTACTTTTGATTAAAATAATAAATTTAATTAAACATCCTACAATCATGACAGTCCTTGCCATGGCATTGTCAGTTCATTTTCCATCTATGAGTTTGACTGTTCCTCTGGTATCTTTTGCCCCTCTTTTGAAAATTCCAGGAAATCTTCTGAATAGACAGTCTCTGTTAAATTCCATTTTGTTAATTGAAAACTCAAAAGCAAAAATATTTTGTTCCTGTAATTCAGTGCATTTTATGATTATGGTTTGTTGCTGTATATCATATTTGTTTTTCTTCATTATTTTAAACATAAATCAGGTCATTAGTTTTCTCATTTGAATTGTTTTACATTTGTCATTTCTGTGCCTTTTATACATTGTAGCTGACTGCATTATGGGTTGAAAGGTTCTGCTAAATGTTGAAGGCTGTACAGTGACCTATGGTTGTTAATTTCTGTGTCATTTCGTCTCTTTTGAAGAGTATTATCATTGGCAATCATTTTACCAAATCTTCTATTTTTTTAAGTTACATTTTCTAAACAAAGTTAAAAATTATTTTCAATTATTTCAAGTCAAAGAGCCTTCAAAATAGATTTTATCCCTTATTTTTAAATTTGGTAATGGGCGATATCTCCAATTTTGTGTTGGAGATACCAATTCAAAATTCAACATCTTCAGCTATCATTAGATATTGGCATTCAAAGTAAGCCAGTACATAATTTGCAATACAATATAGTTTGAAATTGTCACAAAAATTAAAATTAAGCCCATAATTGTACAATTGTACTATTCATTAAATTTACAATGATTATATTGGAAAAAGTTTTCAGGCAAGAAATTTGAAAAAAAGAAATTTCTGTATTAAACTGTCATCAAATCATGAACTATTATAAAAACAAGTTCAATATCCTTAGTTTATCTTGTGAACTGGAAATAAGACATCCATGACAGTGACTGAATGGAAATAAATTTTTTAACATGATTCTTATTGATCCGTCAAATCAAATCAGATCACATAATGTAGAAAATTGATTAAAGTATTTGTGGAGTCTCCTACAAGCATAACATTTCTTGGCATATATGACATAGACTTGTGAATTATGTCACAAAGGCGGCAGACAAAGGCACCTGTAATTCAAGAATGTTTTTCTTGAAGAGACAATTTGAAACAATGATTTTCATTGATTTTTACTAAAGATCAATTGTTGAGTTTTTTAAGAACACTGTTTCAGTCTACAAACAAATTTGAAATCATGAAAAAGTGAATCAGTGCTGAATGGCAGTAATATTATAGTAGGATAGGTTCCTTTTAATGATATATAATGTTATAAGATAAATAGAAAAAAAAAGATTTTGTGAATATTTTTTACATACAATATTAATGATGGTACACTTTAATATAAAAAAAAAAATCTTGACTACAGCTTTTTACTTGTATTAAAATGAGAAGATTTGGTATGGTTGATTACCAATGAGACAGATATCCACCAGAGACCAATTGACATAGGAATGTGAGAAAATCTTGTCCACAGCACTACCATTTGACTACCTTCAACTACTATCTTTTTATTTTGAAAAAATTACATTTCATGTATGTTTCATTACCATACAATATTTTGATTGGCTAACAGCAATCTAGCATCACTCTGAAATTAACATTCATTACACAATGAAATGTAACATTCATGATGAAACAAGGTCCCACATTAAAAATATAAATCGGGCTGTTCTCTAAAGTATAAAGGGCACAGGTAAATTTTTTTTTTTTTAATAGATATCATTTTCATTATCCTAACTAAAAAACATAATTATAAGTATTGAATGCTTCCTTTTGTAATTTCAAACGGTTGTAAAAATGTTGACTGTGCGCACATGCATTTATTTAGAATGAAGTGCTTCTAAGCTTCATGCAAAATGTACTTCGGTCTACGCTTTTACACCCAAAAGAATTTACAAAAAAAAATGCCTCAATTCTCAAATGAGTAAACTAAAGGTTTTGAAGATAAAACTCTTCTTCTGTTCTATGTATTTCATTGATATTATACACAAAGTTTTAGTATTACTATTTTTTATGGACTGTCTGATGAAATTTGTTTTTTTCATGGGTACTTAATTTCATGGTATTGTTGGGTAAATGTTTTAAGCATAGTTTACAATGAAAGTAATACCCCAGGCCCACAAATGGGTCCTACTAAAATGCGCCCGGGTGAAGAAATAGCGCCCTGGGAAAAGAAAAAGCGCCCGGAGAAGAAAATTTGCGCCCGGGGAACAGAAAAAGCGCCCGGGGAAAACATATGATATTTTATTGGCATGAGACAACTTTATTAAGTTCTGAACATTTTTTTATTTTTTTATTTTAGACAAGTAATTTGCAAATTCAGTTATAGACATTTGTAATAAAGCACAAAAACAAATATGACTATTTCAATTTTAACAATACTATATGAATTATACTATTTCGAAAGACTAATAATATTGGATCACAGTTTATGCTGAAGATACGATATCAAAATGAAATATGTATAAGACAACTCAAATTTCACAGATAAATATTAATTTAATCAAAATTAAAAGAGTTACACATAATAAATCAGCAAAAAAAGCAGTTCTATACATGTACCGTGGTTAAAACAAGGGGGTAAACAGCAGGTGTGTGGTTTAAATTTAAGTCTAAGCATTAAAACCCCGTTAACCATAGCCATTGAAACAGTTTTAGTTTTATAAAAAGATATAATAAATCTATCTCAGCATCTGTATAAAAAAAGTGTTCACATGCATGCAGTTGCGAAAATATTAGACCTCAGGCACCGATTATTTTTAAATAACAATATATACATCGTACATATCCCCATTTATATTAAGGACAGAACAAGCAATGATTAGTTATTTTTTAAGGGAATAAATATTGTTATAAAATATTATAATTTTCTTCTCCCGGGCGCTAATTTTTTTCTCCGGACGCTAATTTTCCATCTCCGGGCGCTTTTTCTTTTCCCCGGGCGCTTTTTCTCCTCCCGGGCGCTCCCGGTCGCTTTTTAGTAGGACCGCCACAAATAACGAATCTTCAGTAATTTATGATATTTATAAGTATATTTTCATTGGGAGTTGAAAGAATCCTATTTTTGATTATATTTGCACGTAAGGACTTGGATGAAATAAGTATGCCATATAAGCTACTAAAGTTTTAGATTTT
The DNA here is from genome assembly GCF_036588685.1 of Mytilus trossulus. Lineage (NCBI taxonomy): Eukaryota > Metazoa > Mollusca > Bivalvia > Mytilida > Mytilidae > Mytilus > Mytilus trossulus. Next base: position 26,260,977 of record NC_086373.1, on the reverse strand, counting down.
TCTATAGCTAAGTTTTATAAGAAAAACGTATAATCTCATCGTTTTACAGCCATATTAAAAATTCATTAAAACTCTAGGTTAGTTGTGTGATGTAGCAACTGTTCAATTTCCCCTGAAAATCTTTAATTTTTAGCTGTTGAATATGCAAATGATATGTAGGGTAAACCGTATGCTTAACAATATAAGGCAAAACCCAACCTTGGAAGTTTAACATACAGTTATAGTTGCATGTTCAACTTCTCTGTTTGTCTAATTTTTTCTACATTGACGTCAGTGACACTTCCCACTCAGATATTGAAAAGGATTATAGCATAAAAACCTCTATAATACCTAATAATAAACATGTAACAGTCGTAATCATCACCCCTGTACAGTTCTTACAAGACCTTCCAAAAAAATGCATACTGTTTGTGTGTTTGTTTGTGTACAGCTGTTCAATATCTACAGGCGCACCAGCAGGTGAACGAAATCTGTGGAGTACGCTTTTATTGATTTTTGTGTTGTACTGATTCTAGCTCAACATTTTAATGGTAAATGACAGTTGCTTTGGGATTCATAAAACTTATTTTTATAGGGGAGGTATTGTGGATTATTGAACCTAATGACCTTGACCCACATTATTAGTGATGTTGAGGTGGGATGTTGACCTCAACGTCATCGTTGTATAATTAAGTAAATATCCCCTACTTCTTGAAATCAGAATTCTATTTATTTCTATTGTTTATTATCAAAAACATGTTTAGGGATTGTTAACTTCAACACAATAGTCTTAAGTAAATATACCTGACTTCTGAAATGAAATGTATTTATTTGGTTTACAATGGAATGTCAAGGACACATTACTAGTATATGGGTTAAAACCAAACAAACAAAAACTTCCTGTCCAGTTAAACTGCAAATTTTGAAATTAAAATACAGATAAAAACATATTCCTCAATTTCTCTTAGTGAAATTGTTATTACCAGAATTATCCACTGACCATGTTTTTAAGGAGGAGGTAAGATTAACCCCCTGGCTGACATTCATCATTCTAGGTAAAAGCATCAATTGACCTTACATGCATCTGACACAAAAGTTGCAATCAATTAAATGTGCATACACACATCACAAAGTTTTAATGTTACAATTGAATGAACATACACACCACACAGTTTTAATGTTACAATTGACTGTACATACACACCACACAGTTTTAAAGTTAAAATTGACTGTATATACTCATCACAAAGTTTTAATGTTACAATTGACTGTACATACACATCACAAAGTTTTAATGTTACAACTCACTGTACATACACAGCACACAGTTTTAATGTTACAACTCACTGTACATACACAGCACACAGTTTTAAAGTTAAAATTGACTGTATATACTCATCACAAAGTTTTAATGTTACAATTGACTGTACAAACACATCACAAAGTTTTAATGTTACAACTGACTGTACATACACACCACACAGTTTTAAAGTTAAAATTGACTGTATATACTTTTCACAAAGTTTTTATGTTACAATTGACTGTACATACACATCACAAAGTTTTAATGTTACAACTGACTGTACATACACACCACACAGTTTTAAAGTTAAAATTGACTGTATATACTCATCACAAAGTTTTAATGTTACAACTCACTGTACATACACAGCACACAGTTTTAATGTTACAACTCACTGTACATACACAGCACACAGTTTTAAAGTTAAAATTGACTGTATATACTCATCACAAAGTTTTAATGTTACAATTGACTGTACAAACACATCACAAAGTTTTAATGTTACAACTCACTGTACATACACAGCACACAGTTTTAAAGTTAAAATTGACTGTATATACTCATCACAAAGTTTTAATGTTACAATTGACTGTACAAACACATCACAAAGTTTTAATGTTACAACTGACTGTACATACACACCACACAGTTTTAAAGTTAAAATTGACTGTATATACTCTTCACAAAGTTTTTATGTTACAATTGACTGTACATACACATCACAAAGTTTTAATGTTACAACTCACTGTACATACACAGCACACAGTTTTAATGTTATAACTCACTGTACATACACAGCACACAGTTTTAATGTTACAACTCACTACATACTCATCACAAAGTTTTAATGTTACAATTGACTATACATACACATCATATAGTTTGAAAGTTACAATTGACTGTATATACTCATCACAAAGTTTTAATGTTACAATTGACTGTACAAACACATCACAAAGTTTTAATGTTACAACTGACTGTACATACACACCACACAGTTTTAAAGTTAAAATTGACTGTATATACTCTTCACAAAGTTTTAATGTTACAATTGACTGTACATACACATCACAAAGTTTTAATGTTACAACTGACTGTACATACACACCACAAAGTTTTAATGTTACAATTGACTATACATACACATCATAAAGTTTGAAAGTTACAATTGACTGTACATACACTTCACTAAGTTTTAATGTTACAATTGACTGTATATACACATCACAAAGTTTTATTGTTACAATTGACTACACACACGGTCACACATCACAAAGTTTAAAAGTTATAATTGACTGTACACACACATCACAAAGTTTTAAAGTACAATTAACTACCAGTACATATAAATCACAAAGATTTGTCATCACAGCAATTTCATGAAATGGAATGACTGCTTGTTGGACAGACAATTGCTTTATTTATTTTTGTCACAATGAATAAGGTAATATTGCAACCAAAACAAAAGTACTCCATAAATATAAAATAAAATATATATTATATGATAAAAAGTTTTTATAATGGAGGAAATATAAACACATTTTTTTAATAGATAAAATGATGAAATCTGTAAACTGTTTGCTCTTTTGAAATATATCTTGACTGATTATGATGTATCTCTTAAAAAGGATAATATAAAACCATCGATTTTTATAGAATTTTAAAGAAACGTAAATCACACTAGGACATAATCTATTTGCAAATAAATCACTTCATGGTATTATGAAAAAGAACAAAGGAAAGAAATGGATCAATAGGTACTTACAAACTTTATTATTGCTATTGATAGAGGAAAATGTTATTGACCCCAAAAGAATTTCTTTTAATAATATTCTTGTTTTTTTTCTTTATAGATTTTTTTTTCTTTTTTTGGTAACAAATGTTGCTTATGGCGAGACAGGTATGCTAGTCTGTGGAGGCGGCTACAGTCTTAACTTATTTTATAAAACAAAATATATTTCAGAAAGCAGAAAAACTAGACAACTAGACCTCTATGTTTTGTGTGACCTTTAACAATGAGCAAAGGGAATTACATGTATAAGTTGACATCTGTTTTTCTAAACCTAATTGTCATTTTCAAGTACTATTAATACATGTTATTATGTTTAGTGAAAAGATCTATACAGATTTAGTTATATGATTGGCTGATGTCCATCTGTCCCAAATCTTGAGATTATATCTTTAAGCTTGACCAAATCTAATATTATTTGTCCTTATTCAGTTTAGATTGTGATTTCATCCACTTAAGTTTGCAATTATAAAGTGTACAATCTACATACCACTTTGAAAAAAATTATTTCTTACATTCAATGTTGAAGGCTGTACCGTGACCTGTAGTTGTTAAACTCTATGTCATATTGATTTCTTGTGGCGAGTTGTCCATTGGAAATCATACCACATCTTATTTTTCTATGTAAGCATACTTAACTAATTAAGGTAAATGAATGTATTATGTTTTTATTAACCCTGTTTAGTTTTAGATTAACTCCCTGGATTTATACCTGAAATTACTGTTTTGTAGTAATCTCTGGTAATACTAAACTAATATTTATGAAATTTAATCAGTTTAGCTTTCATGATTGTTATTTTAATTGCTTTGTACAGAGTAAATGATTTTGAATAGAGAAATAAAATCTAGCCTTTATTCATCCCAATTTAAAAAAAACATTCTACGTCTATTTAAAATGAATTTAATACAGTGTTATATTTTGCTGCATTTGGTAATGAAGTCTCCAAACACAAAAAGAGTTGTAATAAAGGAGATAATTTAATTATTATTGCTATTTTGCAAAATTTTCCTTTGATCTTTCTGACTGAGAATTTTCTTTCTCAGCATAGTAGAGTGATATGAAAAATTATCACTAGAGCTAGAAACTAAGGGCGCACATGCCCATTGTCAATGATTAGGTATAATAGTGCTAAACAGATTATCATTGGTCATCTCATCTAGAATTGCTTTTCTCACTTTTGCCTTTCAGGCTCAAGCACAAAATCAATCTTGTTGAGATGATCAACGATATGGCAGATTCCATGTAAGAAATGGAAATGTCTGTCAAAATGAATAAATAAATAAAAATAATAATTACTGTTATGTGAAAGATAATCTGTGAATGTTTTGATGAATAATGATGATAGATGAAATTATAAAAATATTTTTTGGATATCATAGTTTCTGTTTAAAGTAGAAATTATTAAAACAAGTTGAAAAAATGCAAAAATTTTGACAGAATTAACTCCCATTTTTTTACACAATGTTTATGTGTTGCAATGCTTTATGTTGACACTTGTATACTGGTATTTACTAGTGTAGTCATGTTATTCAAACATCCCTGTTTCCAAATCTGTTACTTTTTTTAGTCAAAAACATCTGTGATATATATTTTTTTCACTTTCAAATATCTTGCTTTAAAGCTCAGTGTCTGTCAATAAATCTTATGTCAGGAACATCGCTGTAAAAACTTTCATAATCATTGTTGGTTCCAATATATGCCATTTAAAACTTTAAATCATGAAGTGCATAAGAAAAAACACATGTTGATTCTTTCATTTAACTTTATTCAAGCACTATTTTTAACTTATATGTTTCATACACAAGATCTGTCAAACTTGTTTTCTTATGTCTGAAACATTTGAATGTGCTAACAGTTAAAGTTATTTGACCTGAGGTGAAATCTTGTGAAATGTTAGGCTGCAGTATTTTCCAGGGGTTTTAAAAATGACTTTCAACTAGGATTTGATTTCCAATGTCAGTAAAAAAAAAACAAATATATATTGTCTGTCAAAATATCTTATGTATGAAAAATCTTATGTCAGAATCAAGTCTGTCAAAATCTTATGTCAGAAACTCAATTTGTCTGTCAAATCTTATGTTAGAAAAATTAAAGTCTGTCAAATCTTATGTATGAAAAAGTAAAGTCTGTCAAATCTTATGTATGAAAAAATAAAGTCTGTCAAATCTTATGTATGAAAAAATAAAGTCTGTCAAATCTTATGTCAGAAATAATTAAGTCTGTCAAATCTTATGTCAGAAATAATAAAGTCTGTCAAATCTTATGTCAGAAACATAACATTTAAGGCTTCGTTTATTTAAAAAGGATGATGCTGATAAATTTTTTTTTGGTCAAATTGTCTTTATCTTTATTAGTAAAGCATTTATTCAAAAACAGAAGTTCATTGCTTATGTTTTTTTGCCTAACATGCTTATGGGAGTTGTTTCACTTTCTTACATGGAATCTGCCATATGATCTATGTTACCATTTTGAGTTGTCATGGATCTTTTTATAAAATAGTTAAAAAAATAATTTCTACCAGATTAGTGATGTAGTAGTTTGACAACTTAGACCACTCAGCTCTTTTCTTTGTTAGACAATGAAGTCTTTCAAAAGATAAATGAGTTTGTGAATTCAAATCTGCTACACTTTAGATTGACATGAAAGAATTGATTTTTAAATATTTTTTTCATGTATGTGAGACAAATTGACATATATTTAAGCTTTAATCACTATATGATTGGATTGATTTTTCAGTTTCTCCTAGAAAATTGTAGAATCTGCTTTCTGTTCTAATGTGGAAGTTTTGAAAACCTAAAATCAATTATGTCCTACAGTCATGACAGTTTACATTGGAGACAAACTTGACATAATCACATTATTTTATGTGTAGGTATATCATGTATTACTCAAAACATTTTATTATTTGATCAGAATGCTTTGCATTACTGTCATAGAAAAAAGCTTGGTCTATTGTCATTAAGAAAATAAACCTTGGAAAATGTCTGAAAATTTATGTCGAATTTGACAAATTTGCTTCATAACTCAAGGTTGATTATGTATCAGTTTTGCTTGTCATAAACACTATATATATATAAAATATCATGTGTTACAGGTACTTAGATTTTTGATAGGGATTTTTCAGGAGTTCTTCAATTAGAAAATGTGGACTACAATCCTTTTAAAATGTAGAGCAAATAGATACATCTTTGTTTTTTTTTACTTTCAATCTGCATTCATGATTCAATCTTTATAGACTTAAGTATTACCTTGCTTCTATTGTTAACTGAGGCTTTAGAATGCATTGCCTGTCCATTTCTACATTTATCTGTGTTGTCTATTTAAACAAATGATTATATCTTCTAACAACTGCTTCACCTTGTGCAACACACACAATGGAGGCCTTGGTGGCTACATGGTCTAAGTAATTCACACAATGGGAGCCTTGGTGGCTACATGGTCTTAGTAGTTCACACAATGGGGGCCTTGGTGGCTACATGATCTTAGTAGTTCACACAATGGTGGCCTTGGAGGCTACATGATCTAAGTAGTTCACACAATGGGGGCCTTGGTGGCTACATGGTCTTAGTAGTTCACACAATGGGGGCCTTGGTGGCTACATGGTTTAAGTAGTTCACACAATGAGGGCCTTGGTGGCTACATGGTCTAAGTAGTTCACACAATGGGGACCTTGGTGGCTACATGGTCTAAGTAGTTCATACAATGCCAGGAGGACCTTGGTGTCTACATGGTCTAAGTAGTTCACACAATGGGGGCCTTGGTGGCTACATGGTCTAAGTAGTTCACACAATGGGGGCCTTGGTGGCTACATGGTCTAAGTAGTTCACACAATGGAGGCCTTGGTGGCTACATGGTCTAAGTAGTTATCACAATAGGGGCCTTGGTGGCTACATGGTCTAAGTAGTTCACACAATGGGGGCCTTGGTGGCTACATGGTCTAAGTAGTTAACACAATGGGGGCCTTGGTGGCTACATGGTCTAAGTAGTTCACACAATGGGGGCCTTGGTGGCTACATGGTCTAAGTAGTTCACACAATGGGGGCCTAAAGGGCTACATGGTCTAAGTAGTTAACACAATGGGGGCCTTGGTGGCTACATGGTCTAAGTAGTTCACACAATGGGGGCCTTGGTGGATACATGGTCTTAGTAGTTCATACAATGGGGGCCTTGGTGGCTACATGGTCTAAGTAGTTTACACAATGGGGGCCTTGGTTGCTAGATGGTCTAAGTAGTTCACACAATGGGGGCCTTGGTGGCTACATTGTCTAAGTAGTTCATCTACAGCTATCACTAGCCAGCCAAAGCTCAGGATATGAGTTCAAACTCAATATGTGACTGGTGAATTCAACTATCTTTATTGACTAGGATTGCTAGTTAAAACAAAGTTCCTGAAGTTAACTGTTAAGTCTGTGGTTTAGACTCACTGGGTACCACATTTCCCTCTATCAATAAAAACTGCTGCATACACAATAAAAAAAAAGATGTGGTATGATTGCCAATGAGACAACTGTCCACAAGAGACCAAAATGACACAGACATTAACAACTATAGGTCACGAGGTCTCTGGCAATTTAATATGTTCTAATACTTTTTGTCTGATGTCAAGATTCTTGCTATATACTTTTAAAAGAATGTAATCTGTTCAGTCAGGGTTTCCGCTGGCGGTCGCCATTTTCGCAAATTGCAAAAAATAATGATTGTGGCGATTAAAATTCGTCATTGGCGAAAGAATTTGGCGAAAGAAATTATATACATAGCGATTTATTTTCAGCCATCTTGTTTAATTACTTTTTTCGGGTTTCTCTGACTGTACCCATCAGACAATACTCGGAAATCACCTTGAACTCGTTTTAAGATTTTGACAGAGAATCAAAAATCAGCTGATTGCATTCATAGCTCTCGACATCATAGGACTAATTATTAAAGGTGTTGATTGTAAGATATGACAAAATGATATGGTTAGATGGCTTCTGTCACATGTCACAAATGGGATTTATTAACCACTTTGCAACACACGTGTTTGAAGCAAATAGTTTACGCTTCCTCTCCTTCTTTTAATGATAGTCTAGAAAAGAAAACTGTTGTTATGAAGAAAAGTGTTCAAAAGCAAGAAAGATCTCTGATTTAAAACTTTATCATTTAACTTTCATATAAATAATTGATTTGAGTGGGTACTTTAAAGTCGTTTCAGTGACACACATGTTTCAAGCATAAAGCTTTACTTATTTACGATGGTATAGAAAAGAAAACTGCCTATATGAAGAAATCTATTCAAAAGGTTGGCATTAGAGTAACCCTTCAATGAAATCACTACACCTTACACGAGGGATCAATTTCAAGTAATAAAAATGTTTTGTTTTGTTGTAAAATCTACTTTTTATTTAGGGGGTCTGGAAAAAAAGGAAAATTTTAAAAGAAAAATATATTTATGTTACTTGGCAAAAAAAATAATAAAGTGGCAAAAAATATATTGTTTTGGCGAAAGAGGTGGCGAAAAAAATAATTGACCCAGGGGAAACCCTGTGTTCAGTCTACTATTAACTGAATATTACATTGAATTTATATAAATAATACATGTTACGTCATGTAGTTGCTCAAATTGCCTTTATCTCAACTATTATAGCAGTGGATTATGAGGATATATTAATTTCCTTGGTAGGTATGATATTCAATGCTTCCAACCATATGAACAAGTATTACACCACTTGATAGCTATTAAAAGGATAATATAACATGATGCTTAGTCAATGTCAGAAAGTCTAGAATCCACAGAGACAAATCAAAATGGAATTAATTGAAACGAGATCAGTACAAATACACTAACCATTTTCTAACCATTAATTCAACTGCACCTGAGGCACTCAAATGTTAGCAATATTTTGAGTTATAAAGTGGTAGTTTTACCAAACTTGGTTTGTCATAATGCCATGTAAAAGAAGAACACACCTTTTTTGGGTGGTAAATAGGTTAAAGGTTACAATCATAGTTCCTCAAAAAACAATATAACAGAAGTTTGATGTTTGAAAACATAAAAAATCATAATTAAAATCCAAAATTTGAGAATTGAGAATAACTGGTAATTGTACTTAGACCATTAAACCAAAGTCAAATTGAAAACATGACATATTCCTAGGAGACCTTGGTGCTTGATTTGCTTTAGGTGTTCATCTACAGTGATCATTTGTCTGTCAACTCTTCAGGTTTTGACTTCAAACCTGGTTTATGGCAAGGTGAGTTCCAATCTGACTTGATTTGCCTTAGGTGTTCATCTACAGTAATCATTTGTCTGTCAACTCTTCAGGTTGTGACTTCAAACCTGGTTTGTGGCAAGGTGTGTTCCAATCTGACTCGATTTGCCTTAGGTGTTCATCTACAGTGATCATTTGTCTGTCAACTCTTCAGGTTGTGACTTCAAACCTGGTTTGTGGCAAGGTGTGTTCTAATCTGATCTAAGTTGAAAAAGATTATCAGGTTTCCTACCAAACTGTGGCTGCCATGATGGAGCCAAGGTAGCTTAAAGTGGAATCCAACTTATTTCTAGTCCATTATACAGGTTTATCTTATATGAGTCATGGAAGAGTATAGCCTGTCTTGAAATATTGAAATGTTGCATTAACATACTTAATATACTGGAAATGCAAAGTAGCTTTTATTAATTGGCATTGTTAATATAAATCTGTACCTGAAAAATCAATAAGAAATATCTTGTGTTTACTGTCCCTGCATGGTTCAAATCAATAGATAAACACAAGATGACATTGTCAAGGAAAGTGAATGACATATAATTTTCTTACATGCTAATAGGTGTATTCATGTAAATTGTGCTTTGAAAGAGAAATCTAAAAATGCTGTTTATTTCTTTGTCCAAATGATAAGTATTTCAGATTATGTTGCTTCATAAAATTCAAGGAAAATTGTGATCTTTTGAGTCTGCATATTGTATTTATACAATTAGTATTAAATTGGTTCACACTACTTAGATGTGTTTTATTGAGTTTATCAGTATATAAACTCATGAAAATTAGATTCCCTCACCATTTTTGAATCAGAGACAGCTTTAAGATTCTAGGAGCAGTCAATCACTGTTTTATTACCAACTTATATATGGATACACTTTCATCTTTGTTGAAATTCTCATCTGCTTCTTGGTGTACATGTACTAAAATGCTGTTAGGATATATGCAATTATAAATACAATTGATTTTTATGATTGCTTTTAATTAGAAGAGATTATTAGAGATAAGTTATTGATTCAAGGTTTATTTCTACTGATGTATCTGACTAACTTATTATGATTGCCAGTTTACCTGCCACAAGGACAGATGAGCAAACTGTTCCCCTCCTCCCCAAAAGTTCCAATTAATCCTAACTACATGTATCATAGTCAAGGCATAAAGAAACCTGATGAAAAGCAACAGTTTTATTTATATGACAATATGATTGTATATATTTAGTATTCTATAAAAAGAGGCGTCTAGTTTAGGATTTCAAGACTTAATTTAAATGCGTTGAAATTTAAATGACTTTTGCCATGAAATTTGAGATGTGAAATACAGTCAGTAATTAAACGTTTCGTTATCTTAAATAATGTGAAATTCATGGTAATCTTTTGTAGGTTGATATGCTACACGTTTTGGTAACAAAAAATGCTGATAAAAAATTGATTCAATTGAAAATTTTAATTTGTTATTTAATGAAAAACTGATTTATTTAAACTGTACAAGACCTTACAAGTGACACAATTGAAGTTCATATATTGTTTACACTTTTAAATGGTGTATATATCTAATATTGAAACTTTAAAAACAGAAATAGAAATAGATTATCATAGTACCACATGTGACCAGAAAAAGCATGGTAAAGTGTAAGAAAATTCTATAGAACATATATTTTACAATGCTATAAAATCCTTGTTATTTTGTCATAAATTTTGTAAGAAAAAGTGTGCCTGGCAATGTTAAATGTATGAAAAGTCTAGAGAGAATTATTTCCTGCCAAATTTTCAATGGCTCCCAGTGGTAAGTAATATCTCGAAAACAAGCACATTGACCCTCCATTTTTTCAGCTTTTTTCCTTCATTTATATACTACATGTATCAATTTACAGCAGTGTGACCAAATGAACCACACTTATTATATTTAATTGCTATTTTATAAGTGTTATACTGGTTGTCTCCTGTAATATAATTGTAGTACTTTTGAACTGTCCTTGGGCATTTGACATTTGATGACCCTGACACTGCCTGACCATAAGGGATTAAATTTATTATTTGAATAAGGATATTTTTCAATATTCAATGCATACAGTTATTTGGACATTTGATATTGTTAATGACAATTGTCTCATTGGTAGTAGACTCACATAATCTCCATAAAACAGAGTATTTTGCTTGTGATTTTGGCATCTATATATCATATTAACCAAATCTAATCACAAATACTGTTGGTCAAGTATGGTTTATTGATTTTAATACACTTGGTTTGACTAAAAGCAAAATTCTCCAAGGATTATGTTGGGAAGCATTGCCATTTCTATTGATATGAAACATATTTTATTTATGTAAGGAAATTTTCTGTATATTTTTTAATAGAATTGATTAATTTGTAAATACTAAGCAAGTGTGTCTAAATATTTTTTAGAACATATTTTTAGGATATAAGTCAGACTACCAGCCTATTTTTAGTTTAAATATAAGGTCTTTTCAACCCCAGCCCTTGATAATAATCCTCGTTAAACCAAAAGATCACTGGAACGGTTTTTGTAATGAAAGGATTAAACAAAGCTGTTATTTAGAGAGACGAAACATTTACTGGGTCCTCTTGTATGGATTATAACTGGCATGGAAGTACAATTTAGTTCCCTAGCACTTCAATATGACTTTTGATAATATGTATGTCAGGTGTCTTTAAATTTTGTTATGTAGTATTATATGATCAATTAAAGACAATTTTTATATTTGAATAGTTTTGTAACCATTGATAAAATCAGCTGTTGAACTGAGGTATCAGTTTAAATAATCATGAACTATATTGTTATTGAGAACAAATAGCTAGTATTATGAACAAAGACCAGATAAAAAAGAATATGGTTATTTGATTCAACCCTGAGATTTAAAAACAAGTTTAAAAAGGTTAAAAATAACTGGGTTATATTCAATTTCAAGCTAAGGCCACCCGTAACTAATTCTTTGTTAAATGTTGCCTGTGAGTGACCTCAGAGCATTCTTTTAAGGGTTGAGCAGGTAGGTAGATATTTTTTGGCCAACAACTTAAGTTTCATGTTTTGGACAACAACTTAAGTTTCATGTTTTGAACAACAACTTAAGTTTCATGTTTTGGACAAGAACATGATTCATTTAGAGCAAGAAAAAAAATCTGAATTTTTTTTTCAGGTACGCTGCGTTTTTTTTGCCTTCAATAATGAACATGAAACATACCTTAGGTAAGCTAAGAAAAAAACCTGGCATGACAAAATGTGAAACAATTAAACAGAGAAAACAAAAGGCCTGATTTATAGCTTAATAACAGGCCTATTATTTATAGTTTAAACAAAAGGTAGAAGAACATGAAACAATTTTAATTTAATTTTTTACTTAAGGTAAAAGGGTAAATAATACTTTCATTTAAAAAAAAAAGACTGTATGAAGTGCGATCCCCAAATATACACCAAAAATACTTTTAAATATTGATACTAAATGGTATTACTAAGTAGGCTCATTATTAAAATTGCTGCATATGATTATACTAAATCATAAAGCTATAAGGCTTAATAATTTTCAAAACTGCTGATTGCCAGATAAAGCCTTTATGTGCTGATGATGCTTTTTGAGGTGATGTGGCATAAAGCAATCACAAATCAATCAATTAGGATTGCTGCAGTCAGATGTATATTGATTTATCATATTGAATAGAACTGGCAGGTTTATATAGTAAATAAGGTGATGTATAATGATTGTCAATGAGACAACTATCCACTAGAGACCATATTAAGGATGATGATGTGAACATTTACTCAAGGGCACTGTATGGCCTTCAACAATGAACAAACAACATACCCTTAGGTAAGCTATAAAAAAAACAGCTGGCAGCCCCATGACAGAATTTGAAACAATTTAATAGAGAAAAACAAGAAGCCTGATTTATAGTTTAAACAAAAATGATAAACAAATATTGCAGACACCAACCAATAACATCCACTGAATAACAGACTGCTGATGAAGCTAATCGTAAAAATAACCAAGTTACGGAATGCCTAATGTAATTTCAAAGATTTTTCGTATTTTTCCTTGACATTATTTAAACGCTTTTTGTTTTGTCATTATTTCTTCAATTTGATAGGAATAACTGTATTATCTAAAAGTGAAATGGAAGGTTATATAACAATAAAAGGATTATCAGACTTGACTCAATGTGACAATACTATTTTGTCCTGAAATAAAGTCAATGTTCTTTATTCAACTGGTTTTGCAATACATTGCTGCTGTACTTTATATGCTTAAATGCAAATAAGAAGATGTGGTATTAGTGCCAGTGAGACATCTTATGTATAAACAGTTAACAATTACAGGTCGTACTCCACTGTCAAAGTATAGCCTACCACAGAGCCTTGGCTCATACCAAACAGCAAGCTTAGTATAATATATAAAGGGCTCCAAAATTACTAGTAAAAACAATTCAAACCAGAAAACCAGGGGTTACAATGAATATATAAAAAACAAAAAACACCAATGATACACACCCACAAAAGTCAACCACTCTGAAGGCAACTTATAATAAATATATAATAAATATTGGTCAATAAAAAGTAGCTTTTTGAAGAAACTTAACCTTTACTATGAGGCTACCAGGAGTTAAGCAAAATTTGTATATTTTTTCAAAAACTTAAAATATAATAAATAACATAATGGTTGAAAAGTCCAGTTCTCCACAATGCTGGAAAGAAATCAAATATTTGAAAGATTAAATTATATTCATAACTAATGTACTTAACATATAAATGAATTTTTTCTCAGTCAGTAATAGTTTCATTTAGAGAAAAACATCAGTTTTTTAAAATGGCAAGTGATGGAATACAAATGATTAGACATGCATTTGTTACACTTACTTACACAAAGGCTTTGATTGAAGTTAATAATAGTTTGCCTCAGACAATTTGGGAACAATAAAAAAAATCTTTGTTCTTAAAATATCACAAAAGTGAGAAATTTATTGTAACAAATGTCTACTTGAAATTTTTTACAATTACTTACAAATAATCGTTTGATTTTGACCTTTAATGATGAATTAATGTAAAACAGATGTGAATTTATTTTGTTTTAATTCAGAATATAAATGATCATAAATTTGTTTTATACATTGTTCATCAATTTCCAATAAGGTTTATTTGTTTCAACCAAATCCATTACCCGTAATTTTAGTTTCTTGATTCCTTTAACTTCAGGAAAGTTGTTTATTTGTCAATATATGAATTTGAGAGGTTTAGCTAGTAAGTAAAACCTGGATTAGTCCAACATTTCTGACATTAGGAAATTTCTGTACTAAGTCAAGACTATGACAGTTGTTTACCATTTGTTTAATGTGTTTGAGCTCTGATTTTTGCTTGAAATCCTCGTCAGTTTTTATCTGGCGTCCTATGGAACTTGCATAATTTCTTGTGCAATTTATTAAAAATTTCAAGCACAAGAAATTATGCAAATTCCATAATTAAAAATAATTCCAAGTTCAAATAATAGCCTGTTATATTGACTTTGACCTATAATGGTGAATGTCCTTTACAAATTGTGACTTAGATATGGAGAATTGCCTCAATGGCACTTAAACCACATCTTCTTATATCTATATATGGCATTTTGGTTCATGTAAAATAAGCCATATCAAAATGATATGCACATTTATTTTTCCTTTAAAGAAGGAGATAAAAGAAATAAATGTTACTCATAAATCTAATGTGACAGGTTGGGGACATTGATGTGGAAGATTGGAACAGCTATAATTTATCTGTAGGATTTTGTAATTATTACAGTAGGTCTTTGTTAAAGAAATTCAAAAACAGGAACTTTCTAGATTTGAGGTCAAATGATAGTATTTCAAGGCAATTTTATTTATAGATACAAGAAGATGTGGTATGAGTACCAATAAGACAACTCTACATCCAAGTCACAATTTTCAAAAGTAAACCATTATAGGTCAAAGTAGGGTCTTCAACAGGGAGCCTTGGCTCACACCAAACAGCAAGCTAATTATAAAGGGCCCCAAAAATTGACTACTATAAAACCTTTCATTCAAAGGGGAAAACCAATGGTCTATAATCTATCTAGAGAAACCAGAAACACATCAACAAAACACAACTACTGAACATCAGATTCCATAAGGTTTATCTATATATATATTTTTGAAGTAATTGTTTGGAAAAAGACATTCTATAGCTGAAACTTCATTTTTGTCGAGCCTTGACTTAAGTAAAAAAAGCGAGACATAGCCATCATACGTCCTTGGTGTTGTTGAAAACTTTATTAGATTTAACATCGAACTATTTCAACATCTTCATTTTCTCATCGAGAAAATGCTGCATTATTAAACTGTATTTGTATATTTATCTTTAATAGCCATTATAAATGCCATTGATATTTTAGATTTGTCAAATACTTATCTCAGAGTTAACTCAGACAATCTGGCTTTTCCATCAAAATTACTTCCACTGTGATATTGCATGAATTTAATGCATAATAACTAGTGTTAATAAGTTTAAGGTTAAACCCCTTCCACAAACTGACTTGATATTTAATCAGATATATGAACAATTCATTCTCCTTTGATCTTTTAGTCTTCCCTTATATGATTTAAGCCTGCAATTAACTGGTAAATCTGCATTTTGCTTCTAAGCTTAGATTTAGTGCAAACTCTGTTAATAGCTATAACATCTACCCAGGCACACTGGTATAATTGGATTGCTGTAGCAACATGATTTATACATAGATATGTTTTATTAATGGTTTGCACAGAGTTTGTAGAAGACAATAAACTAATCCAGTTTATGGTATGAGTTTTAGAAGGTGAATGTTTGATTAAAACTCTGATAGTCATATATTTTATCTACTAATCATGCTAATAGTTAGAAATGCATGTTTTTTCCCTGATAACATTTGCATGTTTTAATTTCAGAATTTGGTGCCATGCAAAATACAGGTTATGCATGATAACTGCTTATCAGCCATGACAGGTAATGTTTAGAGAATTATTATAACATCACAATAAATAACACTCAACTCAAGGAATTAGAACCATGAATGAATAAAAATGTCACCCCTTAGGATCCAATAAAAAATGTATTAAGATACATGTATCATCCCATATCAAGAGTTATTGCCCCTGATTTATAAAGCTAAATTTCTGGTTGAAAGTGATTGAGTCTCATGATAAAGCCATAATTTTATTTGCTTCACACAGAAGAAATATTTTCTTTATATGGCCTTTGAACTTTGCAGTTTGCCAATGTGGGCTGCTTAGTCATTAGTTTCCAAACTATTTGATTCTGAATTTTTTATTCATATATATCGTTGGTGAGATGCTGTTAAGCAACCAACAATCAATCAATCTGTGATGAGATGCTAAGTTTTTGTTTTACATTTGACAATGTGCTTATTTGGTATTTTGAGCCCTTATCTGTGACACAAGATTTTCCATACAGTTCAGACCAACTTTCTGTCATTAAGTTGACAGTTAGGATAGTACCAAAAAACTTTGTTCAAAATGTCTTTTGAAGATTTTAATTAATGAAAAAATAATCCAATTTTGTACTAGGCTTACATTTGAAAAATTAAAAAAAAAATGTGAAAATTTTCAGGATTTAAATGCATTTACTGTTTATATTTTAATGCACACAAATGGATTGAAGGTCACATTGTGCCCTTAATTCAGACCAATTTTTTTATGTGAGGAATATTTTCCCACATTTCAAGTGATGAGATTAATAAAAATAGCAACTTTAACAGTAACTCTAATCTTGATTGATAATTATCTTCTTAAATAATGCTTTTTGCTCTAGACTTATTAAGTAGTTAGACGTGTTGTTAGTAGTTAGCTAGTCTAAAATATAGATGAAGACAAAAGCTTATTGCTAATAGCTTAAAACTTCATGAAATATTGATGACCCAAGAGAATTACAAATTTTTATATAACTTTTAAAAACTATTTTTTTAGCCTGCACTGACATCACAGAAATGCTCAGGAAATGGACCTTGAAATGACATTTCCATCTGGGGTTAAAAAATAATTGTTATTTCCTAACTATTTCCTTTTACTGTTTTATCATATCATTGCATTCAAAATTTATTTAAATAGCTTCAAGTTATAGCAATACATACAATAATACTGATATTTATATCTAAACTGAGTACTTAAGGGTAAAACTTTTCCAATCTTGAAAGTTTGAAATCTGGCTGTCTAGGGGGAGGTCATCTCAGTTTATGTCAAGTGTATGATTAGCCACCAAAGCATATTGCATGTACAGGAAAAATATCTGTGAGGCAACATATACTTAAAATATTTCACATTATTATAAAATTATGAATGACAACAACAATCCCACAGAAATATGCTCATTTCTAGATATGCCACATTTTATAGACATTTATTATGGAATATAAAAAAAAAACATTTTGTGAAAGCTGACAGTTATTGAAAGGTAACATTTAAAAGCCATATACTGTGGATTAATTTGTTTTTCGTGGGTACTAATTTTCGTGGACTTAACTTGTATGTTCCTTGATATTTAATTTTGTGGTTTTGATGAAGTCTACATATGAGCCTGTAGAAAATATATCATTCATTGAACATTTAATTGCATGCTTCACTTGCAACCACGAAATCCACGAAAATTGGTATCCAACCAAAATTAAAGAATCCACAGTAAATACTTTAACTTATTGTTAGTCAGATCTTGTACTTGGCTTTTGTACTCCTCAAAATTTAGAAAGTCCAATAACAACAACACTTTAGGGACTGCTGCAGAAAACTTATTGACCGACATATTTTGGTGCTTTAAGGGCAATGTCATCAGCACAAAAACAATACAGCAAATTGCACTTGAACTGACCGTTTTGTAAGTCCTGAAGTACCAAATTTAGTTTATTTTATTAGAAATTGTTTGTAAGACAACTTTATTAGTATTCTGTACATGGTGCAAAAATTTATAATTAAATTTGTTGCAGGTTATTTGACTTTTATGCTCATTGATATAAATAATGATATATGTGAAGACCTATTTCTGACTTTAGTGTCTGCATATCAATTTTTTTTTTATAGTTGTTGATCTTTTTTAATAAAAGTAAACAATCTTTTTAAGCCTCCTGCAAACTAAATGTGTGCTATATCAATGTTTTGAATGGCTTATTTAGGAATGACTTGTCATATCAGGGATACAAGGTATACATGTACCAAATTTAAAGTTTTAATGCACTTTTATCACCTTTTAAAAGCAGTTCTATGGTTCTGGATCAATTTAGATAGATATGGAAATGCAAAATTAAATATTACATGATACTTTCTGTGAAGTAATCATGTGGAAATTTTCATCTGCTTTGACCAACATTTAATAATCTGAACTGCAATATATATATGGTTCATGGATACTATCTTATACAGATATTTAAATGATTCAAGACATGTTATTAGCTTATAGTCTTTTGTGTAATAACACATTAATCTGAAATTCAAATATTATAATTTTTTTTATCAGGGTCACTTTTAGAAACTAATGAAAAATTTGAAACCTTTAAAAAAAAGCAAATTCATGCTTATAATACAAAAGTTTAATCACAACAAAAAATGAAATATAGAAATCTAAATGTTGTTAAAAAAAATATGATTATTCTTTATTTCAAATTGTGACACTTGAATAAACAGATAAATTATCATAATTTCAATTCATCAACAAATTCATGGTCAAGGTTAAGTTACGATTGAAAAAAAAACAACAGTTCAATGTATACAAAAATAGAACCCAACTTTTCAAGAGTTAATTAGCCGTTTTTTGTATTCAATCATTATTAAAGGTGATTTAATGTAGATCGTACAAACTTTTTCCTTCACCGATTTTTAAAGATATTCAACTGTATTTTTTTTTTGGATGAATTAAAAATAACTTGTTTTTAACAACACCATGAGAAGGTAGGGGTCTGATACAGAATGGTCTGAATTTTTTATTTTTTTATTTACCAAAATAATTGTGGGGATGTTTTTTGACTCTCTTTTTGCAGATTTAAAAAATAATATGCTATTGAAAATATTATCCAACTTTAAAGGGAAATGCCAATGAAAAATTGTACATTACAAAATTGTATGCTCAGGTTTTCCATCATTTTTGACAGTATTGCAAGCACTTTATATTTCTGTTACAATTAGCAATTAAAAGTAGAAACTATTTAAATGGGGGTATCCTCTAAAAATTTGCCATAGCATCGAGGTAGATTAAACTGTTAGAACACCAGTTCCAATTATTAATTTAAAAACAATATAAGCTATTAGAATTAAGAGACTAATTGTATGGTGTACCTGCTTAAGTTTGGCAGGGTTCATCTGACCTTCAACTTGTTTTCAGTGTTCATTTTTCACATTTTTGTGGTTTGATCTGTTTCTCAAAGACTTGTCAGGCCAAATAAAAAAGCATGTGTGTTTCCTGTTTCCCTACCTACCCTATATTTTAAGCTTAGAAATAGCCTACCCTAAAGTTTTTTTGGTCATTTTCCAATAAGCACTGTTAAAGTCAGGATTTCTCTCCCATAGACTCAATGTAAAAAAAAATGGTAAAATAAAAAAAATCCCTACCTACCTACCCTATTTTTTTCAAAGGTGAAACAGGAAACACACATATTATTTTATTTGGCCTCATATAAATAAAAGGTCAATTAAAATTTTTGTGCAGAATTATGGTATGGTATATATGTCCATCAGGAAGGGTTCCTCTGATCTTGACATCATTTTTCATTGTTTAATGTTAAGGTCTTCTGGTTTATAGGTCAAGATAGGTAGTGTTAAAACAGGTTAAATTTATTTGGTGTTAGGAATGATTGTAAGGTGTACTGTACATGTTTATCTGACCTTCACCTCATTTAGATACATGTTTTAAAAAGGAGATATGTTATGAGGTTTTGATTGCCAATGGGACAACTCTTCAAAAGAGACCAAAATAAAACATGAATTAACAACTATATGTCACCATACAACCTTTAACAATGAGCAACATGCATGATTTATTGATAAAAATCTTTTAACATCAATTCAGTCATGATCAGTAAAGCAAGTAAGACATCTCATTGTTAACACTTATGTTCTCAGTTATTTGAAAGACTAATATTATGCCCCACCTACGATAGTAGAGGGGCATTATGTTTGCTGGTCTGTGCCTCCGTTCTTCTGTCCATCCATCTGTCCGCTCGTTTGTTTGTCCGTCTGTCCCGCTTCAGGTTAAAGTTTTTGGTCAAGGTAGTTTTTGATGAAGCTGAAGTCCAATCAACTTGAAACTTAGTACACTTGTTGATTCATATGATATGATCTTTCTAATTTTAGGACCAAATTAGACTTTTGACCCCAATTGTAAGGTCCACTGAACATAGAAAAAGAAAGTGCAAGTTTCAGGTTAAAGTTTTTGGTCAAGGTAGTTTTTGATGAAGCTGAAGTCCCATCAACTTGAGAACTTAGTTTACACGTTGCTTATGACATGATCTTTCTAATTTTAATGCCAAATTAGATTTTTTTCCAATTTCATGGTCCATTGAACTTGGAAAATGATAGTGCAAGTGGGGCATCCGTGTACTTTGGACACATTCTTTTTTTAAGTATTAATTTGGTATAAAGTTTCATTGCAAGGATTTAACATGTGTGTCTTACAGATTCATACGACATTTATATAACACTGGGTACATTAATTTGATACAGCAGGAATCTAATGAGAAAACTAACAGCCTAATTTATGTACATGAATTGAACAAAAACAACCCATAAACAGAAGACATCCACTAGATTACAGGCTCCTGACTTGGAACAGCCACAGTCATCCGTCGTTAACTTTTACAAAAAAAATTTCCTCTGAAACTACTGGGCCAAATTACACCAAACTTGGCCACAATCATCATTGAGGTATCTAGTTTAAAAAATGTGTCCGGTGACCCGGCAAACTAACCAAGATGGCCGCCATGGCTAAAAATAAAACATAGGGGTAAAATGCAGTTTTTGGCTTATAACTCAAAAAACCAAAGCATTTAGAGCAAATCTGAGTTGGGGGTAAAATTGTTTATCAGGTTATGATCTATTTGCCTTGAAATTTTCAGATGAATCTGACAATCGGTTGTTGGGTTGCTGCCCCTGAATTGGTAATTTTAAGGAAATTTTGCTGTTTTTGGTAATTATCCTGAATATTATTATAGATGGAGATAAACTAAACTTTAAACAGCAATAATGTTCAGCAAAGTAAGATTTACAAATAAGTCAACATGACCAAAATGGTCAGTTGACCCCTTTAGGAGTTATTGCTCTTAATAGACAATTTTTAACCATTTTTCGTAAATCTTAGTTATATTTTACAAAAATCTTCTCCTCTGAAACTACTGGGCCAAATTAATCTAAATTTAGCCACAATCATCTTTGGGGTATTTTGTTAAAAAAATGTGTCCAGTGACATGGCAAACCAACCGAGATGGCCGCCACGGCTAAAAATAGAACATTGGGGTAAAATTCAGTTTTTAGATTATAACTCTAAAACTAAGGCATTTAGAGAAAATCTGACATGAAGTTAAATTGTTTATCAGGTCAAGATCTATCTGCCCTGAAATTTTCAAATAAATCAGACAACCGGAAGTTGGGTTGCTGCACCTGAGTTGGTTATTTTAAGGAAATTTTGCTGTTTTTGGTTATTATCTTGAATATTATTATAGATAGAGATAAACTGTAAAAAGTAATAATGTTTAGCAAAGTAAGATTTACAAATATGTCAACATGACCAAAATGGCCAATTGACCCCCTAAGGAGTTATTGTCCTTTACAGTCAATTTCTAACAATTTTCCACTGAAACTACTGGGCCAAGCTCATTATAGTTAGAGATAATTGTAAGCAGCAAGAATGTTCTGTAAGGTAAGATGTACAAACACATCACCATCATCAAAACACAATTTTGTGATAAATCCATCTGGGTCACTTGTTTAATATTCACATAGACCAAGGGATGCGACACAGGCTCTTTAGAGCCTCTAGTTTATTATTATCTTGAATATTATAACAGATAGAGATAAACTAGAAACAGCAATAATGTACAGCAAAGTAAGACCTAAAAATAAGTCAACGTGACCAAAATGGTCAATTGACCACCTAAGGAGTTAATGTCCTTTATAGTAAATTTTTAACAATTTTCATAAAATTTGTAAATTTTTACTAACATTTTCCCCTGAAACATTCTTGGCCAAGTTCATTATAGATAGAGGTAATTGTAAGCAGCAAGAATATTAAGTAAAGTAAGATTTACAAACACATCACCATTACCAAAACACAATTTTGTCATGAATTCATCTGCTTCCTTTGTTTAATATTCACATAGACCAAGGTGAGCGACACAGCCTCTAGTGAAATTATAATATTTTATTGGCTTTTGAATAGCTCTCAGTAACTGTGAGTACTCTTAGATCATTTCTTTTTTTTCTTATGACTTTGTACTTGTTGTTTTATTTGCTTTGTTCCAATCTGATGTGACAAGCCATTTCCAATTGCCCTTTACAGCTTATTCTTATGTTGTGCTGTCACATCTCTCTTCAGGTTAGGGTTAAACCCTGCCACATACTATAAGTCAGGAGCCTGTAATTCAGTGGTTTTCATTAATTTGCTGCAGTCATATTTGTTTTTTGGTTTATTATGCCCTATGCTGTAGTTTCACCCTTGTCTGTCTGCATGTCAATCCTTAAGTTGGTTTTCATTCTTTTACTTTAGTTTGCCTCAACCAAATGTTATGATACAAATACATAATGCGTATTACCACAAAATACAGATCAAATTTGAATTTTGGTGGTGTCACTGTAATAGTTCTGGAGTTGTGCCCCTTTTACAAATGCAAAAAAAAAATTAAAAAGATTTCGGATCCTTTCTAGTTTGCCATAACCAAATGTTATGAAACTTATAACAAACACTTATAACCACCAAATACAGATGATGTTTGAGATTTGGTTGAGTCACTTTTACTGTTCTAGAGTTATGCCCCTTTACAAATGGAAAAATTGCTGAATTTTTGTTTCCATTCTCTAACTCAGGTCTGCTTCATCCAAATGTTATAAAAATAATACCCAATACTTGTTACTACAAAACTCAGATCGATAACAAACTTGGGTAGCATCTCATGTACTAGTCTTCAGTTAAGCTCCTTATAACTTTATATGATATGGAAGCTGGGGTATCTAGTCTGTACCCCATGTACACATTCCTTATTTATTTTTTGTTGTATTTAAATCAAACATTGGCTGTATTGTTCTTTCATTTGAATTGTTTCACATTTAGTCATGTTAGGGCTTTTATAGCTGACTAATATGATATTGCTAGTGATTTTTCTAATTTATTTTTGCCTGTATAGACCTGTAGCTACTTTAAATCTTTTATTGTCAATCAATTGGGCAGTAACCACCTTTCCTTATTTTATATATTGTTTTCTTATAATATGCAAAGGAGTAGGGGCAATAAGGCCCTTATTTGGCCCAAAAATTACTGCAAATTTAAAAGTTATCATACATATTTTTAAATTGCTGTACTTTATCTAAGGTACAAGGTATTCAGAAAAACAAAACAATTTTGGACACTGAACAAGTTACCATGGCAACAAATCATGACTTAATTTGCATAATTTGTAAAAATTCTTGATTTTCTTTGTTTTTCATCAAATTTTTAGTATATTTTAGATTGAAAAGTAATATGTGCGCACCCAAGAAACAACTTTTTATTTGGTGAGATTTTGTCAATAGTTATAATAAAACTTCTGTTAAATTATTAAGTTGTTTCTTGGCTGGGCACGATGTTTCCACAACAGAAATAAAGATAGTAAACTGCATAAACACTGTATTTTTCATCGTTTTTGTGAAAACAGTACACATTATGTCATAATTGTGACGTCATCACATACAAATCGTAATGTTTTTCATTGATATTTCTTGACACTATCCATTTCTAAACATTATGTGCCAATTTGAAAAAGTTATCAATCATTTTATTTTCTTGGGCCAAAACCAGGCCTTAATGCCCCTACTCCTTTTGTCAAGTTCAAGACAGTTTAATTCTACTTAATTAACTCTTCAAATTATGATGGTTTACAACTTATAACAAGAGATTGCCTAACTTCTGAAGAACTCACAATTGAGGAAATAAATAAAGAAAATTGAATATTTTGCTTCAAACTCTCTGAAGGACAGATGAAATGATGAGCTGAAAATTTAAAAAAAGTCATAAATCTTAATGTCTTCAAAGGAATTAATTAAATTTTTAGCCTTCAAAGATCTTGATAATTGCTCCTGGAACATTTATTTATTGTTTTAAACTACAGAATCTTTTTGCTGTAAGGAGAATATTGGCATTTTCCATTGGCATATAATACTTGACAATGACTTTTAAAACATTTGGCCCACTTTGCCTTTAAACTCTGCAATGCTCGATTTTTATTATAGAAGCTGGAAATAAAAAAATAATGAAAAACTTATTGACAGAAAAATTGGGAATTTATAAAACAGAAAACTACATAAATCCATTTGCATATGAGCAATTTATAACATCTAAATATTGACTTGAAACTGTATAGATTAACTTAGTTTTATCCTTGGATTGGTGAAATAAGTCATTTCTATTGATTAATATCACTTTGACATTAACAATGTGTAATAGAAAGATTTATTTTGACTTTTTACTCTTTATTCTATTGATATTTTCAAAAAAAGTTATATTACTGGAAATTGAGAGGAAAAAAGAATTTTTTCATTGTTAAAATTGATCAAAGAAAACTGATTAATTGCTTACAATTGGGTCATATAAGACTGATGTAGATGAACTTTCTTATCCTTGACTACATGATAAGGTGTTTTAAGTTTAAGGATAAAATGACTCAATGACATGACAAGCCCAATTATTTTTATTTTTTTCAAATGTTGGATCCTATGTGGTGGTCCAACTGCCGTAACAGACCTCTGATCTCATACTTGTCCTAAACATGGATGAAATATTTGTGACTGGATAGTAAGTAACCAACAATCGATCTTTAATTTCTCATGCTGAGTAAAATACAGATTCTATTGAAAAGAAAGATTTTTAAGTATCTCTGGGATCGACAAAACTGATTTTTTTCTTAAAACTAAATAATAGTGCTGAAACAACCTCGACCCCAGAGATCTATCTCTAACACAAAACATCTCCATTTATAAAAAATGTGTCTTTATCTCTATGAAAGTTTTCAATTGTTGCTAAAAAATACTATTAACCAATATAAAATGGTAAAATTAAGGCCAAGGTAAAATAGTCTGTAGAAATCCTTTGATGTCTTTTAATTGCTTTTTGTTTGTAGTTGTATTCATGTTATCTATCATCATTTTCTAAAATTGTACATTTAATGATAATTAAGGATTATTTCACTAGTTTTATATTGATGGGATGTGCAAGATCCTCATGGGTTAAGATAGGTTGTAAGAAAAAAAATCCGTTATCATATGTGGTCTTGATGTAGTCAGTGTTAGTTTAATTTATTTTGAGACATTCTAGCAACTCTCCAGATGAAGAACAGTCATAAAAGTAATGCTGAGTTCACACGGAATTCGAATTTGATTCGCATTAACTCATTCGAATTAGTTTAATTCGCATTCGAAATGTTTTTTGTCCTAACTTCAATTCTAATTCGACTAACAATGGGGGTCAAATTCACTTTCCTGTCCAAACCACATTAACTTTTTAAAATTTGTATTAACAAAAGTGTATTTCTAATTCGAATTAAAAAAGAAGGGTGTGTGTAAATGCTATTATCGAATTCGATTTGCATTCAATTCGAAATAAATGTACGTGTGAACGAGGCATCAAGCTTTTGAAATATGGTATTAATGGTCTGGTTGAATTTTCTGATTTTCTGTTTAGGTTAAAGTTCAAACCTTATTTGGGTGGAATCAGAAAAAATGAGGCAAAAATGTGACGAGCATGGTCAAAAATAAACATATTTTTTGGGGTTCAGGATTTGTCTCACCACCTTAACCATATCATTTATTCTATGAAACTTAAGTGTCCAGACAAAGCATTAAGACATTAAGAATAATTTTAACTTTAAATAACTAACAAAATCAGTAATTTGAACAAATACAACTAAACATATACACATGATTTACATCAATTAAGAATACATTAAAAGCATAAACATATTTCCTATTAATGCCAGGTTGATTAAGGAACATTTTGATACCAAATTCTCTATACATTATCGCCATCAATTTGAAAAAAATCCTGTTTTAGCACTTTATGTATGGCAGATTATGAATGACCTGGTTATAAGAGTTTAAATACAGAAAAAAATTACTTAAGAATATTAACAAAAACACCTTTCCATGAAAGACGCAACTTTTGGTAACAATCAGCAAAAAAAAAATATACCAATATAGGCTACACTTTTAAAGTAATCATCTTTTTAGAAAAGCATCCATTTCTGGGATTTTGTCACACTCCTGACATATTTGACACATATCATATATATCAAAAAATATATAATATGAATGCATTTATCACATGTTGGAAGAAAAGTATCAAAAACCAGAAGGCAATTCTATCGAAATTTCATGAAATTATTGAATATATAGAATATGTTCTCTTTTTTTTTTAATCAACATAAGGGTGGAATCAGAAAAAATGAAGATTTTAACATATTGGGGCATATTGTTTCCCCCATTATATTTAGGAAAGTAAATTAAATGTCAAACCAACAAGTTCAATACCAGCTAACTTGCAGCCAAATTTCATTTAGATATCTTTTACCAGCCAAAAGTTTTATTAAAAAAACATGTCAAATTTGTCAGGAGTGTGACGCTTTTTGTGTGACAGGATTTTTTTTTAATAATTTACATGTTGAGTAAAAATTATTATGATGAATGCATGTATATGAAGATGGTTTATAATCATTCTTCAATACTAGGTTTTGTAGATTATAGATTGGTGTTATCATTGCACAAATATTATGTAAATAAATATACATTGTGAAAAGGTATGTACCAAAAATTAATATTGGCAAAATTTGATAATTTCTAAATTAAAGTGTTATGGTTGTATTTTAAAGGAGTATTTGTGTGTAAAACTGGAAAGTATTTATTGTATACATGTATAAGCTATCCATAAAAGGCTATACAGACATCCTGAGGTGCATAATTCACATATTGGATTAACTTCTATACAAGCACCCAAAAATGTCAGGAGTGTGACAACTGTCAAATTTATATAATGCTTTTCATCTTACATTGTTATTTATTTTTCAGAAGCACCTGTTCCATAGAGAAGAAAAACATTTAGTGCAGCTGTGATAATCTATATGTTGAATCTACACACTTGATTTTTAGATGTCAGGAGTGTGACACTTTTTTTATACATTCAATGACATATATTGTTTAAATTTTGTATTTACTAACCTTCTTCTATCAAAATTTTGACACCAAGTAACAATGGATCATTTTTTTTAATATGTAATGAAAATTTAAACAATGTCATTGAATGTATAAAAAAAGTGTCACACTCCTGACATCTAAAAATCAAGTGTGTAGATTCAACATATAGATTATCACAGCTGCAATAAATGTTTTTCTTCTCTATGGAACAGGTGCTTCTGAAAAATAAATAACAATGTAAGATGAAAAGCATTATATAAATTTGTTACATGTTTAAAGACAGTTGTCACACTCCTGACATTTTTGGGTGCTTGTATAGAAGTTAATCCAATATGTGAATTATGCACCTCAGGATGTCTGTATAGCCTTTTATGGATAGCTTATACATGTATACAATAAATACTTTCCAGTTTTACACACAAATACTCCTTTAAAATACAACCATAACACTTTAATTTAGAAATTATCAAATTTTGCCAATATTAATTTTTGGTACATACCTTTTCATAATGTATATTTATTTACATAATATTTGTGCAATGGTAACACCAATCTATAATCTATAAAACCTAGTATTGAAGAATGATTATAAACCATCTTCATATACATGCATTCATCATAATAATTTTTACTCAACATGTAAATTATTAAAAAAAAATCCTGTCACACAAAAAGCGTCACACTCCTGACAAATTTGACATGTTTTTTTAATAAAACTTTTGGCTGGTACAAGATATCTAAATGAAATTTGGCTGCAAGTTAGCTGGTATTGAACTTGTTGGTTTGACATTTAATTTACTTTCCTAAATATAATGGGGCAAACAATATGCCCCAATATGTTAAAATCTTCATTTTTTCTGATTCCACCCATTTCACTTTATCATTGCAACTTCAAAATTATGATTGCTTTTGAAAATCTACCGATATCAATTTTCAGTGCATGAGCACTAATGTTTTGCATATCAGTTCAAAATCAATTGTTTAGAGATCAATTAAAGGTCTCTACTTCACCTTCAAATTCACATCTGAGCTTGATACATTACAGAAAGGTGATATCATTTTTGATAAAATTTGAAATAATGACAAAAGACCTCTTTGTAGCATTTTTAATGTTTGTGTTGTAATCACTCTTACTTTGATATATGAAATATTGAAGCATAAAACTTAACTTAAAACAAAACTTTACTTATTTTCCTGTTTATACATTTATATTGATTGAAAAGATGCATATATAATATACTGTTACATACCAACATAACTTTTTTTTATTTGATTTGGCATTTAACCCTTGTCGTGCGGGGGCCGTAATATTACCCAGAATACCGTTATTTTGGCATCAATGGCGCTCCATACATTTAGAGGTCATCATAATACCATTTATTTCGTAGTGTATGCACGTTTCCTCAATCTGAAACTAATCATGTCATGTTTCTCACTTTAAATATTCATTTTGAGCTCAAATACGAACTTCAAAATTTGATATCGGACAAAATTGGGTTTTTTGGAGGGGTGGGCTTGCCTTCTAGGTCTGAATCACGGAGTTCAGAGGACTGAAACCTTGACAAATACCGTTAACCTAAAGGCACATAACGACTGGTCATGTCTATTATCAAAATACGCCAAGGAAACGACTACTTCCGGTTGCAAGTCCAGTTAAAGTTCAAAATTGGAAAAATTCCGAAATTTGGTGAATTTTGGTGCAAATGACCTTCTTTACCCTGATGAACCCAGATCAGTTTCACTCCGACCTAACAACTGTTGTGATAAAAGTGTTCACTGGTGTCCACGCTACATGTAAACTACAGATGGATGCATCTATTAGCATCTCTCGGACTTACAGGTCGAGAAAAAGAACGAAAAAAGGTCAAAATTGACGCTTTTTGTACCTGAGGACCAACTTTGGGGCAAATTTCCGCCAAAAAAAAAACTATTGTTATAATCTGCTAGTATTGTATTGAATAATGGCAATTTATCATATTCATTAATTAAAAATGCCCCGTCGTTGTGCTAGACAGACACATCGTAACAATGTTCCCGCTTCATCAGATGAAGAATACTTTAAAGGGCAATCTACTTACCTTATCTTGATGAGCTAATTCAGCAACTTGATATGCTGTTTGGTCAAGAGGCTGTCTCTGTTGTTCGTGCCCTGTCAATTTTGCCTTTCCGAGTTCACCTTATCTCGGAAGAGATGGAGAAGGATGTTTATGATTATTACAATACTGATATGCCTTCGCCTGAAACATTCAGGCAAGAGATGAGACTCTGGTAGTCGTTTTGGGAAAATCAACCGGACAAACCAGAGTCAATAACATCAACCTTAACTGATGTAAGGGCATGCTCGACTTTATTTCCAAACATCACGAAAGTTCTCTTCTTACTTGCTTTGACGAGCGTCACGTCAAGCTCCACAGAAAGAGCTAACTCATCCCTTAAGTTGATCAAGAATGATTTGAGAAGCACCATGAAGGAGGATTGCCTAAATGCTCTGCTTCTTTTATATGTTCACAGAGACATTAAACTTGATTTTGATAAAATTATTGACGATTACGCCATGAGAAATCCACGTAAAATGGTTCTAATGAATCCACTCTAGTAATTGAAAATGAGAGTCCGTCAGTATTTTTCTGTGTTCATTTTAGGTTTTGCGTCAAGGTACATGTATACTAGAAATATGTATATTTCCACTTTAAAGCAATACTCAGAACGAAAGAACTTTATTCTTCAGTGTTTATTTGTCTTATATCATGTGTGTCGTTCAACGAAACACGAACTTAATAAAAAATAGAGGGATTACTTCATAATTTGATGCTAAATTGTTGAAATTCAGGAGCTTCTGAGCTTCCCCATGGACCCTCAACCGTAATCACGCCTCTCGTTCATAAAATTCTGGCCTAGGAATTGAAATGTTAAGTAACTCCTTATATCCTTGAGTTTGGAATTTCTCGTTATTGGTCTACTGCTGTTAAGATCCATCCAATCATTTTAATATACCATAGACAGTTAATGGATAGAACTCGGCATAAAAAATGTCACAACCTGACACTTTAACTATAAAATATACATGCTCCAAGTCAGGAACCGTTTTATTAGTGCAATTCTCTATTATTTTATGTTTTTAAGCCCAAAAAAGGTCCAAAATTTTTTTCGCCTCGCTTCGCTCAGCAAAATATTTTATTCACCTCCCCTTTCAAATATCCTGGACACACCCCTGCTTGCAGCTTATTAATAACATTGCTTATCTGTAATGTTGAATGTGATTTAACCTCCGTTTGAACAACAGACAAAAAAGGTTCATGGAAAGGGCGAACAAATAGATTCATGTCAAATACACATTTGATATTATATACTAGATATAAACAAGAAGATGTGGTATGATTGCCAATGAGACAACTATCCTCAAGAGACCAAAATAACACAGACATTAACAACTATAGGTCACCCTACGGCCTTCAACAATGAGCAAAGTCCATACCGCATAGTCGGCTGAAAAAGGCCCCGATATGACAATGTAAAAGATGTCCATTCATGATCTTGTGTAGCAAAAATTGCTGATTAGACTTTTATTTTGGGAGGGTACCGGCAGAACAATTAGGACAAAACCACAAGGTCCTTTAAAGTTCCATTTAAATACATTGGAGAAAAAACATAACTTTTTCTTGCCTTTTTATCCTTGCACTATTTACCTTTTAAATTGTTGGTTCTAATTCTATTATTTTTTTTTACCAAAATCCCTGCAACTCACTTTCTAATAAAATACTAATGAATAGAACATCAAAGTTATTTTGAGAAGTAATTTTCCGTGATTTGCTGTGATTACAATTTTTATCCCTGGATTTGTCACGAATTTGAAATTATTGATTAGTATTACATGATGTTTAATGGGTTCTCAGGGAAAAAGGTTTACCTACAGAAAGTAGGGTAATTTTAAGTAAGCTTAAACTGCATAGATCTATTGTCTAACTGCAGACTGTATGATCGAATGTTTAAGAAGGTGAAGGGGATGGGACATGAATATACTGCTTAAAACTCTGTCCAGCGAATTTGTTTATTTACAATGTATAAGTTCTTCCAATCGTTATTTTTATACGACCGCAAAATTTGAAAAATTTTCGTCGTATATTGCTTTCACGTTGGCGTCGTCCGAATATTTTTAGTTTTCACACTCTAACTTTAGTAAAAGTGAAAAGAAATCTATGAAATTTAAACACAAGGTTTATGAACACAAAAGGAAGGTTGGGATTGATTTTGGGAGTTTTGATCCCAACATTTTAGAAATTAGGGGCCAAAAAGGGCCCAAATAAGCATTTTCTTTTTTATTCGCACAGTAACTTTAGTTTTAGTAAATAGAAATCTATGAAATTTTAACACAAGGTTTATGACCACAAAAGGAAGGTTGGGATTGATTTTGGAAGTTTTGGTTCTAACATTTTAGGAATTAGGGGCCAAAAAGGGGTCCAAATAAGCATTTTTCTTGGTTTTCGCACCATAACTTTAGTAAAAGTGAATGGAAATCTATGAAATTTAATCACAAGGTTTATGACCACAAAAGGAAGATTTGTTTTGATTTTGGGAGTTTTGGTCCTTACAGTTTAGGAATAAGGGGCCAAAAAGGGGTCCAAGTAAGCATTTTTCTTGGTTTTCGCACCATAACTTTAGTATAAGTGAATGGAAATCTATGAAATTTAATCACAAGGTTTATGACCACAAAAGGAAGATTGGTTTTGATTTTGGGAGTTTTGGTCCTTATAGTTTAGGAATGAGGGGCCAAAAAGGGGTCCAAATAAGCATTTTTCTTGGTTTTCGCACCATAACTTTAGTATAAGTAAATAGAAATCTATGAAATTTAAACACAAGGTTTATGACCATAAAAGGAATGTTGGTATTGATTTTTGGAGTTTTTGTCCTAACAGTTTAGGAATAAGGGCCCCAAAGGGTCCAAAATTAAACTTTTTTTTTGTTTGATTTCATCAAAAATTGAATAATTGGGGTTCTTTGATATGGTGAATCTTACTGTGTATGTAGATTCTTAATTTTTGGTCCCGTTTTCAAATTGGTCTACATTAAGGTCTAAAGGGTCCAAAATTAAACTTAGTTTGATTTTTACAAAAATTGAATTCTTGGGGTCTTTGATATACTGAATCTAAAAATGTACTTAGATTTTTTATTATTGGCCCAGTTTTCAAGTTGGTCCAAATTGGGGTTCAAAATCAAACTTTGTTTGATTTCATCAAAATTGAATAAAGGGGGTTCTTTGATATGCCAAATCTAACTGTGTATGTAGATTCTTAATTTTTGGTCCTGTTTTCAATTTGGTCTTCATTAAAGTCCAAAGGGTCCAAAATTAAACTTAGTTTGATTTTAACAAAAATTGAATTCTTGGGGTTCTTTGATATGCTAAATCTAAACATGTACTTAGATTTTTTATTATGGGCCCAGTTTTCAAGTTGGTCCAAATCAGGATCTAAAATTATTATATTAAGTATTGTGCAATAGCAAGAAAGGAGTAGGTCCGGTAAGGACCGATTTTGGCCTCAAATTTCAGTTTCATCTGACGAAAGATTTTGACCACTTGTTAAACACTTAAGTGTCTATTTTATAGGATTCAATTAATTTATGTGAAAGATTTTAACTTATTTAGTCATTGAAAACGATCTGATTCACGCTCAAATATGAAAAATCTACCAAATATGCGAAAAATGTCACTGTTCAGACGGTTTTTGTCAAAAAAGAAAGTGGCCGCATCCGTGTTCATCCTGAATCTTTATATATGTTATGTATTATCATCAAATACAACTTCCATTTCAATATTTTGGATGAACACCAATGCGGCCACTTTCGTTATACACAGAAACCGTCTAAAATTTAACTAAAATGCTGGATTTGTGAAGATTTCAGTAATTTAGGATGACTTCATAGTGCTAGTAACCAATATATGTGCATTGAATTGTCAAAAACAGCCCATTTTTATGTAGCAGAACCATTCTACTATCCAATAAATAACTAAAAGTTTACATTTTAACAATTTTGTAAAACTGCTATATTTTGGGGCCAAAAAGCACTCTTACCGCACCTACTCCTTTTCAATTACACAGTACTCAGCAATAACAAGAAATCTTCAATTGCACAGTATTGTGCAATAGCAAGTAATTTCCAATTGCACAGTATTGCACAATAGCAAGAAATCTTCAATTGCACAGTATTGTGCAATAGCAAGTAATTTCAATTGCACAGTATTGCGCAATAGCAAGAAATATCTAATTGCACAATATTGTGCAATAGCAAGAATTTTAATTGGAGTGATTTGGAGTTATCTTTCTTTGTCCAGAATAGGTAGTTGAATCAACTCAAATCATTGTTTTATACAATATACAATGTATATTCACTTTTACTACCAACTGGTAAATTTAAACAATCTTTACCATTCAGTGATAACAAGCACATTTTTACATTTTATTATTTTATGATGTATTTAAATGAGTAATTATTGTTGCAAACTCCATTAGAAATTTGAATTGAGATCAGTTTTGGAATAAAGGATAGGGGGATGTGAAAAAAAATTGGGGGGGGGGGGGGGGGGGGGGGGTCAATTTTTCTCATTTGAAATTTCATAAATACAAAGGAATTTCTTCAAACATTTTTTGAGAGGATTAATATTCAACAGCATAGTGAATTGCTCAAAGGCAAAACAAAAATTTTAAGTTCATTAGACCACATTCATTCTGTGTATGAAACCTATGCTGTGTCAACTTTTTAATCACAATCCAAATTTAGAGCTGTATCCAGCTTGAATGTTGTGTCCATACTTGCCCCAACCGTTCAGGGTTCAATCTGCGGTCGTATAAAGCTGCGCCCTGCGGAGCATCTGGTTTATATCAACTGTAAGCATCAATTTGACTTGACATTTAGAGGGATATTTGTGAGGTGAAATTCTTCTCACCTGGTTATGGGGTAATAGTTGATGCTTCTATCACTCCTTTAGCTTATCTGGCCCATTATGGACCAAGTGAGCAATCCTTACCTCTTCTGTGGCATCAAATTCAACAGTTTACTTTTACTAAAATCTTTTCCTCTGAAACTGCTAGGCCAAATTTTATCAAATTTGCTAAATCATCATTAGGGTATTTAGTATTAAAATGTATCTGATGACCCTGCCTGCCAGCCAACATAGCTGACATGGCTAAAAATAGTGCAAGCTTTGACCATGTTAAGTTGATGTGATATTTCTTGTAAATTAAATTTCAAATTTTTCAACATGAATTCAATTTTCATCAGTAAAACAGGCAATACATTTTAGTGTGTTCACTCTCGTGTTATCTATTGATGATAGGGTTACTCACCCTAAAGTCAAACACCTTATACATATTTTCTGGTTTATGTGCCTTGGTTGAGACACAGCTGTGAAATTGCCCAGAAGCTTCCACTAGATTACTTGAATGTCCTGTATATCATAGGAACTACTCTGAACTAATCATCAAATCTATTCTAGTTTTTGTTCACATTTTTTAGCTCTTAACTTTTATCATTTGTCACTGGAAGAAAATGAATTATTAAGTTTGGACCTCACTTACACATTTTAAATTGTCTGACTACTGGACATCAAAGTTCCTGCTGGCAATAACCTGACATTACATATAAACAGTTTTCAAATTGATGAAGAAAAACATATGGCTGTATAAACTTGCTGTATAAGAACTCATCAATGCATGGAAATTTTCTAAAATGTGACTGCAAATATTACAATATTTATTACTTTTGTTACGAAGAAAAATACTTTTAAAAGGCTAGTCTTGCTAATGGGTTATGTGGGTCCTAGGGGCAAACTATCCCACCACTATTATAGAGTTTTTTAAGTGCTTTTTTGTTCTGATTTTTAGTTAGTGTACATTTTTTTATAAAGATATTGTTATTCCACTGATGAAGATCAACAATAGCAAGGTTAAGATCTAGAACGATGATTACAAACATGTATGTCCATGTGTCTGTATCAAGTGGGTGGCTGTCTTTTGTAATATTTTAGTATTTTTTAATGTTTTTTCCTCATAAGATCACGATGTTAAGACAGATCTCAGTTTGAGTCATAATCACTTTAATTTTTTTTTCTTCTAAATTTTTAGCTTAAGTAAAGGCATTTTTACAGTGAATACAGGAGATAGGGTGTACATGAATGAGACATCAACCCAACAACTCCATTCAAAAACAACAAAAAAACATCTATCTAGAACTACAGTCTTCAACAAAAAATGGTGTGCTTTCAATATATCAAGCTGTAACTAAATATCCTTAAGCCTAGCAAGATGTGAAAAGATTAAACTTGATTTACTAACAAAGATTGGTAAGCTGCCCACCAAATTTTAGATAACCACTATTAAGGGGGCTGTTTCATGATACAGGGACATCAGTTTGTGCCCTTAAGTCATTCTCACTTACTGTTTGTTTTGTTTTGATCACCTTTTCTGTCCTTAATTAAGCTTTAGACTTATTTGGCTTTGGTGTCAAGGTTTGATTTATATTTTACTACATAAGAATGAAATAAGTAAAATCAATACAAGTTCAAATAATGAATTCATCAGGCAAAGGAAAGATGAAAGCATTGTTTTTAAAATATTATTTTCCATTAAGAAATAATTATAATCTCACTCATTCAAAGCACTGATTCCTTGTCTAGATTTGACTATGGGTGCTATAAACAGTTTCGTATAAAAAACTAGGGGTTATTCCCTGACTAAAAATAACCATGGAGGAAAAGTATCATGTTTTTTGTGTTTGATTGTAAAAAATAGTTAATTAGCTTTCAATTAAAACAGGTTGAATGATTGAAATATTTTTAAAAATTAAATTAACTTTACATGTTTTGAGGGGAGACAACTTTGTAAACATCCTGTTTTTTTGGCAGTGAAAATTGAAAACTTATTTGCAGCCACTGTAGCTCTTTTCGGAGCAGGAAACCGTACCCTGAAACAAGATTTTTTTGAAAGGCCAGGTAAAAACCAACAAATTTCATACAGTTTTGATTATGAAAAATTAGCATGGATCATGTCTTCATGTCTGTGCACATGACCTGGTTTCAAGTTTTTTCTGTCAAAATTAGAGCTTTTTTCCCCCATGTTCATTGGATGGAATGTTTTTAATATATTAAAAGTACACATTATTTTTATTTCATTATAAACAAGAGAACATTCTGATTCCAGTGATATCAAGTTTTATACAAGTATCTTTATTAATCAGTCCACCACTAAGGGTCACTTATGCATGGTCCCTAAAAATGTGACGTCATAGAAAAAAACTGTTGATTGCACCCTATACTCATGGTCCATTTTGGATTTTAGATCAGCCCTTGAACATTTGTAGAAGTTTTGGATTTTTAAATATTTTGACCTTGATCACAAATTGCTGAAAATCACATCTGAAATTAAAAAAATCAAGAACTTAGAATTGATACTATAAGTAGGAAAAGCATAGTTAAGGAACAAAATAAACTAAAAAAATGACAGGTCATGGAGCTCCTTTTTGAGATATTTGTATTTATAAATATGGCGGGAAAAGGCTGATTCAGACTTAAAATTTACCTTATATTTTGCATTGGTATCAATGTTTTGGTCACAAATCAAAAGAAAAAAAATTGAAATTTGCTTTAATTTTGGCAAATTACCTTTTATGGGCTATCAAGTCTTACAGGAAAAAATAAATGGGTGTTATGGGGCAAAATATTTTACATTGTATCGTATGGAAAAAAACAAATAGAGCGAACACTTTACACAAATTCAAAAACCTCACCTAAGTTATAATCATCCTTAAGAAACAATAATAAAACTAAGGAAAAGTCATATAGTTCAGTAAAAATACAAATGCTCTAGATCTGAATAATCTTAAGTAATAAACAAACATTATTTAATTATACCTTTCAAGGTTGAAAAACGTTTTGTAATCCAGAAGTTATCTGTTAATTACAGCCAATAAAGCTCTTGTTCAATTCTACAGAGACCTGACATAAAAGTAATGAACAAACAGATAATTAACTGCTCTGGGATTTAGACAGTAGGATGAGAAAAACCTTTTATTTGTTTTTGTCACATAATCAGAATGCAATAGTCACTCCTACATAATGATAAAAACTTTGTTGCCTGACCTTTGTTGAAAAAGATATTTGTAAGGTATTTTGGTACTTTGTACTAAAAAGAAATAGTTGTTTTAATAGTTCTTTTATTTGAGTATTCTTATGTATAAAAGGAGTAGAGATGGAATGATAATGCCAATGAAACAACTTGTCACAAGTGACCAAATGACAAAAAAAACAACAGCTACAGGTCACTGTAAAGCCTTCAACAATGAGCAAAGCCCATAACCACATTTTGCGTCTTCAGCTCTTTTAGAAACCAGCTTTGGTGAAGTAAATCAAAATTTTTCTTAGGAAAGTCTTAAATTAGGCATGCATAGATATAGGAAGATGTGGTATGAGTGCCAATGAGACAACTCTGTATCCAAGTCACAATTTGCATTTAAGTAAACCATGATAAGTCAAAATAAGGTCGTCAACAGAGTCTTGGCTCACACCTAACAGCAAACTATAAAGTGCCCCAAAATAACTAGTGTAAAACCATTCAAATGGGAAAACCAATGGTCTTATGATAAAAAACAAGAAAAGAGAAACACTTGTGAACCACAGCAACAAACAACAACTTATTAATTACAGGCTCATGACTTTAGACAGGCACCTACAGAATTAGACAGGCTAGGTTTGTGTCATAACCTGGGACAGAGGTGAAACAGCATTACATAAGACCGAACTACAAAAATGATTATGCTCTTAGTACATTTGATGAGACCCTAAAATGGCCCTGTAATTCTTAAGCTTTATTTTTCTGAATTTTATGTGTATAAAATGACAGCTTTATGATTCTCTATTTCAGCCATCCATGGGAAGCAATGGCCAGGACCACCAAGAGAGATAAAAGCAAAGGTTACACAAGTCAAGAATGAAACTC
This sequence comes from Mytilus trossulus, assembly GCF_036588685.1. Lineage (NCBI taxonomy): Eukaryota > Metazoa > Mollusca > Bivalvia > Mytilida > Mytilidae > Mytilus > Mytilus trossulus. Next base: position 26,222,282 of record NC_086373.1, on the reverse strand, counting down.
AGGCTCAGTTTTCATGGAAACCACCATATGATGGTCAGAAATAGTTTTATAATAATACATCTTTTTTAGGCCACAATGGTTAAACTGTGATGATTCCTTATTTTGAATGAATGTATTAAGGATGGACTTGGGTGAGGTTTTGAACATTTGTGTCAGGTGTTAAGACTCCTTGTTTTTTTCCTACAATACAGGGTAAAATGCTTTGCTCCATAATACCCTGGCATTTTCTTTTCATAAAAGACTACAATAGCTCATAAAAGTAGATTCTTGATTTCTTTTTTTTTCGATTTGAGACCCAAATAATATCAATATTTGCAAATGCAGGGCAAAAGTCTGAATCAGCCTTTTCCCGCCATTTCTTTAAACTCAAATGTCTCAAATAGGAGCTCCATAGCCTATCAATATTTTTAGCTTATTTTGTTTCTTAACTGATGCTCTGTCAACTTAAATATCAATTTTTATAATTATTTTGATCCTTTAAAGTTTCACTGAAGTACATCCTTAATTCACAGTACCTGAATTTTGTAATTATTAATATCTGAAGACATTTAAATAGTAAGGGCAGGGAAGATTGGGCATGGCTTTACTAACAGCACTGTAAATCAAGCATTCTAAACTTTGGACTGGTTGTATAAAACTTAAAAGAAAAAGTTAATTCTTTTTTTTTTATTCTTAGTATCCAAGCTTTATGCATTATAGATTTACAACATGTTTCTCGTTTAAGACAGCTTGTCACCCAACTAGTGCACATTGTTTAAAGGTTAAAAAGACATGCACTTAAAAATCATTAAAAAGTGCCTAAAGTTCGAGGAACTCCTTATGTAAAGTCATGAATAGCTAATTAATAGGATAATCTTTGATGTTCTTTGGTACCATTTTATCTGTTAATAGATCCCAAGACCGATTCATAATCCAGCATTCATAATAAGACATAATTAAAAAAAATAGGTAAGCTTCAATGTGAACATGAAATTTCAAAGTAATTTTTTTTTATACAAGAAATTTGTGTAGGTGTTGTATTATATATAGTGATGTTGGAATATGATTATACCTTTGGTAGTTTGATAATAAACAATAAATCCTGTTATAATAAGGAATTTCTGGTCTAAAAAGATGGAAGTGATCAATGGGATATATATATAAGCACACCAGTAGGGTTATGGTTTAATAAAAAAGGAGGAATTTCAGAAATCAATGTCTATGTACATTGAGGTGGGTCTCATTGGGGTATAAGCGTTTTGGGGGATTGCCAATATTTTGTAAGAGTGACACGTGAAAATCAAATTATTGTGCCATGAAAATAGGAAATGAAGTCTAGCAGGGAACTGGAAATTACAAAAAAATGAGAATTCCTTACGTACATAGTGTAAGAGGGATACGGGAATCTAAAAAAAGAAAACAGAAAACAGTAACCAGGATCCGTAATAAAACCAGGATCCGTAATCAATCCCCCCCCCCCCCCCCCCCCCCAGTGTGATTGCCAATGAGACAACTCTCTACCAGAGACCAAATGATGTCGAGGTGAACAGCTGTATATTTAAATCCTTCTGTAGTCTTCAGTCCAATTATTTTCTAAGCCTTGTGCATTTTATAGTTTACTACGCTAATTATGAAAATGATCACAGATGAAGTATTACCTAATGTTTAAACTTTACTCTGTAATTAAGAATTAACAGTTTTCTTGGATGTTGGTTAATTTATTTTGTGACCTTGATGATCGTTACACAGAAAACATGGAGAATTCAGAGAATATTGGTCATCTACGATCTAGACTTTTGAGTGGGTTCAAACTATATTTTATTCAATAAATCAAATCATGCTGTATTGTTTTAATACTTTATAAACAATAGGATTCAGAAACAAGCAACAGGGATTATTTTAATCTAGTCTTCAAAAAAGATGATGGCATACAGCATAATTAATACGTTCTCCATCTATTTAATTGACACTAAAATTATTGCATGCTTTGCAGATTTCTGCTACCAGTACCATTACATTTAAGTTCTGTTTTTTTCATTGACAAAAGAAAATTGCTGCCAATTACCATTACATTCATGAACTGTTTTATTCATTGACAAAAACAAATTTGAGGCCAGCATCATTATATTCATGTTTTTATTCATTTCCCAAAACGAATAGCTGCCAGTACCATTACATTCATGACTTGTTTTTTCATCGACAAAAAAAAATTGCTGCCAGTACCATTACATTCATGAACTTTTTTATTCATTGACAAAAAAAAATGCTGCCAGTGTCATTAAATTCATGGACTGTTTTATTCATTGACACAAACAAATTTTAGTCCAGTCAAACTAAGATTTAACCTCAAACTAATTGCAACAGAAAGTATTTTAGTTCTAATCTATAGCATTATGCCCTATATATACACAGAAAAAAGTCCCATTAAATCTAACTTGAGGAAAACTCAAAATCAGCATTTTTAATTTCCTATGGAAATTAACATTGGAAGGGGAGATAACTCTTACAAAAATTAGTGTTTTTTTTGTCAGTTTTTGGTTGTTTTTCTGGAAATTTATGGAAGGTATAATAATTTGATGGGGTTATAAGTTTGTATTTGACTAAATTATATAATCTTCTTCTCATGAAATGTACAAAACCGAAGTGCTATGGGTAGTTTTATTTTTTTCTTGCCTTCTTCATTAAAGAAATTGCAAATTTGCAGCTTTGAAACCATTTTGAAAAAATAATGTGAAAAATTTGGTGTTGTTTATATTTGTATATTATATTTTTTCAGCAACTTACATATCTAAAGAAACTTTAAACCACAAAAAGAAGAATACATGCTTAATTATTTTTATTAAATTTGAGATTCTTTACCTCGACATGTTGAAAGTTTCAATAAATGGTCAACTAATGAATTACAAAATCTAGATTATAGCTTGATAAAAGATATGAAAACACATTTAGAGTTGTTTGTTTTACTCTAAAGACCGCTAAAAAATCAAAAATCAATACATTCTTATGAATAGAAGCGGTAAACTTTTAATTTTGTATCAATTTTTATTGATATTTCTGCCTTTTTTGCAAGAGTTATCTCCCTTTTCAATGCAAATCTCCATAGGAATTTTAAATGGTGATTTTTTTAGTCTTCCGCAAGTTAGATTTTATGGGACTTTTTTCTGTGCATATTTAGGGTATAATGCTAAAGATTAAAACTTAAAAATCTTCTGTTGCAATTACTTTCAGGTTGGGGTCAAATTTATGCTAGATTGACTGGACTATTTGAGGCCAGCATCATTATATTCATGTTTTTATTCATTTCCCAAAACAAATAGCTGCTAATGCCATTACATTCATGAACTGTTTTATTCAATGACCAAAAAAATTGATGCCAGTACCATTTATATACTAAAATGACAGATGTCACTGGGTCAGTTGTTCTAGGGATGTGTCACTGGGTCACTTGTTCTAGGCATGTGTCACTGGGTCAGTTTTTCTAGTAATGTGTCACTGGGTCAGTTGTTCTAGTGATATGCCACAGGGTCAGTATTAGGAATGCTTAACAAAATGGTCTTTCTGTACTAATCTCTGAAATGAAATACTAGGTTAATAACCATCATTCATAGACATCTGATCCACTAGGAGGAAGTTGAAAAATGTAACAATAAGTGTTGCCTGAAGTATAAACTAATTTAACATACAACAAATATACACCTAAATAATTCTTCTTTGAAAAGACATTGATCAGAAATACAATAGATATGTAATATGTTTCAATAAGACGATAATGTATCTCAAATTATACAATGCTACAAATGCAACTTACTTTATAAGGTTTCAAAATGATGGCTCTATCTATATAGATCTATATATCTTTCATTAAAGAAGGAAGTTAATATTTATTGGTTAAAATATGAAAAAAATATATGAGATTTTGAAATTGATGTCAGCTGCAAGGTTTCCTCAGCAGGTCTCAGACAGATTGTTAAGGAATTTTAGAAAATGAAAAAATGCAATTTAGGTACACTACAGTACTGAAAAACAGAATTTATATATTTAAATGCACTACATGATTTGTTTTTACTGACAAATTTCTCCCTGATTGTGAGGTACACATGTCTGTCTTGGAGGGTTCATCTGGCTTGGCCTTGTTTTCAATTTCTCCCTGGTTATAAGGTACACATGTCTGTCTTGGAGGGTTCATCTGACTTGGCCTTGTTTTCAATTTCTCCCCGTTTGTAAGGTACACATGTCTGTCTTGGAGGGTTCATCTGACTTGGACTTGTTTTCATGGTTCATTGATCAATGTTAAGTTCTCTTGATTAAGTCTGTTTCTTACTACTCTAAGCTGTGGTGTACATATTATTATTTTGTACAAGTTATTACATGTATAAATATAACTATACAAGTAATTTACTTGTACAATTTTTGTGGAGAAAATAATAATAACTTGTACTACTCACTATCTTTGAGTTGTATTTGTAACTTCAAATGATTTATTTAAAGGCTCCTTTCTTTTGATTTGTTAGTTTGGGATATTTTTGTCATTTGTCAGGGTTTTTTTCATTTACTATTTTTTCATATTAATTTATTTGTTTGTTTATTTTTTCTTAGTAGATATCACTCAGTGTATGTATTTTGATTTTTTTATTGTGTTTATTTTTCTTTTCTTTCAAGTGTTTATTTGTGTTGATTTTGAAATGTTAAAAGATTATAGACGATGTATTATAATAACATAAGCTAACATGACACCTTGGGCAGATTTAGCTAATTAGATATTACATTTGCCTGTTTTACAGCCACCCCGACAGCTGTGGTGAACATGGCCTTGGCCACTATTGCAATTGTAGTTGTACTGCTTTCCTATTGTTAACTTTAATTATTAAGTAAGAGAACATCATATATACAGCGGAAAGTAGAATTACAGGATACTGCTAACTTCTTTTCTTTCTTCTTAACAAGTTACCTTATGAAGTCAGCCTCATAAGAATAAAGTAACAAGTCGGCAAGAAGGTGGCCACAGTTTGTTCTCATTGAAATGCCGATAGTTTTTACCTGTTTTTCAACAAAATATCGGCATTTCAATGAGAACAAACTGGCCACCTTCACCAAAAATAACAAATAAGTCGGGTCAATCAAGAAATCTGAAGCATCTTGATAATTATAAATTAGAGGCTCCATTATGAAGCCTGTGTCACTCACATGATATTTTTATTTATAATTGATGCATGAAATAGTGCAACTGTTATACTTTTGCTCTAGTTTCAGAGATACAAGTCAAAAACTGAATTCCCTTTATGTTCTATTTTGAGCCATGTCTGCCATTTTGGTTGGCAGGTAGGGTCGTCGGACACATTTTTAAAAACTAAATACCCTTATGCTTATTTGTGGCCAAGTTTGGTCAAATTTGTCTCAGAAGAAGACTTTTGTAAAAGATTACAAAAATTGATGAAAAAATTGATAAATTTGACTTTAAAGGGGAATAACTACTTATGGGGTCAATTGACCATTTTGGTCATGTTGACTTATTTGTAGATCTTACTTTGCTGAACATAATTGCTGTTAACAAATTATCTCTATTTGTAATAATATTCAAACTTATAGCCAAAAGCAACAAAACCTAACAACAGTTTGTCTGATTTGTCTGAAAATTTCAGGACAAATATATCTTAACCTCAGATAAACCTCAGATATTTTAACCTCAGATAATCATTTATATCTACGTCAAAATTGCTCTAAATGCTTTAGTTTCAGAGAGATTAGTCAAAACTGCATTTGACGAGTATGTTCTATTTTTAGCTTTGTCGGCCATGTTGGTTGACAGGTTCTTTCATCAGACATATTTTTTAAAACAAGATACTCAAAATTATGATTATGACCAAGTTTGGCTAAATTTCTCTCAGTACTTTTAGAGGAGAAGATTTTTGTACGATTACAACTTTTACTGTAAACATGGTAAAGGACAATAACTCCTTAAGGGGTCAATTGACCATTTTGGTCATGTTGACTTATTTGTAATCTTACTTTTCTAACCTTGGAGAGCAGTGTAACAGTTCAACAAGGCCAAGTAATACATTATTTGTATAAAGGGAAACAATTTCAAATAAGTCATGAATAATGAGTTGTACAAGTTATTATCTTTTTCTGAGTAAAAATTGTACTAGTAATTACTTGTTCAATTGTATTTGTACAAGTAATAACCTGTATGATGTCTGTCTGGTATGCATCATCTGAAAATGACATCATTTTTATACGACCGCAAATTTTTGAAAAATTGGTATCACTTTGTTGTCGTCAGCCTCGTCTGAAAATGGATGGTTTCCGGGTAATAATTTAAGTATAAGTAAATAGAAATCAATAAGATTTTAACACAATGTTTATAACCACAAAAGGAAGGTTTTGGATTGATTTTGGGGGTTATGGTCCCTAAGGTTTAGGAATAAGGGGACCAAAGGGGCCAAAACAAGCATTTTTCTAGTGTCAGGACAATAAGTTGTGTATAAGTATTTCAATTGTTCTGAAATTGTACCACAATGTTTAATACCATAATTAGAAGGTTGAGATATATTTTAAGGGTTATGGGGAATGGTCTAGGAATAAAGGACCAAAAAGTTGCCCAAAACAAGCATTTTTTTAGTTTCAGGAAAATAAATTGGAGTTATCTTTCTTTGTCCAGAATGGTTGCTGAATCACCTAAAACCAATGCTTTATGAAATCTTCTCTGAAAATTGGAGTTACCTTTCTTTGTACAAAATAGTAGTTGAATCAACTTAAATTAATGCTAGGTACAATATACAATGCAATATTCACTTAAGTACCAACTGATAGATTAAAGCATTATCTTTATCATTCAGTGATTACAAGCACTTTGATTATCATTCTAGGGTTATGCCCCTTTACAAATGGAAAGATTCAGTTTAAGTTCATTTTTTGGCATTTTATATTTTAAAATTGTATGATGTATTTTAATGAGTAGTTATTGTTGCAAACTCCATTAGAAATTTGAATTGAGATCATATTTGGAATAAAGGAAAGGGGAAGGTGAAAAAAATTGAGGAGGGGGGGGGGGGGGGTAATTTTTTCTTCTCCTAGGATTAATATTCAACAGCATAGGGAATTGCTCAAAAGCAAAACAAAATTTTTTTAAGTTCATTAGACCACCTTCATTCTGTGTCAGAAACCTATGCTGTGTAAACTATTTAATCACAATCCAAATTCAGAGCTGTATCCAGCTTGAATGTTGTGTCCATACTTTTTGCCCCAATTGTTCAAGGTTTTGACCTCTGCGGTCATATTAAGGTGGCACGGTAGTATTTGCTTTCCAGAATTTAGGTTGCTCTTTTGTGTACCCTACTTAGGTAAATGTATCTAAACAGTGTGATTGGAAAAAAAAATACAGTATCAACTGAACATACTTTCCCAAACTGAGTGATGAATCAGGTGTAGAAAAATATGAAATAATTTTATATACAGATGAAAATGAATTTTTGAGAATTTTTGAGAATTTTGCATTCACTGCACCATAAAAGACCTAAAAGTACTAGTGGCCTTAGGATTTTAAAAATAGCAAAAAAAGTAAACGGTCATGGTACATATCCAAATTCATTTCTGAATGGTAAAATGAAAGTACTTCAGTTAACTGTGAATGTAGAATTTTTTGCAGTGTTAGAAAGTGGTGAAAATTCTAAAAAGGCTATCATTATCCCTTATGGCCAGGAAATACTACCGTGCCACCTTAAGGGGGATATATATTTTTACACTAAATCAATAAAGGAACTTTTTTTACCTATGCAATTTGTAAGTTTATCAATACAAAGTTGATTAAGGGCAACTATGATAAAAACAAGCCTTAAATTCCACCCCTGAGAGTAAAAATTGCTGATTCAGCAAATTTTGCTTGATCTGTAGGTAATAATGTAAAAATTTACCTAGAAAGTAGAAATTCATTATTTTTATGTATCTTGCACTACATTTTTAATTATAAATGCTCGCTTTGACTTTTCGCAGTGTCTGACACATGTGCAACCACTGAAATTTGAGACGCGACATTCTTCGGTTGCATGTACATCCTATTATTTTCACCGAAATAAATAAATTGCATAATTTCTTATTTTTTTCAACACAAATACAGCTTTACTATTTTTCTTCAGGTTTAATTTGTAGTACTGATGTAACATGACACCAGTTGGAGCTTTTGGAGAACTAGTAACTGGTTAAGGGGTCCTTACTTATTCATTAAGCTCTCATACTGGTCTGAAATAGAGATAGAAATAGGGGTTTCTTTACATTAAATAGACCTTATTTTTGACAAAGAATGTATTTATGATGTTATATCAGCAAGATTAAATGGTTTATTCATTTTCCATGCAAATACCATTAGTTTTTAAGATTTTCTGACAGTGAAAAGCACAATAAAGGCAAATTGATTATGTAAGGGGACATAATTTAACGTAATGCATACATGAGAAATAGACAAACAGTCAACTTAGAGATGTGTTCTAGTACATGTATTGTCAAACAGATTTTGGAATAATAGTTAACTGCAATCTAAAGACTCTTGTTGTATTATTCTCATAATCTGAAAATGTTTAAAGTAATATAAGGCATGCTGTAAAATGTGGAATGGACTTTAATACCAGTTTTCATGATTTGGTGCTAAACTGTTTCTTTCAGTCAGATTAACCATAAACAGAGTTGGCAATCCACTAATTCCTCCTGAATCATCATGTTTGACTTCTGTGTTGATTTGAAACATCATATATTTGGGTTTTGTTCACTCCTTAAGTAAAAATGGTAAGATGAAAAAAAAAGGAAAAATCTGCCAGATGGGGTAGTGATGTAATGTTTCATTTTTTTTTGGTAAGAAATGAGTGCAGACTAGTATTCTTTATTGTAATATGTTCCAAAATAAGAAGTCTATGCATCATAGTTGTCATGACTGGTTTCAAGTTTGTTATGTCTTGGTTAAGGTGGCACGGTAGTATTTGCTTTCCAGAATTTAGGTTGCTCTTTTGTGTACCCTACTTCGGTAAATGTATCTAAACAGTGTGATTGGAAAAAAAATACAGTATCAACTGAACATACTTTCCCAAACTGAGTGATGAATCAGGTGTAGAAAAATATGAAATACTTTTATATACAGATGAAAATGAATTTTTGAGAATTTTTGAGAATTTTGCATTCACTGCACCATAAAAGACCTAAAAGTACTAGTGGCCTTAGGATTTTAAAAATAGCAAAAAAAGTAAACGGTCATGGTACATATCCAAATTCATTTCTGAATGGTAAAATGAAAGTACTTCAGTTAACTGTGAATGTAGAATTTTTTGCAGTGTTAGAAAGTGGTGAAAATTCTAAAAAAGGCTATCATTATCCCTTATGGCCAGGAAATACTACCGTGCCACCTAAAGCTGTGCCCTGCGTAGCGTGTGAATATATCTTATTGTTCTATGTTAAGCTTTCATGGTTTGGTCTGTTTCTAGAATATTTAAGCATTCTGTCATTTCTATTTGGTGTATGGAATAAATTTGAATTACAAAAAACGTTTTAAAGTCTTTTCTGCAAGCATCAAATATATATGTATTTTTTTGTTGTGTTTTTTTTTGTTGTTTTTTTTTATTCAGATTGATCTTAAGGAATTTCATGTCAAACCATGCACATTACCATTGATTACCATTGCTAAATATAAGTGATATAGATCTAGTAAACAAAATGTGCATAGTGGGTGTAACTGAAATCAGGTGGAATATTTCTTCTATGATAAGATACACTTACAAGTTTTTACTTTTAATATTTACATAATGATGTCTTTCAACCCCATGATGATTATTTTCCTGTTAAAAGATCTAGTCTGCTGAATTGGATTTTGTTTTTTTTAATATTGGCCTACATGAAGTCTGAGTTATAATGATAAAAGCATATTTATGGTGGTTTAACTTGACAGCAGAATGCAATTTATTGAGGAAAAAATAATGTCATCATCAATTTTAAGTAGAAATAAAACATGGACGTAGTTTGGATGGAATTTAACTGAATCAGATGCTGCAAGATAATACTACAAGGTCAAACAGGTTTTATTATATTGAGTATTCAGACATCAGGGTCACGTGAATTAACTGGACAATAAAACTTAACCACAGCTTGTATATTGTACTTTTTACCGTTGTGAAAATCCACATAGAAACATGTATTATAAGTATTTTTTTTTTTTTTTTAAAAGCCAAATCTAAAACATTTTTTTTTTTATTATTTCAGCTTCCATCCACTCCTTGAAAGGATTTCTTTTAAGAATAACAACATTTGAAGACGTGAGGGGAACATTTGTTGCAGGAAGTCCATGGTGTTTCTACTTAAATTTTACCAACAGCTCATGGACAGAATCGCCACATGCTTACGTAAGATAGCTATAAATAGATAGCTGATGTATATCTCTGAAAATATGAGCAGTAAAGGCTTGTAGTATTTGCCTGGCTCTGAAAGGTCCACGAATTAAAATTTTATGTAAATTCTTTCAAAATAAATGCCAATTGATTTATTTGTTCCCTTCTGTTATAACTTTGGTGGTGGACATTTAGTCCAATGAGAGAAAAAACCTGTGTTCTTGGGACTTTCAGAGGGTGGAGGACCTGGAATCTTTGTGATGCTGTAAGTAACAAAGTTTCCATCTGCTTTATCTTCATTCAATCTTCATTGTCTTTGACCTCATTTTAATGGTATAGCACCTGCTTAAAAAAATGACTATATGTATAAGTCACTTTAATATAGTAAATTTCCTTTTTAACAAAAGTAGAATATTTTACCATTGTCTGGCATCTTATAGATGGGTTCATAGAGTTCACCGTAATTTGTAGTACTTATTTCTCTTCTCAGAATACTTGTTATAGAGTTCATACACTTAATCCAAAAACAGAAATTCTTAATGAAAAGTGATCAAAAAGACTTCTTTTTTATTTTTTACTTTTAAGGCCTTAGTTCTTGGTAGAAATGAATGGTTAGGCCACGGTTTTTTAATTTGTTGGTTTACGGATTTTCTCCATGAAAAAGTCGGGTCGGTCGGTCGGAAAAAAAAGAAAAAAAAAAGATCTTTCAAGACAGAAAAACTGATATGCAAAATAAAAATATATTTCACCTTTCTAATAATATGTTTGCCATACTATTTTGTCAACGTTCTTAAATTTTAGTTTGATGAAACATTATTGCTCAGCTGTAAACATCGCATGACATTGTCTAATAATTTTCCGTAAAAAAGGGGGGTACACGGACAAAGACGAAATTAAATCGTCATTTCACAAATAAGAAAAACAGATTCACGTCAGTTATTTGACTTAGCTTTTAATCAAAATTTGGTGAAAAAATAATAAGCACGAAAACTGATAACAAAAAAAAATTAAAAATTGCGTACCAAATAAGTTTCAACACACGTGTCAAAAACGTAATAGACTCGTCCACTGGAAAAACGAGAATATCAGGTTAAATAATCTGTTGTCATGCATTCCCGTTTTTATCTACATGGACGATATTTTTTCATTGTCTATTTTTAGAAACGTAAACTGAAAGTTTCATTTTTTCACAACAGAAAGTGACATCACTTCTGTTACTGATTAACGCATTTCATTTCATAAAAAAAAGGATATTTTAATTATTTTTCAGGGATAATACATTTGTTAGGGTCCGCGAGAATAAAAAAAAGCCTGAAAATTCGATTTTATTTTTATTCTGGAAATCGGCAAAATCGGGTCGGCGGATCCGTAAACCAACAAATTAAAAAATCCAGGCCTTATTTTGTCAGTTCCTATTTGATGGAAAAAGGACATGATGAATAGGTTTTTAAGAGATTTTTAGCTCACCTGGCCCAAAGGGCCAAGTGAGCTTTTCTCATCACTTGGCGTCCGGCGTCGTCCTGCGTCCGGCGTTAACTTTTACAAAAATCTTCTCCTCTGAAACTACTGGGCCAAATTTAACCAAACTTGGCCATAATCAACATTGGGGTATCTAGTTTAAAAATTGTGTCCGGTGACCCCGCCAACCAACCAAGATGGCCGCCATGGCTAAAAATAGAACATAGGGGTAAAATGCAGTTTTTGGCTTATAACTCAAAAACCAAAGCATTTAGAGCAAATCTGACATGGGGTAAAATTTTTATCAGGTTAAGATCTATCTGCCCTGAAATTTTCAGATGAATCTGATATTCCGTTGTTAGGTTGCTGCCCCTGAATTGGTAATTTTAAGGAAATTTTGTTGTTTTTGGTTATTATCTTGAATATTATTTTAGACAGAGATAAACTGTAAACAGCAATAATGTTCAGCAAAGTAAGATCTACAAATAAGTCAACGTGACCAATATGGTCAGTTGACCACTTTAGGAGTTATTGCCCTTTATAGTCAATTTTTAACCATTTTTCGTAAATCTTAGTAATCTTTTAGAAAAATCTTCTCCTCTGAAACTACGCGGCCAAATTAATTGAAACTTGGTCACAATCATCATTGGGGTATCTAGTTTAAAAATTGTGTCCAATAACCCGGCCAACCAACCAAGATGGCCGCCACGTCTAAAAATAGAACATAGGGGTAAAATGCAGTTTTTGGCTTATAACTCAAAAACCAAAGCATTAAGAGTAAATCTGACACGAAGTAAAATTGTTGATCAGGTCAAGATCTATCTGCCCTGGAATTTTCAGATGAATTGGATCATCGGTTGTTAGGTTGCTGCCCCTGAATTGGTAATTTTGAGGAAATTTTGCTGTTTTTTTTTGTTTTTATCTTGAATATTATTATAGATAGGGATAAACTGTAAACAGCAATAATGTACAGCAAAGTAAGAACTACAAATAAGTCAACATGACCAAAATAGTCAATTGACCCCCTAAGGAGTTATTGCCCTTCAAAGTCAATTTTTAATAATTTTCACAAAATTTGTAGATTTTCACTAACATTTTCCACAGAAACTACTGTTATAGATGGAGATAATTGTAAGCAGCAAAAATGTTTAGTAAAGTAAGATCTACAAACACATCACCATCACCAAAACACAATTTTGTCATGAATCCATCTGTGTACAATGTTTAATATTAACATAGACCAAGGTGAGCGACACAGGCTCTTTAGAGCCTCTAGTTTTTTAAAGTTGAAGAAAAAATCCATTATGCAATATCTTGTATTAAATTTTATTGATTTCTGCTAATAGCATAGAGTGAGTGTGAAATTTGGAATGAATACTGAACATGATGACATGACATGTAAATTAATAAATTAAAAAAATCATTGCTGTGTTTTAATATCAGATATATTATTCAATAAATACTGAATCATAATGAATATATAATCAAAATTAGGATAAATGTCTTAGGTTTTATTTCTTCAGAGCTAATACTGAAGCTTCAATCAATATGCCATCTTTTATCTGCATAAATCTGGGCTTTTTGAAATCTTTAAAAAATATGAATAAAGTTCACATCCATTAAAATGTTAAATGCCAGAAAAAAAATAATCTTAATGATTAAGCTGAAAGGAAAGCCATTTAAAGTCTTTTAAATGAAGAAGCTTGGTGACCTAGTGTTGAGCGTACAGTTCAAATCACTTCAAACATGTAGTCAGACAATAGAATGGCCTAAATTTGATTTTTGATGTCTGCAAAAATAGTCCTAAATGTAGAGGTGTATTAAGGGGGTCTCATTTGGGGGTTCTGATCTGGGATCCAGCTACTGTTTTGTCAGATTCCTGTAACCCACTTACACTATATTTGACTGTCACATATCACACTAACAAAAAATCAGCAATCCTGTGACATGCTTAGACCCCAATGAGACCATACCCGTAGCCAGAGGGGTCTGGGGGGTTCAGACAACCCCCCTTATAACCAAATAAACACTGTTAAAGTCAACATTCTGTTCAAATTGTGACTGTTTGAGTCCAGTTCATGAGTCCAAATAACCCCTCCTAACCCCCTCCTTGGAAATTCCTGGCTACAGGCCTGGAGACCCACTATTTATTACTAATTTTTAAATATACCTTAAGTATTTTAAACTACAACTTCTTTTCTGTTTCAGGAATCTGTCTTTCAGTTTAATTGTGTAAAATCGCAGTATCCAGCTAGAGTTACTCTCTCTGTATCCAGTATACCTAGACCTCATAAAGGATGGAAAGTAGTTAAACAAAGTGTTGACATTAAAGGAACAGGTATATCATCATTAAACATCTTAACATTTCATTTTCTACTGTCAACATAGGAATCCTTTGTTCAGAATAGTCTTTATCCTCATTTGGCGCTCATGTGGGTGCACTGGACTCCAATCTTAATTGACTAGGATTGTCAGTTTACCTGTTGAAGGTCGTTGATTTTCCTCCACCAACAAAAACTGGCCACCACCAAATAGCTCAATGAGGTGCTTAAAGTGGCGTTAAAGCTACGAAAATCAAAATCAAATCCTCATTTGGTTTCAGTTGAGTGAAAAACGATTATTTTTGAGGCAGTCTTTGAATCTGATTGGTCAGTTTTAAAAAATCTGCTCCCTAGAAACTTCACTGCTAAATGTTTAGAATGCGGTTTTTTTACTGAATAATTTTTACAGATTCACATTGCTATATGGGGAGGTTTCCAAATCTGTACAAAAGGGGAATTAGGGAAATTATTTCTTTCTAAGACGGTCTTGTGTTTTGTTATTTTTTAATCTAACTGATATTACAACAACAACAAATTTATCTATGAGACAATGGCTTCTGTAGTGTTATGCTATAGGGTGAAAGATGGCATACGTCATAGAAGTAATTGGATATATATTTATCATCTGTAAAAGTGACAGCCATTTCTCCTTTTTCTAATAATAATCAATTAGACTATTTCTTTTCCCATTGTTTTTCTATAGTTTGTGCAATTTATTGATTGGCTTGGGTTTTACAACCTTCAGATTTATGCCACAGTGATATAAAACTTATACTTGCGGCTGTCTTCATTTGATAATGTTTTTTTGAAATCAAGATGTATAGGAAGCGGTATATGGGTTAATCTAATAAATAAGACAGTATTGGGATACTGTTTTTGTAGAGCTTTCTTACTAAAAAAGAAAAAAATCCATTAACTTTCAAGGCTGTAATTCCATACAGAATTAAGATCAACCAATTTATATTTTACATCAACTCCCATCCAGATAAAAATGACCTGCAAATTTCAAGATATAATCTTTAAATTTATTATTACCAGAATCTTTTGTTTTTCACCCAGGGGAATGGTGTGAAACCTCAATTATGATTGAGTGCACTATATCAGTGAAAAAGTCAGTAAATTCTAAAAATTATTATAAAATGATATTTATATAGATGGTTACTGCATTAAAAAGTGTTGTCCCTATGTTAAATATATGTTTTATCGGACAGTCGTTACTAGTCACATTTATGATAACAATGGTTTCCAAAATTAAACAGCACTCGATATTGATTCAAGATACCATTTAAAAGCATTCCATATTGGTAGTCCTTTCCCCCTACTTATTAGTACATGGTGAATGTCCTCTCATATTAAAGTTGTGGATAGAAGTTATATGGTAGAAGGTTAGATCAACCTCTCCAACATCTTGTTTGAAATAATCAATAGATGTCATTACTGTCAACATAGATAGATATACAGACTTCTTTTATGGATCTCAGTGGCTGTGCTTTATATAGTAACAACCGAAGGACAGCTAGTTATTTCTCTATTGTATATTGGTTATTATATTTGATTAGGTAGAGGCTTGTGACATTTATGTACTGTGTAATCATGTCAGAATTGATTAAATGTATCCATATATAATCATTGTTTATAACTAGTTCACTGTGACCTAAATTGATGTGTTAATATAGTTCATCATGACCTTCATACTTATTCATATTCTTCTAATTCAATACAACAATTGTAAATTATATTTTCCTTTGATTAAGATTTTCTTTCTCTTAATTTACAGTTAATGATTTTTAACCGGATTTTTGTGACAAAAATGTCGGTTATTGATTTGGGGATGCTCGATAATGACGATTTTGACTTTTACCGTTCAGGAGTTATGGTTCTTGAAAGATTGAAAAATGGTGTTTCCAGTCGTGTCCATGCATTTTCTCATGAACCATTCAACCAAAGCTTTTTAAATTCTAATATGTTGTTACTGATGACAAAATAGAGGTCAAGTTTAATAATGATGATTTTGACTTTTACCGTTCAGTAGTTATGGTTCTTGAAAGATCGTAAAATGGCGTTTCCAGTCGTGTCCGTGCATTTACGCATGAACTGCTCTACCAAGGCTTCCCAAATTTTAATATGTTGTTACTGGTGACAAAATGGAGGTCAAGTTCAATAATGTCGATTTTGACTTTTACCGTTCAGGAGTTATGGTTCTTGAAAGATTGAAAAATGGTGTTTCCAGTCATGTCCATGCATTTTCTCATGAACCATTCAACCAAAGCTTTTTTAATTCTAATATGTTGTTACTGATGACAAAATAGAGGTCAAGTTTAATAATGATGATTTTGACTTTTACCGTTCAGTAGTTATGGTTCTTGAAAGATCGTAAAATGGCGTTTCCAGTCGTGTCCGTGCATTTACGCATGAACTGTTCTACCAAAGCTTCCCAAATTTTAATATGTTGTTACTGTTGACTAAATGGAGGTCAAGTTCAATAATGACGATTTTGACTTTTACCATTCAGGAGTTATGGTTCTTGAAAGATTGAAAAATGGTGTTTCCAGTTGTGTCCGTGCATTTTCTCATGAACCATTCAACCAAAGCTTTTCAAATTTTAATATGTTGTTACTGATGACAAAAAAGAAGTCAAGTTCAATAATGACGATTTTGACTTTTACCGTTCAGGAGTTATGGTTCTTGAAAGATCGTAAAATGGTGTTTCAATTCACGTTGTTGCATTTACTCACGAACCATTCAATCTAAGCTTTTCAAATTTTATTATGTTGATACTGATGACAAAATAGAGGTCAAATTTGATATTTACAATTTTTACTTTCACCAATCATCAGTAATGGTTCTTGTGATATTGCCAGGACACAAATAAATGCTAATTAATCCGGTTTGCTGTCGTTGTGACAGCCTCTTGTTGAAAGATGAGTTTTGGCAGTATTATGATCTAATTAAAATCGTATGAAACCTCAAATTAAGAAAAAATGATACATATACTTTTTTCTGAAGAAAATTCTTTAATTTGTCAACATTAAGAAGAAGTTTACATTTTTTTTTAAATACTTGCTTCCAGGAAGCAATTCGCCAACATATTTTCGTAAAAAATCTGGTGATCGCAATATGCATGGATCAGTAATTGAAATAAACTATTATATCTTATTGTACATGTTGTACATGTGCTCAATATCCATGCCCCTTTGTTGATTGTTTACTATAAGGTGACAATCAGTAAACTACGGCTTCAAAACACGACAATTAATTAGCTTTCATATGTTCACTTCATAACAGATGTGATATGATATATACATTCATTATGAGGTTCAAGAATTGGATAAACATTATTTTTCACCAGTCACTCGTTTCATATGACTTTAAAGTGGACTAAACAGTTTCCTCTTCATACCCCTCCTTTGAGCTGAGAACAATAAAATTAAAAACCTATCAGAATAATTTTAAAATTACATTCAATCTTATAATATCATGAAATATGATAAATCTTCCCATTTTAGAATTGAAAGTTGAATTATCGAAGTGAAGAGATCATCTCTAACATTTCATGCAGTGGCATAAGTTACATTAGCCAAATGAAAGAATATGATGTACCTTTGAGCACATTTGTTTCTAAAATAAGCGATGTAAATGATAGCATGTGTAGTCATTTAATCCATTTGTTTCTTATATAATTATACCCCCGCTTTTTATACCCCCGCTTTTAAAAAAGGGGGGTATACTGTTTTACCTCTGTCTGTCCGTCAGTCCGTCAGTCAGTCCGTCCCATGAATATTTTTCGTCGCATTTTTCTCAGGAACTACAATTTCAGGGTTTGTCTAAGTCAGCTATACCATGTGATGCGTTTTCAGATTGATCACTTGACAACTTCCTGTTTACCGAACACTTGTATGATTTTACACATGATAGCCAATTTGAAAATTTTCGTCACATTTTTCTCAGGTACTACAATACAAGGATTTCTGAAATTTGGTTTCACGATTTATATAAGTCAGCTATACCGTGTGATGCATTTTCAGATTCATCACTCGACAACTTCCTGTTTACCGAACACTTGCATATTTTTACACTATTAATATTATCCACTTGCGGCGGGGGTATCATCAGTGAGCAGATCTCGCAGTTTCACTTGTTTGTTTAACGTTGACATCGTTCACATAAACAATATGTGCAAAATAGTCGTGTAGTTGTTGATTGTTTATGGTTGAGACATGTAAACGATACATTTGTTTCTGCATCTGTCGTTTTTACCCACACTTTTACATGTGTATTTACAGTGCATGTGTGTAATCTATTTCTGTCTCACTACGCTGGGTCAATGAAGTTCATTATACAATGTATTTTTTTCAAGCAGCTTAATGTTTACTAAACGATGGTCATTAATGACAAAATTTTGGGTTAGAAACAAATGCACTCTTTATGAGGGGCCTGATAGGTTATTTTTGTTCTTTGTGATCAGCGCATTTTCTCTATCGTGATCCATTTTTCTACAATTTTTTTCTTTTATATTTTCAAGATCCATGATCATGGATATTTATTTTCTGTGAATCGTGATTGACAGAAAACACAACTCATGAATCTTGATGAGACCCCCTCCCCTTTTTCATCAGGCCCCTCCTTTATTTATTCCTTTGCTTTGTTATTTCAGTACCATACTATAGTTGGAAGCCAGAGATCTACTTCACAGAGACAGCCGACACTATGACTAATTGTGTTATAGTAGTTGTACATCCACCATTTACCAAGGCCTACAGCCATCTTGTCAGTCTTATAAATCTGAACACCAAAGAAGTACAACAGGCATCATTTAAATATGTAAGTTCACTAAATACAGTGACGGCAAACCAAGGACATTTTTATTTGGTATTTGCTGCCTCTCTGTCTATGCCATTTAGTAGTAAATGTAAAAAGACTTGTCAGGTTAGAGTCAGAATAATATATCTATATTACAAGTAGGATGACAATTTTTCATACCTTATGGGGTTCTTTGTAAGCTAAAAAAAGCCAGGTATCTTTACATTACATCAAAATGAGATAAAACTAAATATTGTTAACCAAACTAGTTTGCTATTTATTTTGTGACTAGTTAAATAATGTGAATATAAATCATCACAAAACTCTGAACATAGGTCTTCTTTTGCATAAATACATCAACAATATTAGAAAAAGCAGGAAAAGTGAATTGCTGTGCAGTTGGCTAAACCACATCTTCTTAATTATACTTAATATTGAAGTTAAATATTGGTTTACAATGTGCTTGTGATATTTCCTACTGGATATTAAGCAGATATTTGTTAAACAGCCAATATAAAAAAAGAAGATGTGGTATGATTGCCAATGAGACAACTGTCCACAAGAGACCAAAATGACACAGACATTAACAACTATAGGTCACTGTACGACCTTCAACAATGAGCAGAGCCCATACCGCATAGTCAGCCATGTATAACAGCTTGATGGTCTAATGGTAGATTAGTTTCCATTTGGTACTTTAGAACTGGTTTAACATGAGACTGTTAAATTGATATTTGCTCATTTTCAAATATCATTAAAAATGCATGGTAGGGAAATGATCGGATGAAGGTTAAACATCTGTCTGCCCTTTCCCATTTCAAGGTAAAAGACGTTTTATGATCAGCGGAAAGATTAAAGTTTTACAATTGATTTGTTTACTGCGTAAAATATATATACCTACTTTTGTGAACTTCAAGAATGCTTAGAATTAGTTATGAAGGTCACCAGAGAATTATCAACAATTTATTGCACTGTTTGTCTTTATATTAATCCCTTATATAGACATTGTCTCTGTTCTCGCCAGATATAACTGAGGCCTTCACTGATTATAATGTAAACAAGGCTTATTCTGCTGTCAAGTGAAGAAATTTACTAATTTCAAAGTGCTATTGATTGTCTTCACATGTGCACTTCAAAGATATCACTTTTTGATTTACATCTTTTTTTTTGTACACAAGTTATATATATGGTAACTATACGGTACATATATTTGGAAGGTAAATATCCTGTATTTAAAAAAGATATATTCTGATATCTTTTATATTTGGTCTGCAATTGTATTATCATTAACACATCTCATTCTATGGAAGCTATATGGCTCTTCATTTACTGGTAGTCATTGTTTATGGACTTGGAAAACAGGTGAAAGTATTGCTATTTACTTATCAAAATGGTATTACCTGAGAAACATTTCTCTGTCAGCATTTTTTTTTAAATTCTATACTAACCGCCAACAGGAGCAATACATTGCACACATCTTTTCTGCAAATCTTCAATGTTTTCAATGGATAGTAATTCATACATTTCCATTTATTGCATGCTGATTTTGCTGTTTTTTTTCCCCCCAACAAATGGTTGATTCTATTGAATATGAGGGTCATATAAATCAAATTTCTAAGCTTTAAAAGTTTATGACTCGAACTGGTGATGATTTTCTAGATCCATAAGACAGAAACAAAACAATGCAGAATAGCAGGAATAACCAAAACATAGAACAAACCAACCTGTTATACCTGACTCCTTTCAAATAGACCTAAAAACAACAACATAAAACAAATGGTCAAGATTGTGTTACTTCGTTACAGGTACAGGTACATGTTGTTGTAGTTTATGTCCAGTGGCAAATTTTTCCTGCAAGAACACATTAGAACACTGTCAAAAAGAACAATTAAGGAGCAACATGTATTGAAATTTGGGTGAATGTTGGATTGGGGCTAAATTTACCTTTTACTCCTTAGATGTATGTAATAAGGGTTTGAGAATAAAACCAGTTTTACAGCAGTTTTTTTAAAGACTAATAAAATAAGATGAAAGTTTGAGATTCTACTTCTCTGTCAGGAAACTGGATATCAGATGCAGATTTCCATATTTGGAGAGAAAAAAGCACACAAATATTGGCAGCAATCAGTAGCCAACATTGGTTTGGAATGACATATCAATAGACTAGAAACACAAGTTTCAGACTGAACTTATTGGCACAATTAAACCAATTGATTTATTGTCTAGTCTACAGTAAATATATATCATTTTAAGTATCGGCTTTCATCTGTATAACAGAATAATGATACCTTGGATGTTTTATCTTTCAGCCTGGTAACAATGTGACATTATGTCTATCACCAGGAGAAAACTACAGTATACAGGTAATATGCTGAATAAGAAATCCAAGCCAGATTAGTACAACTTATTCTCATGTCACCAATAAGATATGATGGAAAATGTTCAGGGTATACATATGATTATCCAACTGGTCTGGGCTTTTTCTATTGAAGTTTCATCATTTTGTGGCATTAAATACAGAAGATATCTGGTGTATGGTCAGATTTACTGAGGATTTATTGGTTTTCATGGGGTAACAATTTTTGTGGATTTACAGAATTAGTAAACCATTCATATGTTAAATAATTGAAAAAAATCTGTAGGCTTGATATATGACTGGCACAACCATGACTTGCAGTAAAAGGATGATAATACACTAGTTCAGGGAAACAATGCGCATGTGCAAGATCGATCGGGATTTTGCGTTATCGACTAATTAGATACGAGATTTGACGAACTGGGGGCATTATCTCAGATCGGCATCGTTATTACTGTAGTCAGATTAATGAATACTTTATTTCAAGAAGCATATACATGTATGCTATGGGAAACGAAAATATATACAATATATGACAAAAGACAGCAGAGAACAGAAGTTACATAGTAGACAATAATATTGTGACACTATATGTGATCTAATTTTCGAAGCTGCATTTGAATAGTTGCATAGTATATTTCAAAACCAAATACTAGTTTAAATATACAGTTTGTCACATTTTTCTAAAGCTGAAGATTACACTGACATATTAAATAAGAATATTTTGACCATTATGTTAATTAATCTTAAATACAAAAGGAACGTTTGATGTCATCTGACTTAAAGTGTTACCTTCACGCAAAAATGGACAAATTCATGCTGTGATGTTCACTTAGCAGATTGTCTATATATTCAAGAAGGTACGGGTGCTATATCTTAGGCACTGATCTTATGTCATAAAAATAAAAGTCAATTAACACCTAGGGCATATGGTATCATAAAGTTTTAGTTACCTTAAACTATTAATCTCACCAGGCGACAGTTAGCCTATGATACAATTACTATACCCTTAATAATCATAATTATGTTCTGACAGTAAGGTACCATTAAACGTTATGTTCAAAATATATAAATCCCTAATTGCATGCGTGTATCAAATTTACATAAACTTTATTGTTCTTAATTCCGAAATGCATCAAATATTGACAATTTTTGAAAGGAAAAGGGGGGGGGGGGGGGTCTGGGTCGTTCACCATTTTATTTTGACATATTGTAAAGCATATATAATATTGTATAAAGAATATCTAATTAACTTCACACAGATTTAATAAAATAAGACAATTTATATATTTTTTTCTTCTTCAGAAAGTAGATTTTCACACATACCTGTAAATATAGTTTGGCATTTGATTACATACTTTTAATGAACAGTTCTGTTATTTTATTTTTGTGTCAGAAAATTCACGTAAATAGGTAGAGTTATACTAAATGTGAAAAAAGCCCCCCCTCCCCCCTAGACAAAAAAAAACAATTATTGTCGTCTTGTAGAAAACAAGTAGGTCTTTAAGATTTATGAGTGAAAAAACTGCCTACTTGGATCTATTGACATACATCCTTCTTTCTGACAAGTTTGGCGAAACCGAATACTTGGCGATCCTAGATTCCGTCGTCAGCATTAACGCTGACTATTTCAGCATTAAGAATTAGTCTGTGGTTAAAGTTTTGTGTTACATCAAAGTCGTTGTCAAACATAATGAAATTTCAGGAAATTTTGACAGAAGCTTTGTTATGTCCAAAATACAGTTTCCAGGGTAAAAGTTTGCAAATATTTATTTTCATTTTCCCGTATTTTACTACTAGTATTCAGATGGACTTCGTTTTCCCTAAACAGTTAATTTCAAGTTTTGTCTGAGGTTAAAGTTTTTCATGCAGTCATCAATAACCGTTTTGTTTAATCGCCCAGTTGCAAGTTAAATGCATATCATGTAGGTCAAGATCATAATGATGATTTATGAATATTGAAACTGTCTTATTATACATTGCACTGGACTTTTCACTTATTTTATTCAA
Organism: Mytilus trossulus; assembly: GCF_036588685.1. Lineage (NCBI taxonomy): Eukaryota > Metazoa > Mollusca > Bivalvia > Mytilida > Mytilidae > Mytilus > Mytilus trossulus. The sequence goes on along the minus strand of NC_086373.1, from coordinate 26,198,997 downwards.
ATGCAACAGTCAGAGGAAAGACATTGTATAGATCTTATTAGTGGGTGTATCTTTTTTGCTTAGAGTTTAATTCCTTATGACGACCTGAAGCTGTTTTATTTTATGGGAACTTATTTTATCATGGTTTGAACAAGAAACGTATATACTGTTCCAATGTTTAATGATAAGACTATTTATACAATATTGAAAACATAACATTTATGAAGCCATGGTAATTTTTTATTGAATACATCACATAAATGATTCATGATATCGACTATATGTTATGCCCAGCAACAACTTTTCAAAAAGCTCTGTTTTACATGACAATTATGCGGTTTAAATTTTTTATATTGAATCTCCCGAAACAAGCTAAAAATTTTAAAAAATATGTATTGTCACCGTTGTATGATATACTGTTTTGGCAAATAATGCCATTATATACGCCAGCATGTTTCTAGAAATAATTCTCAATCGCCAAAGATGATATTTCTGCTTATAATTTTCCAAAAAGTTCTCAACAGCTTCTAGGGACCTCTTTTCTTTATGAAACATTTCGTTTTGGTTATTTGCAAGCCGTAATTTTCAAGTTTCTTTCTTTCACAATTTTCTCCCGTAATTTTCAAACACCGGGTCTCGAAATTTTTCATAGTATTTTTTATTTTACTTTATTAAACATAAACATAAACAAACAAAAACAGATGACACTTAACGACTTCACAGGTAAACGGGAAAGCGGCGGGCGTCCTAATAAACATCGAATATTAATGTGTACCATACATGAACCATATGACTTTGCCCCCAGTTCATCCAAATCTCGCATATTCTCGCATGAATTTTAATTAAACGCTTGACCCACTCAGAATTCTAGGTCGCAAACAAGCTTTTCCTGAACTAGTGTATTGATGTACGGCTTTTACCAAATCTTTTGAAAATTGAACACATTGTCACAGAACCAAAAAAAGGTCAAGTTTGAAATTGAAGGTTTTGATATTTACCATTTAAGAAAGCTCAAAGTTCTCTTTAAGTTTTTAGTTCCTCAAACATTTATTTTAGAGTTTATTGTTTATTTCAAGGTCATTATGAAAGAACAAATTAACAAAATCTTTTTGAATTTTGGCATTTACTGTAAGATTTTTTTTGCAAGCAGGGGTATCTGTGATCACCCAATCATACATTTTATAATTGTAAAAGTCACCTAGACCATCACAGAAAGGCTCTATGAATTAAGAGAAATTTTATCTTGATCTTAACAAACAAAAAATAGCATATGAATAGTGTGTTGCTAAACCATTGTCCCAAATCTGGCTAACTTTTTCCTATCATTGAAGTGGCATGAAGAGTAAAAACAAGGCTCTTTTTAGATACAATGGTGTCTGAATATTGCTAATTTGATTGCAGACAGTTGGAGTTTTTCTATTGTTGTTTTTTAATCTGAAAATTGAGCATTATTCTTGACAAGCTGGTTAATTCAGTGCTTCTACCTCTGGGCTGTGTTATTGTAGTAGATTTAAGGATGCTGTCTTTTATGAACTGCAGAAGGAAGAAACAATAGAAGGCCAACAGCTGTAATAATACAAGAAATGAATCTAATGAAAAAAACTAATATGCTTTTTTAACACTCCTTGAAAATATTTTGTTATTGACTGATCGGTAATGTACTCTGTGTACTCGGTAAATACAAAATAAGTGATGTCTCTTTTTTGTTCATGAATATAGCTAAAAAATTGTTTCATGCAGAATTAGAGCAATGTTTATCATGTTTATTTAGGTTAATTTGTTTACTAGAAGACTTATTATTACATTGTCTTAGATCCACGATATCAGAGGATGTTTCTTTGTTCCATGATATTTTCATTTAGACTATAAAGGATGTTTTTGCTATAATGAAGGACTTTAACGTGATATTAATTCCATACTTAACGATTATGTTATTGTATTTTATGTCTATGGCTGTTGTGTTGATAGACAATTTTCAAATGGCCTTAACTTCATATTAATTCTATACTTAAAGATTATGTTATTGATTTTTTTTTGTCTATGGCTCTTATGACGATAGACAATTTTCCAATGCTTCATACTGTCATAGTTATTACAATGATTTTTTTTATGAGCATTTGATGAAATTTAGAAAAAAAGGTTGATAATGAAGAAATTGTCCTTTTATATGATAATTTTGGTATGTTATCTTTGAAGTGTACTTTTTCTTGAGGATGAGTTATATCTGAATATTGTTCTGACATACTTGACATTGAGCTGATGAATTCACTCCTATATCTGAGAATTGCTCATATTTAAGTACCATTGACACGACCTTGAAGGTAATTGTCGATTTGTACAGAAATAGCCATCTTATTGCGTTGTTAATGACGCACCTTAGAGATATTTATAAATACTGATTTATTTTTATAGTCATGTTTAATATGGTCTGGATTCTGTACTTTTGCAACATACTTGGATGGTTTTTATACGACCGCAAAATTTGAAAAATTTCGGCGTATATTGCTATCACGTTGGCGTCGTCGTCTGCGTCGTAGTCCGAATACTTTTAGTTTTCGCACTCTGACTTTAGTAAAAGTGAATAGAAATCTTTGAAATTTTAACACAAGGTTTATGACCACAAAATGAAGGTAGTTATCGATTTTGGGAGTTTTGGTCCCAACATTTTAGGAATTAGGGGCCAAAAAGGGCCCAAATAAGCATTTTCTTGGTTTTCGCACTATAACTTTAGTTTAAGTTAATAGAAATCTATGAAATTTTGACACAAGGTTTATGACCACAAAAGAAAGGTTGGGATTGATTTTGGGAGTTTTGGTTTCATCAGTTTAGGAATTAGGGGCCAAAAAAAGGCCCAAATAAGCATTATTCTTGGTTTTTGCACAATAACTTTAGTTTAAGTAAATAGAAATCAATGAAATTTAAACACAATGTTTATGACCACAAAAGGAAGGTTGGTATTGATTTTGGGAGTTTTGGTCCCAACAGAATAAGGGGCCCAAAGGGTCCAAAATTAAACTTTGTTTGATTTCATCAAAATTGAATAATTGGGGTTCTTTGATATGATCTAACTGTGTATGTAGATTCTTAACTTTTGGTCCCGTTTTCAAATTGGTCTACATTAAGGTCCAAAGGGTCCAAAATTAAACTTAGTTTGATTTTTACAAAAAATGAATGGATTGGGTTCTTTGATATGCTGAATCTAAAAATGTACTTAGATTCTTGATTATTGGCCCAGTTTTCAAGTTGGTCCAAATTGGGGTCCAAAATTAAACTTTGTTTGATTTCATCAAAAATTTAATAAATGGGGTTCTTTGATATGACAAATCTAACTGTGTATGTAGATTCTACATTTTTGGTCCTGTTTTCAAATTGGTCTACATTAAAGTCCAAAGGGTCCAAAATTAAACTTAGTTTGATTTTAACAAAAATTGAAATCTTGGGGTTCTTTGATATGCTGAATCCAAACATGTACTTAGATTTTTGATTATGGGCCCAGTTTTCAAGTTGGTCCAAATCAGGATCTAAAATTATTATATTAAGTATTGTGCAATAGCAAGTCTTTTCAATTGCACAGTATTGCGCAATGTCAAGAAATATCTAATTGCACAATATTGTGAAATAGCTAAAAAAAAAAATCAATTAGAGTTATCTTTCTTTGTCCAGAATAGTAAGCAAGAAATATCTAATTGCACAATATTGTGCAATAGCAAGATTGTTTTTTAATTGGAGTTATCTTTCTTTGTCCAGAATCAACATAAATCTTTGTTATATACAATATACAATGTATATTTACTTTTTACTACCAACTGATAAATTAAAATAATCTTTACCATTCAGTGATAACAAGCATTTTTTTTACATCTTAATATTTTATGATGTATTTAAATGAGTAGTTATTGTTGCAAACTCCATTAGAAATTTTAATTGAGATTAGTTTTGGAATAAGGGAAAGGGGGATGTTATTAAAAAAATTGGGTTAAATTTTTCTCATTTGAAATTTCATAAATAAAAAGAAAATTACTTCAAACATTTTTTTGAGAGGATTAATATTCAACAGCATAGTGAATTGCTCTAAGAGAAATAAAAATTTTAAGTTCATTAGAACACATTCATTCTGTGTCAGAAACCTATGCTGTGTCAACTATTTAATCACAATCCAAATTTAGAGCTGAATCCAGCTTGAATGTTGTGTCCATACTTACCCCAACCGTTCAGGGTTCAACCTCTGCGGTCGTATAAAGCTACGCCCTGCGGAGCATCTGGTTTCATTTTTTATGGTAATAATTTGTCAAACTGAATGAAAATGAAGGATTCACATCTTTATTTGATACAATTTTTTGTAAAAATTACCCATTTTGACATTGTATGATCAAAATTAGCATAGCAATACCATTGAGGTATAACTGAGTGACATGCTGACTTCCTATCTGACAGCTTCTAATTCACTGCATTTAGTCTTAATATTAAGTTCCATTAAACATTTGTGAACATTGAATGAAAAGTAGGTTATCGTAGAATAAAATAATTTACATTTTTAAATAACCCCCCCCCCCCCCCACCCCATCCCTTTTACTCCCAAATTTCTATTTATTAGCTCACCTGGCCCAAAGGGCCAAGTGAGCTTTTCTCATCACTTGGCGTCCGGTGTCCGTCGTCGTCCGGCGTTAACTTTTACAAAAATCTTCTCCTCTGAAACTACTGGGCCAAATTTAACCAAACTTGGCCACAATCATCTTTGGGGTATCTAGTTTAAAAATTGTGTCCGGTGACCCGGCCAACCAACCAAGATGGCCTCCATGGCTAAAAATAGAACATAGGGGTAAAATGCAGTTTTTGGCTTATATCTCAAAAACCAAAGAATTTAGAGCAAATCTGACATGGGGTAAAATTGTTTATCAGGTTAAGATCTATCTGCCCTGAAATTTTCAGATGAATCCGACATTTCGTTGTTAGGTTGCTGCCCCTGAATTTGTAATTTTAAGACATTTTTGCTGTTTTTGTTTATTATCTTGAATATTATTATGAATAGAGATAAACTATAAACATCAATAATGTTCAGCAAAGTAAGATCTACAAATAAGTCAACATGACCAAAATGGTCAGTTGACCACTTTAAGAGTTATAGCCCTTTATAGTCCATTTTTAACCATTTTTCGTAAATCTTAGTAATCTTTTAGAAAAAATTTCTCCTCTGAATCTACTGGGCCAAAGGTGTATTACAATTGAAAACTTGCAAAATTCATGGAAAATGTTACATAACACTGTTATTTGTGTGTGTGGGTTTTTATTTATACATGATATCAATTATAAATGGAACATTTAATACAAAAATTTGATTCTTCTTATATTCTGAAGACTGCAACTACTAACCTGGAGTCAATTTCACAAAAAAACTTAGGACTAAGATCGGTCGTAAGTCATGAACAATTCAAATTCAGTATACCTTAACCAGATCAATCTTAGTCGTAAGTTTTTTTGTGAAACCGACTCCTGACCTTTTTAAACATGCTCAAGGTTGTATGTTGATCTGCTGAAATATGTAGGCTTTAGTGAGAGGTCTATGGACTTCTTCAAAAGTTAGGCATTTTATTATGATGGCTCTTTTGTTTAAACAAATTCAATTTCTTTAGAATATCAAAACAAGACACTCTTGTTTAATGGTAGTGTCCATGTATTTAGGAGAGTAGAAATGCACTTTACCATCAAGCATCAAGCAAGCATATGCTTCTCAAAGCATCAAATAATTTTTTTTTATTGACAATACAGTGTAAACTGCTTAATTTGACACCTGAGTATTTCATCATCCTGCTTTAACTGACACATTTGCTTGGTCCCAAAATATGCCTATCCTTGCAGAAAAAACCTGAATATGCTGACACCCTATTTAATCCAACACTTTTGTTTTCTGGTCCCCCAGTGTGTCGGAATACACTGTATTAAAATTGTCATAACAGCTTAATTCAAGATATTTGGTTTGGGATGAATTTTAATCCTTCCATTTGAAAATTATTATTTTTAATTACCGGTAGTTTACCCTTAAAAAGAGCAGACTGAATTAATTTCTAAAAAAAAATATGAGCAGAGTGCATTTAGTTTACACAAGATAATTAAACCATTTTGTTGATACCAATAATAATTTGTGAAATATATACTAGGTAATTTTTACAAATTTGGTTTAGAAATAATTTTTTATTAACAGGTGAGGCCGTATGATAAAGACAATCAACCTTTGAGTCACAATGTGGAGTATTCACCAATTAGAATTGAACCCAAACTAACACAGGATCAATTACCAGGTGAGCTTAAACATTTTAAAGGTATGCCAAACCAACACAGGGTGATCACTTTCTCCATGACAGAATTTTTCATTCTATCAGCTTGAAAAGACAAGTTCAAACAACAACATGTAAAAACACTTGGCATGTAATGATGTTGGTATACACCTTATCGCTATTTGTCCGCCATTGCTGGATATCACACAGGTTCCCGTAAAATGTTGACGTCTTAAAACAAAATATCTGCCGCCACAATGGAAAAGTGATTGTTGTTGACTTCAAAAGTTCAAGTGGCCGGGTCAGCCGGGATTAGCTATAAGGTGTATTATGAAAGAGCAAAGACGAATAAATGGTGATGTGGGATATACCTCTATGAGACAATAACACAACAACAAACTTTACTAAAAGAAATCTAGAGGGTAATAAACAGTCTTTAACAAAAAGTAAAAAATACTATCTCCGAGGAAAATTCAAAACAAAAAGTGCCTTTAATCAAATGGCAAAATCAAATTGCAGTTGAATTTAATCTGATGTTTCTGTAGCTACATTCTTGATGCTTAATACCAATAATGATATTTTGCATCATTTTGTTTTAGATAATGAAATATATGATTTTGTTTACAACCAATTTTTAGAAGAAGAAAAAGAAAAGATGCAAGTGATGACATGGGTTGTGATACCTCTGGTCCTGGTGATAGTCATTTCTTTAACTGTCTTTGTATTCTATCGCAAAGGTAAGCTTAAAGTACAGCGATGCAAGATTGCAATACTTTTTCACAAATTCTTGAACATTTGCTTTAACCCTTTCCTCCATAATGATGCCTTTTGACGCCACCCCCTTTACTCCATAATTACGCCTTTTGACCACCCCTTTACTCCATAGTTACACCTTTTGACGCCTGTATAGTGCCTCAGTTGAAAGGTCTCAACTACTAAAAAAACTTTTATCAGACTTGATAAAATTTGTATCTAATATAATAAGGATATTCATGAAAATCTATGACTGGAATTTCATTGATGAGATATTTGTTTTCGCAATGCATTAATAGTATGCTTTAAACCTGATGATTTTTTTATACGCCTGTCAAAATTTTGACGGGACGTATTATGGTATACAAATGTCCGGTGTCCGTTCATCTGTCCGTCCGTCTGTCCGGCGTAAACATGTCGCACCGTAACTTGAGAACGACTTATCCAAATTTCATGAAACTTAACATAGTTGTTTCTTATGATGGTCAAATGATCTGTATACTTTTTGGGGAAAATAAGATTAAAACTTTTTGAGTTACGGCACTTTGTAACTAAAACAGGGGTGTGTTTTTTTCACATGTCGCACCGTATCTCAAAAACGATTCTTGATTATGGCTTAAAACTTTAAACACTTCTTAGTTATATTAATCTTAATATCTGTATACTTTTTGGTGATGATTCAAAAAAAAATTTTTGAGTTATTGAGTATTTTGTAAAAAAGGGGGAGGGGTTTTTTACATGTCGCACCATATCTCAAAAACTATTTATGATTATTGCTTAAAACTTTACATATGTCTTTGTTATATTAATCTAAAGATCTGTATACTTTTTGGTGATGATTCAAAATTTCATTTTTGAGTTATTGAGTATTTTGTAAAAAAGGGGGAGGTTTTTTGTACATGTTGTGCCATATCTCAAAAACAATTTATGATTATTGCTTAAAACTTTACGCACTTCTTTGTTATATTAATCTAAAGATCTGTATACTTTTTGGTGATGATTTAAAACTTTATTTTGGAGTTATTGAGTATTTTGTTAAACAGGGGAGGTTTTTTTTTCATGTCGCGCGTATCTCAAAAATAATTTATGATTATTGCTTAAAACTTTACACACTTCTTTGTTATATTAATCTAAAGATCTGTATACTTTTTGCTTTTGATTCAAAATTTTATTTTAGTGATATTTAGTTTTTTGTAAAAAAAAAAGGTTGGGGTTTCACATGTCCCGCCGTGTCTCAAAAACAATATATGGTTATTGCATAAAACTTTCTCAGAAACTGTTTATGATTATTGCATAAAACTTCCACACAAGACGTCGGGCGTATCATGCGCTCATGGCGCAGCTGTTTATTTTTATTGAAAAATACTATGCAAATCATGTATTTTTTTTTTTAAAAGTGTCTAAGGAAAGGGTTAAAGCTGATCAACAATATTTTCATTTTGAAAGGATATTTTAAAATGATTTGTTTTAGTTCATGAAACTGAATAATTACGCTTTTATATAGAATAAAATAAAACAATAAAGACAACAACACCCATCAATTACCGCATGGTAAGAGTTTATTCTGGTCGAAATGTTTCGCTAACAAGGGTGGGGTCTTCAGGACAATATTACACATGAAATCAAACAGTGAAGTACAAATTTTGCGGTTGTGTGGTTTGACGCATATTAGAGGTTGTTATGACGACGTTATAGATAAAAATAGAAAGTGAAAGTAAAATAAGAATATAGTATAGTTAAAAGTGAAAGTTAGTCAATAAAGTTATTAACCATGTGGTTAGCTGCTTTTGTTACACGTCTGTGTAGTTGTTATCAATTCAACTGGCTTCGCTCCGAGGGAGGTACTGCTTCCAATTGCATTGGTAAAAGGGTAAAGTGTATGATCGCCGCAATTTTTGGAATTTTAAATCTCGGTAGATTTGTTCATAAAAATTTACTTTGCTAATAAAGTGTCTGTGGATCAAGCTTTTCTTTATAAATTGTTTTGTGATTTATGTGTTTCATTTTCATTCTGGTTCCTTCCTTTTTAGCTCACCTGGCCCAAAGGGCCAAGTGAGATTTTTTCATCACTTGGCGTCCAGCATCGATATGCGTCGTCATCCGGTATCATTAACTTTTACAAAAATCTTCTCCTCTGAAACTGCTGGGCCACATTTAACCAAACTTGGCCACAATCATCATTGGGGTTTCTAGTTTAAGAATTGTGTCTGGTGACCTGCCAAACCAACCAAGATGGCTGCCATGGCTAAAAATAGAACATAGGGGTCAAATGTATATTTTAGCTTATAACTCTGAAACCAAAGCATTTAAAGCAAATCTGACAAGGGGTCAAATTGTTTATTAAGTCACGATCTATCTGTCCTAAAATTTTCAGATGAATCGGACAATGGGTTGATGGGTTGCTGCCCCTGAATTGGTAATTTTTAGGAAATTTTGTCCGTTTTCGATTATTATCTTGAAAATTATTATAGATAGAGATAAACTTTAAACAGCAATGATGTTGAGGGAAGTAAGATCTACAAATAGGTCAACATGATCAAAATGTAAAACAAAATTCACATGTACACCAACCCAAAGCTTATATTTACTTTTGCTTATAGGATCTTATAGCCTTTAGTGTAAAACTTCTAACCAGTAACTATTATGTCTTATAATGGTATCATACATCTTTATATTTTTATAGTCCATATTCATTGTTAGCCTCAAATTGTACCTTAACCTTTGTCAAGATTTATATTGGCTGCAGATATAGATTTATATTTTGTCCTACTTAAGATGTAAAAACAATATATTTCTGTAACATATTTGCCACTCACCTAATTTAACAATGAAGTCTGTTCTAGCTGATTTTACTAATGTGGAAACTAACATATAATGTCATTTACACCATCTGCCAATTTAACACACAAAATTTGTCACCTTTTTTTTCCTGCCCAACCAGTAAGTTTAGTAATTTGAAGCATATATATATATTTTTTATTTCAGGTATTTTAAAAAAGGGAAAATCAGGAGAAGAATCTATTATTCTGCCAAATAACGGACCAGATGAAGGTATTTACTATAAACTGAAAACAGAATATATGGTTAGCTTGCTTTCTTTGTGTGAAAGTGAGACATAGGGATTGATTTTCTTGCGACACTGACTCCAATAGCTCTCTTTCCAGAGTCAACAATTGTCAAGTTTCCTCCTTAAGTTAGTTTGATAGGTCCTACTTGTAATAGATCATTGATATTTACTATGAAGTTGGATAAGTATCAGTACATATCAGTTTGACATCTACTTTTACACCCTGTCCCCTAAAGCATGGTCAGTGACTGAATAAATTAGTGTTATGTTTTCTGAATATTTTTTTTTTAAAGTTTTTATATGACTTCAACTTTTTAGCTTACCTGGCCCAAAGGGCCAAGTGAGCTTTTCCCATCACTTTGCGTCCGTCGTCTGTTGTCTGTCGTCGTTTGACGTCTGTCGACGTTAAATTTTACAAATATCTTCATTTTCATATCACTCTGCTGTGCCGTGAAAGGAAATTATCTTTTAGTAAGATGAAATGAAAATAATAAAAATATTATGTTCAGCAAAGTAAGATTTACAAATAAGCCAACATGACCGAAATGGTCAGTTGACCCCTTTAGGAGTTATTTCCCTTTATAGGCAATTTTTAACCATTTTTCGTAAATCGTAGTAATGTTTTACAAAAATCTTCTCCTCTCAAACCATCAGGCCAAATTAAACCAAACTTGGCCACAATCTCTTTTGGGGTATCTAGTTTAAAAAATGTGTCCAGTGACCGTGCCATCTAATCAAGATGGCTTCCACAGCTAAAAATAGAACATAGGGGTAAAATGCAGTTTTGGGCTTATAACTCAAAAACCAAAGCATTTAGAGCAAATCTGACAAGGAGTAAAATTGTTTATCAGGTCAAGATATATCTGCCCTGAAATTTTCAGATGAATCAGACAACTTGTTAATGGGTTGCTGCCCCTGAATCGGTATTTTTAAGGAAATTTTGCTATTTTTGGTTATTTTCTTGAATATTATTATAGATAGAGATAAACTGGAAACAGCAATAATGTTCAGCAAAGTAAGATTTACAAATAGGTCAACATGACCAAGGAGTTATTGTCCTTTATATTCAATTTTTAACAGTTTTCATAAAATTTGTAAAATTTTACTAACATTTTCCCCTGAAACTACTGGGCCAAGTTCATTATAGATAGAGATAATTGTAAGCAGCAAGAATGATCAGTAAAGTAAGATGTACAAACACATCACCATCACCAAAACACAATTTTGTCATGAATCCATCTGCTTCCTTTGTTTAATATTCACAATATATAGGCCAGGGTGAGCGACACAGGCTCTTTAGAGCCTCTAGTTATTTTAGCTGTAGGTGTTACCCTTTCAAGGGAGTTTTGAACTAGATTTCATATAAGTATGATTTACAAATTATTCATGTAAAGCATTCCTAAAATTACTTCTTAATATAAGCGTAAGGGTTTTTTTTCAATTGGAAAATTCTACTTGTACTTGAAAAGCTATTATATTTTTTTTGCAGTTTCTTCTAGCTGTCTCACTATTTTAAAATCGCTTTCAAATGTCAGTGAGTTTACTGAATTAAATGTCTATAAAACAAACATTGGTTTGACACATAAAATAGGCTAAAAATACAAAACTTCAAAGAAAACACCTCCAGGAAAATTTAAGAAGAAAGATTTAGTTACAAAAATCAAAGATCATATTGAATTGCAATAATTCACCATTAAAACAGCAGATGGTAGGTAAATTGAAGTTAACCTGTGTTTGATTCTTGTTTTGTGATACAATAATCTGTTAACCTGGTTTCCTTCCAAGTGAAAAAGATATTACAACTGTTATTTGACATTGGCCCTACTTTATAATGTTATAGTAAGTTTAATTGATTTATTTTTTCTCTAAATAAATTCAATTATTTTAAGACCATATAGATTTTCGTTGATCATCTCAACGAGATTGATTTTTTTCGCTTGAACTGGTATGGCGTAAGTAAGAAAAGCAATCAAGTTTAGATGACCAATGATAATCTGTTTATCGCTATTTTACCTTTGACAACAAGCATGTATGCCTTAGTTCTTAGTGATAGTTTTTCATATCACTCTGCTGTGCTGTGACAGGAAATTATCTTTTAGTAAGGTCAAAGAAAAATGTCGTTAAAAAGTGATAAAAATTATTATTTAATCATCATCATTGCTCTAAATGTGTCTTATATTAATAAGAACATTTTGCTTTATCTTTTAAGGAATGTTTTAATTTGGCACTAGCATGTGCGTTACCAAATAATAAGACTACCGCCACAATATCCCAATTTACTGTCAGAAGTACATTGTAAAAACGCTACCGGTCATTAACTTTTAAGATTTGTAAACTATTTAACTTCAGCAGACTTGAATTAAACAATAAATTTGTTGCTTTGAGAATATGTAAACATTTAGTTACGGAAAACAAAGGTCAACAGTTTTAGAAGCAGGAAGTACAATCAAGTTGTGCTAATTGTTCTATGATGGTATATAATTCATTTTATTTACCCATCTTTCAAACAAGAGAGAGGCAGTCAACAGATTGATTAAAATTTGGAATTCCCCACTTATGTTATGCAACGCATTTGGCTTCTGAAAGTTTTAAGTCTCAAGTGTACTTGACAGAGGTTATTCAACAAACATTTTAATCTGTATCATATTTGTATTATGATGAAAGGATTCTTTATTTTTCATCTGACATGATATCAAATATTTCACCTGATATCTTAAACAATATTTACAAACATTCCAGTTTTGATATATTGATATTGTAAAGTGTCTTTTAAGTGGTTGACTTATTGTGTTGCTTTAGATGTACAGAAATGAATCCCAATATATGATCCTTGACTTGGAACAGCTTGAAAATACATGTATTATATACAGATGTTTTACTCTAAATGAAAGCGAATAACAAGTGCATTTTGAAAAATTAGTACAACCAGATGTTACAAGCAAAAACATGTGTGTAATTTCAGTATATTTTGCATTTTGATTAAATTAAAATAAAATTAACATTTACAGCATATGTACTTGAGTGGTACAGACAACAAAGAAATGTAGGTCACTCTTGTGATGGAGGAACAATCAAATCAATCATACCTTTATTTACTAACCAATTTTCAAAGTAGATATTGATTCATACAAATGATGGTCATTTATTGACTAAAAGCTGAATTGTTTGATTCCATCATAAGCTTTTATGGTGAAAATTTAATATCATCTATTGAAAAGAAATCTATTGGAGTTAGCATTACCTAAATTCTTCTTTCTATAGTTTTGAAATCAGAATTGTCTTAACTTTTTTTTTATAGCTCTGACATTTGATTTTTGTTACATTAGTTTATAATGATGATCTACAGATCTAGTTTGTGTTGCATTATGGTTGACTAATCTACTGTGGGTCCGTTCCTCTGTCTGTCCCACTTCAGGTTAAAGTTTTTGGTCAAGGTAGTTTTTGATGAAGTTGAAGAATTTTAATGCCAAATTAGCGTTTTCCCCCCCAATTTCATGGTCCACTGAACATAGAAAAGGATTGTGCAATTTGGGCATCTGTGTACTATGTATGGAAACATTCTTGTATGTAATAACTGCAGAACTGGCTCTTGGATGACAACTGAAAATTAGAGTTATAACTTAACATCTAGCTTAAATTGTATTTTGTCTATTATATTTGTCTTTATGTTTTTCAGGAGATAACAACATTGCAATAGTTTTCTGTGCTGAAAACAATTATGTTGACAACATCGTCAGGAGTCTTGGGCAGGTAATAAGGGAGACAACTAATAGTAAGGTGGAAGTTGTATCCGATAATCGAAACATAGAACCAAATAGAAAGGTTGTGTTTGTGATCACTGAAGGAATACATCAAATTAATCATATATGTGCCGATGGAAACTTTGGCAACTGTAATTGGAATAGAGCCTTTAATTCGGGTGTATCATTTCTTCAAAGAATAAAAGATATGAAAGATGCCGAACCAAACATGCTGCTTCTTTCACCTATTGTTTCTATAAACTGGCTTGATTGTTGTATGTTCAAGAATAAAAATGTGCCTCGTTTATATCAAATTTCAGACACTGAGCAAATAGATTTAGATTTAGGAAAAGTGTCCTCATTCCTGAAGAGTATATCGTACAAAGACACATCTAAAGAGAAAATCAGATTAGATTTAAATGATAATCATGAAATCTTAACATTTAAAAATCATCTATTATCTTTATATCTGTACATGCGTGACAATCAGAAATGGTTCGACGATGACTTTCTAGGGACTGTAGATGATTCCCACCAGACTCAACCTTTATTAGCATTTCCCGTCATGTATGACATGCACACACATCCATATGTGGATAAGTTCTGTCTCAACTATCAGAGTCCCCCTCATTTATCAGGTTCAGACCACGTCAAACCTCAACAAACACAGATTCATGGGCTGGTTCAGGCTCAACTTCATTCTGCAAAAACAAACTTTGACAATCAAGACATTAAAGCCACGGAGATTGGCGTTGAACAAGATGTTTTTGATAGTGGAATTTCAGATTCAGGTATCAAACTTGAAATAAACGCTAAGAATCAGAATCAAGGAAGACTTGACAGTGGAGTGGATTCTATACCTTTAGATGAAATGGCACCTTTTTTAGAAACAAGACCAGAATTTTTCCCGCCAGACTCAGATGCAGATAGTTTAGATGTTGATGGACAATCTCTTAGTCAGCATATATGGGAAATTAATAAAAGAAATTTTCAAATTTGAAAAGTTGGAAACATATGACAGCTATTTATTGCACTTAAATTGGTGCAGATATCAGAAAGAACAGTGGGATGGTTGCCATTTCAAATGAAATCAGCTGGAAAATGTCAAGCAATGAGTTTTGTAAATCATGATGGAAATTTTGAAAGAAGTTTGTTACGACATAGATCTTGATATATTGTACATGAACTTTTTTAAACTTATTTTAAGTTTTTGCGAAAACTGGTATGTTAAAAAATGCCAAAACAACTTCTGCATTTTCTTTGAATTTTTTAAAGACATGGACCCAGGGAATAATGAAAACGATTTCATAGATGTATTTTATTACTTGCTCAGTTAAAAGTTTTAGTCCCTATGTAGAAAACCTAGTTTGACTTATGACTATGTACAGGGTACTAAGTCATGCAAACTCATGAGAAATTGTGCCATTTTATTTTAGAAAAATGATAGAATTAGTTAATAACTATCAAATATTATTTTTCTTTGAAAAAGATAATTATAGAATTCAAAAACTAAGAAAACAGGGAATATTTTTTTAGCCTTCTCCAATGGTTATGATAAATCTAAAGGGAAATATGTATTGAGAGGTAACAAAGAGGATTACAAATTTCTCATAATAGGAAGGTAAATTTTGATTCCACATTTCATAAATGTATAAAATTAAAGACAAAGGAATAATGGAAATAGATGTGAAAAGTGACCTTTCAATTGTGATGACCTCTCGAAAGAGAGAACGGTTAGGGCAGGCACTTTATAAATTTAACATAATATTTTAAAAGATGGATGATGGAGGTCTTTCAATAATATTTCCAGATTCTCTAAAAATTGTAAATGACATTAAAATTGTGATATAAATGAACAAAATTGTGATTTGAATTATAGCGTCATGATAGTTTTTGGTTTTGCATGTTAATTGTTGAATTTGTGATCATGTTGATAATATATTAGAGATAGTATTGTTTATTGCATTAGCAGAGTATGTTTCAACACAATAGTAAAATGATATAATATAATCATTTTTCAGAAGTAACATTTTGTATTGTTTTTCCTTTATTTCCATTCCATTGTATATTTATAAGTTTAGTTTGGTCTTTTTACTTCTGTATTTCCCCCCCATATATAAACCATTAAAGCATGATACATGTATAAACAAAACAAAACCGCATTTGCTTTATTTTGAGATTTATTGTAAATACAATTTGTTTTACATTTTTGTGTCCTAGTTTGTCACGACTTTAATATTACAAATCTTGTTATTTTACTCTTTTTTTTAAATAAATATGAGTTTACAACTTTTTGTAGACTACATCTATGTACTTTTATGATGCAAAGAAGAAGTAAACTTTGCCAATTTTACATCTTCTTGAAATTCAAGAAAAGAAAACTTTAATGGAAACAGTTACTAAATAACTTCATTTTAAAATTATATACATGTGTATGATTAAGAAATTGCATTTAATAATCTTTCCCACTTGAAATTTTTCCAGTTAAGCTTTTATGAAAATGCTTATTTGAAAAACAAAATATAAGATTGAAGAAGTCATTTTCTCAATCAATAGCCAGATTATTTTTTTACCTCTGATAGACTTTACCTCTTATTCAAGAAAGGACCTCATGTTTATTTTATATATTTTAATTAGAACTTCATTTCTGGCCAGTTTACATCAGTAATATTTCTATGAAGCTTGACAGTTGAGAGATAACTGTTGGAACATTTTTTAATACATTACTATGAATTTTATAAATTATTTATTAAGGAAATTATCAAGTTGGGTAAATATTTGATATTCTCAGGAACAATTACTGTGGATTAAGTTTATTTTTTTCATTAAAGATACCAGTTTTTCGTGGATTAAGTTTATTTTTTTCATTAAAGATACCAGTTTTCGTGGATTAAGTTTATTTTTTTCATTAAAGATACCTGTTTTCGTGGATTAAGAAAAAATATCAATTTATCATGGCTACTTAATCTCATAGCTATGATGAGATTTTCATGTAAGTTTAGAAACAAATTTGATTTTGTTCAGCACTGCATTTTGTGGATCGTCTATATTCATTAAATCCACGAAAAATGTGTACTCCATATATGAAAAAGAAGTCGATAGCATTTGATATTATAGAATCATTCCTTGCCAATTGATAGTGTGTGAAAGGGCGTTAGGTGCACATTTATATGATTGTTTTTAGATCTTTATTTTATTTTTCGCCCAGCTGTTACAATTCAAAATGGGGCATTTGTTTACAATGAGATTACTTTTATACAGAGAAATATGTTTAAGAAAAGTCTGAAATAATCTAATGACCTTAATGCAATTTCAATCTATTACATTAAGATAAAGAATGACAAATAGTAAATGTCTTAAAAAATTTAACCGAGGAGGTTGACAACCGATCAGGTCGATTTTTTAAGACATTTACTATTTGACATTCTTCAGTTTGGCTCATTCTGAAATTTAGACATTGGTATGTTTAATTTTATGACTAAATAAGGCCTCCTCTTAAGGAATTTATGATTCATTCTTTTCATTCAATGGACAATTTTTAAATGAAACTATGACACAACCACTACGAAACAAAAAAAACATAGATAACCATAGGAGTAAGTTTTCAATGTATCCCAGTTTATGCCTTTTATGATTAATCCCATTTTGCCTTGTTGTATGGGTAAATTTTTTTAACTTCTAAAAAGGATTTTGGTTGGACTTATTTATTACAGATTCAGATACATATATTTAACTTTAAAAAAAATATGCATGGACTAAAAACATGATATTAACTCTTAAGCTTTTATAATCTGATTCTCAAATTATAACACCTTTCTATTGAATATTTGTGTGCTGTATTAATTCTGGATGATTATTTCATTAGGAAAAGATATTATTTTCGTCCAGAAATTTACGGGCATTATTTTTTTATTATTGGGCATTTTAAACATTCAGAGATGATTTTTTTTGTTTTTGTTTTGTGCCAGTTTAATGGCATTAATTATGTTCGATTTTGTAATTTCGCATGCATACAGTTTTGTTATATACTTTAGTGCAATTCTTATAAAACATTGCTTTCTGAATTTACACAGAAACAAATTAAGAGGTGCAAAAATATACCCTTAAAGAGAACCAAAAAAAAGGAATTTGTTAATGAGTCATTGTTACAGAAATTTGTTTCATTTTTGTGGAACTCACATGTTTGTTTAGCAAATTATGAGCTTTTTTAAAAAGTTCATCATGATGGTGAAACAAAATCATGCTTTTTCTTCAAAAAATTGTGTTTTTCATGAATGTGATTCGCATAAACTATCAATTTGAAAATTGAAAAAAAAATACAAAATTACAACAATATGATGAAAACTCAAAAGTATTATGATAATTTAAACTACAAAAAATTACAATAATGACTTCAACCTCAAATTATTGTTAAAAGATTTTCTCTCATCTATGCTTATGATTTATTTCTGAAATTTTTCACATCCATATTTCATCAGGTCAGAAAATTCAAAAATACTCTATCAATTTAATTGATATTAGCTGATTAATAGATCTTTTTATAATTAGCCACAATTTATGAAATTTCCAGTAAGAATACTTCAATTAATTAATAAATCTCTTGAAAAATTGAAATCAATCTGACCATTTTCAAGAAATTGTAATGTTTTTCAAATCAGTTTTAATTGTTTAATTTGTTTAGGTTAGCAATGTAATTAGCTCAGACGTAAGTGTAGATAAGTTGAAGTTTCAAGAAAAAAATCAGTTTTGAAATAACCCTGTTAGTTTTAGCAATATTTAGTAATACCATACTAATGACTAAGTGTCCATATTTCACTCTGTATACAGTATTATTATTAACCCGGTGCACATTTGTATTCTTACTAATTCTATTCTATTGAAGATCAAGAAAGTTCTTATATGTAGTAGAATAGTGAGAAAAAAATCTTTGTATATTGTTTAGCTTTTTTTGTTTTTTGTTTCCTTATTTGTTAATTTTACAGTCATACAAGTTCTTAATTGAAATCCAATGGTTCCATCCATTTGATTAAAATAACCTGGAGTAAATTTTTTGTAGTAAAGATTTAAAAGAGCCGTTTAAATATAATTGTTTATGTTCAAGCTATGGCATTACCCATAATTCTTGACATTCGGAGACAGTGAATTGTGTTGAAAAGAGAGAACTTTCAAAATCCAAATGACAATCCAAATGCATATTATACTGTAAATTCAGAAATTATTGCCATGTTTTGATTATTGCAATGTTTTAATTATTGCGAAATAGTTGTAAAGGCAATAATTTATACTCACATTTTGAAATATTTTTTATGAATTAAACCGGATTTTTCTCAAAATTGTAAAAAATAAAATTGCATTTAAGTCTAAAAATGACAAAATGACAACAATAAATGCACACAATAATTTCTGAATTTACAGTACTTGAAATATTTGGTATGTAATGGTAAAAAGGGTTTATCTAAAGAAACTGTATATTCTAATTATTTCACTTTTTAATACTATATTCACAATTTATATAGATTTTGTGTGTTATATATATATATATATACATGTACCATATGTATGTGTCCATTTTTAGAGGTGAAAACAAATGAAATATAATATTAACCACTAAATTGTTCCTATAAGGCATATAATAAGAATAATTGAAGATTTAGGTTCAATATGCAAGATCACTTTGCTTGAAAAATTTAACTATGTAATTCTAGTATGGTTAAAAATAGGTGATGAAATTCTGTAAAAAAAGACTTTGGTCAGATTTCCCTGAACATTAATTTCACTCAACTTTTGTAGTCTTTCAGTTTCCACAAAAACACACTGTATTGCAGCTTCTCATGTATTTTATGTCCTATATTAAAACCACTTTGCTCAACATACCTCCAAATGTTCTTTCTTTTTCTTTGATGTTGAAATGACTTTTTGTTATATATAGTTTTCGTGCTCAAATTGTTTTATAGTCAATAATGATTTATTTACAAATCAAAATTTGATGCTTATGTTTGTGTATAAATGAATTAATAATTATTTAAATTAGTTCTGTGTGACTGTGTGTGTCAGGTTTAGAAATCTCATATGATAATGACATTTTCAACATAAATTAAAAACTAAAAACCAATTTCATAAGCTTTAACATGAATGCGAAAAATGTAATGATTTTTCGATGAAATCTGTTGTCACTTGCATTTATTGCTTTAAAACTACCAAAAATCAGATATTATAACTCATGTATTTCCAGAAAATATTCAGTATCATACCATTTCTTTAATCAAATTCAAAACTTACTTATTTTTGTTTTTGCTTTAGTTTTGCCATTATTATATATTCAAAGCAAAGTGAGCTCATGTAGAAACATTTACATGTGAAAAGAAGAAAAGAAAAGTAAATTAAAAAAAGTTATGTCATTGACTTGGCCATAATGTTAAGTTTTTAAATTTTCACAGATTAGTTCTTTCTTTTTATGCCATGGGATATAACAACTGAGCTTTGTTAAAGACATTTTATAACTTTTATTAAATACTTCCTTTTCCATGATTAAGAAGAAGAAGAAAAAAAACAGCCTTTAGACCGATTTCTTGCCATCTTCTGATTGGTGTATCATTAATAAAGAAACCAGTTATTTTTCAGTGCATGTTTGTGTATTGCAAAAAAAATTTCTTGATCTAGAACATTGTTTACCTCTTTTTTTGCTCAATGTGTTTGCTTCCCTTCAGAATATGTAAAAAGCATTGATTTAATTTTGTAAATCATATGTTTTTTCTTCACTATAGAGGATGCTTTTATTTATATCTTAATTTCGTGAATGTCTTATTTTTTTTTAAAGTATTTCTGTGCATTGTCATACATTGTAGTACATTTTCAGCCATGTTTTGCAGCCATTCGAAAATAAATTTTAATTTTCTTGTGGTAACTTTATAGTGAAGACGCTAGCATTTAATATTTGTTTGGGCTGCTGTTATAAAAATAGAATAATCTCCCCGTAGTCATTGTCAGGGAAAGGAATTTTTTTGACTGTCTCTCAGTTATTATTGGATGTCACTCAGCTACTATAAAAAATAAGTTTTATTTTATTAAGTGGTATGACTGCCAATGAGACAACTCCCCACCAGAGAACAAATTATGTAGAAGTAAACAATTATACGTCACCATACAGCCTCTTTTTTATAGGTCTCTTTATTGTAATCAGATTGGTTTGAACATGAGACAATGTTTGTCTTTGTTAGAAAAGAAAAGAAAACAACTTAGAGCATTTCTGTATGAAATAATTTACAGTGATATGCTTTTACATATCATTTTTTGTTAGTAATGAGATTTTATGATACTTGTATCAAAAATATTTAAACGAAATACTTTTGCCTTGCCACAGTGATCTCAACGAAATTATGAACAAATGACGGGTATGCATTTCATTAGTCAGGAAAAGAGAGATTGTAAAATGAAGTTCCTTTTTTTTTTTAACAATCTGATTTACATACAGATCCTATGCCAAAACGTTGGTTTACAAGGATCAGAGACCACTCCGTTCTGCTTTCTATAGTTGTAATTATTACATACTGTATATTCAGTAATTATTGCAAGGTTTTATAATTGTGAAAAATGCGACAACGTTGTTAACGCAATAATTTAAACTTGCACTTTGAAATATTTTATATGTATTATACAGGATTTTTCTCAAAATCGTAAAAATAAAATTTGCATTTAAGTCTCAAATGACAAAATTGCAATAATAAATGCACGCAATAATTTCTGAATTTACAATAAGCCAATGAAATTCTTGTCTACAGATATTAAGTTGTATAACTTAACAATCAGAATCCTGTATTAAATGTCTTTAAAAAAGAAATTAGAACAGAGTGTTGTCAGATCTTTGATGTCAAATTGTGGACACAGAATATGTATTTTAATAAGATTATATTTTCACCATATTTACTGATGTCAACGAATTGCTTAACAGTGTAGATGTTGTTTTCATATATCATTAGACAGATAGAATTTGTCTGCACGCATCATTTCACATTTATAAATTTCAAGGATATTGATGAAGAGGCACTAATGAACATTTAATAAATTGATACTAGATGATTAAATTATTTAATTTGAAGTATCTAAATTTTAGCAATGATAAAAACATCCAATTATTGCCAAATATGCATGTTTTTATTACAAGACAGATGTATGTGGCCTTCATGACAATCCGAAAGATTTATGTTATTTTGTACAACTCATTTAATGTTGATATATAAGATGTTATCGAGTTGTACATAAACATCGAAACTTCTTTGTTGAAAAAAAAAATGACTTAATATATATAGTTTATCGTGACATGTTTATATTATTAAGGTATAGCTCCTATGTTTTCTAGACTTGCTCAAGTGGTTAAAAATATTTCAAACATTTTATTTTTGTCTAAAGATTTTCAGATTAATTTCTTTTCAACTGTTTTGTCTAGCTAATCATTCATTGAGAATGGATTGCCTAGAAAATTACTTGTCAATGCTTTTATATGTATCACAGCTTTGAACAAAATAAATGAGTGAAAGTTAGATTTTGTTAATTTATATGATTAAGAAACATATAATATTGAAATAATGTGTGCTATATGTGTTCTCTCTTTAATGGGCATTCCTTATTTTGTTTGTATTTTAAACAACATTCCTTTATTTAATGAATTTCAATATCCTGCACTTCAGTAGCTTTATAAACAAGTGTCAGCATGTTTATGAAGTAGAAGAAATTTGTATGATTTATGATTATCACTCGGTATTAAAAAAGATTCAAATGATTTTGAACTATAATTTTAAAGTTTAAAATTAAGGTATAAAATATTTCAAAAGGGATGTCTACCATTGAAATAAAGGAAAAGTAGTGTTTTTTCCAATTTCATGTCATTCATATACATTCTTGTGTTATCCAGCTAATACCAACAGACCTGACATTTGACCTCAGTCAGGTCAATAACTTTCTAACCTGGATGTTTGGCTAATGGATATAACCTTGACCTTTGACCTTTGACCTTAAAGTCCATCTTTAAGATAAATTATTGACCTTTAATATTGCATTCAGGTTTGTTTACGACAGATCCAATTTATTAAAAAAAAAAATCTCATAAATTTAAGTCCAATTAAATAACAGTGTAAATATTCTTAAAAAAGAACTTAAATTACATCAGTAGGATGTGAATGTATGGTAAAGCAAGCCAAGTCAGTTTTATATATCAACTTCTTAATGTGATATTTGTTATGTATTATATTTTACTGAAGTGCAGAATATTTTTTATATCAACAGTACATTTCCTCGTCTTATTTCACTGTATTAGCTGTGACTGTGTATTGGTGATTGTGATGTTTTAAGCAAATTATACAAATGTTTTGATTCATGTTTTTGTTTGATGTAGTACATATATATTTTGATGAAATAAAACCATCCTCTAAAATCAAAGAATGAGTAGTGTTCCTTTTTATTGGCATGAATAACTCTATTTAAGTCGGTCACTTGATTGATTAATGCCTTTTTAATGACAAATCAGCACATGATGTCTATATAAAATTGAGAATGGATATGGGGAATGTGTCAAAGAGACAACAACCCGACCATAGAAAAAAACAACAGCAGAAGGTCACTAACAGGTGTTCAATGTAGCGAGAAATTCCCGCACCAGGAGGCGTCCTTCAGCTGGCCCCTAAAGAAATATATATACTAGTACAGTGATAATGAACGCCATACTAATTTCCAAATTGTACACAAGAAACTAAAATTAAAAAAAATACAAGATTGTCTATTACACTTGTATTAGAGAACCAAAGAGTTTGAAAAAGAAGCCATCATGCTTAGCCACAGGCCTTTTTGACAAAGCTTGTGAAAATAATTTCTGGCTGGTTAGATTTTCTACCTCAGGCCATTGTAATCTTAAAAAAAATATCCCAAAAAATGCGCATTGAGGCTGAGGAAGATTTTAGTGAAGACTGCAAAATTGCTGTATAGTTCACTGGAGATTTGGGTTGGTTGACAATCCTTTACTTGGAAATCAATAATCACACAGCTAGAAACTCTGCACACACAAAAATGGACATAAAATATGTACAAGAATGCACACACTGATCATGATTGAAATTTTCACATAATCTTAGCATTATCAATTATCTATGTAAATGAGGTCATGGTCAACAGAATCCTGCTAGTCAACATGTACACTGCAATCATTCTGATACCAAATATAGTTGACCTTTTGCATATAAAATCTGAGAAATAAACATAATGAGGAAAAACAATCATTGACCAATGAATCATTAAATGAGGCCAAGGTCAGATGGACATGTACACCTTACAATCATTCCATACACCAAACATACACCAAATAGAAATGACATATTGCTTATAGTATCTGATTAACTGACAAATCTATGATAACTCAACATTGTCTAATGAAACATGTAAATGAGGTCAAGTACAAAGAACCAACATATGACAAATTTAAACATAACATAAGTCATCTGCATATATACAATGTATGAAGCCTGAGGGACTTCTATCCTCTGAAAATATAGGGCTTAATACAAAAAATTTAATCTGTGTCTTTCATTCTACAACTCTTACAACAGATGTGACAAAACAAACAGGATAGCTCTAAAAAAATAAAATGGCAACACAATAACTTCTGATATGTTTTATTAGGTACAGTTTAGTCCCCTTTTTTCTTCACATTATGAAACTTTCCAATCTACATTGAGAGAAACCAACTATGTGGATATTTTTCACAAGGAAATTGATGATTGTACTTTCCTGTGCTGAACATGTGGTACAGCTAAAAACATGAAATAGTATTGTAGAGCCTGCAACTTTTGTTGCAAAAAGCTCGACATAAGGATAGTGATCTGGTGGCGGCTACGGCAGCGGCAGTGTTAGCTACCTTCTTATAAGCTTTATATTTTAGAAGATGGAAGACCTGGATGCTTCATATTTTGTATATAGATGCCTTATGTTATGAGGTTTCCGTCAGTCACATGTAATGTCCTTGACCTCATTTTCATGGTTCAGTGACCACTTGAAAAAAAAGTTCAGATTTTTTGTAATGTTAAATTCTCTCTCTTACTATAAGTAATAGGATAACTATATTTGGCATGTGTGTACCTTGCAAGGTCCTCATGCCCGTCAGACATTTTTCAGTTGACCTCGAATTCATTTCATGGATCAGTGAACAAGGTTAAGTTTTGGTGGTCAAGTCCATATCTCAGATACTATAAGCAATAGGTCTACTATATTTGGTGTATGGAATGATTGTAAGGTGTACATGACTAGCAGGCAGATGTCATCTGACCTTGACCTCATTTTCATGGTTTAGTGGTCAAAGTTAAGTTTTTGAGTTTTGGTCTTTTTATCCAATAATATATGCCATAGGTCAATTATATTTGTTGTATGGAAATATTTTATGATCTATATGTCAGTCGTTCAGGTTTTATTTGACCTTGACCTCGTTTTGATGGTTCATTGCTCAGTGTAATTTTTTAGTGTTTTGGTCGTTTTCTTAAACTATAAGCAATAGGTCAACTATATTTGTCGTATGGAAGCATTGTTAGCTGTACATGTCTGCCTGGCATGGTTCATCTGACCTTGACCTCATTTTCATGGTTCATTGATCAATCTTTAGTTTTCTTGGTAAATGTTAAGTTTATGTGACAGTCATAATAAAGCTTTATATTTAGGAGTATCAACATAATATCAATGATTAGTAAAGAAGGCGAGACATTTCAGTGTGTGCACTCTTGTTATAACTTTAATTTGAGTATGAAATGTAACCCAGATTATTACTGAACGGAAGCAAGAACACAGATAGAACAGATTCAATGATCAGCATCAATAAAATACAATAGAAATTTCATATATTTTATTTTAAAATATAATAACAAAATTTTCAAACTTAAATATATTCAAATATATCACAGTACAAATAATATAAGGACTACTGATAGAAAATTTTGCACAGGTGTATTTCTAAGAATATAGTTTTGTTATGGTGTATACAAGAGGGTCTGAATGGGGTTTACAGAATAGAGGTTAAGTAAAACAGTATCGAGGGTAATAAAATAAAAAATACAGAAAATAGGAAAAAATATAGAGAACAGAATTATGTTAAACTATAAAGAATAGAAATTTATAAGAAAATAGAGAAAGAATGGAGGAAAACGGTACTAAAATAAGGAATAAAGAAACCCCATCCTGATTCCTGACCTTATAAAAACTAACTGGACCAATGATCACTTAAGCCAATCAGTTAATAAAACACTTTTCATTAATAATAAAATCCTGAACATAAGTTAAAGCATCCATTGAAGACAAAAATTGTAAAAAAATTCATGGTACAAAAAAGTCTGTAAAAATGATTTAGTTTTTTTTAGCAAAGTCTTAGTATCTTCCAAACCCTCCAATGCAATTTATGTCATCAAATAATTCAGGTGCCATTTGCATTGTTTTGAATCTGGGATCTAAGTCTCCATTTCTCAAATGTTAATTAGTTTATGAAACAAATGAATTAAATAAAAAAAAATAAAAAATGTTCAAGCATCAACATACCAGGCAAATCTATTGACTTCAAAAGAATAAACATTTGTCAAATATATGAATAAATAAATCATTAGATAATGATAAAGCTGCTATCAAATATTTACACGACTTTTTTTTATAACATGACTATCAAAATAATTTTGATTGAAATAAAGTATAGATATTAGAAAATTAAAATTAATTACACATATAAACAATCATATGTATCACAGATTTTGTATTGATGGTCACATAATGTGATATGCAATTTAACTACCACAAAATAGAGAATATAAAAGTTCACTGACTCACTTACTTTTGTATAAAAAAATAGTTTTTTTCATTAAAAATTTTTACTTAAATCTTATGGTTCTTATGTGTACTCCAAATTAAAAAAAATGCTGTTTTATTTACCATGAATGTTTTCAATTATACCTCTAAGAGTAGGCAAATAGTATCCATACAAGCATGAATAAGAATAACTTTACATAAAATTCAAGTATTTAGCACTTTAAACACCATTATTTGTTTTCCTTACAGCATGTAGTGCTATGCAAGAGGTTTTGTCCTTTCAGATTTTTTATAATGGGCTTAAAATAAATTTATAAACTACAATTTGATTTAAAAACAACCATTACAAAACATGGTTGAAGGTGTAAAGCAAAATCAGCACACTAAAACTTTTAACCTTAAAGAAAAAGACTTATCAGCTTTATTACAAATGTTTACATAATTAATATTTTCTGGCATATGGATCATATATGCCATTCTGAACAAAACCATATTCATTAATAGGCCATGCTGAGTTCTCCCTTATAGGAACAACATGGCTTCTCCTGTTTGTACCAACATCTCTAAACAAAGCATTAGAGCTGTTCAATGAAGGATGTGGCTTGTCATAAGGAGGCATACAGAGCCGTACTTTGTCCAGGAGGTGACCAGGCCAGAAAGCATTAGTGTCTATACTACCATGCAGTTGCTGGTATCTTGTTTCTAAATGTCTGAAATAAAATTTTATAATAAAAATTTGATTCAAATAATCACTACCGTATCTGGTCATGTATAATACACATTGGTGTTAACAATATTTTATTATGAATTTTGCAATTATCTTTTTATAAACAAATTCACAATAAGAATTCAGAAACAAGCAACACCCAAAACATGTAGTTGGTAGAGGGGATGCATATTAAGGTAAGAAGGATAACATTTCAATGTGTTCAAAGGATCAACACATTATAACAAAATCAAAATGCCTTAAATGATTGGCTAAACTTTGCTAACTACATACACTTTTTTGTTATTTGGTCATAAGTTGATTGCTGTCTGATTGCTGTCTCATAAGCAATCATACTGAATCTCCTTAAATTTGCATAGATGAATAAATAAGCATAGAAAAAGTGAGACTAAGCGATCCTACATTCCGTAGTTGGCCGCAACAAATATTCACTCTGTGGTTTTTGAAATTTAAATATTTTTCTTAAACTATACTGGATTACTACCAAACATGGACAGAAACTTGTTTATGATCATAAGATAGTATCCTAAAGTAAATTTTGTAAAAATAAAATTCCATTTTTATCCGTATTTTACTTATAAATGGACTTAGTTATTCTGGGGGGGAAACATTACATTTACTCTGTGGTTAAAGTTTTTAAAATTTTAATAACTTTCTTAAACTATCCTGGGTTTATACCAAACTTGTTTATGATCTAGAAATAGTATACAGAAGTAAATTTTGTTAACAAATAAATCCATTTTTTTTCATTTATTACTTTTAAATGGTCTTAGATGTTCTGCCAGGAAACAACACATTCACTCTGGTTAAATTTAAAAAAAAAAAAATAACTTTCTTATACTATTTTTACTTTTTTTTCTTTCAGTTAACGTTACATACAGTCTCACTGTCTGCAGTTAAAGTTTTTAAACATTTATTAGATTCATAAACTATCCTGATTTTTACCAAACTTGGACAGAAGCTTCTTACAATCAAAAGATAGTATCAAGAGGAATATTTTTATTGATTTTTTTCCTCATTTTTATTGAGCCTGCACTTTGCAGCAAAAGTAGATGAGACACTGTCTTAGTCTTAGTCTTAGAAACAAGAACGTCTGCTTGCAATGATACTTGTATTGGAACTCTGAATAGATAACGTCACAACAACGGTGACCTCGTGTACATAGAGAGCGGTAGAAGGAACACCTAATGTGCAATTCTAAACAGAGCATTTAAAACCTGGCCTTGCAACTGATAGACAAACCTAGACAAAACCAGTTTCCACACAAGGTTCTGCAGTGTATAGATTAAAAATATAAATGTGCACAATTATTTTTTTTTTACCTTGTTAATCTTTCATACTCCTCAAATGTCATCCAACAATCGACTTTACTTCTGATAACTGCTCTTCCTGTAGATAAATTTTCTTTAGTTCCTGAAGAAGCCACATTAGATTTCTGTGGATATCTATGTCTACTATCAAACATTAGTTTACCACTCTTTGACCTCTTAACCTTATCTTTGTGTTTGACCTCTATAGGTGTCCTTGGCCTCTTTTTTGGTTCAGCATAGTGACTGGATAGTAAAGGATCAGCAGGTGTTTTTACATTTCTATGAATTTCATGATGAGGTCTATCAGGTGGGTAGAGTAAAACTGAAAGAAAAACCATATATTATCGAAATTTATTTAAATATACAATATTCTACACAAATTTGATTGATTGGTTGATTGTTTGATTGGATGTTAATGCCACATTCAGCACTATTGTACTTTTTCACTGAGGAAGCCAGAGTCACCGGTAAGAACACCCACCTTTTAGTAGGAAAACTGACAATCGTTGTCACTTTACATTGGAGTCAAATGCACCTGCCTCATGCAGGATTTGAACTCACAACCTCTGTGATGACAGCATAATGATACAGTAGTTCGAATACTTAAACCACTCGGCCACTGAAGCCCCTCTTCAAATTTGAAAGAGTTTTCATCAACGATTTTCTTGTGCCAAAAAATAGAGTTAAATGCCCCTATTTGTATGTCAGGTCTGAATAAAGCCGAAGGAAAACCATGATAAACAAACAGATGTTTTTGTAAAAAGAGAGACAACTCTAGTGTTTTATTGTTTTTCTAAATAACCTTTACGTATAAACTGTATTAGGAGAAAGTAGTATACAGACACTTACCTTTTTCTAATAGTCTTTCACTTAGAATTATTCCATTTAATTTACAGAGCTTTGTTATATCACAATACTCTCTAAGCTTTAACTCTCTAAACTTATTAACCATGTCTGCTGTTTCTCCCTTCAATGTGGATCTCATTGAATGGTCATCTATAGCTTTGTCTCCAACCTTGATTACACCTGGAGCAGGTAACCTTACTTTAGGTGACTAGGAAAAATAGAAAATATATTTCAAATTTAAATACTGTCAATTTAGAAATTACTGTGTGAATTTATTATTGCGATTTTGTCATTTTAAACTTACATTTTTAAATGCGATTTTATTTTTTACGATTTTGAGAAAAATCCTGCTTAATTCAGATTAAATATTACAAATTGTGAGTTTTAATTATTGCATTTACAACTCTATTGCATTATTCACATAATTTCTGAATTTACAGTACCTACACTTTAACTTGGGCCATAAAAAAGAATAGGTTTGTTTACCCGAACCCTACCTTCCCAGAAAATAGCTGCCTTCCCAAACCACAAAAATTAATACCAATGGCCACTGAAATAAATGAATTTACAGTAACTAATTTTCCTCAGCATGTGAATTAAATGACAATGCACAATTATAATTATAGAAACTATCTTACACCCTGTCTGGTAGAGTTCTTTAATGCCTCTCTGTCCCTCTTTCTAAGGTCCACCATAGCCTCCTCTGAAGATAGAATCATCCGATCAGGTTTAAGATCCTGTTCTGGAACCTCTAGATATTGTGGTGTAGAAGCCCTGCTACTTCCACTTACTCTACTAGCACTTCTTTTGGCAGAACCCATGCGAACTTTAACCTCTGATTCAGCACTGTCCTTCAAATCACCTTCACCTTGACCTATGACTATATTTTCTTCTGATGGTTCTCTGTCAATACCAACAGACTTCCTGGAAGATTTGCCAGATGTCTTACTTATTCCTGAATCTATCCTCCCTTTGGCAGATCCTCGAAGAGAGCCTTTGGATGATTTTGGTGATTCTTTACTCTTTGCCAATTCAGGATCCCCATAAATGTCTTCCTCACTTGTATCTTGATGTCTTGATAAAGCAGATGTCATCTTCCCTTCCTTCATAAGTTCAAGATAATCTGGCTCATCATATAGTTCTTCTAATGACTGGGGTGTAGCAGAAACTAGTAAATTAAATCATATCATGTATGCAATTAATTTTATTTCATATAATTTTTATATCAATATAATGAATTTATGTGCGGTATGTGGAAGGTATTTGAAAGATTGCGCATTAATTTTATAAAGGGGATTTTATATAAGTTGTATAACTGTTTCAATATATAAGTAAATTGCACAGGTTTTTTAGTTATCAAGGACTGGGTAGTGACCACATAATTGGTTGTCATATATATATAGGTAGAAGTTTATTGTTTTGTATACAAAATAATTGTATTCAAGTTTTATATAGAACATTCTAACATGACGTCCTTCAAACGCTTTGAGTACACACCCGTGGTAAAATATGAATATATTGGTTGGGCTGTTTCGATTGTACTCCCACGTCATATGATTGTTTATGAATGAATTACACGACGTCATAGAATGATGACGTAATAATTTAGGCATTTTATGGGAAAATACACGCTTCTGACTCCAAAAATCATCACAACAGGGAAATGTGAACAAACGTTCTAAAATGTGGTATAAGACCTTTTTAAATATATATACAAGATATATACGTAAACTATCATTAAAATTCATTCAAATTTATCTAAATATGTTATTGTAAATAGTTTGAGCATGTCACCAATTCTGTTTGCTCCGTTCTTTTACGCCTATCTAAAAGTGCGTTAATTTATGGGAACGGCAAATATTTGCCTACACCTAGAGCGCTTCGATCCAAAAGAATTGCCATATTTGTCTTATTAGAATCGAAATAATTCATGGGGGCTTGAATATATCTAAATTTTACCACGGGTTGTCCCTTTATGCCGATATTTTACCCCTCGCTATCGCTCAGGGTAAAATATTTGTCATAAAGGGCCAACCCGTGGTAAAATCACGATATATTCAAGCCCCTATGAATTATTTCTTAAGTATTAAAATGTATTTATTTTGTAGATTATTTTGTTGCAGAACATATTGTCCAAAATTCTAGCAGTCATCTTGTGTTTTTGATGGACTTTATTATTTTACTTTGATGAACTTAAAGATACATATTTTATTAGGTAATACAATTTAAGGTGGTCACTGCTCCATTCAGTATCCAAACTTGTGTTTGTTCTATTGTATTTAGAAAGTAAAGGCTAATGTTGAAGTGTACACAATTGGATTTGCTCAATTATTTACACATATGTTCAAAATAGATGGAGCATTTCAGCACATAAATACTTTATTTTTGGTTAAACAATGTGCGTTAAAACATAATTATAATTCACAAAGGTAAAAAAAAATGTGGTACATATCAGTCATCATGGTTATTGTCCATCTGGCAAAATGTGATTGTTTTTGCAATCATTTTTCCCCAACACAGATTTTTTTTCACAGCAATAATAATTCTTATAAATTATAATATTTGAATTATTCTACATTTTGCTGCTTATACTTCATTCTATTTACAAAAAACTATAGGTGTAAAACTATTGATTTTCCCCTATTAGTCTTTGTTAAATTTGAACTTTTCCAAAAATTGTGCATAATTTGTTTTTGTTTCAACGAAATAATGTTAAGTTAATGTATATAGCTTATTTTTACTTGTTTCAGATTTCTGAGATAAGTTAGTAGACTCTCTTGATAATGCCTTTCTTTTATTTTCTCTTCTTTCTTTTCGCCACATGTTCAGTCCTTCTGCTAGTTCCTTGTAGTCTAAATAATTGTCAAAGTTACTATCTAGTGAAAGAATCATATCTTCTAGGAGAGACTCCGACATTGTCACTTTTGACTGAAAAAATAACATACTCATATTCATGTGAAAAATGTATCTCATTTAGTTGTTTACAAGTCAAATGTATTCTGCTCTATGGTCAGGTTGTTGTTCCTTTGACACATTCCCTGATTTCCATTCTCAATTTTACAAATATAAAATATTGTTAGAAAACCAGATGGATTTTGAATTTTCAGTCTATAGTTCTTTCTAAGGGAGCTACCACTTGATTTTTATGGGGGGGGCTAGGATGAAAAATTTTGTCCTGCTTTATTTTTTTAGTTGTAATCTCTGTCCTGCCTTTTTTTTTACTCAAAACTCCTGTCCTGCCTATTTTTTTCAAATTTCATCCTAGCCCCCCCCCCCCCCCCCCCCCCCAGGTGTTGAGCAATCTCTTGATGGTAGCAACCATGTACCCTCTACCAGGAAAATACAATGTAACAAGACAATTGAGAGAAGCCAGGTTTGATCATGCCATCAGATATTGGAATTGTTCTATAATTTTGAAATTAATACAAGCATGTCCAGAGAAGCAATATTTCAGATCTACTATTCTCTGCAACAAAATGGGGGAATGAAATAATTTTGAGTATGTTCTAGTGAAAATGGTTAATTTTTCATACACAGAGATTTTATGTCACTAAGTCAAAATCCTTGTATATTAATTTGTAGTATATTGGAAATGGTATGTCATATCAAATGTATAATTCACCGTTTCTGTACATAAACAGGTGGATACATGATCAACACAAAATGTATAATTCACCGTTTCTGTACATAAACAGGTGGATACATGATCAACACAAAATGTATAATTCACCGTTTCTGTACATAAACAGGTGGATACATGATCAACACAAAATGTATAATTCACCGTTTCTGTACATAAACAGGTGGATACATGATCAACATAAAATGTATAATTCACCGTTTCTGTACATAAACAGGTGGATACATGATCAACATAAAATGTATAATTCACCGTTTCTGTACATAAACAGGTGGATACATGATCAACATAAAATGTATAATTCACCGTTTCTGTACATAAACAGGTGGATACATGATCAACATAAAATGTATAATTCACCGTTTCTGTACATAAACAGGTGGATACATGATCAACATAAAATGCAATTAGACTTATTACCTCTCTTATAGCCTGCTTAAAGTCTTCTCTAGAAATTCTCCAGTTCTTATCTCTATCAACCATTACAAACAGGTCTATAAGACGTATCTGATTTTTACGTAAATGTTGTTCTAGAATTCGCACACCCAGCGGTGATGGAATCTTTACTGAGGGCACAATAGAGATCATAGCTTCTAAATCTTTTTCAATAATTGGTTTTGGAATGATTGGCTTAGGTTTTGCTTCTTCTACCATTTTTCTATAAACACGTTTTTCTAATTCAGTTTTATTTGTTTTCCTTCTCAGCCATTCTGCATTTAATCCCATATTGTCTAAATCATGTCTAAATTTTTGACGATCTGCAATCCATTTCTTATACGAGTCCTCTTCAGCAACTGCCTTTTTCCCCGCTGCAATCGCATCAGCATTTTCATCTATCATAAATGGTTTTGATTTCATTTCTGAACATAACTTTATTGATGGAGGAGGGTCTTTTTTGTTTAAATAAACTCCTAGTCTGTGTTTCATGGGAGTTTCCATAGGAGGAGCCTGGATAACTCTCTTCCTACTAAGTGGACCCCCAAATATCTTAACCGCAGCTTTATAATGCTTGACATGGGCCAAGTCTCTTTTTTCAAACTGATCCAAACGATTTTCCCGAGGAAGATGGTCCAAATTCCTGTGGTCAAAAAGACGCTCAAGTGGAAAGCTGACATCATTATCCAGTACAATGTCCCCACCTCCTCTTCCTCTAGGTGGCATGTTGGCAAGTAAATTTATTCTGAACTTTAAAGGTAAATCTTTATAGCTTCTTTCTAATCATTCTAACATCTGGAAAGAAAAAAAGACTGTTACAGTAATACATTTAAATGAATACTTTGATCATAACTCTACTAGTTCTTAGTCAGAGTGAGAAAGGTTGGTGGCTTTGCGTATGACCAGCACTTCTTTCATGTAAACATAAAATTACAAATGCAACACAAACCATATGAGAAATTCATGATAAATATACTGATGATGTTGGCTTTATGTGCATCCAAAGTAGGGTTGGCAAAAACCTGGGATTTACAGGGCAATACATTGTATGCATACACTACATGTACATGTACATGTATACAGGGTCATATGAAATAATGGTTTGAATTATTAAGAGAATTCAGTGATCGGGTACAAATAAAAACTATTATTTTTACATGTTTTAGTAGGATTCTCTTCAAAACTTATAAAGAAAAAAATTTGAAACATTAGTCAACATAAAATTGAGAATGGAAGTGAGGAATGTGTCAAAGAGACAACACTATGTAAAAGTCAACTTGTACCTAGGTACGTAAACTTGTACCACTGGGGAAGTCGTACAATAGGGAACTCATACCACTGCAAACTGAAATCATTAAAAATTAGCTGTTTTCCATTTTTTTTTATCAAATATATTAAAATAATTTCAGCGGCAACTTAGAAAGATCATCTCAGGGGCATACCAGGGGTTTAAATTAGGGATGGTCCAAGGTCTGTAATCTTCCACTATTTCAATTAGACTTTCGTTTTGGTAACTAGCTATGCCCGACGAACCTTGGATTTGACAAAAAAATAAAAATTTACTTTGTCAAACTTTTTATTTCCAAAGTTAAAACGATCTCAAAATTTATTTTCATCTTTATTATTCATGACAGCGATGTTCATTTTGTTCAACCGCTAGCTTTATACTGAAAATTGGCTACAAGTAATGTGGTATATGACTGACTGACAAAAACAAAATGATTGACAAACAATGGATGCCATAACAAGGAATGAAGAAAATTACAATACCGGATCAGATTTCGGGTGCAAATACCGGTAATCCAGGGTTTGCCAATCAAATACAATTAAAAAATAAAAATTGGAGGCAGTTGACACCATACATCTATGATGATGAAATATAAACACTAGAATTAAAAACCAAAAGATATATATATATATTGAAAAGGGAAAAAAGACTTGAAGCAGGAAATATTTTTATACAAAAACTCAAAATTACTTTTAGTTCACAAATTGTCATGCCAAAATCCAATAAAATGTGTCAGTAATAGACCACTTTCAAGTTCATCCGTCATTGGAAAAAACTCGTCAATTATACGCGCCTTTATCACCTTCATTTGTGCGTTTAGGGGCGTCGTCACTTCCATTCCAATGTTGAGCGAGTGGTTGGAAAACTATCATTCCATATTGTACGAATTATTCGGCAAATTGAATTCTCAAAATTGACAACCAGCACTGCTGTCATTAGGGAATTGTCATTAAGTACATGTACCTACAGAACAACAATTATTTCTAGTTTATCCTACACAATGACGATCACTTAGATGCTTGATGAACGTAAATAGTGCAGGGATACAGGCGACCCCCTCTATCTGGTAAATGACGTCATCATAAAGGTGCGTATAATTGACGAGTTTTTTCAGGTGACGGATGAACTCGAAAGTGGTCTATTGTCTTTACCGGTATTATGAATTTCATAAAATGTTGAAATTACTATTATGTAGATGTTTTTATAGTCTAAACATATTATTACAATTCCAGGAGGTTATTATTTTCAATTTTGAAGGGCCAGTAAAAATCAGGAAATTTCTTACTATTTTGACAGAGGAACTAATCGTGCATATATAATAGTGCAACTAGACATGATATACTTAAACAGCTTTGAATTTGAACTGTTACTTTAATTGTATTGGTATGAATTGAACAATATGAAAAAGAGATACATATATCATCCAAATCTCACAACTTCTCCCTATCAGTATATACAACTGCGGCACTGACAATAAAACAAGCTTACCTAACACCAAAAGCACATTAATTTTGTATCTTACAGTACTGAGTTATACAAATATTAGTTTTCAAGTAAAAGTAGTGTAGGACCTGGAATTTCGGTGATGGACCTTTCAGTTTGGAATGTTAACTTGAACCCCTACATACATTGACAGATGATTGCTTTATTTACATTGTCTCGCATGGTTGAACAAGGTAATTATGTCCAATGAACGATCATGGAAAGAGTTAAACTTGGTATATACAATTTATAATTCCTTATTTATGTTCCAGACCATATGAGTATTTGGACCATACGTGTATGGTCATGACCATATGCGTATACTCATATGGTCCGACCATATAGTATAATACTCGTTTGGTTATTCACGGGCCGGACCATTTGAGTATTTGGACCATATAGGTATTTTTTTGTAAATTACATTATAAAAGTTTCAATTATACAAAAACTTTATCTATAAAACAATGTATTTTTTTTATAATTCAAATACTACGTAAAAACAAAAATTTATGCCATAGTTAGTTCAAGAGTTAAATAATAACTGCAATCCCGTGATTTACAATATTTGGCCAATTTCCTTTAAAAAAATTACATCATCAGATAAAATTTGTTTTATTTAAGTCAAATTTATATCAGATTGAAATAATTTTTGCTCTGCATCCTTTGCAGTGTTCTTGATTCAAATTCAGCTATATTTCGTTTCCAAAAATCTTTTCTTTATTCAAAATAATCTATTTTTGGAAGGCATGCGCGAAATCACCGGACATTGGAGGAACTCTCAGAACAGGGGTTTCCCTAATTTTGGTCACACATTACATAAAATCTTGGGTTTGAAACCATACAAACAGATGCTTCTATTAAATAAAAGTATATTATGAATGTGTTTACACAATATTATCCAATTATTGGTTTTATCAGTTGAATGAAGTGAAGTCATAAGTCTTAGGTGCGCGGATACACCGGACTGCACCGTAATCTTTTTACTATAATATAAAGATAAAATTAACTATATGATAGCGTCTTTATAAAGAACGGTTATACCATATGAAGAGTTTAAAAGTAAACTGCAACAGAGTGTTAATTACCCCGACCATATGATTATATACCCATATGGTCATGACCATACGCGTATGGTCCAAATACTCATATGGTCCGGAACATTTACACACCATTTGAATGCATTCAAATAAGTTGGTTCCAGTTGACAATTGTATGAATTTACCGTGGTACGAGTTTGCATTGGTATGAGTTTGTTTTTAGAGGTACGAGTTGACATTGTCACGATTTAGGAGTGGTACGAGATAACTATAAAATTAAATTCATGTATTGCTTTTGAATATGTGAGTGTTGTGTGGAAGCCGCATTGACGTATACCCAATTTGATTTCTTCATTTAATTTGGGTTTGACGTAAATGAGTGATCATAAAAATTGAAGTGAAAATTTACATTTCCTTAGGGCATTATTGTACATGTTCTGATTGAATTTGCAATCAAATCTTAAATTCAGGTTCCGCCATCTTGTTGCTACATAAACAAAGCGCCACCTGTATTATCAAAAACACTTTTAACGGTACCGAACCCACACCATAAATCCTGGTAGTATACGTTGAAGATACCAATTCTGGCTTTTATCGTAGCCTCTATTGTCTACATGTTTATGTTATAGTAAAATAGTAAGATCAATGAGTTTGTAACTCCCCCCCCCCACCAAAAAAAGGATTTTCTAAAATTACTAGCTGAAAATCTTTTAAATCCCGAAAGGTATTTGACGTTCTTATAAAAATCCTATAAATTGTAGTTTTTTATAAGGTAGTTCAATACCACAAAGGGAAAGTTGTGATTGATTGCGGGAACGATGGTTCCAACCGTTTAGGAATTAGGGATCCAAAATGGGCCCAAAACAAGCATTTTTCTACTTTCAGGATTATAACTCGTGCAAACGTATTTCAACTGCTCTGAAATTATACCACAATGTTTAATACCACAAGTAGAAGGTTTGGGTACATTTTGGGGGTTATGGTGTCAACAGTTTAGGAATTAAGGGCCCAAAAAGGATTAGAAACAAGCTTTTTTGTAGTTTCTGGACAATAACTTGTGTGTAAGTGTATTGACCACTCTGAAATCGTACCAGAAGGTTCCATATCACAAAAGGAATGATTGGATTGAGTTTGGGGGTAAAGTATCCAATTCATGCAGGAATTAAGCACCATAAACAAGCACTTTTCTAGTTTCCGGACAATAACTTGCGTTTAAAAGTATGGTCCTCTCTGAAATTGTACTGCAAGGTTCCATACTACATAGGAATTCAATTTTTTTTATTTTTGTTTAGAAGAACTTCTTGAATTACAAGGTATTGCGCAATAGATTTGTAAGATCTTGACATTTACTTGCTGTCAAAAACCTATACTATGTCAAAAATCTGGTCACAATCCAAATTCAGATAGTATCAAGCTTGAAGAAAAAAAATTGTCTCCAAATAATAAATCATAGTATTTTTTTTACTATCAATACACACGGGTTTGATTGTGAGGAGGATTGGGCTATTTGTATTGAAATACGCTGCGTATGATGGTCATTATGACTGTACAAGTCCTTGAAATCCGGATTTACTACAATGGAATGACATGTATGGTCTGGAAATTTCCAAAACATGTGATACAAGTGGAAAATATCAATTAATTTTTAAAAGATTATAATCAAACATAATTATGTGAACTTGAAAAATTGTGTATTTACAATGAATGGTTTTTGAGTAATCCAGTTTTCAAATTTTACGACCAATCAAATCAGTATCTTTAGCCACATTTTTTAGAAAACGGGTTAGGGATACAAAAATGATTTTCAAGAATCATCATACATCCCATATCATTTTGGTCTTTTCAGATATGTATTTTTTCAATCATTTATAAACCAAAAAGTTGAAATAATATGCATTTTGTTCTTAAAACTGAGAAAAATCACAAAAATACAAAATTAACAGCATGGTAAATTTTACACAAAAAAACATTAAAATATGATAAAACTTTCTTATATTTACACCTACATATAGATTTTTTTAAGTAAAATTTATTCAGATTGGTCCACTATACATCTTAAAGTATGGAAAAAAAGATTAATTGTGGAACTGTGTTTTTTTCACGATAAAAGCCCCAAAATAGGTAAAAATCTATGAAAAATTGGAAAATCATCAAAATTGGTCATTTTCAAGGGGCTGTAGCAAAAAACGAAGTGCACCACTATATGAGTTGTTCCGTTCACCAATTATTTTGTCACAGTCTTATAAACCCAAAAATCAGGTTAAGAAAAACAGTGTTATTCTAGAAATGTTTGGCTCCTCTGAGGTGTACACCCTTAAATCATGTTTTTAAATACAGAGAAGCGGCATGCTTTTATGAAAGTTACAAAAGATTTGAAATGCCGTTTTTTTTTTAATGATAAAGTTTGGAGAAACTAGGTCTGGGTTAAAATGCTAACCAGAGATTAAGTATAATCAACAACCGTTCATGCCGGCTGTTAAAAACTCATCCCCCTGAAAAATCAGATTGCCAGTCGTTTCTTGTTTATAAACAAAAAGGGAGGTTCATGGACTAAGGGCATGTGCTAAAAGGTGGAGTGGAGTGGAGTGGAGTTTTGGAGTGGAGTCATGGAGTGGAGTGTTGGAGTGGAGTCATGGAGTGAAATATACTTTTAACATATATAAAAATCAATATCAAATAAAAAAACATTTATAATTGGGTTTTTTTAATTGCAGAACACAATGATGTTATATTATTTCATTGACATATTTGATTATTCATCAAAGTTGAACCAAGTTTTGGGTAGCATTTTATGACAGCTTAGATGGAGGGGGGCAATGTTGTTTATCGTGTAATTTATTTTACTGTCTTGAATTGTAGAGTTTTCCTAATAAGAAGGGGGAGTGAAGGCCCAGTAACTTATACAGATAAAATTAATTTTGGACATTAAAAACATATGATTATAGAATGTATATGTAAGTTCCAAGATCTATGTATTTAAATTCTAAAATCTTGAAACAATTTGTTTCTCTACAAAAAACATATTTAATTTAATAGGTGACTGTGCAAGAAAAAAGAATCCTCAGTTTGAATTCAAAGATGTTTTAATCCATAATGACATAAAGCAAAGTTTATCAGATGAGCATTGGCTTTTACTAGAATCGCTAAGAATTTAACATATACTGCGACAAAAAAGTTGAGCAACACTTTTTTTTAATTTTTTTTTTATGTTTCTGGAAATAAATATTTTTAACATCATTGATACAATCATTAGTTTTACCTGTAATTTAAAACAGTTGTATTTTTTTCATGGTGATTGATTTCGTGCCATTTCAGCTTTGCACATGTAATTGATGTTTTACATTCTGTACCTGTACTTTTAAAACGATAGTAAAAATTTCTTTTTCACTAAAGTCCAGAAACACACCATTGGTAAGAAAAACACATACACCTTTGAAAAAATTGCATTTGGCGTCTACCAGGCCTACCCGAAAATGACCGTCAGACAGCTCTTGCCGAATGGTTGATGCCGGCATGAGTGTTGCTGACATGGTGGCTCGATTTAATGTGCATAAGGCAACAGTTTAGATACTAACAAACAGATATCGACAAATTGCAACTGCACAGGATAGGTCAATATCTCGTAGACCGTAAAAACTATCGTCAGGGGAGGAGCGCTAACTTCACTTTACGTCAACATGTGACTAAGTTTTTTTCCGGCCACAAAAGTAGTGCATGACTATGGACAGCTGTTAGTGTGCCTGCCAATCCTTCATTTGTGCATTTGGGGCATGGCTGAGGAATTTGATTTCGAATAACACTATACTCTTTTCTGCATATTGATCCTCCCGCGCTCCATACAAAGAAAATCCTTAGGAATGTGAGTGATAAACATTCATGTTGTTTCTGACATGTCATAATTCCATTTGGTTGTTATTCAAATTATATGTTGGTATGATTTTGAAATAAAATAAAATTTCTCATTTTTGTTGCTAAACTTTTTTGGCTCAGTATAAAATGTTCAGGACAATAGATAAAGTCTACATTTAAATTTACAATAAAATTTGTTGAAAATGTTTTCATCATAATTATACTTATAAATGTTTAGTTTTCATAATATGCAGAACATATATAATGTGTGGTTTTTACTGATTTAACATTTGTTTATTTTATCAAATTAATAAAAAAGCATTTCTCATCTATTAAAGTTCAGTTTCTGAGGTTATAGTAATGACAGTTTTATAAATATATGGACATGCAATGGTGGAAAGATACATTTTCCTTATCTATTTTTAATTGGAAGAAACAAACTATTTTAAATTGTACAGTCATTAAATAAACATGTATGATAAAATCTTGTGAAAATGTTGATTGACAATTTAATTTTATTTTATATCATTGTCAATTGACAACAAAAATATTAATATTTTTTATCTTTTTTATCACAAGACTATTTTTCAGGCTTTGTTTAATTCTAACATTAATTGCCGGTAATAAGACATATTTTTTTTTATAACTAAGGACTTAATGTATAAAATCTACCATAATTTGAAAAATAACATAAGCAATTTGTGTATTTTAATAAAATTTTTGTGAGCTCGTCAAAAAAATAATTTTATCTGTATAAGTTTCTGGGCCTTTACTTCCCCCTTCTTATTAGGAAAACACTACAATTCAAGACAGTAAAATAAATTACACGATAAACAACATTGCCCCCTCCATCTAAGCTGTCATAAAATGCTACCCAAAACTTGGTTCAAATTTGATGAATAATCAAATATGTAAATGAAATAATATAACATCATTGTGTTCTGCAATTTAAAAAAAAAAATTATAAATGGTTTTTTTCTTTGATATTGATTTTTATATATGTTAAAAGTATATAAAAGTCACTCCATGACTCCACTCCAACACTCCACTCCATGACTCCACTCCAACACTCCACTCCACTCCACTCCACCTTTTAGCACATGCCTGGACTAAGAGAGTACACAAACATCCTACAGTACACTTATACACATCGGACATAGAAATTACCTTAACTGTCCTAATCAGAATTGAAATAATTGATAAAGCTATATTTTATTGTAGTTTTATTATGGGTAGGCATTAAATTCGTGTTATTTACGCCTTCACTCGAGCAAACATAAAAATATTCACGAATCACTGATTATCGCGCCTACACATGTTAAAACTACATAAAAGTATAGCTTGTATTAGTTATTTCTTGAATATAATTTGATACCGGAATGACTTGCGATTACTTTCAGGCAATCAGGAGTACGGATTCTGAGGAAACATATGCATTTATGATTATCTTGGTGTTTTAGATATAAAAATTCATTGCCTTGAAAATTCGCAATGTCTGATGATCATGTGTGCTTTTGTGCAATTTAAATAGTTTCAGAAGTTACAGTATTATAGATATGCCTTCAACCAAAGTAAAAGTGACTACATGAAAATGGTAAAGTTTATCTGGAATTTATGAAGATGTCGTCAATTGATTAGCAAGTATTTTGATGCAAGTATCATCTCCGTTTTTTCATCTTTGTCTTTATTATTATATGATTTTGAATAGAAATTACTGATTGATGCTTTCTTCATTTGATGTTCTAGGGTTAAAATAGGAGGATAGATGGATAGGCTTTGACAGTCATTTTGTAATTCTAGAAATATGTGGTTATATATTTGTTCACTATACTGATATAGAACCCAGTCTAAAGGACTTTTGTATGAGACGAAATTGTTAAGAAAGTACAGTGTTTCCCGGTTTGACATTTATCCATGCTAGTTTATTTTGACACCGGTCGCAGATTACCGGCAAGATAGACCTTTATATAGCATCTTAAAACAACTTTTGAAATTTATAACTCACTCAGACTGAAGAGAAATTTAGGACTTCAGTACACCAAATGAAAATCAGAGACACATAAACACATGTTTCTTACTAAATTAAGTTAATTGGTATGGAAAAGGCCATGATTGAAAAAAGTAAAAGCTTTAGTTCCCCTTCTTTAGTGCCATGCTCTTTGCGCATTTTATATGCTAGAAAAG
Organism: Mytilus trossulus; assembly: GCF_036588685.1. NCBI lineage: Eukaryota > Metazoa > Mollusca > Bivalvia > Mytilida > Mytilidae > Mytilus > Mytilus trossulus. The sequence goes on along the minus strand of NC_086373.1, from coordinate 26,155,566 downwards.
GGTCTACATATTTGTCAATATCTGCATAACTTGCAAGCGTTATCTTTTTCAAGTGATTGTTATCGTTCGTTCTTAGGCATTACATCAAAAGATCAATGAAGGATAAAAAACTTAATTCAAATAGTTTGGGGGTGGGGGGTTAAACTTGCTGCAAGTTTTGTTTATCCTACATCGATTTTACATATATCCATATGGGTCAATCAATTTTTCCCAAGTTAAGTTAAGAGGGGGGTAGGGGGGTCATTAAAAAAACTATCTGAATTAAGTTTTTTTTATCCTACAATGAACTTTTGATGTCGTCCCTTATGTTGTACTGTTATACCATTGTCCAAGGTAAGATGAGGGTTGGGGTCCCGCTAACATGCTAACCCCAACACATTCTGCATGTATGTGCCTGTCCCAAGTCAGGAGCCTGTAATTCAGTGGTCGTCGTTTGTTTATGTGTTACATTTTTGTTTTTCGTTCATGTTTTTCGTACATACATAACGGGCCGTTAGTTTTCTGTTTTGAATTGTTTTGCATTGTCATTTTGGGGTCTTTTACATCTAACTATGAGGTATGTGGTTTGCTCTTTATTGAAGGCCGTACGGTGACCTATAATTGTTAATTTCTGTGTCATTTTGTTCTCTTGCGGAGAGTTGCCGCATTGGCAATCATACCACATCTTCTCTCTTTTTTTTTTTATGTATAAATATATTAGTAACAATAAAATATCATATATATATGAAAAGTATTTATAAAATAATAAGGATGTTCTTGTCCCAGGCGGATAACCTTGACAGTAATGATCGCAACTTTTTGGAACTTTTGGGCCTCGGTAATCTTCAACTTTGTACTTGTTTTGGCTTTCAAACTGTGCATCCGAGTGTCGCTGGTTAGTCTTGTGTGGACGTGGCGCGCGTAGTGCGTATTATTTTGTCCCATTTATTTGTATTGTAGGCCTGTCATGTAAATTAATGTTGTCATTTTTATGTTATAATTAACATTGCCATTAAAGCAGGAGGTTTGGCATGCCACAAAACCAGGCCAAACCCATATTTTTTTTTCTTAAAATGCCCTGTACCAAGTTAGGAAAATGGCCGTTGTTATATTATAGTTCGTTTCTGTGTGTGTTACATTTTATTAGTGTGTTTCTGTTTTGTCGTAGGTCTAAAAATTATGTTTGATAAGGTTCCCTCAGTTTTAGTTTATAACCCGCATTTGTTTTTTCTCTATCGATTTATGAATTTCGAACAGCGGTATGCTACTGTTGCCTTGATTTCCATGACATACAGTTATCTTATATAATGACTTATTTGGCGGTTAATTAAACCTAGGAAAGTATCATAGTCAATACTAGCATCGCAAGTCCCAGATTACACGAAGAAGAACCAAAGGAATATAATTGACGAACTTTAAAAGCTTGTGTTATACAAATCACCAAGGATGTATATAGTACAGTATAAATTCTTGTATAACAAATCTTCTATTAAAACTTTGTCTTCTTAAATCTCAATGTTGTTTTCGGCATTTGGAAGGTTTATTGGAAGGAAAGAATCTTTATCTGATGAAATCAATTAGTAATGAAATAAATATGGCACTGGCTACGGTTACATGGAAATGTAACAATAATAAAAATATTATTGTTACATTGGAAACTAAATGCCGGAATGCATGGTTGGGTATGGAACTGTTTAATTACGAATGTAACAATAATTATTGAGGCTACGGTTACATTGCGTTATAGTTACACGAAAAACAGCAATATGCGATTGGACTAGTAATTTATGTACAAAATAATAAAAGTTGAAGACATTTATTTTATATTTATAATACATACATATTTATTACATACAATTTCTTTACTGTATTTTTTTTTTTATTAACAATGACAGTTTCTACCAATCCAGTAAGTAGTTTTTAAAGCATGTTTAAGTCCGACACATTTTTGATGAACGAAATTACGTCCTCCATGGATACATGTACTTACAGAAGTTCCCAGTATTTAAGTTACAGTTAGCAAACTTTGCTTTTGATGTATCATTTTTTTAGAACTGCGTTAGTATAGCTGTATGAAATTTCTGTCTTGTTATGGTTTCAGTTTCGTTTAAAACGCATCCCACGTTTTGAATTGTTCACCCTAAACAAAGTCGGTAATAGGAATCTCTTCATCCATTGTTCAAAGTATAATGACAGTAATAAGAGACTAGTAGGTGACTTTTTTGTGCAGTTTTAAAATACTTAAAAGTGAAACCATTGTCTAATTGTTTAAATGTAAATATATTTCACTGATGTAATTGAATATTTGTAATATTTATATTCTATAAGCTGTATTGCTTTCGAATAAAGATTATTATTAAAAAAAAATTTAAACAACGTTTTTTTTAATAGAAACATTTATTATGTGTCATTATTACAAGTATTATTTAGTAAATATGAAAGAATTAAGCATTCAAATCAAGTGTACATGGCCTTTATTTATGTAACAATAACGTGATGTAACTGTAGCCTCAATAATTATTGTTACATTCGTAATTAAACAGTTCATTACCCAACCATGCATTCCGGCAATTAGTCTCCAATGTAACAATAATATTTTTATTATTGTTACATTTCCATGTAACCGTAGCCAGTGCCAATAAATATTTCACTGGCATTGATTGTTATTCATCTTCTTTCTGATTATAGGCTATGCAGTTTTAAGAAATGAGTATGCTTGTTGACGGTAGATTCGTATGTCTTAAGCTTTGAATAACCAGCTCTTTGCAAGTTTTTAAAATTCAAATGTTCTTGGAAGATTAAAGCATGTCCCTGAAGCGTTATTAAACTGGTACGAGACCGGGATTGCGTACTCTATTTAGTAATTATTCCGAAGTGGACTAGAATTTTTTGTAGTATTTCTGACAAGTATTTTACCTTTTTTGTAATAATTTACCCTTGAGTGACACCCCAAAAACCAAAAAAAGATAGACAAATTAGTTAAATTACCATTCTTTCATAAGATATTGCTGTTTTATTTATATAGCACACTATGGAAACTCTAGAGAGGTTACGATAGACAATGGAACTCTCCTGTCACAATTTTGTCAACAAAAACTTGCTGCACCAGATGTTACTCTATCAGATAACAGCGACACGTCAACCTTGGTTACTGGTCTCTGAGTGAAACTCAGTACCCTGTACATTGTTTTAAAAATCGGCCTATTGATATTTCTTATTATTGCTCAATAATACCCATAAAATGCAAAACAATCTAAAATAAATCTGAAGTAATGGTGCATAATTTCATGATTTGTTTATGTTTCGTAATGATTGCAGTTAGCATTGATTTACAAACATGAGTTTTTGTTTAATACAATAACAATGCCTTGAAAATTTCACTTGCATTTCGTTATGTCTGAAAGTGAGACTGAATTGGCCCAGGAAAGGTATATGTCAGTGCCAATGGGGTCAAAATCTAGAGACAATTATGGACATGGACTATTGGAAGGTCTAGACTTAAATTCTGAAAGTATGGATGATACCTTATTTGATTTGTCTGAGCAACGCAGTTCTATAGTAGATGATTTGCTTTTTGAAATATATGACAGATGGCATGATGCCCGACATGACAGTTTTGAGAGTGACACTTTCACGGAATGCTCAAGTACATCAGACATTTTTCCATGGAGGAAAAACTCAATACATTTTGACATAGAAGCCAAACATTCTGGAAAGCTTAATCGCTCAACATTGGAGTCACAAAGTAAGAGCACCTTCTACAATTTGTTTATTTTAGTACATCCACATATATACATGTCTTAAATTAAATAGCCAAACAATCTTGACAGTGTACATGTAAATGTAGATTTTGAATTATAAAGTCATATGTAAAAATAAATTTAGGAACAATTCCAAATCCTTTCAAGTTGTAGTTCTGTTTACATAGCAATTTCTATATACAATGAATGTATATATATTTATTGGTTGAACTATACATTGTAAGGACATGTAATTAATTAGCTGCAGAACTGTAGCTCTTAGGTTCATATGGTCCGCAAATAGTCAAAAAATAGCATAAGGACCTAAGAGCTACGGTTCAAACAAAACAAAACCTTCTGACATATGTACATACAAATGTATACATTGTACATATTCCAGTCTGTTACAGTAAACATGTTAAAAGTTAAATCATAAAATTTGTTGGAAATATAGTATGTCAATTTACATTTACATGATGTAAATAACAATAATGAAATGACAACTAGTGCTAAAGTACACATGTAATATAAGTAGATGTTATTTTACAAAATTTCCAGTAAAAAAAAAGAAGACCAGAAATATTTGTTAATTCATGTATACACAGGATAAAAGTATATGCTTCATTATAGAAAAAAACATGTACATTTTTAATAGGGGTCAAGATTTTAAAAATCACATTTATTTTATATAATATATGAGGGGGGATAGGACCTTTATCGGGACTCCGGGATCGGGATTGACCCTTTCGGGATCTGGGATTTTTTTTTTTTTATTTCAGGACGTCGGGATTTACTTTATTTAAATTCGGGACCTCGGGATTTCGAATTTTTAAGTCCGGGATTTCGGGATCAGGACCCCTCGTATCCCCCCTCATATATCAATTAAATTATTAGAAGATAACTATTACAATTAATTGTATTTTAAGCTTGGGCTATTTAGAATGTAGGTTTCAAAGTCACAAATAGAGTTTATCTTGCAACACCTAGCAGGGTTTGGTAAACAGATATTGTCAACTGTAAAACAAAGTATTTTATAAAAGTAATTTAAAATACAATTCAATAGCAAAGATCAGATGATCTAAAAATAGTTTTCTTATCTTGATTTCTAATCAGGTCAATCAGTAAGTGCCCAGATGTTATACAAACATTGCAAGCATGGCATATGTATATATGATGTTAAATCGTAACGTTATTTCATTGAAAAAGTCTAATTAGATGGATTCATTCTTATGCAATATTGTCAAAACTTTTCATCTCCAGTCTGCACTGTTAGCCACAAGTCTGATGCCCCAGACTAGTAAATATTGATTCTTACTAGCCTCACTAGTGAAAATTTTGAAAATTTTCAATATTCATATAAGGACAAGTTTTGATAATTAGTTTCCTGACTAGTAGACAATAAAGTTTTTGGAGAAGACTGCATCTCTATACATATAGTTATTTTGGCACTAAATTGTCATAAATAAACTAATCAGCAAAACTTTATTCTGTTTTTTTTAATCTTTACAGTCTGATGTCAAAGTTACTCAAAGGTAGAGGATTTTAGACTTTGGATATATGCTTTCAAATGCTTTCAAATGATATATATATTTTGACTGAAAAAAAATTCCGCCAAATTCAGGTTAAAAATTATAATTTGTTTTATATTAAGTAAGAAACTAGTTCTACACTCCAAAAATGCAGTAAAATGGCAGCTTATCTTACATGTAGTTACAAACTGGCAGACCATGGAATTAACACCTCAAAAATGTATGTAAAAAACGTTAAAAATCAATATAACAAACTATTTACATTAGTATTGTATGTATGTTATAAAACTCTTTTCAGGTTTAGGACAGGTCAGGAAAATGGTATCAGAACTGCAATACAGAAATAATTGTATGTCTGCTAGATTAGTAAGACAATTGAAGCGGCGTGAAAGAAGACTGGCAAAGCTCCAACATAATTTTGACATTGTAACTGCTGTTATACAAGCCTCTTCACAGAAAAGACGTGAGTACAAAATGATAACCTGAAAGAATTTGTATCAATTATTGGTATTTGAAACATTTGCTATCCTGGTATCCACATAAACCAGTACATATTACACCTATTTTTCCCCAGCAATATTGACATGATTGACTGAATGATGATTCATAGGCTTTATATATCAGCTGTTTTCTTTCTCAATCACATGTGTACAGCATAAGTCGATGATGAAATTTTTTAATGTTCCACTATTTCAAACAATTCTGAAAAAGATAACAGAATTTAAAAAGAATTAGTCTTCTTGTGCAAAAATATACTGTTTTGTACATACTTGTAAAATTCAATTGTCAAATGTACATGTATGTATTTATGATCATTCATAGGAAGTAAATATTCATGAATAAAAAGAATAATTGTTGATAAATTAAGTCTGTTTCCTCTACATTGCACTAAGCTTGGTTTATAGCTTTTTCAATAATAGGAAAATAAAAGATTCATAAAATGACTTGAGTTACTTCCCTTAGAGTAAACACGTTTTTTTAGTTTAATGCTTCAGGTTGTTTGTATCAAAAAAATTGTGATAGAAAATTGTTGTGTAATAGTGGTATATATATTAAAATAGGGGACAAGATAGGATTGATAATATTTCTACTTGCCCTTAAGCCAAACACATGTTCATTATTTCATTCTTACAAAATGTACATACACATGTAGTTCTAGTAGTATATTGACCAGCCTGAAAAAAACAAAATGAGATTTAAATTTGAATCACTCAAGATTTGAAAATAAAATCAATCTATTAATAATCTAACTTTCTAACTTGACTGTAAAGGTTTTATTGTACCTGTTACTTTTAAGACATTTGGCATAGATGGATAAATGGATTGTTTGTATGTATGTCTAAAACTGAATAACCTAGCCTTAGAACATATTTTTATTTTTATCAATGTCAGTTAAGGTGGTACCCAACACCTTGACTAAAATTGATTTGGATTGTTCAATTTTGACAAAATATTAACTTTGACCCTTTGAAAAAAATATTAGATTTAAAAACAAATGAATCAATCACTTTCTCAGAAAAAAAGGTTGGACACACTAATTTTGATAATTGAGAATTTTAATATACAGCGAAACATGATTAAAATGTTTAGCTTATTTTACAGAGTTATCTCCCAGTAGGGTAAGGTACAGGGATGGGGTAATGGTAATCTGTAATTGTAATCGATTGTAATTGATTACATTTTTTCAAGTAATCGACAGTAATCTGTAATCGAAGAGATTTTCGATTACATGTAATCGTAATTTAATTGATTACAGCAAAAAATTGGATGTAATCATCGATTACTTTCGATTACATTTCGATTACTTTAGTAAAATAGTTGATGAAAAACAACCTATTTCAGAGGAAAATATGTATGCTATCACTTTTAAGTACAGATAAAATATTATGCATCAACAATACTTCAGAGTTAAGCAACTGCCTTATTTGTATCTATTGTCTCAATATGACAGATCCCCTACCTAAATTTATATATATCCAGCTTTTTAAAACAAATGGATGTATATGCTTGTCCATTGTTCAAGAGCTTTAATATTTAAATAAATTTGAAATAATAACATAAATCTTAAATAAGAAATGTGTCTGTCTTTCCTTAAGTTCTGTACTGCATTTTGAAAAGTAGTATGTTTATTTGAATTATATTTCCTGAAAACAACATTTTCAATCAGAGTTGAAATTAAAGCTTATAATAGATAATCAGTTGATTTCTTAAATGTTATGATATACATGTATATAAATTGAATTAAAAAAAGAATAAAAAATCCTTCTAACATTAATGAACCAACGGCAACGCATTGCAATTCTTTTTAGAAATAGATACATGTATCCCTATGACACTATAAATATATTTTGTATATAATTTGATTGGAGAAGTCAACAAATCTTAACAATATTCTTGCCTTTCCTAATAAGATGATCAGAGTCTTCTAATCAACAACAAACATAGCTTGTTTTAATTTCAATTATCTTATGTCTAATTAAGAAGGAAATTTACAGTATTCAGCCCCAGGTTATAAATTGTACCCAAATGGCAGTTAAATAATCTGTAATTAGGGTGGTTATCCAAACAAAAGGTTTAAATTATGCATGTCATTATAAAAATAATTTTTGATCTTAAAAATTAGCCGAACTAATTAATTATTCTACTTTTCTTTATATTTCCTTAAACATTATAATTAACTATGCTAAAATATGTTTTTTTTCTAAAAAGTGAGAACAAAAAGGCTAACTGAGGTCAGTAAGAAAACAATTAGTTATGAATAAGTGATTGTTGCAATGTGATGACACCTTTCATTTATGTTGACAGTAAAAAATTCAAGATTTTTAAAATATTTCTAATGTTCATTAAGAGATTTGATCTAAAAAAAACCAGCTATACTACTATTAACTTATAGTTTAGAAACAATGCTTTAAATGATGCATTTGGTAAAGTTCTTAATTTCCACTATACAAATATTGAGCAATATAATTGTGATTATTCATGCTATTTTTTTTGAGAAATGTTGAGCATATATTTGACAGTAATCGAAAAGTAATGTAATTACTTTTGATAAAGTAATCGATTGTAATCGATTACATACCAAAATTTGAGTAATCGATTATTAATCGATTGCACAAAACTCCTTCATGTAATCGATTAATAATCGATTACATTTGTCAGTAATCGTGCCCATCCCTGGTTAGGTACTACTTTAATGTATTGGCATGCACAGTTTTATAATTAAATTTACCTGGTTTTCTTTTGTTTTGATCTGATGAAAATATAAACTTTATATTTTTACATGACATGAAGTTAGCGAGAGACATAGAAAATCTACTCTAAGGGAATTCTCATGTTCAGAAATAGTTAAATCCACGGTATATGGGATGAAAGTCTTAAATTCCCCTGTAAAACATTGATTTCAAAGAATAAAACTGCCTCACTCTGTCACTCAAAATAAAAATTGAAGAAAATCCCATATTTTATAAATGTTCCTTGTCTATTATATAATATGTATGCTCCATGTAGTTTCTGTGTGTAAAAAAAAATTGTATAATGGCTCTTAATGCATGCTACTTAATATTATTTTTAACTGCAAACCTTAACTTTATGATACATGTAAAATGTATAAATACATTATCATCAACTTTAAACATAATTGATTCAATATTTTTTATAAATACTTAAAAACACAACTGTATTTATAGATTATCATTGATCATCTCAACAAGATTGATTTTCTAGCATGAGCCGGAACCTTGAAAGCGAGAAAGGCAATCGAGTTGAGATGACCAATGATAATCTGTTTATCGCTATTTTACCTATGAATGCGTTGTCAATTTCATGTCAATTTGGTTAGCAATGCCACCTGCCTGCTTTGTTTCTAGCGATAATTTTCCATCTTAAGCGAAAAGCATGATATGAAAAATTATCACAAAAAAAGATCAAAGGAAAAATGCACCAAATAGCAATAAATTACATTATTATACCATAGAGGAATAGCATGACTAATAATGTAATTTTATCAGTCCAGAGAACATTTACATTTGCCAATATTCTTTTGAACAAAATATCACTTTAAAAGTGACAAGTTCATATGAAGCTAAGTTGATACATTAAGGCAACATTTTCCTAAAAGATCTTTTTTACACTAGTGATATTTATTGGCTATTTGGCCTTCAGCGTTGATAGAGTTGTTGTCTTACCTTATAAGAGCTTTCCCTCACAGACCTTGAAAAGATAATTCTATCTTCATTGATTATGTACGCTGCAGTTGTTTATTTGATTAGGAAACAACTTCATTCCTGTCTTTATAGGTTGTTGATGTCCTTCCAGGCATTGATTTCATAAGCTATGTAGTATATTTATCCACCTATTATCACTGCTAAGAAATGATACCTCTTCCAAACCTGTGAAAATGAACATAAAAAGTCGATTAAGTTGACATATGCGTGAGAAAGCTCAACTCTGTTGTTGAACTTCATATAAAAAACATTTTTACAATATGAATTTTTTAATAAGATCACTATCACTTATTAATATTATTATTCAAACCTGACAATTCAAATATTTTACTTGCTTGGCTAACACCGAGCAGCAAGCTATAAAGGACCCCAAAAATGACTAGTGTAAAACCGCTCAAACGGGAAAACCAACTTGATTGTATTTTTATCTCTACATGTATGCTTTGGACTCTGGTTTTGTTCGTCTTTCCCTGACTAGCATTTTTGTTTGCTTCCATAGTATTGTCAGTTTTTCTATCAAGGTTAGAGGTTTCTATGGGCGCAGCTTCCTCCACCAAAAAAAACTTGCCTCCACGAAATAACCCTATTGTGGCGCTTAAAGGGAGTTTGCTTCTCAGTTTCAAAATAATGAACTTTTCAAAATACTAGTTTATATTGATAGGAGATAATAGAGAAATCAAAAGAGCCAAAAAATATATAGGTGAATGTGCTTGTTTTCGATGCTTGTATTAGCCATTGAAATTTTGACGGGAAAATTTTCTCTCTTGACTTCTTATAGCTTTATCATTAACAAGTTTAAGTTCTCAAAAACTTGAAAAAAAATAATGGCTTATCATTACACATGTAAAAGATTTAACAAAAGAAAAATTGGGGTCAATGTGCAAATTTTTTTAAAGTATTTAAACAGATAAAACCAGAGGATTCTGAAAATCTGACAAATATCACAAAACATGACAATGTACTTTCTTAAAAGTGGCTTTAAAACATCTAAAATCAACAATCAATTGTTTGCTACCATGGTATCTTTGGATAAAAAACAAAAAGTTAAAACATGAAAAGTTTCATATTTGTAAGCAAAAACATTGAGGAGAAAGGAAAAAGAAAAGGTCTTTTATTGAATTTTACACCTCAATCTGAAAGTAAATCTTTATGGCAATTTTAAACTGTTCAGCATAATATTAAATCATATTGTTATTTGTTTTGCAGTTTAGGGATTAGTGTAAACATATTGCAAATGTATTAATCAAATTCAAATTAAATTATGCACAATTTGGTATGAACCTATGAATACAATTGAATAACTACTAGGATCCAGAAACAAGCTGTTAACTTATATTAAAAAGTTTCCTATTTTATATATTTTTATAGTGTAGGAGTTAAAATTGAGAATGGAAATGGGGAATGTGTCAAAGAGACAACAACCCGACCAAATAAAAAAACAACAGCAGAAGGTCACCAACAGGTCTTCAATGTAGCGAGAAATTCCCGCACCCAGAGGCGTCCTTCAGCTGGCCCCTAAACAAATATATACTAGTTCAGTGATAATGAACGCCATACTAATTTCCAAATTACATGTTTGTACTTGCTTACTTAATTCTTGCTTCACCATATGGCATACAGGGCAAGGACAAGTTTCCTCCACTCTTCTCTGATGTTTGCTGTTCTTTCCACTGTGCCCCAGGTATATCCCATTTTCTATGGTATGTCTCCATGTTGTTTTAGGTCTTCCTCTCTTTCTTACTGTTTAAAACAATATCAATATTTACAGTCAATAAAAAATGCATTGTTTTTGGTCAGAACTCCTAGACCAGAGGAAAAAAGAAAGATTTTGGATTCATTTATTTTTGTGGGTATCAATTTTCGGGGATTGAGAAAAAAACAGCATTTTGATGGATATTTGATTTCATTTTGCCAGTGTCTGCATACAGAGCCTATAGAAAATGTGTAATTCGTTGAACATTTGAATTGGAAGTTCAGCTGTACCCACAAAAACCATGAAAATAGGTATCCAACAAATAATTATGAATCCACAGTATATTCATTGGCATCTGCAACGTCAGCAATTTTTAAAGTTAATGATTGTGTTAACAATTCATCTTATTTATATCAGTAATTACTATTATAAAGGAAATTGAGCTAAAAGAGAATAATAATTTTCCTTTGATTGGGGAATAGGAATTATGTTTGATTGTATCTATAAGTACATGTACTTAAACTAGTTATATCTTGATAAACATATTTGATTATAGACATTGCTTATGTATCATTAACAATAAGGTGTAACTTTTAATTACCAGGGTTCATGGAAAGGCTTCTTATGACGCAGCTATTGTTAATTATGAGCATTGATTTGCTGTTGTTTCCAACTTTTCGTCACCTTATATTGACACTTTATACATCTGTGAAAATAAAATCAATTCTCAATTTAATATGATACATGTACTTATATCTGACATACATGTATGTATACTGAAAATATATTTCTGTATGCTTGATAAGCACAGATTTAAAAAAAAAAAAATCTCATGTTTTAATCTATTACTGTGAAAGATTCTTTGGAAATGTTTTTCTTAATTAGATTAATGATAATTTGTTAATTTCAAAACAAACCCTATTTTATTGCAATTTCAACAGACATTGAGCACTGCATGTCTTTGAGAGACTTTGTTTTTGTTTAACTGTATAAGGTCATAGCTTATTGAGTATTTATCATGACTTTGAAAGCCCATACCCTTTCAATGAGACAATTTCCCAAATAAGGTTCTCTGTTTACAAGCTCAGTATTTGAAATTCTTATCATTCATTATCACTGAACTAGTATATATTTGTTAAGGGGCCAGCTGAAGGACACCTCCAGGTGCGGGAATTTCTCACATGCTACATTGAAGACCTGTTGGTGACCTTCTGTTGTTGTTTTTTTCTATGGTCGGTTTGTTGTCTCTTTGACACATTCCCCATTTCCATTCTCAATTTTATTAGTTTTATAGTTTTTATACGATTCAAAGGTATTTTTGGCAAACCTGGAATCAGAAATTTTTCTTTTTTCTGGATTTGTTTTATCAAGTCCTGGGAAAATACTGGAAAGTTAATTTAAGTTGGACCCCTTTTCCTTAAGTATAATTAATTACCACAATGCCCCATTGAAGAACTGTAAATAAATATATCACAATTCTTCTCCTGGTGAATGTAAATAAGCTGATTTGTCTTAATCATTATAATTTCAAAAACATTATTATTTTCAAAAGTAGGATACAGTCTGCACCGTTAGCCACTCCTCCAATGGCCCAGACTAGTAAATATTGATTCGGCCTAGAGAAAATTTTCAAAATTTTATATAGTAATAAAGGGACATTGTTTTGATATTTAGATTCAGGAATAGTAGATGTAAAAGTTTTTGGCGCAGACTGAGGATATCTTGTATCAGAAAGCTAATAAGTTATTGACTTTGTGTATTCTGATACAATGCTAAATTACTTAATCGTGTTATCAGTCAATAATGTTTGTTCATGGTCATTGTTGTGGTGAGGGAACACTAAAAATACATTGGCTTGATTATATGTGGAAAGCTTTCCCTATAATACAGAGTAAAATATTGCATGCGGTTAACATGAACATTCAATATAACAATAATTATATTGTTTTAAGGGAATAATATATTTTTTCCTATCGTTAACTTTTATATTGATACTAAAAAAAAATTTGTTTACGAAAATATAGAAATAAGTTAACAGTAACAGTTATGTAAACGGGAGGACACATGTTTTTTTTTTTTTTTTAGTAAATTTAGAGGATAATAAACTTAGAATACTACTGTTGATTAACTTTATGTGCCATTTAGTTGTTACTCTCTTCAGCATATAACCCAGCATCTCTATTTGTTAATTTTTATTAACTTTGCACATGCATATATGTACATTGCATCTCATATAACCAATTCAAGTGCATTGTATTATAATTCATGTCTAATACTCTGACGTTTCAAGAGCTACCCAAATACTTGAGCAAATGTTCACATTCCTATTAATATATAGTAAAAACTCATGACTGTGTTTTCACTTTTAAGATCCAATATTTGTGATGCTCATGTTTACATGTACCTGACTTCTTGAAATGATCAGCAACCTTTAAGTTTAAGAACAGTAATGGGCAGCTATTTTAATTGTAAAAGATATAATAATAGAAATTGTATGAGCTATTTGGTACAAGAATCTAGTCCCATATTCATTTATGATGTTTATGCCAGATTACAACAGCAGGAACTGCAATTTCTGAAGAGTCACACTATTTGATGATAGAATTCAAATTGTTTAATTATGGAATTGTAAATTTGGTGAATGAAATATAATGTTGTAATAGTACCGGTATGTTGATGAAAATATTAAAAAATAAAGTGTTGGCATGATACTTATAAACTCATCACAGATACCAGGACTAAATTTTACATATACGCCAGACATTATTATTGTACATGATGTATATGTGTATAAAAGAACTGTAGTAAAAGAGTTTATTCTGGTCTTCAACCAAATATTTTTAGGTTTTCCTCACAAATAATAATTCCTAATTAAAGTTTCCAGTATATAAAAAAGTAAATATGATATGCTATGAATAGATCAGAAGTTTGGAAAAATACATTATCAGATTAACAAGTATAATATGAAAATAATCTTATCATCTCTTTGTATACACCAAAGATGTTCAAAATGCAAAATTTATGGCAAGCGGTTTTACTATTTATTCTAACTTCAAGATTTCTAATAAACTTTATAAGATATCTAATAAACTTTATATCTCATATAGTTTTTAAGATATCTCATATAATTTTCTTTATAAGATATCTTATATACTTTATAAGATATATCTTATAAAGTTTATAAGATATCTTCTAAAGTTAATCAGATATCTTCTAAAGTTAATCAGATATCTTATAAAAACTGGATTATATAAGATATCTTATAAATTATATGAATTTCTTGAAATTAGAATAAATAGTAAAAAGGCTTGGCATAAAAATTACCTATTCAAATACATGTACATGTACATGTATAAAGAAATCAGACAATCAGCCATCAGAAAAAAAGTTTTGAAACTTCACACCAATGGATAGAGTAATTAATTGTTCACACAAGATGAATCAGTGACATTTCTAACAGAAAAAGATTGAAATTGGAAAGAAAGGAAAATTTAGTTAGAAAAACATGGAATTAATAAAGACATAAAGATTGTTGTGTAAAAACAATAAAACTTGTGGAAACAAAATTGCTGTGGCGGCAAACTGTAACAATCACAAAAATTAATCAGAAACAAACTTATTGAAAGTTATTAATACCAAATTGAACAGAATAATTGAGTAGAAACAGAGCATCTTCAAGACAAAATGGAAATGTAAAGAAAACACAACAGGAAGCGAAGTATGACAAATGAATTGGATTTTATACAGATATTGCCAAGAGTAAACAAATTCAAGTAGCATAAAAAATAATTGAAGGTACTATTCATCTTGATTTATTGTTCAGAAAAAGATACAATTGCAAAGTATCTGATGAACTTGAAATTGAGGTTGTATGCAGAACTTAAAACAAGATGACTTGAAATGAAAGGAAAAAGTTTCAGGTGGCATTGAATACAAGGGGGTTACTGTATTATCGGAGGGAAAGACCAATGCTAAAAGAATACTATTTGAGATGAAATATAAGCATATCTGTAAACCTATATTTATCAAATAATTTAGAATGAACTCGATGAAGTCTTAAAAAGGTAACCAAAGCTAGCATGAAATGTTTTTGGCAATCATAATAAGAAACTGATCAGGAAAAACTTCAGATTATATATAAAGATCATTGCAGACAGAAAATGGTAAAATGAATAGCAAAGACCAATATGAAATAAATATGATAAAAGCAGAGAGGTTATTAGAGACAATTTTATATAGGAATAGATTACCTTAGCTGTATTTGACACAACTTTTTGGGAATTTTGGGTCCTCAATGCTCTTCAACTTTGTACTTGTTTGGCTTTATAACTATTTTGATCTGAGTGGCACTGAAGAGTCTTATGTAGACGAAACACGTGTCTGGCATATGAAACTATAATAATGGTACCTTTGATAACTATTATCACCAACAGGTAAAGCTCAAAATTGTTTGAGTCTTGATAAATCTAACAGAGGCTATCACAGTTCAACTATCTATACAACCAAATACTTGCGATAAACAAAATACTGCTTATGATTGCTACAAGTATTAGGAAAACAAGTTATTGAGCATTAGCAGAAGCAAATCTATTAGGATTTTATTACATTTTTGAGATCTCAACCCCTCATGTACAGTGTAATCTCACAACTATAAGCAAGTTTATGTTAAAAGACTAGATGACTTAGAGGGAATTCAAAACAACTATTAAAAAGGAAGAACACCTTCCACAACCTTGAAAAAATTATGAACAATAGAAGAAAAGGAACATATTCAGTCGTATTTCTAATCATGCAGAAGGACTAACACAGATGTGGAATTTGGCAGACAAAAAATATTGAATTTAAGAAACTTAGTGAGCACGCTCACATACCCCATGTCCCAACATTGTCCTTGGAGAAATTAAATAAGTGTAAGAAAAAAAAATTGTATAAGAAAAATTAATTTCCTGCCAATATGCACATCTAAACAGTCTGTCCTTATTATCTACAAAATTTCATGAAATTCTGTTGTGTGGTTTCAGAGGAGTTGAAATGACAAACTGTTGCAGAAGTACATTGATGCAAATAAGTTCAAAATGGTGTAACTCCTAAAAAAAAAATGATGGGTAATTTCCTGTCAATATGCATATCTACGTAGTATGTCCTTATTATCTTCAAAGTTTAGTGAAATTCTGTGGTGTGGTTTGAGAGAAGTTGCGATGACAAACTGTTGCAGTAGTACATTAAAGTAAATAAGTTCAAAGAGGCGTAACTCCTAGAAAAAAAATTGAATCGCAATTTCCCTTCGATATGCACAACTACATAGTATGTCCTTATTATCTGAAAAGGTTTCGTGAAATTCTGTTGTGTGGTTTGAGAGGAGTTGCGATGACAAACTGTTGCAGTGCAGTACATTAAAGTAAATAAGTTCAAAGGGGCGTAACTCCTAGAAAAAAAATTTAATCGCAATTTCCCGTAAATATGCACAACTACATAGTATGTCCTTATTATCTGAAAAGGTTTCGTGAAATTCTGTTGTGTGGTTTGAGAGGAGTTGCGATGACAAGAAACAGGACTGACGGACGGAAGGGTCAAAAACATTATACCTTCCGCAACTCCGACGGTTGCGGGGGGGTATAATAAACTCACAATGAGAGTGCTGAATAGATAATTAAAGTCTTAATTAAATAACTTTTATGTTGAACATGATCACCTTCAAGTTATTCAGGAAACTGTTTAATGAAAAGAACACCATGACTTGGTTTTATGCTGACCAATTTTTATTTTCCTTTGGTCAGAGTTATTTTAAAACAAGAATTAAATCGAGGTTCAAGACAGAATCTATAAATACAATATATTTTTCTGTTGTTCAATTCAAGTTATTCAAAGTGACAGAGTCTGTCGAACATTAAATTGCTTATAGATTCCCCAGGAATTCTGTGTTTTCTGATGATATTAAAAGTCTAGACTATGAATTGTCAAAGATATTACTGCCGTTCATTCTGGTCAGATGAATTCGTGTATATATCAAGCCTGCATCTGAAGTTAACTTGACATAGTCTGTTCAGATAAGGAAATATGCAGCCATACAGTAGTGTCTAGATTATATGGTACATGTAGTTATAAATTTCAGTTATTCTCAATATAGATTCGAAGGTAATACATATTGTAGAGTAACTTTTTAGTAATTCAGAAGAAGCATGTATTCTATAATGTTGTAGTGGTTAAAAAAATGGAAAAATCCTCTCAGGGATTTACTGCTGTCAGCCTAATGAGGATTGATAAAGGAAACAGCAGTTTGCCGCTTTTTAAAAGTCATAAATCCAGGTCACAAACCAAAACAGGCGGAAACGCATCAACTGCAAGAGGGAAACAATTGAACAACAGAAATACTGAACTGCAACAAAAACAAAAACCATCATACATGTGATATGTGATCCTTTTGATAGAAGTTTGCCTGACTAGCTTATAAGATATCATTAGTAAGATTGAAAGTTTATTAAAAATTGAGAGGCTGGAATCTAACATACCTGCAGGGATAAGTTTTCACCATAATAAGAAATAATAAAACGATACCTTTGTAAACCCTTGAAAAAATAGATTGACGACATCATCCTTCTGAAATGCCACAGAAAAGAAACTCAAGGGAAATGGCTGTAGGGAAACATGTAAAAAATAGCAAGATTTACTGCCAGCAGAAAAGTTCTGATCTTTGAAAATTTGTCTTGTAAGTAAAATAATAGTCAAAGATAAAAAAATCTTGATGCAAAAGATAGAAATATCTGTACAATATGTTGTCCAATTTGAGCAGGATGTCCAAACATGAATAGTATAAAATACTTCAAAGACCAATACTGACAGAATACTGCAAATTAATCTATTCATCTTCCAATCGAGGAGTCAATCAGATATTGAGTTTAGATACTCTAGGTTAATGAACAGCTAGAACTTTCAAAGTTTGTATCTATGTGGTTTCTGTCCATGTCTGTGTTCCACCGTTTATGAAGCTAGGAAATATATCGGAGGTATGGTGTACCAATGTATTTTGGTGGCTGATACAAATGAGTATTTGAAACATTCCAGTTTTGACACCTATCTGCTTGATGTATTTTGCTGTATAATATCGGTTCCTGGTGCTAAGAGAGTGGAGCAGTTTGTGAATAGAGACTTTCGACAACATTTATACTAGTTGTGCATTGTTCCTGGCTCTCCAGTATTATTCTTGTGATTCCCATCATATATATATAGTTAAAACATGTTCTTAACACAGCAAGAGTTGCTTGTAAAGTTTTAAACCACTATTGTTCAACTTTATGTTTGCAATATAGATGATGTCCTCTCAATAACTACTAGTAAATCAAACTTTTGTGACTGCAAAGGACGCATCTATCCAATTTTTTTTTAGAAAAAGGATACCACAAATGGTTCAGTATGCCTCATATCTCGACTTGCATATAGAATTTGACAATCAGGGTAGCTATAGAACAAAACTTTAAGGCAAACGTGAGTATTTTAGCTTCGTTATTGTGAACTTTCCATTTCTATATAGCAACATTTTAGCAGCGCCTGCATAAATGAAGTATATATCTCTTAGTTGAACTGATAGTTCAGAGCTTGCTTTCTGTATCATCATTTCCTTGAAATAGGGTTGCTGCCTACCATTAAGGTTATTGAACGAATGTTTATAAAGGTAAAATTGAAGATCCTTTCAAATGATTTACAGACACCATTACTGGTTAATAGCTACACGTGGTACAGAGGACCACGCCTGATATGTTACAAATATCGTAACCCTATCTCGTCCTCTTCAGCCTCGATTTTGACATCATCTATAAATGAATCTTGTCATCGAATTTGAACTGGCATGATCACTGAAGACTATGGTCCCCACATGCGGAGCAGGAACTTCTTTTAAAATATCCTTTAAGAGCAAAAGAGTTCAAGCCATCATCTTGGTTTTTGAGAGGTTTGTGTTGACTCTTCGCGACCGAATCTTGTGGTTTTAGCTGTCGTCTCGTTTGTGGTTTACTGCCAGAACAGACCCTGAATAATGTTTAGACCAAGGTACTTCACACTTCTAACGCTTTTAGGGTGTATCCGTGCAGGTGCTAGTTTGTGTCAATTGATAAGTTTTTATACGACCGCAAATTTTGAAATTTTTTCGTCGTAAATTGCTATCACGTTGGCGTCGTCGTCTGCGTCGTCGTCGTCGTCCGAATACTTTTAGTTTTCGCACTCTAACTTTAGTAAAAGTGAATAGAAATCTATGAAATTTTACCACAAGGTTTATGACCACAAAAAGAAGGTTGGTATTGATTTTGGGAGTTTTGGTCCCAACATTTTAGGAATTAGGGGCCAAAAAGGGCCCAAATAAGCATTTTCTTGGTTTTCGCACTCTAACTTTAGTTTAAGTAAATAGAAAATAATGAAATTTAAACATAATGTTTATGACCACAAAAGGAAGGTTGGTATTGATTTTGGGAGTTTAGGTCCCAACAGTTTAGGAATTAGGGGCCAAAAAGGGACCAAAATAAGCATTTTTCTTGGTTTTCGCACCATAACGTTAGTATAAGTAAATAGAAATCTATGAAATTTAAACACAAGGTTTATGACCATAAAAGGAAGGTTGGTATTGATTTTGGGAGCTTTGGTCCCAACAAAATAAGGGGCCCAAAGGGTCCAAAATTAAACTTTGTTTGATTTCATCAAAATTGAATAATTGGGGTTCTTTAATATGCCGAATCTAACTGTGTATGTAGATTCTTAACTTTTGGTCCCGTTTTCAAATTGGTCTACATTAAGGTCCAAAGGGTCCAAAATTAAACTTAGTTTGATTTTGACAGAAAATGAATAAATGGGGTTCTTTGATATGCCAAATCTAACTGTATGTAGATTCTTCATTTTTATACGACCGCAAATTTTGAAAAAAATTTCGTCGTATATTGCTATCACGTTGGCGTCGTCGTCTGCGTCGTCGTCGTCGTCGTCGTCGTCGTCGTCGTCGTCCGAATACTTTTAGTTTTCGCACTCTAACTTTAGTAAAAGTGAATATAAATCTATAAAATTTTATCACAAGGTTTATGACCACAAAAGGAAGGTTGGTATTGATTTTGGGAGTTTTGGTTTCAACAGTGTAGGAATGAGGGGCCAAAAAAGGGCCCAAATAAGCATTATTCTTGGTTTTCGCACAATAACTTTAGTTTAAGTAAATAGAAAATAATGAAATTTAAACATAATGTTTATGACCACAAAAGGAAGGTTGGTATAGATTTTGGGAGTTTAGGTCCCAACAGTTTAGGAATTAGGGGCCAAAAAGGGACCCAATTAAGCATTTTTCTTGGTTTTCGCACCATAACTTTAGTATAAGTAAATAGAAATCTATGAAATTTAAATACAAGGTTTATGACCATAAAAGGAAGGTTGGTAATGATTTTGGGAGTTTTGGTCCCAACAGTTTAGGAATAAGGGGCCCAAAAGGTCCAAAATTAAACTTTGTTTGATTTCATCAAAATTGAATAATTGGGGTTCTTTGATATGCCGAATCTAACTGTGTATGTAGATTTTTAACTTTTGGTCCCGTTTTCAAATTGGTCTACATTAAGGTCCAAAGGGTCCAAAATTAAACTTCGTTTGATTTTGACAAAAAATTAATCGGTTGGGTTCTTTGATATGCTGAATCTAAAAATGTACTTAGATTCTTGATTATCGGCCCAGTTTTCAAGTTGGTCCAAATCGGGGTCCAAAATTAAACTTTGTTTGATTTCATCAAAAATTGAATAAATGGGGTTCTTTGATATGCCAAATCTAACTGTGTATGTAGATTCCTCATTTTTGGTCTTGTTTTCAAATTGGTCTACATTAAAGTCCAAAGGGTCCAAAATTAAACTTAAGTTTGATTTTAACAAAAATTGAAATCTTGGGGTTCTTTGATATGCTGAATCCAAACATGTTCTTAGATTTTTGATTATGGGCCCAGTTTCAAGTTGGTCCAAATCAGGATCTAAAATTATTATATTAAGTTTTGTGCAATAGCAAGTCTTTTCAATTGCACAGTATTGCGCAATGGCAAGAAATATCTTATTGCAAAATATTGTGAAATAGCAATTTTGTTTTTAGTTAGAGTTATCTTTCTTTGTCCAGAATAGTAAGCAAGAAATATCTAATTGTAAGAATTTTTTTTATTTGGAGTTATCTTTCTTTGTCCAGAATCAACTTAAATCTTTGTTATATATACAATATACAATGTATATTCACTTTTTACTACCAACTGATAAAATAAAATAATCTTTACCATTCAGTGATAACAAGCAGTTTTTTTACATCTTAATATTTTATGATGTATTTAAATGAGTAGTAATTGTTGCAAACTCCATTAGAAATTTTAATTGAAATTAGTTTTGGAATAAGGGAAAGGGGGATGTGATTAAAAAAAATGGGTTCAATTTTCTCATTTGAAATTTCATAAATAAAAAGAAAATTTCTTCAAACATTTTTTTGAGAGGAATAATATTCAACAGCATAGTGAATTGCTCTAAGAGAAAACAAAAATTTTAATTTCATTAAAACACATTCATTCTGTGTCAGACACTTATGCTGTGTCAACTATTTAATCACAATCCAAATTTAGAGCTGAATCCAGCTTGAATGTTATGTCCATACTTGCCCCAACTGTTCAGGGTTCAACCTCTGCGGTCGTATAAAGCTACGCCCTGCGGAGCATCTGGTTGGTCCTGTTTTCAAATTGGTCTACATTAAAGTCCAAAGGGTCCAAAATTAAACTTAGTTTGATTTTAACAAAAATTGAAATCTTGGGGCTCTTTGATATGCTGAATCCAAACATGTACTAAGATTTTTGATTATGGGCCCAGTTTTCAAGTTGGTCCAAATCAGGATCTAAAATTATTATATTAAGTATTGTGCAATAGCAAGTCTTTTCAATTGCACAGTATTGCGCAATGGCAAGAAATATCTAATTGCACAATATTGTGAAATAGCAATTTTTTTTTTAATTAGATGTATCTTTCTTTGTCCAGAATAGTATGCAAGAAATATCTTATTGCACAATATTGTGCAATAGCAAGAATTTTTGTTAATTGGAGTTATCTTTCTTTGTCCAGAATCAACTTAAATCTTTGTTATATACAATATACAATGTATATTCACTTTTTACCACCAACTGATAAATTAAAATAATCTTTACCATTCAGTGATAACAAGCAGTTTTTTTACATCTTAATATTTTATGATGTATTTAAATGAGTAGTTATTGTTGCAAACTCCATTAGAAATTTTAATTGAGATTAGTTTTGGAATAAGGGAAAGGGGGATGTGATTAAAAAAATTGGGTTCAATTTTTCTCATTTTAAATTTCATAAATAAAAAGAAAATTTCTTCAAACATTTTTTGGAGAGTATTAATATACAACAGCATAGTGAATTGCTCTAAGAGAAAACAAAAATTTTAAGTTCATTAGAACACATTCATTCTGTGTCAGAAACCTATGCTGTGTCAACTATTGAATCACAATTCAAATTTTGAGCTGAATCCAGCTTGAATGTTGTGTCTATATTTGCCCCAACCGTTCAGGGTTCATTCTCTGCGGTCGTATAAAGCTACGCCCTGCGGAGCATCTGGTTGTTTCGTGCAGATGTGGAAGGTAATATATACCTGTAACTTCCATTTTGTTTTCATTTCTAGAGTGGATTTATGAAATTGCAGTTTGATGCATTCGCTGGTCCATCTAATTGGGCGATTAATTAGACTGTCAGCATGCATTAAAAATGTTTTCACTGAAGCAGAGACATATATACACATATATGTATATATGTCTCTGACTGAAGGGAGTTGACAGTATCGGGATGTTTATGATTGAGACAAGAAAGAGCAGAGGTGAGACGACACTACCCTGTGGAGCTCATACAAATACCCCTGATTTGTCTCCGATGTTCTTTCGATGTGTGTGTGTGTTTAGTTCATCTTATCAAGGAAGTTCTCAATTCATTAAAATGTACATTTTTAGATACCTTAGTCTTGAAGCATTGAGAGAATCGCGTTACCTGATTGACAAACTATTTGGGTTATACATCAATATGTTGAGTATTGATATCTCGCTTGCTATGAGATCCTATGACATGAGCTGTGGCAAACATATGAATGGCTGGTGTTATTGTCGAGTGCTCAACTAAGTTTACCTCTATCTGGAAGTAAATTTTGTTTTCTCCGAATTAAGAACTAATGACAGTTAGGTACCAAACGATGATTTGTACCTTTGTCTACCATAAAGTGGGACACAAGGGGTGCAATATTATTCTGTAATCTTGGATCTGTTTCGTCTATTAATTGACAAATGAAAGACCAGAAGGATAATAACTTGGTCTAAAATGAATAAAAGCAACGCCTGGTAAAAGGTGTATAAATTATAACTGAGCATGTACTGTTAGGCAAACGCTTTCGATCGTAGTTGTTGGCGTCCAACGAGTTTTATGGTCTAATAATCACTGTATCTAATGTCAGCTTAGCGAGTTATCTATATCATCAGAATATTACTAAACCTCCTGCTCTCTTTTCCAGACAAATTTATTTGAACTACATTACCATTCATAAAATAGTAAAGAATTGGCTTAGTATTAACTAAACAATCAAGTTTAATGATTTCGGTCATTCAACAAAAATCCGTCTTTTTTTAGACATCAATGATGTTTTGTTTCCGGTTACAGATTGTTTGACACATTGTCGAAGAAAACGTGATCTGATATGAAATTGATTTCAAATCAGTTTGACGTCACGAACCGAGATTTTCATTGACTATTCCGTTTTAATTAAACTACCATAATCGGATGTCTTCTGAACCCTGATATCAGTAATGTGTAGAAGCTGAGTCAGATTTGACTTTTACTATCAATTGAATTATATCTGGAAACATCGATTGGAGGTTTAGAGACAATACGAAGACATATGGTCATTTGACATGATTTTCGGGGGGATCCTATTATAGATGCATTTTTTAAAAGTGGGTCATTGTATATATTTAGAACATTTTTAAATATTCGATCATGGCAAAAAAAAAATGTAAAATACTGCGTAGAACGCGATGGCTATTATTATATCTATGGTTAAAATTAAGTGTTTATAAAATAACAAAGTATCTTAAAACTGAAACGAATTTCCTAAATTTTTTGGCCATATAATTATCATTTGGAAGATGTTAACCAACAAACAATTTCTCATATTAATTTCTAACACTTTTGGAATTAAAAATTGATTATACTTTTCATCTTAGTCCGAGATTGCTGCGACGTCTCTTTTATTTCAATTGATAACTTGTTGGAACCGTAAGACGAGGACCAGAGCAAAAATGGAAATTGCAGACCTAGAATTGAGGCAGCAAGTTTCTAACTCAAAATTGTAACAGATCCAATTCAAGTATATATCTTTGTTTAGACGAATTATATACTTGTTTATATATATTATATCATGATACATTATTTCGATTCATTATACAGTTTACTCCACGAATATGTATCTTTTCTTCACATTAACAGACAAATGCAGCTTTTGCTTTTCTGTTTATTGTACCTGTCTAACGTCTCTGAAGGGTGATCGCGTACTCACCTCGAGTGCGATAGGTCATGGGTTCGACCCTGGTTGAGTCGAACCTGACTGGTATATGTATTTGCTGCTTCTCCGCTAAACACGCGGGATTATAGATTATAAGACTATTGTAAATAGCTGAGGCGATTTTTGTTACAGAATTCTAACCATTTAAAAAATGTATCAATTTCTAAGATTGCCATGTTTGTTTATTTGATGAGACTTGTGTTGTTGATCTGATACAGGACCAACACGACGACTTTAATGAGTAACAGTAGATTTTGATGAGAGGAATTTTCTCACGCATCGATGTTCGATCGACAAGTTCATTGACTTTAGGAAACGCGAAGTAAATATGATGAAATTCAAATCAGCGATCAAAGACAATCGAATACGATGGCTTAATATTTATGAGTACTTTGTGTAAATACATGCAGTCAATGATAGCATACACGAAAGGAAAACAACCGTGTGCAGTATTAACAAGGAGACACTACTCTTTTTATGTCCCATTTTATGGGCATTACATTTTCTGGTCTGTGGGTCCGTCTGTTTGTTCGTTTGTCCGTTCTTCTGTCCGTTCGTCCGTCTGTCCCGCTTCAGGTTAAAGTTTTTGGTCGAGGTAGTTTTTAATGTTGTTTGGAAAATTGGAGGTCCAATCAACTTGAAACTTATTACACATATTGCTTATGATATGATCTTTCTAATTTCAATGCCAAATCATAGTTTTCACCATTTTCATGGTCCAATGAACACAGAAAATGATAATGCTGATGGGCCATTCGTGTATTTAGGAAACATTCTTGTTTCTTACTATATTCATCAAAGAGTTGTCACATAGAATCTTCAATTGGTTGCGACATATTTCCCAATTTAATCCTGTGGTACCGGAAAACAAATGACCTGTTTGAAGGCAGGCAGACTATTTTGAGTGTTACGTTAGCGTGTGCATGATTATTTCTAACGCAAACATCCATCTATCTGTATAATTGAGATAACTTCTCTTTCAATTGAAAGTATTTAAACGAAAACGACTAAAAAGATGATACATTGATAAAATACTTGCAATAGAATACAAATATAATGGAATGCCTCTGAACTTTTGTATTTTTGTCATACCATACTTCAACATCAGTTCTTCAAAAGTTTAATAATCCACTACAATTTTGGAGGGAGAACAAATTTGTGAAAGAAAAAAAATAATTTTCAGCACAAATATCACACGGTTAATCTAAATTTCCCACCTACCTTCGAACCGAGTTATATCTAACGAAGACTATATTTGCTCCAGCTCCCATCAGCCTTTCGTCTCTTTATTAGCGAATCTGCTTTATAAAGTACACGTATCAACTTAACTGGTTCCATGTTGAAGATAAACTTCTAGAAACGTAATTGGTTTTCGAAATAAGGTTATTGTAGAGGATAGTATGGTATCTCTTCTTTTGAAAAGCAAATGTTTTGCCAATTAATTTCTGGCTCTGGTATGTGGCAGTGAACTATTTTATATGTCTCCCTGTCTTTGATTACTTCGATTCATGTCCCACGCTAATTAATAATTCCTTTTGCTGTTGACAGTTTTACCCAAGGTGAAAACAGAACATCATTTCGAGACCCGAGTGTCATAAATAATATATGAAGTGTAATTGTTTAATAAAGTTACAAAACTTAATCACAAATGCGTGGACAAATTCCTTTGTGTCGCTGGAAGAACTTACTGTTTTCCTTGTAAAAGGGATAAGTTCCTTAGTTGGTAGTTTCTAGTAACGTTGATATTGTTTTTGAAAATATTGTATTTGTGAAGATTAGAATAAACTGAAAATGTCAAAATACATAACCATGGTTACTCACACCGACGCACTTTTTCTTGAACGGAATTTGTTTTATCGATTAGAAAATTAGACTCTCTAATCAATGGTCACCTCCTACGATCTCTTCAAATCATTCCAATAGTTTTATTGGAATTTGTTTCCCACGAAATAATTAGTTTATCAGTCGTTATTCATGTCGACTCTGACATTAAGTAGTACTCCGAACAGGTAAATGCTACCCGGCCTTTCGGAATCAGATTGACGTAAATGAATAAGAAAGGTGTTCGTACGCTAATTCTACAGCGTTGTTATTTAATGGTGTTGGCATATTGATTTGGATGTTTTTTCTTATCACAAAGGAGTTCAATATTCCAACCCTCAAAACTGTTTGATGACAAAGATTTTTCATCATTGATTAGTAAACAACGAAAAATGTATTTACATTTGATATTATTTATAGTAAAACTGCAGGGTTGATTCCAGTATATTGATACAGTTGAACAGACTTTTGATTAAATCGTGGACAAAAGAAGTGTATTTACATCTTTATATGGAATATTACTTTAATTATAATTCAGAAATACAGTTTGGGAGAAAATCAATGAATTGTTCCATTGGATATCTACGGGATATAACTTTACCGATATTTTTGTTTGGTGTTTTTGTTTGTTCTGCTTAAAAGTAACATGTAACTAACTTGAAACGATGATCAAAGTTGATAATCAATAGAGAGCTGATTTAATTACATTATTTTCATTCAAACTCTTAAGAGGATTTTACATGAAATTCGGAAAAAATGAATATTTTCCAAAGTTTTAATCAGGTTCTTTCCCCGAAGCACTCCGAGAAAACGAAAAGAAAAGGTGAGTTTTTGAATTATAAGACTTTGTGTCTTTGAATAGAAAAATAATATGTGAGTCCATCAGATATATATGTTCGTGATTTGATATAATTTGAGACTAACACACGTATCTGTCGGTCTCTGACGATTTTGCAATTGTGTTATCGAAAAAGGATTCTGTTACTTCCAATTTTTAGACATAATAACATAAATAGTTTATTTCGAGATTTTTAACAGGACTTATCTATAATTCTGTCTAGTTTAAGATAATCTTTTTTGTGCACTTATCAAATAGTTTTCATTTTAATTGATCTTTCTATTGAATATACTTCTGTCAAGGGTTAACGCCTAGATTCACACATAGGTTAAAAAAATGTTGATGCGCGAAAAACACATAAATGTTATCAGTTATGATTTTTGAATACTAAACAAATTATAACATTTACAAGTAAGCTTATATTATTTATTTATTTTGAAAGAAAACGATTCTGACGATATACTAATTATGCCTGGCACGTCCACAAGGAGTTTTAAAGATATTATTTGCCTTTGATAGATATCTACCCATTAACCATTGAGGAGAATACCTAAAATTCTTACTTTTACGTCACACTGAAACTTTCAAAGGATTGAAATTATTGACATAGGTCTGTTTAACATCAATATAATCACTATTTATGCTTAATCTAGAAGATTGTTTGTGTATTTGGATGTTTGCTTACGGCCTAAAATTCATCCTCGGTAAATATGCATATAAATTGGATGTTTTATTTATTATATTTGTTAACCTCGGTAAGTAACGATAATTACTAAACTTTGATAAAAAGTTTGATAAGATACAAATATTTACAAATAAGTAAACACATGGGTGATAAATCTGATCTTGTGGTTATAAAGTTCAGGTGACTTTTACAAGAACACGATGATTGTTTCGATCCATTGGAAGACCCACTATCAACGTATATTCGTTTATAGTGGGTCTTCCAATGGATAGAAACAAGTGCCTGTGTGATGTGTAATACCCTTGCTCAAAATTGGGACGTGACAATTGTTATATTAAGTTCTATAGTAGCTCTGATCAGGTCATAGCTTGATGTTCAGACGTTATAACTCATTGTTTACACGAATAGTTTTTTTTGTCAACATTGAAGTAGAAACTATGAATGACTTAAGCATCTTAGGTAAAGAAGTTTGATCATGGATTAAGTCAGTATTTTATGTTGTTCCTCAAGCATTTTAGCTTCAGGGCATAACGTTTTTCCCTCTGTCCCTATTACAGTAATGGACTTGTGATTTAAATCAATGTTCATGAAGTTCCGAGAGGAAGGAGTAGAACACTGCATGCGAATACAAAGCTGACAGTGACCGATTATAGACGAAATACTTGTCAAACATTGAATCAATATTTATAGCATGTTTATGTTTTGTTTTCACACCTAGAATAGGGTCTCAAGGAATGTCAACAAATTTTTAATTTTATATTCACAACACAGTGATATATTCAGAATCAGGGGCGGATCTAGCCATTTTAAAAAGGGGGTTCCCAAGCAAGAGTAAAGGGGGGGGGGGGTCCAACTATATGCTCTCATTCAAATGCATTGATCTTCCAAGAAAAAGGGGGGGGGTTCCAACTATTAATATTATATATTTTGGTTGTGTCTGGGGTTCCATGAAGTTCTTTAAGGGGCTGGAAAAGAACTCGGACTATAACTTTGGAATGGAACTCAATGAAAAGAATTTTGCTGTAATCTGTAATACTTGAAGCAATTTGAGTTTATGAATAATATTTTTATGTTGCTGTATTTTTTGGTTCAAGAGTGTGCCATATATCATTAAACTGCTTGGTGTATTTTATCTAGAAACATAACTGAACTCTTTCCTATCCCAACTGACCAGTCTAGACTAAGACTGGGCTTGAGGAATAGTCCAATTCGACTTGGTCATATGGACAGTACTCTATCCAAGGGGCACAAGAAGGGATTTTACAGTATTTTGGGGTTGAATTAGATAGTTAATTATTAACAAAACCTGAGTTTATTTTCTAGTAGTGTCGAGCAGGGGACTAACCTTCTCATTGTCATGATGGGTCAGGAAAAACCCTATACACTTTAACAGGTGTAACCAAGTTATTTTTAAGCTGTCAAACTGATCAGCTCTAGAAAGATGCAAATATTAAACTTATACTTGTTTTCTGACAGAAGTTGAAATTTTGCTTTTTTTCCTTATTAAGCAAATTAAAGACACTACAGACCTCACTTCTATGTCGAATACCCAGATTTTTTTCTTCAATGAAACTTTTGAACATTGAATGCTAAATATATTTCTGTTTTTTTCATTGAGTTGGGATAATCCTGGTAGAGTTAGTATGTAAATTACTGTACTTCTTTTAAAAAATACTTTGAAGACATCATCATTATCGACTTGTGTAATCTTTCTTTACCATGTTTTTTGTTGATGTAATACTTGACCATGAGTATTTGTTTGTCCAGTCTGTTTGTATGGCTCTCTCTGATTATTTACAATGGAACCATATTGTGTCCTTGTATAAGATGTAAATCATCAATAATGTAAACAGCGTCTGTCTTTATGGAGTTTGTGGAATAACACCAAAGATCGTTTGTGGTTTAGTTGATAGAGATCCTATACAAAAAAAAAAATCATTTAAAATTCTTTACTTATCGGTTCACATTTTATTACATAAGTTTAAATTGGATAGTTATTTGAATATACCTAATGATTTAAATCTAATAAACTTTCAACCTTCTCTAAAGCTAGTTATTTATGGATTTCTGAATTACAATATGGCCGTCAAGTCCGAACTAATATGATAACACATGAAGCATAAAAGGATAAACTAATTTCACAGTTCCTAAAGGGTCCTGCAATATGTACAATATTGTTTATTGATTTTCCAAATTATTTTTTACTTGTTTTTTTGTTTGCAAATTAATTTTTTTTTAGCTGCCCAATATTGAAACAAAGCTTTTTAATTAGAATGTGATAATACACCAATATGTTTCAAATTAACTTGTAGCATGTTTCAAACCTTTTAAGAGGGAACATGGAAAATAATGGCCTTTGAAAATTTGCTATGTATGCATATGCCTAATGGTAAATGTCTGCAGGGATTTCCTATTTTCTAGTTATAAATTGAATGTTTTTTTTCGTTCCTCAAAGAAGAGTAATAACTTTATTGAATTTCAATTAATTACTTTTATCTATAATGAGCAGTGGGGTTTTGACTGACACATATGGCTGAAAAAGATAGTTAAAATTTTCTTTTATTATTTACAATTTATCAGGTTTATTATGATGTTTGAGTTGAGAAAGAATCAATTACAACTTGTACATGGCTTCTCATATTAAATTAGACAATATGGAACATAATTTGAGTTGGAACGCAAATTCTGTTTTTGAAACTTTAAGATTTAATTATGTATGAATACTTTCTCTAGTGACAGTCAATTACACAGAGAATCCTTGATGGGAGAATTAGTAATTGCATAGAAGATTATTTCTTCTTCCAGATAATATTATAATTAGAAAATTTAACCTGTTATTTCTTTATTTGGAAAATCAGTTTTTGTCTTGCTTGAACGTAGTCAAAAAATAAGACATCGGCATTGCAGAATGTATTTATGTATTACTGAAAAATTATTGCACCAGGGTTTTCGATATCACAAACTCGGGTCAAAACATTTACTAAATTTTATCACCGGTATAAGAAAATAATTCATAAATATAACTCAACATGCAGACATCTTATACATTCAGGTATTTCACATCCAATTTTTTATGGTAATATTCTTTACAAAGCTCAAAAATGTCAGTATTCACCTCAAAAGCTTACCAAACATATAAACAGATAATTAAGGAGGGATATAGTAAGAATACTGTTGTCAGGTCATTAAAGATTGCAGATTAAATTGGCTTTAATATTGATTAACTTATAGGGTCTTTGCATCGAGACTAAACACATTATTTAAAAAAACCCAGTTGTTAGCATGACACGGGTTATGTTCAAGAATATGACTTTGAAACTTTTGCTTATTTTACATGACTATTTTGTATTGGTCTGATGATTGTGAAGCGTTATGGTCCTTTGATATAGACAATTCACTCAAATAATCAGTTTTCCACACTTTTTTCCCCCGTTATGCTTGAATATATTGACTTGATATTTGTTATGACAAGTTATAGATCAAGTTCCAGTACAATAAATTCTTAATCAGTTAGGGACTATGTATTGCCTTGCAATACTCTCAGAATGATTTCTCCTGTTAAAAATAGATCATAAATAAAAACTGCTGATGTTCCAAATAACAATCAGTAATTCATGTGCTCTGAAAATATGCTATCATACTACCACTCTTGAAGTAAACAAGGTACTTATTGTACTTATATGTCTTACTTATGTTTTACTGTTCAATCCCACAAGGCCATTTCATTGCATAGGCAGTTTTATATAGTTTCATGTGACATGCAATTACATTTTCCAATAATCCAGTCAAACATATATAATAAAAGATATGGATATAAAAATGGTCTTTGAATGATAAGTTAGAGCGTGAATCAGACATTAGATTTGAATCTTGCCAGTGCAGGCAAAGAAATAGCTAATGGTTGCAAATTATTAGAGTATATTTTTTATTTGCCTGTTAGAACCAGTCTTTTGAATGAGCTGTGGGATTGTGAACTTAAATTTTTTGTTTCAATTTTAAAACCAAAGATTGAGATATTAACTTTACAGTCTTTCAACAATGGTAAAAGGAAATAAGACAAAGTAGTATTATGATAAACATTTATACAGCATACATGTACATGTACCAAGTACTTGTTTTGATTTGAAAGCTATAAAGTTATCAAGTAGAAATGTAAAGATGCCTTCAAAACAGAATTGTGAAATGTTTTTACTTCAGATTAACTAACTTTTGGGAGTTTATTTCTTTTTAACCAAAGGAGTAAAAAAGGCATTAAGGCCTAATTTTGGCCCAAGAAAATAAAATGTTTGATAACTCTTTCAAATTGGCACATAATGTTAAGAAATGCAAAGGGTCAAGAAATATAAATAAAAAACATTCAGATTTTTATCTGATGACGTCACAATTATGTCATAATAATTATGTAGTTTTTTTCAAAAACGATGAAAAATACAGAATTTATGCAGTTTTCTGACTTTATTTCAGTTGTGGAAACATCCTGCGCAGCCAAGAAACAATAAAATAATTAAACAAAAGCTTTTTGTCGAGCCTTTGACTTTAGTTGAAAAAGCGAGACTAAGCGATCCTACATTCCGTCGGCGTCGGCGTCGTCGGCGGCATCGGCATCGTCGGCGGCGTCAACAAATATTCACTCTGTGGTTAAAGTCTTTGAAATTTTAATAACTTTCTTAAACCATACTGGATTTCTACCAAACTTTGACAGAAGCTTGTTTATGATCATAAAATAGTATCCAGAAGTAAATTTTGTAAAAATAAAATTCAATTTTTTCCGTATTTTACTATAAATGGACTTAGTTTTTTCTGCGGGGAAACAAAACATTCACTCTGTGGTTAAAGTTTTTAGAATTTTAATAACTTTCTCCAACTATCCTGGGTTTGTACCAAACTTGGACAGAAGCTTGTTTATGATCATAATATAGTATCCAGAAGTAAATTTTGTAAATAAATAAATCCATTTTTTCCGTATTTTACTATAAATGGACTTAGTTTTTCTGCGGGGAACCATTACATTCACTCTGTGGTTAAAGTTTTTAAAATTTTAATAACTTTCTTAAACTATCCTGGGTTTGTACCAAACTTGGACAGAAGTTTATTTATGATCATAAGATTGTATCCAGATTCCAGAAGTAAAGTTTGTAAAAAGATTACTCCGATTTTTCTGTAATTTACTTTTAAATGGACTTAGATTTTCTTACAATCATAAAATAGTAACAAGAGGAATATTTTTATTGATTTTTTTCCTCATTGTTGTTGAGCCTGCGATTTACAGCAAAAATAGGCGAGACACTGGGTTCCGCGGAACCCTTACAAATTTTTTTATAACTATTTGCATTATCTCACCAAATATAAATTTGTTTCTTGACTGTGCACATACTTTTTCAGTCTAAAATTTGATGAAAAAACAAGGAAAATCACGAAATTAAAAAAATTAGCAAATTAGGCTATGATTTGTTGCCATGGTAACTTGTACAATGTCAAATTTGTTTTGTTTTTCTTCGTACCTTATACCTTAGACATGTTTTCAGTAATTTAAGAATATGTATGATAACTTTAAAATTTCCAGTAATTTTTGGGCCAAATAAGGGCCTTATTGCCCCTACTCCTTTAAGAAGTGCAACATTCTGTTATTGAATTCCCCTATTTTTGATTCTTAGAGAATATCTTTGTGACCATTTTTCAGGAAATATAAGAAATGCCATGTTCATAGTAGTTGAAATTTTTTAGTTTAAAACACAATTTGGCAGTTTCAAACCCAAACCTAAGGAATTTAAAGGACATTTTATGATACAACATAAAAGAAGAGATGTTATTGCCTGTTCTATTTACTGTCTGTATCATGTCTTTTGATACTTGAAGATAAACATAGGAAAGGGTTGAAATCAATTGATCTTTAGTTTATTGTTTTCAGTCATGTAAAAGGTTATAAAAGCAATGTCAATTTAATGCTACTAACATTGGTGGAAGAATACTAAAAATATCTTATGGTATTTGAAATGTTGACAGTAAAACTGTTTTGCTTGCTTCATTTTTAAATAACACTGCAGTTAGTTTGAACTTGTATCCAAATTCTGTTCAAAACAATGATCATTTTTTCACAAATGTAGGTTGTTTTCTGTATAGAAATGTTATGTTGTTGTTGCCTGAGACTGTTTTAATCTTGAACTGTACTGCAAAGCAAAATTTTAGATCTTGATGGAAAGATTTTCAGCTCCTTTTTCACAGAATTGCCCGTGAAAATATTTACACATATAAAACCTAGGGTAGTTGCCTTTGTTATTTAAACACTTTTCTGTAAACAATTTGTTATCAATGGTGGATTCACAAAGAATTGATTGATTGATTGTTATTTGCTTTATGTCCAGTGGCAAACATTTCATATTTATGACAAGAACAAGGACAAAAACAAATTCAAGAATCATTTTGGAAAAAAGGTACTGCTAAGTGCAATGTACAGGAATTTTTACTGACATCTGACAGAGGATAAAATCGGAAAGAGTTAGAATTTCTTAAATCAGGTCACCCACAAACACCTCAAAGATTTATTTCTATAAATTCATTTATCTTTTCTTTATTTCTAGGGATAGACACTCGGATGAAATTCAGTATAGAACCACCACCTGGTGACAGTGCCTTTGAACAGTGGAAAGATGCCATGAAGGCTGTGGCAAGGTTACCTATGGGTATACCAGACAGCTTTCGTAAAAAGGTAGGCAAACAATTCCTAGGAATGATCCTTAGGGTGGCAGGGTTTTCTAGTGTGAATTGAACAAAGTGAGTCTCTGCTGTCAAATGCTATCAGGAAATTTTGTTCAGCATAATTGAACTGTTAATCATATCAGGGACGTATATATTTTAAGTCCTTGATCATATTACAAAAAATATATATATGCAGAAGCCTTCTATTACTTTCATTTGTTATCCATGCTGAAATTTATAAGGTGATGTGATACATTTAGGATGCAGATATGACTGTTTTACATAATGAGTTTGAGATTATTATCTTGAACCTGAAACATGTTCTGAAGCCTCAAAATATTGACCCCTTTTGGAGTATTTGTAGCAAAGATTTTTTTTATATTATAAATCATAGGATAAAGGACATATAAAAAACTAAAGCTTTCTTGAAATGTTTTTAAATGTTTTAAATAATGATTTATAGTAATAGATTTTATAATGCCTAAACAACAATATCATATTAAGTATATGGAAAGAAGTTAATAGTATGTGCAAGAACTTTTATGTGGAAGACTTTTATATGTAAAGCCATTTATCTAGGCGAGAATGACTTGGACTTATTGAATCGGTCATAGATTGCAACAAGATTATTACGGCTTATTTGTTATTCTACTCCTCAAGGGAATACGTGAAGAACTAATGAAGTATATTTGTGAGACGGAGGTCAAAATAAGTACACAAGACTTGAGAAATATACGGCTACTTCATTTGCTTGTTGTGACAGACTTTACAAATCTACACGTCACGTTTTACGTTCTTTAACCGTAATTGATTATTCAAGACAAATTGGATTTAGTTTTAATGTCAGAGCTCTTCTTTTCTAAGTTGCTTTCATTTCAAACGGAATATAGATTTATCTTCTGAAGCTTTTTCAATAAATTGTACATTACTTTAGCATGTTTAGAAAAGGAATTGAATTTATCGAATTTGACGGAATCCAAATGTAATAAGTTTTGTAAGGAACATACATAACTCAGTTGATTTGTAGGGTAATAACAAGAAAGAACCTATAATTACTAATAAAATAATGTGTTAAACTTGTTAAATTGTTAGGACATCTGGGTTAAATAACATTCAAAAGTTCAATTTTAAACCTTAACTTTTTAAGATCCTTGTTATTTTTTACTTGTCCATTTAAGTATGAATAAAAAGATGATAATCATACATATTCATGACTAGAACATTTGAGACAGCAACTTAACAACACAGAAACAAGTTTATTATTTTATTGTTGGTTGGTCTTAGTTTCAGCTAGTTATATTAAACATATCGGCACATCTAAGTAGGCGTGTGAAAAAGAAGAAACATGCATTGCTCAAATGAAGCCAATTAAAAATTATTAATCCCTCTAAGTGCACCTTCTTTTAATGTTTTAAAACAATTGCATGTAAACTTTACATCCTGTTCCAATTCTCTGCAGAAAAAGGGAAATTAACATCTGGAAAAGGTCTATAATTAATTAATGACTTTATCATTGACCATTAGCTATGCAGCAGCCTTAGCTATTTGTGTCTCAATATTAATTCAACTTTTAATTAACAGGTATGGTTAAGTTTGGCAGACAATCATATACGAGAACAGAGAGTGGATTGGCAGAAGACAATGAGATTTGTGTTCAACGAAAAAAGCAATCCAGACGACAATAATTTAGGTCATCAAATTGTCAAGGTAAGTTATCACAGTAACAAAAATTTCTAATAAGGTCATGCAATAACTCCTTTGTAGGCAGCACGATAAAAATAATTTCTTAATTACTTCTAAAAGTCTCCATGATCCATCAGTCTGGCAAATCAGTTTTCCACACTTTTTTTCTTCCTACTTTCAAAGCAATTATGATTTGATATTTGTTGTATAGTTTTATCATTACAAGTTATAGATCTGCTCGGAAATTTGGGTCTGGTCTAATGATTTTGTGCATAGTTATGGTCCTTTGGAATTTGAAAGTTCAATCAAATAATAAATTTTCCACATTCTATTTTGTCATACTAGAAGATATTGTCTGTCTGTCTGTCTGTCTGTCTGTCTGTCTGTCTGTCTGTCTGTCTGTCTGTCTGTCTGTCTGTCTGTCTGTCTGTCTGTCTGTCTGTCTGTCTGTCTGTCTGTCTGTCTGTCTGTCTGTCTGTCTGTCTGTCTGTCTGTCTGTCTGTCTGTCTGTCTGTCTGTCTGTCTGTCTGTCTGTCTGTCTGTCTGTCTGTCTGTCTGTCTGTCTGTCTGTCTGTCTGTCTGTCTGTCTGTCTGTCTGTCTCTGTCTCTGTCTCTGTCTCTGTCTCTGTCTGTCTGTCTCTGTCTGTCTGTCATGTTGCTATATATTTCATTGATGTATGTTCCAATTACCCCCATTTCCTTTTGTTCAAAAGAACTTAAAAGTGATTTTGTATGTGCTTGTTCTATGACATTGACTTTGGTTAATTTCATGTTTAGTAAATTTACATAATATATAAACTCATAATATAGAGAACTCATATTTTCATTAATTTTCTACAAACCACACATCCGAGAAATCAGAAGGAATATAATTCACATACAATTGATTCACATACAAAACCTTATAGAAAAACATGGGAAATGGGGTATTCATTCATGACACAAAATCAGTACATGCAAAGCAACAAAACAAAACGAACAATGAAAGAACAGGCACAAAAAGCAAAGGAACAGCACTTTTATTGCTGTTCTTCATGTTAAAATCACAGTGAGGCCTTCTCTTCTTTTTGTCCGACAAACCTGGATACTTTCACTCATTTTAAACATGTTAGATAATGGGATTGACTTGATCTCTCTGAAGGTTTGGTGTATTACATTTTTTTACTGATCAACAGGATAAATTTGCTGTTATTTGAAGAAACTGTTTTCAGATGATATTACTTCTGAGATATTGGAATGATACAATGAAGAAATTACATCATGTTTTTATGGCTTATATTCTTTTAAAAACAAATATAAAGTAATTGTTTCATAAATGTTTGCAAACCTTCTCTGTAATCAAATTGTTTTATCTTATTACATGGAATCTGAGAAAATCTGGTTTTATATCTCTATTTGTATAGATTTTGTTGTTTTGAATAAGATTTCACATATATGGATGAGTTTGATTTTGATCTAAGGATTGGTTCCAACGCTTGCAGTTATATTTGACATATCAGGTTTCTACCCTATCGACAGAAATAAATTAAGTGGGTTGAAAAGTATGACAGATTCCGATTATAACCAATCTTTAACATCATTCACAGTGACAGTATAATTATACAGATGGGAAGAAAACATGACAATATTTTCATTCAATTTTATACCATAATTATCTTTACACTTTGAATTATATTTGTATCCCTTTTTA
This sequence comes from Mytilus trossulus, assembly GCF_036588685.1. Taxonomy (NCBI): domain Eukaryota; kingdom Metazoa; phylum Mollusca; class Bivalvia; order Mytilida; family Mytilidae; genus Mytilus; species Mytilus trossulus. Next base: position 26,117,393 of record NC_086373.1, on the reverse strand, counting down.
ACACTGATTTACCAAAGCAAATAAGTATTCCTGATTGAATGGCAATTTATAAACATTTTTATTGTGAAAATTCTAATTTAGGAATAGTTCATAAATATAATTTTTAAGAAGAAATAAAACCATTTTTCGAAATCATAAAAATCTAGGAGAGAGTAATGAAGCAGAACCTATATCATGAGAATATAGTTCCACACGTTCTGATTCCATCGTCATCTTGGTGAATCACTACTCTAAATGTTTTTGTTTCTTCTGATCTTGTGAGTAAAACCTGATTGAGGTGATTTCATAAATCAGTAAACCCATCAATATTCATTTGTCTGTACTAAGGCAGTAATCAGATGTTCAGGAACTGTGAATGTATTCAATCTATAAAGCAATAAGGTGGTCTTTATGCAGTCCTTAAGCTTTACATTTTTGTCACTCACAACAGGTATAAAAATAGCATTGAAAATTTATTATCCCAATGAAATAAACATAATCATATAAAATCCGAATGTTCAGGTGCCCACTTTTTGCCCAAAAAGACATTTTTTTTTATAAAATTGAGAATGGAAATGGGAAATGGATGCCCATGAAACCATGCTCTGAGTCACAAGAACCTATATATGTTAGTCAAGTTACAAAAAGTAGAAAAAGATCTAGCATTACTGTGAGATTGAGTAATGATAACACTTTAAATCAGATGAGGAATTTTCAATGGTATTTTTTTCATGTGTGTTGTACTACCTCTTTGAAAAGCTTTCTCTACATTTGCATGATTTTGCACTGTTGAATAGCAGAATAGCAGTTTTAAACATTTATAAACAAAAGACATTGTACTGAATTCTAACTATTACAGCTCAAAAGTTTTTAAGTAAAAGATTGCAAGTACTACAAATGTAAATTTATTTTCTAGTACTACTGCATGGAAAATAATAACTAGGTTCTTTGCTATTTAAAGCCTCTTCTTGAACATTAATATAGCAAAGTAAGTAATTACATTATTTATGTTATCCTTAAAGACACTATTTTATCGATAAATCGTGTGATAGTTAAAAGAAATAATTTCCCCTAACCCATAATGATGAGTTAAATCTTGACATTTTTTTGTGATAATTAATATCATAGACTATTGCGTTAGATAAAAATCTTGCTAGATTTTTCTTAAGATTTGACAGAACAATACACTGCTGATTATTCTTCACGGAAACCTCTAGACAAATTTATCCTAAGGATTGTCGATAATTCCGTCATACTGTTTCTGTGTCGCAGGTGGGAGTAGCTCTATAAATCGTTCATTCATTTATAAGTTTTCTAGTAAAAATCTATGACGAAGAATTGTATGGCATTGAGCCTTAAAACCATTTATAATGTTGACAATTGTTTTAATGTCACATTAAATTAATGTTTTCCTGCAATTTAATATCTTTACGAGAACAACAGTTAAGATCAAACAGTGCAACAAAAAAATATAATTATCGGAAAAAAGTTTCTGTCGCTGCAGGAAAATATTATTGGCAATTACGAAAAAATGGAAATTTTAATTGAAAAGCAAAATTCATTTAAATCACAATACTCTCATGACTTCAGTAGCTTATGAGATTTTGAATAAAATATTCAAGGAAGTTGCAATGACATCTGACAGCCTTTGTATGATAATTGTGACAAATCCTAACAAGACTGTCAGTTGTCACATGTAATCTTGGACTATTGTTAGCACTGTGCCACATTTGATGCCTGTTTTTAGAATTTTTTAGTTTTGTCTTTTATCAAACCCAGTTTCTAATGTTTGTTGATATTCAGTAGTCGGATGGTATTTACCTTGTCATAACATAGAGAACACTCAGTAAGCCATAGAGGTTTAAATGAATCCTCTTGCAACTGAAGTCCAGCTTGAGTTGTATTGGTAACATTAGAAATAGACCATTGTTATGTTTTAAAATCTGTAATACTCAGATGAAAGCGAGCATTGCACAGTGCTTCAAAGTTTCTTTTCATCTTTGAATATCTTTAAGAAAAATGTGTATAAACTCTTGCAATAATACATATAAGCCAGTCACAATAACCTATTCAAATCGGTATTCGTTGGAAGTTCAAAGTATGTAGACTTCTGCTGTTTCTAAATAGATAACATCAGTAAAGATTTAAATATTGCAACAGTCTCACACTTGCTGTAAAAGAAATACCTTAGTCCATAATGAAAAAAAAATACTTAGTCCATAATGCAAACAATGTTTCTGATCACTACCAGAACATTACATCAGTACAAAAGATAAATTATGAAAAAAGAAATTATGAAAGATAGCCACTTCAATTAAAAATTCAGCCCAATTCTAAAGTTACATGAGTGAATGCTGGTTATAAACTAAAAATGATTATGCAACACCTCCATTAAATAATATCTGATTTTTTTCAGGATTTACACAGAACAGGCTGCAGTGGTTTCAGTGGTCATGAAAATGAAGAAGACCGAGCAACATTGAAGCGTGTTTTACTGGGTTTTGCTCGTTGGAATAAATCCATTGGTTATTGTCAGGGTTTCAATGTTATTGCAGCATTACTATTAGATGTGACTGAGAGAAGGGAAGATGAAGCTCTGAAGGTAGTTGTTGGATAGGGAAATTTGAAAGAAGCTTAGTCAAAATTTGAAATTCAAAATACTGTTAATTCAGAAATAATTGTGTGCATTTATTAATGCGATTTTGTCATTTTAGACTATAATGCGATTTTAATGTTTACAATTTTGAGAAAAATCCTGTTTTATTCATGTAAACATTTCAAAATGCGAGTTTGAATTATTACATTTACAACTCTGTCGCATTTTTCGCAATCATAAAAACTCGCAATAATTTCTGAATTTTCAGTATACACATTGTAGTCTTGTCTCCATCTCACTTAAGTTTTCACAAACATTCCACAGATTGAAAAAAAAACCTGTTAGTACTTAGTAATAGACAAAAGTCTATTTTTTTAACATTGCACAGATGAAAAGAAATGTTAGTACATAGTTATAGACATTTGCCTATTTTTATGCCCACTCTGCAGAGGAGGGGGGGATTAAGTTTTCATTTACCCCATGTCCATCAGTATTCCTGTCCATAAGTCTGTAAGTCCCAAATTAAAACCCTCAACCAAATTTTATGAAACATATACACAGTGCTAGTCCATCAGCTGGTAGGGCAAAAAATCAGTTCTGTGTTACACCCCAGGGTACCGCAATTTTTTTGTATAAATTTAAAGAGTAATATCTGAAGAATATTTTAAGAGGTGTTAGACTTTTGAAAAAGTGTCCAAAAGGGGTTAAAAGGGGACTTATTTCAGGGTATATCAAAAATTTTGTTGTGCACACTATTACAGAAAAATGTAAAAATAACCAAATATTCAGTACTTCACTTTTTATTAAATGGAACACATTATATCTTATTAAAACGCAGGCTAAATTTTAATTATTTTTTTAATCGTAGAGGACCAAGAAAAAAAGGGGGAGGGTCAATTTCCAAAAGTCATGATTTTGAATGAAAAGAAGCATACGTACTAATTTTCTCGATAAAATGGTATATTGTTTCACATTGAAACATACAGCATAAAGTATATAAAGGCTGTTGAAAAAAAAATAAAGATAAGAAACAAAAACAACCGGATAATCAACGACAAACACAAACATAAGCAACCAGAAATGCACTATTCTGTCACAAATTTATACATCACATTCATGAATTAACTCACATATTAAAACACACAAAACTGTCAGGGTTTCTAAGTTTCTTTTTTTTTTTCTGTTTTAATTTAACAACCGCATCACCACATTTTAAGGTCACACAGAAGGTCAATCAATAGAATCAATCAATAGAATCGTCATCAGTTTGGTCACCTGCATCTACCGAAATTATCACCTTTTCCAACATCTTCTTCGTCATCGTTAGCAATATCAAAGATTTGATAATGCTTATATCTACAAGCTTTCGAGCATTAACATACAGCTATCTGTTCAGGATAAACCTTGTTGAAACATGAACATCTTTTTTGGCACAACCAGCATAACATGAACAGCACATCAGAATTACCAAAGCATCTAACGCTGGTGGTTGGTCTAGCAAATTGATACTGATCATAGCGCTCTAAACAATCCAATCATATTTGTTTGGCAGCAGACCAGTGTTGTGTTTAAGAGCAGATGTCCAAATCTTCGTCTGAAAGTTGGATTGTTTAATGTGCTTTAACATTGCATCTTTTGCATTTCAAAACGTTCTGATCTTTATTTATCGATATTTTTAATTTCCGGTAGCCATAATTATATAGAACACGAAAACCTCTCGAGTGTTTTGACAACTCTTCCCCAACCTCTTCCAAGGTTTCACCAAGATGGAATAGACCTTCTGAAAACTCCACATAACGTGTCAAAAAGCCAAATGCTTTGCTTTTTTTCTTTACCAGACAAAACACTTACTGAATCACAACCTGTATTGGCGCGAAATCTTGGCAGTTTTCTACAAACATTCTCACCAAGTTTGCACACATTGATTGCACATTTAATAATCTGCATTTGGAGGATGTATATGTCAGACTTACATTGTTATAATTGATATGCAACTGTGAAAATAGTAAGCCAATACTTCCACAACAGTGTCAGAAGGTTTAATAACAATGGAGTCGTAACCTTTGTCAGCTGCATGTTTTTGCTTTTTATAAAGAAACATTTTTTTATCGGCTTCTTCCTGTATGATTATAAGCTTAAACCATTTTACGCCATTTCATTTTCAACATATATTTTGTGGCACATACTTCCATGTGATACAAATAAATCAATACATTCAAGTGTAAATCTATAGGATTATTTACTCTTTAAAAACAAAAGAATTCAAGAAAAGCAACTTTGTTTCCCCCAACTAACAAAAATTTCTTCCATTCCCAAGAACACGATTGTGACTGATGGTTTAGAACTTATCGTAATGATTTGCCGTTCTAATTTCGTTATGAATATTGTGCGATAATACTCAGTGAGAAAATCAATGCGGGACCACTTTTTGAAACTTAAAGGATGCTTTTTAGAATAACAATTGCCAAATCGAAAAAAGTGCTTGGTATCCAAGTGATTGTTTGAAAAACTGCCATGTCATCAAATATCCACATGCTTTTCTAAGTAATGAGCCTTTTCTAAAACACCACTCAGGACAGGTTTTAACTTTTCATTACATGTGTACAATCAAAGTTTGCAAGAGACATTGGAAGAGGACTTAAATCAAACTGGAGAACCTATCGCATAACCAACTATCTTGTCTGAGCTATGACAAGCAGGCGACATTTTTTTCATCTGCTCTAAATGTTTTGTTGTTCTTATCAGCCATTGACTGCTTGCCTTTTATTTCCTTTTTTTTTAAATGTAAGCATTGATTTTTCTTTTGAGTGTTTCGAAGATATCGGTTGACTTTTGATTAAGCCGTTCCGTAATGAAAATTTCTGAAGCAAATTTTCCCTTTTCATAAGAAGGTCGCACATTAATTCCGAAGAAGCAATAGAACCCGAGAACAAGCCATTTTACTGTTCAGATGTTATAATGGAATTGGCCAGCTCTGCAGTGTCTGAAACAATTTCAAAACATCAGATTCGTCTCGCTTCATTCGAGTTTTTCTGAGTTCTTTTTTGGCAGATGTTTCAGGGTTAACCTTTCCTACCAAGTCTCGACATTTTAATGATATTGAAGCTCTTTCATGTGCATTTAACAACTAAAGTTTATCAGAATCTTTATTTAAACTGAAACCAACAAAGACATTTTTTGTAACACAAACTCCTTAACTAGAGCGCTTTTGAGAACTAGCTGATGGACTATGCTTATTACCACACAAATCAAGTTTGAACTTTGGTGGTGTCACTTTCAATATTCTAGAGTTATGTCCCTTAACTATATATGCAAGGAGTTGCCTCATCTGTGTCTCATAGACACATTCTTAATTTATTTCTTTGTGTCTGCTTTCATGGTTTTAGTGATTGCCCATTTCAGAGAGTTTTAGATAACCCCTAAATGACTGTTTATAGTAATACTAACAATTATCCAAAGTTACTCTGTATTCATATTCTATTTGTCTTTGTACTATTGTAATTAGTGTATTGATTTATATAAAATCTTGTCATTGTAATTGGTTTAGCATATCCTGCCTAGCTTAATTTGCCCTGTATTCTTTTATTAATAATAGAGTCTTTAATTATAAGTAGCCTCTAATATCTAAAAGTTGTTTTGGATATTACTTCTGATTCCCTTGTATATAAGACTTGTTGAATATTCTTAACTATGGATTTTATCATTCTTACTTCCTTGTTTGATGAAAAAAACATTTATACTAAATCTTGATAAATTGCAGTAATCCCATTTATAATTTTAACTGTTCCAGCATCCACAACATTAAGTCCTCTGATTCCTATGTCTTATCAAAGTCTAGACATACTTAACTAATGCTGTAATGCATCTTAAGTCTATTTGTCAAAGAATATCAACAGTGATCGGTTAAGAAAATACAATATTACATATAAATTAAATTGCAGAATCTTAATTGACTAGGATTATCAGTTTTCATATTGAAGATCATAGTTTTCTTCTGGCTTCTTTCGCCAACAAAAACTGGCCACCCCAAAATAGCCTAAAAGTGGCGCTTATATGGCGTTCAAACACCAACAATCAATCAATCAAATGCAGAATATTACAATAAAAATACAAAAACTACCCACAAATCAAGAAATTAGATACAATTATTAGCCTTTAAAATACAATTATCAGCTATTCATATTAATCTTGTTTGTGTATTTTTCTGACTGGTGGTATTAATAATTAATAAGAATTTGCTTTGTTCTCTGAAACGAATGCATACCATCTCTACAGTTGTATAGGTAAAATGTATTGAAGCAGAATTTAGAGTCATGTTATGTCCCAGTTGTCCCATAAGGAAATTAATTGAAACGTATTGTGTAACTACACATAGTGATGCATAAAGGGTTTGGAGTGTTGAGCATTATGTTAGTCTTTAGAAAACTGTACATTAAAAATCTAAATTTATTTGCAGCATGATAAGTTCATTTTTGTAAAAAGTACATAGAATACATTATGTAAAAAACAGATATGTAAAGATTTCTTTTCATTTTCCTTCCATGGATGGATGATTGTGAGTTTGGATAGGATGTTTGAAGTGTAATCTGTATTTTCAATGTCAACATCACAATCAAAATCCACTTTTTTCCTCCATGAAGTAACTTTTAAGGCCTTTTTGAAGGATATATATAATATCTGCTATGTCATTTCACTTTCTATGTTGAGTTAAAAAGACATGGTCATGGTCATGGTTCTGCTAACATAATGTTTGCCTACTGTGAATTCATATATTTTCGTGGGTATCAATTTTCATGGATTGAGGAAAACTTGCATATTCGCGGGTATTTGATTTCGTGGTTTTAGTAATCGTTGCATACATATCCTATAGAAAATGTGTAATTCGTTGAACATTTTAATTCGTGGTTCAACTGAACCCACGAAAACCCCGAAAATTGGTTTCCAACAAATAAAAATGAATTCATAGTACACAAATGTATTTATAAGAATATCTATTCTCTTTGGCTTAGCTGTCATTATTTTCATCAATCAAATAAAAATTTTGCATTCACAAATCAATTTTTGCCAACATTACTGTTAATCTATGATTGTTTGCTATGAACAACTATTTATTTGCCTAATTTTACTTGTATGTATTTTCCAGGTGATGATCTACATCATTGACAAAGTCTTGCCAGAGAGTTATTACGTCAACAACCTTCGAGCGTTGTCTGTAGATATGGCAGTGTTCAGAGATCTGCTGAGGATTACCTATCCAAAGTTGTCACGCCATCTGGACATGTTACAGAGTGCTGCTCAAGATAATACTACTGGTATAAAGTTCACTAATAAACAAATATACTTGACTGATTTTTTTATGCTATATATAAAAAGATATGTGCAGAATCTAAAATATTTTGTAAAAACATTCATATTCCTTCATATTTTCTCACAAAATGTTGAAATTTTTCATTTACCTCATTAGCTTGATTTTAACCATATCTTTTAATTTTTTTGAAAGACTATCTGTATGTTTTACATCTTTGTTAAAGTCATAAGAAACGAGTGACCGGTGAAAAATAATGTTCTTCCAATTCTTAAACCAATGCATACAAACATCATAAACTTAGTCTTCTGTGCTAGAATTTATCATTTTTTTCGTGTAAATTTCGTATAATCGTCAATTTTTTTTTCAATCGGTCAGTGTTGTTGTGAAAATATGGCAGGTAATTAAAGTTCGTGTTTTGAAGCCGAAGTTTAACGATTGTCACCTGTTTGTCAACAATTGACGAAAAATAAACAAAAAAGCATGGAATTTGAGCACGTGTTTAACATGTAAATTCAGATAATAGTTTATTTTAAGGACATCCATGCATATTGTGGTCACCGGATTTTTACGAGATGGGCCACACGGAGGTCACCTTGCATACGGAAAATATATCGGGGGAATTGCTTGCTGGAAGGAAGCAATTCAAATAAAGTAAACTTCTTCTAGATATGAATAAATTAAAGAATTTTCTTCAGAAAAAGTATATGTACATAAGTTTTACAATGAAAACTATCCATTGAGTTATAAAAAACATATGCATTATTTTTTTTTGATTTGAGGTTTCTTATGACTTTAAACAATGATAATAAATTCTGCTGATAAAGTTTTTAAAGTTTTCTTTGGAATATGATATGTACGGTAGACATATATTGACGTAGACATATATAGATGTTGATATATGTACGGGAGGCAAAATGAACTGACAATGCCACGACTGAAAAAGGAAAAGACCAACAAACGTTTCATAGTAAACAAAACACAACCTACAAAATTAAAGACTGTGCAACACAAACCCAACCAAAATCTAAGGGTGATCTCAGGTGCTCCCAATGTGAAAACAATGCAAAAAAAAAATTAATGTGAAATTAATATATATTTTTATTTGAAATAATACTATATTTGGTGCTTATAGATTCAAAATGAAATGTTTTGTTTTACATCATATTTTTATTTTGTTTGTAGGTGCCTGTTATGAGCCTCCTCTTACAAATGTTTTTACTATGCAATGGTTTCTGACCATGTTTGCTACTTGTCTTCCAAAGGAAATTGTACTCAGGGTGTGGGACTCATTACTATTAGAAGGATCCGAAATTTTACTTAGAACTGGCCTGGCAATATGGGGCAAACTATCAAGGTAAGTTGGGCAACATGCTTGCATTGGGTTACCATTAGTATTACTATTAGCAACTAATTCTGAAAGACTTAAACCCTTCATTTAATAAAAATTCAAATATAATTTTAAAATTGATGAAATTGAGAATGGAAACAGGGAAATGTGTCAAGCAGACAAGAACTGTTGAATACATATAATTAAAACTTTTTAAGGCAAAGTATATGTAATCTGGGATATTTCATATTTTTTTATGCATCAGAACTCTATGAACTTGCCAAGTATATTGAAAAATTAGGTGGTCTACAGTTCATAGTGAGGATTTTGTAAAATCAGATACCAAATAAAATAAGTATTTTTTTTTTTATAATTTTTAATTTATATAATAAATTTGAAATATTAAAAGAGGAGAGATTTTTTGTTCTTGTCCCATGGTGGATTCATTTACCATTCGTGGGTACCAATTATCGTGGATTGAGGAAAACTTATTATTTTTCATGGTTATCGAATTCTGTCTGCATATATTTCTTTAGGAAATATTTTAATTGATAAACATTTAAAGTTGGTTCCCCAGTACCCACAAAATCCACAAAAATGAAATCCGACAAATATTAATGAATCTACAGCATATGTCACGAAGTTGATTCATTAATACTATGGTAAAATTAATTCTATAGATTGAATGTATAAGCTAATCAATATGGATAATTCCAATGCATACCATATTTTATTGTTCTATTAAGAAATGGACAACTTAATCAAAATGAACAATCAATATTCATCATATTTTCCATTCAAAAGAAAACAATAACTTTCAGTAATGTGTATTATTTCTAAGCTTTTAATTAAGCATGAATCTATTAGGAAAAGTGATTCCATAAATAATTGAATTGTTAAAGCAGCTTGTATAACACACAAAGGGTAGTGGTCTTGAAACTTCCACATTTTTTCTATATTTGATATCCTTGTAATTTCTTTGGAAGACTTCCTAAATTTCGAAGTGGATTCCAGAGTGACAATTTTAAGGGAGGTAATTCCCTCTGAGTAGAAATTTTTGTACATTTTTTTATACACTAGAATACAAATGTGAAGGGAAGAGTTTCAACTAGAAACACTATTTACATCAATCCAGTGTGATCATATCTAATTTCAAATGGTTTCCTTACAATTTTAAAGTAAAGAAAAGAAGTAAAATCATGTTTTTGAAATAAAAGTTTTCTAACAACTGTTCAAAGCTAGAAACTCTTACACAAATTAATAATGGCACAGCAGTTTGATTTACAGTTTTTTTGTCGTTCTTGCAACCATTTTTGTCAATGAAAAATTAATTTTCTTTTAAGAAAAAGCTACCAGCAGCCAAGATCTTATCTTATACCAGTTACAGTTGTTCTATATAAGATATAATTATATTCTTCTTCACTATTCTCATACAAAAATAAAAATTGTCTTAATAATACGTAAATAAAACAAAAAGCAATGTGGGATGAGAAATTGTACTGATCAGTGAATTTTCTCGACAAGACGAAAAGGCGTGAAATCTAGATATATATGTGTGGAAACCAAATTACCAAGCTTAAGTGTATGCGAATATTTTTACGCCAAATTAAGAAATGAATAATGCATGCTGTTTACAAACTTTACACATGAAGACAAGGAAGAGAAATGCACAGAATTGTGTAAGAAGAGTTTTACTTTTAAGACAGGAATGAAACTTTTTTACTTGTCTCACAGCAAAACAATCTTAAAACTAAAGCAAAATCCCTCTGTTATTGCCAAATATTTACTTTTTTCTAGTTTTTTGTAAGTATACATTTAAATCTATTTCTAGGAGGATACTTTCTGCTGGTAGTGCTGATGATTTTTACTCATTAATGGGATCTCTAACTCAGGATATGATGTCTGGTAAAATGATTACTGGTGACTCACTTATAAAGGTAAGTTTCTGAAAATTGATGTTATCTCATTTCAAAATGAAAGAAGTAGACTTTTACAGGATACCTCAATCAAAACTTGTATCAGAGATGAAAAAACAAATGGTTATTCTTGAAAATTCTTCTGGTATTTTCTACTTTGAACTTTTATTGATTTTAAATTCACCCAAGGCTGTTGTCATAATTCAAATTTTGGCAAAGAATCCACTACTCCCTTGAAGAGCTCCCTTGAAGAGCAAATGGATTGAATGATTGACAGTTTTTTGCCTATAAATGGAGGGTTATTGAAGTAAGACAAGAAACATTTAGAACTACAAATTGTATGTTTGGAGCATTCAGTTTTGTTATAAGGGAGATAATTCAATTTCATTCTTGTGACTTCAAAATTAGATGGGAGACTACTCTATTTTGGTGTGAATTCCTCAGTTCTATTTATATTTTTCAGAGTATTTACACTACAGCTGCTTTTGATTCTCAGCTATTAATAGAACTTAGGGAGAAATATACTTACAACATTAGACCTTTCAGTAGTACTGCAAATACAAATAACAACACCAACAAAAGTAGATCATTCCTTAGCAACATGTTGTTACCAAGCGATGAAGATGAGATTGATGAAGAAGATTTAGAGGCTATAAACTGTTTCCCTGGATTCTTTCCAGTGCCAGTACCAGGAGGCAAGACAAAAGGTAAATAATTGTCTGCTTTTTACATCCATGCTATACCTAGTAGCCAGAGCATATGGTTTTTCCTTTTGTCTATCATTCCAACAATTTGTTCTTCCATGGAAAGTTCATGCATAATTCTGCTACAGGCCAACACTAGAGATTTGAGTTTACATTGAAACTCAATTTAAAATTTGATTTTGATTCTTATTTTCAACAATAAATGAAGTTAACTGAAATCAAACCCAACTGGGATAGAGTGTTTTCATAAAGTACTGTGAAAGTACTTTAATTCGTTGGTATCAATTTTCGTGGTTTCAGTAACTTTACATGTTTGTGGTTTTTTTAAATTCAGGGATTTTAGTAATTTAAAAAAAAAAAAAAAAATTTGAAGCCATTAGAAACGAAGGTTCCTTTATGTCTGGATTGAAGGAAATTGAAGAGTTAACATTGACCTGTGTAAATCGTGTAAATCGTAGTGATCATTCACACTAATTAACTCAAGATGGAGTGATCAACAGATTAAAGACCATCAAAGGTGTAACTTAGGCCAAAAACCTGTCACCTAAAGACAACAGTTACATAAACTAATGCTATCAATGTATCTTGACTTATCAAAGGCAAGTCCAGCATGAAATTATTATTTCCCATAGGTACGAGAAATATGAGGATATAAAATGAACACTTTTTCATAGCATATCAATAGCGGAAATCTGACTTTTATCAATCAAAAATATATTTTATTGAGAATAAAAAGATCAAAAGTTTAAAATGATTGAATAGGTATAATCCTGCCTGCAGTTGTAGTTCATATTACTTTTGGGCTCTGACTACCAATATAGTATTCTCAGATTTGGCGATATTCAATATATATTTAGATCATATCAGTTGTCAAATCTACATGGGGATATATCCATGTCATGATTTGGACAAGGGTTGTTGTATATCATTGGACACTTAATTTCGCGGAAAAAATCATCCCTGAAAACCAGGAAAATTGGTTTCCCACGAATAAAAGTTCTTTCCCAGTAATGTAGTTATTTCCAATATGGCTGCATGGGCTAAAAGGGTCAAAACAGTCTTAACTTAAAAAGACATTCTATAGAATCAGTAAAATAATGGGCACCAAGGAAAATTATAGTTTACATTGACATAAAAGGGAAATCTGAAATTTGAATTTTATACCCCACCTAGGACATTATTTTTTTCAGTTTGTTACGTTTGTTTGTTTATTCCTTTGTCTGTCACACTTCAGGTTAAAGTTTTTGGTCAAGGTAGTTGTTGATGAAGTTGAAGTTAAATCAACCTACATTTCAGTACACATGTTACCTATGATATGATCTTTTTTATTTTAATAACAAATTAGAGTTCTTACCACAATCTCAGAGTCCACTGAACATAGAAAATGAAAGAGCCGGTGGGGCATCCATGTACTATAGACACATTCTTGTTTTTCTTTAAAGACTGCTCCTTTTGAATTTTTTTTAATGCAAGATGCATCTACTGATATTCAATTTAACTTTATATCTATGATAGTCTCCCTTTGAATGTTCTTTGTAAGATGAGCTCTTCTTGAAATACTTAAGCTATTTGAAGTAAATTCATAATCTATCCTCAAGTTAACCAACAAGACTAATGTTCAACTTGAACTTAAATGAAAAGAACAATTAGAAAAGGGTTTCTGACTGCTAGAACCTTTTCTATGATCTGCCAAATCTTAGCAAGTATACATGGTAAAGTAGGTCTTACTCCAAGAATCTGCAGTCTCTAGGATTTTATGATCCTTTGGAAAAGTTACATTTTTAAAAAGTTTTCTCTGAAACTGCATCTGTGGTCTGTAAAATTTTATTTTGGGTCAAGTTTCATATTTGTATGTATTTAGAAAGCTGCCATTATCAATTTTTAAACAGAAAAAAAACACAACTTATAAATATTGATGTGATTTTATTGTTGTATATTACTGTCATAAATATTTCTTCAGAAAAAGCCTTGGAATTCACATAAGTCTCTTGACATGTCCCAGTATGTTGTCTGTAAAAGTAGTTTGTAAAAATTGTAAAAGTTTGTCCATTTTCCCCTTATAGTCCACCTTCTAATTAATGAAGGAATTTCCCTCTCTTGAAAAGTTGTGAACATTTAGTTCATATTTGTGTAATAAAGAAAATTACTAAAACAGTTTGATATTTACTGTTTGTTTGCTAAATTTATATAAACAAAACAAATCTCTTGACGTAAAAGTACATGACACAGATATTCAGATTTTATAGAGTTATAAAACATGTGTGTGTACTTTTGTAAAAAAAAGATTTGAATAAAAATAGAATTGAATAATATGATAAAAATACTAGATTTAATCTTTACTTGCCTCACACTAGATATGGTAATTTTGTGAAATTACATTGTTAAGCTGTTATTTGAATTAATGACCTTTTTTTTTTCTAAATAAGTGGTTAATTCACAAATCGTGACTCTGCGAAGAATACCATTCATAAATTGTGTGTTGGAATACATGTACTACAAATATAGATTTTATTTTTAATTTATGTGTTTATATAACAAACAATCTTGGCCTCAGAAGCTGAATAGGTCGGAGTAGTTCATCTGCAGTGATCATCTACCTGTTAACACTGAGGTGAGGCCCTTCATGGGGGGGGGGGTCCAAGTAATCACATAATCACAATTGTTTTGCCAATATAATCACATAATCTTTAATATTTTGTTTTGAAAAAGATAACTAAATATTCAAAAATACAGTTCTAGATTATCAAGTAGTCATGAAATATTTGGTCTGGGAATCAAATAATCACAATGAAAAAGTAATCGCATAATCAAAAACCACATGAAGAGACTTGGAGGATACCAGTGTGTAACCCATCTATTGCTGGTGTGTTCTACTCAAATCATAGTTGTCTAGTATTTCCTGTTTTCCTGTGGATGTTCTGTTCTCTCCTGGGACTCTCTCTCTTCCTCCACCAATAAAAACTGGCCACCTAGAGATGACCAAGTGTGCTGAAAGTGGCATTCAAGACAATTGTTAAATCAACCTATCAATCTTGACAATCAATAATCAGAGTAAAATAAAACATTTAATGTTTCTTTAAGATCACCAGAAAGGTAAAATAAAACAACATGCATTTTGTTTAGATTCAATTTAATCTTGCTTAAAATGGACAAATCTCTAAAAGATTTTATTTATTTTTATCAGCATTTTAAATCAAGCAAACTTGCGTCTTTCATTGTCTTACAATAAATTATTTGGCTTTTAACACACTTTAACACCATTTAATAGTATATAAAATAAACTGTTATAATGAATTCAGTTAAGAATTCAGTTAACTAAAGTTGAACATCAATTTAAAAGGATGTCACTTTAAGGCTACTGTAGAATTAGGGCAGACATTTAAACTTTTGTGTTATTTCTATCAGTCATCCTTAAATTAACAACTCGTCCGTCCCTAACAATTTGTTTTGAAGAGAATTGTAATAAGTTGAACAAGGTAGAAGTTGAAGAAATGATGAGAAGTTTAAATTTCTCCAGTAGATTTTTGTGATAATAACAAATGAATTTAAATTGTTCATGGGAGATAACTACATTCACATGATACCAAGATGAATGGCTGTTTCTTTCTCAAAAGTAAGTCTGCCTCTTTTTAAATTAACATGGCATATTCATGAAATATATTGCATCTAGATCTAGATCATCATTGAGTTGAATTATGTTGTTAAATTATTCTCTTAGAAATAAGATATTTTCCTTTTTGGGCATTTCAAATATAAGAAGGTATGCATGTGAACAACTGTTGACATATGAATGTAGGCATGATCATATTGCAACTTATGATAAAGACTTGATTAAATGATCTAGCATTGTATTGAATGAGAGATTGGGAAATATTATTTGCCAAAGTTCTAAAAAGTAAAACAAAATAAAGAATTCATCAATTATAAATACATTTGAAAGTAATTGAAAATTTATTATAACTTTTGCTAGTTCTAGATGTGTCTGATATCATGTGAAATGTAATTGCACATTCAAGTGCAGACTATGGCAATTGTAAGGATGCATAGATATGGTGTTATTGCCAATGAGACCACTATCCCCAAATGATCAAAGGATGAGAATTTAAACAAATAGTGCACTTAATGGACTTCAGCAATGAGCAACACCTATAGCCTATAGTAAGCAAATGAATGGAGTCAATGGATATATTTGAAATATCCAGTGGGTGAAATTTTAAAAATATTTCGGCTGAGTACATTTTGATACAATACATGAAAGACAAACAACTTTGCATAAAAGATATCCTGGTTCCTGGGATTACGTTCCAGGTTTTAGCATACTCTCTCATGAAACATACTTAATATTGCGATTGGGAACCAGTCTACATAAAAGACTACTAAAAAAAATCACAGGAACATCACCACGAATCAAGGATGAAATTTGGTGCTCTGCTAGTGGTACTGGATTTGAATAACATCTGGTGAAAAAGCTGTATTAAATAGTGTCAGAATTTGTAAATATCTCTTTTATGGCCCTTAAACCTTACTTATTATATTCATAAACATTTGATACATTTTAATTCTGTAACCCTTGATTAGTGTAAAGACTCTAAAAGAAAACATATTTTCCTGAGGATAGACAAAACTTACAGTTTGAAAAAAAGCAGTCATTGAAAAAAATATTCTAATTTTGGCAAAAAAGTTTTTGACTTGATTATGCAGTGTGTTTTAAGTAATGCTGTTCTCATTATTGACCCAACTTGTTCATGTGTAGAAATTTATTATGGAATAAACATAACACAGTAAATGTTAATGATAAGTATTTCAAATTTAAAACAAAAATCTTCTAATTATTCAGCCTTCAAACTTTTTGACCTTATAAACTTGTCCATCCTGCAACAGATTTTAAGCCCTCAAATTCTATTATTTAAACCTGTCATTATTATAAATAGGACATATGGAAGTACAAATTATTATAATAACCGAATTCCCATTGGCTAAATCTATAAAATAGACTACTGAGTTATATAAACCATTTAATACATGTAATATAGGTAAATCTGTTAAATAGCTTCATTTATCATTGGATACATAGTGTGCCAATTCTATTCATCTAACTTTAGTAGTTTAGTTATAGATATGAATTTACCTAGTTGGATGCCCAATTATATATTTTTAAAGTAGTTTTACAGTTGCCTTCTTGTGATGTGAATCTTCAAATATATACATAATTTAAAGAGATTTTTCATCTGTATTGTGTGTTTAAAGTATTTCCTTCTTTTCTTATATATTAATTTTCACCCTTAATTATTCAAGTTAATATACCAGGGTCAAAATGGGTGTACCTTCATGAAGAATAACAGTAAAAATTCTTGCCAAATGACAATAAGGTCAATTTTTGGTGCATGACGATATCATGTACACTTTCTTTTAGACAATAAAAAATTTGGACAAATCACTTTATTTTTTTCTCTCCAAAATTAATGGCATTTACGATAATTATCTGAGACTTCTGATATTTTTACGAACCACAGTTAATGTTTAACAAATTTGACACTAACAGTAGTAAAAAAAGTATTGTAGATATCCAAAAGAGACTTGGTTAAACTGAAATGTAAGTGTTATCGTGTTGAAATCCAAGTTAGGTTGGAAACAATGAGATTTTGTATGATAACCAAAGAAAGCACTGTTGTTTTTTTTTTGTTGTTGTTTTTTTTTCAAATTATATAAGCTGTAACTGAATTTGTATATATTTTAATTTTCAGTCTTTGTAAATGTTATTTGAAGTTTTCTTTTACTATATTGTTGAAAATGTTCTTTTTACAACGAATTCATTGTTGAAAATGAATGCTATTTTTAAGGTATAAACAAAATCAATGTTCTTTTTTTCCTCTACATCACTTTGATTTGAGCTGTTTCTGATTACAAAAGAAAAATAAACCACATTTGTAGTTTCATTGTAGTGAGAAATAATCTGTGGATTACGTGACAAACTAGGTCACAATGATCATAATAACTTCTAACCGATTTTACAATTAAATTATAAATGACTTTTCCGTGAATGTTCATTAATCATGATTTCACAACAATGTTTATAGTAACATTTGTGACGAGATATTGTTGAAAATTCTAGTTTATGCAGAATCAATAAGACCAATTTAACAAAGAAACTTGAACAACTGATACAGCGGAAATGAGCATGAAAAAAAAAGGATTTCTAATATTATAATTCTTGACAATTTTTAGAAAGGATTGTTCTCTCTTGAAAATTAACAATTATTTTTGACGTAAAAGGAAATGATCAAAGCAGAAGGTATGCTTTATACAGGTAACATAAACTCTTAAATTAGCAATGTGATAAGGGATGCTTACAACTCTATATTACTACATGGATAATTTGCTGATTTTAAAATAATGACGCCAATTACATACATCTAGAATTTAGAGCTTGACATGTTGATGTAGACACATGTCTATTGCTGAAGACTAACTGTTACCATCCTGTTGATTGTTGAAGACTAACTGTTACCCTCCTGTTTATTGTTGAAGAATGTAATGTTACCCTTCTGTCTTTGTTGAAGATTGTAATGTAACCCTCTTGATGTCTTTGTTGAAGATTGTATATTACCCTTCTGTCTTTGTTGAAGAATGTAATGTAACCCTCTTGATGTCTTTGTTGAAGATTGTATATTACCCTTCTGTCTTTGTTGAAGAATGTAATGTAACCCTCTTGATGTCTTTGTTGAAGAATGTAATGTAACCCTCTTGATGTCTTTTTTGAAGAATGTAATGTAACCATCTTGATGTCTTTGTTGAAGAATGTAATGTAACCCTCTTGATGTCTTTGTTGAAGAATGCAATGTTACCCTTCTGTCTTTGTTGAAGAATGCAATGTTACCCTTCCTGGTTAGATGAAGATTGTATATTACTCTTCTGTCTTTGTTAAAGAATGCAATTTTACCTTCTTGATGTCTTTTTTTGTCGTTGGTCCTTCTCATAGACATTCTCATTGATGTATGCCCCACATCTCCTATAATTCATAATATAATTGATCTTAAGGGTGTAATAAGACTTCAGTTTACTATTCAATAAATCAGATCTTTACATCTTTTATCATATGAAAATTACAGAAGTGCTAATTAAAAATAGCATTAAGTGGCACTTGAGGTGGGCAATTTGTAAGCAGGTTAATTGGCAAGCACTTGTTCTGAGTACACACTGCAATATGTTACTATAACCTTCACAATGAAGATATGATTCATAATTACCTATTGATTTTCATAACAATGTATCCACGATAAACAAGGCAATAATTAAAATGTTACATCTACAAAACGTACGAGGAGTATATCTTTTATTTCAATTATTTTGGTCGGCGCAACATATTGCAGTTTTTCTAATGAAAAATGGAAAACCGGATACTGCCCTACGGAAGATATGTCATTTGAACCTGTGTATTGATCAATAATTTATTCACATGATTGTAGAGCTCGGTGATTTAAAATTTTATGCTTTATTTTTACCAACCACATGTTAACTATTTACATGGAGTTAAAATGAAATAATATGTGAATATTGATTGTTGCCTGCAGCATTTGGAAGGCAGTAGTCATTGAAATTTTAAAAAAAAATCTGATACTTTTAAAAAGTAAGTAACTTTGTATTATAAATTAAGAATTTAAAACATTTTATTTGTCAGAAATTTAACATTATTGTATCTGTATTTAAAATTTCTCTTTACAAATGTATAAAGCTTTTATCTCTTAAAAAAGAAGGAAATGTTATGAAAAGATTTGAATCTGAATAGAGTCTTATAATACAATGTTTGTTACCCAAATCTGAAATACCTGTTTTGTTATTGTTTTTGTTGTCATGAATATTTTGTGTCTGATATTTTTTACTAAATAATAAATTTGTTTTGAGAAGATAGTATTATATAGGTCTTCTACACTTAAGGAAGACTTTATATTTCTATCTATAATTTAAATGTAGCAAAAGTGGCAAAGGCCAAAAACAGAATACATGCATTCAGTTAGTGTTCTTATGTTCACCCCTCATTTGTGAACTCTTTCATTGAAATTTTTAATACATTTAAGGTCATCAAATTTGAAAAGAATAATGTAATGAAGGGATCTTTTAAATTTAAAGATGTATCAAATCTTTTATTACCAGATATTATTAACGCAGATATAAATTTGTGTTCCAGATTGCCATTCAAAACAATTATTTTGCTATGGTGAACAGCAGACTTTGTTCTGTGACTGCTCGTCATTGCTAAACAATGGAATTTTTGGCAAAAGTGACTACATCAGATTTTGATCTGTGGTAGCTGTTGCATCTTCATTACTAAGATAGCCAGTATTAATGTCTGTTATATATCTATTGAATTTTTCATATTTTCTATAGGTTACAATACACCATTACATTTTATGGGCACAGCCATTTTATGATCATAACAGGGTATTCAGAATTAAGAGTATGTCTAATCCTGATTGGTTCATATGTGCACTCTTTATTTTTTTAGTATTAGAGACTTCGTGCATTCTGCATTTATCATAGGCCAAACAAATTATTTTTCTTAACCCTAACGGAAATGCGATGTCTTTTCAACGCCAGGACGAGACACATATTTTTAAGTGCAAAATTGATTGGCATGGGAGATAAGTTCAAAATACGTTTAGAAAAGCAACGCCAACATATATTTTTTGGACTAAAAAATACTATCCTAATCTTTTTTCTGTAATTCTAGCAAGGTTTCGTTGAAAAAAACAAACTTTTTAAAGTCTGTATCTCATAGAAGGCTATCATTGTCGCCTATGCGGAAATTAATTGTTTATTTCAATCTTTAGAACTGAACTCTGTGTTTCACACTAGTTTGAAACTACAATATCTTTTAAAAGTCTGCATAAAATTAAAAAGAAATAATTGAAAAAAGCTTAGTTATAACCTAGACTATGTCAAAGCAAAACATTGAAATTATTTCTTTAGTCTTCATGCATTTACAGATTTAACTTATTTAAGTTACCATCACTCCTTGGTGCAAATGTATTTTTATTGTCTTTTTATGTTTCTTTTAAATGATTATATCTGAAAGATTTGAATGGGAAAATAGTTATTTTTCATGATGTTAAGGGTGTGGTTTACTAAGAGTAGCACCCCTGCTGTCTATGCTATTTCAATTAATTTTGACAATTACACAGCCCCTTTTCACAGACCCTAAAGCTTGTCCTCCAAAGTTAGTGTTGCTTATTGAAATACTAATGCTTTTACGTAAGAAGGATGAATATATGTTTTTTCTTGCTCCTTTTTCCTAAATCCAAAATGCTTTATAAAAGAGCAAAAAAAAAAAACTTTTTCTAATTTTCTAATCCAGAAAGTTTTCTTTGATTCGTGATGCAGAATACAGTGTAAAGTTTCATTACAAAAAGTCAGTCTTTTTCATGTCAACAGCTTGCTGTAATAGACATATACAATCTTTTCATAAAACATGTCTTACTTGCAAAATATGCAAATAAATTAATTTTTTGTCATGTTTGATTATATACCAACATTGAATTATTATTGTTATTGACAAATGTAGCATTTCTCTGATTTTCATCACTTTAACAAATCGCTAGTTTCAACAATTTCATCAACGATGTTATGACAAATCCTATGATTTACATAGTCATAAAAATCATTTAGAATTAAATGTTGTGCCCTAACCTTGATCTGTAGAATTAGCTTTTGCTCAGAAGGTATTAATTTTTTCAATGAGTGTAATTTTTATGGATTAGAGGGGTTAGTCAGTCTATTTCAGATGAAAAACCTTGAAAAGTTGAGCTGTAATTGTTGAAGCCTTATTTATTCTGTCATTCTCATATTTTTCTCACAATTGAATATGAGTCTCTCAGTCAGTTAGCAATGTGGAGAATAACAATAATCTGGCGGGGGGTCACCTTGCATGCCAAAGAAAACTTTTAACATTATCATTGGGATGCTGTTCAGGGAAGCAGCTGCAGGGAGTCTACCTGGAGATTTGTTCAGCATCAAGACCATTTGTTATTCTTTTAAAGGCTATTTTAGCTATTCTCAATTCCATTCCCAATTTTATGTCTCAGGGATGCATAAATACTGCACAGTCATTTTAGATTTGATTAGAGACAAAACATTTAAATACATTCAGTTAAAATAATGCATAGACATAGTCTCCAGTCCTTGAAAGCAAAAGAACCTGAGAAACTTTTCAGTTTTTATATTTATTTTACTCATACTTTAAATATCAATATGCTATCAAGAGTACCAGCCCTTTTCTAAATCTATCTTCATTTTGATGCTACAAATTTGAATAATTGTTACCTGTTTTTATAAGACAGCATTTGAATTTTGCGTCATAATATGCTATCATGTCGTCATCATCATTTGAAGACGCATTCAGATTCCGGACAATAACTGTAGTTTTAGTAAATGAATCTCTATAAATTTTAAGCAGAAGGTTAGATACCACTAAAGGAAAATTGGGATTGATTATGGGGGTTATGTCCCAATAGTTTAGGAATAAGAGGTCAAAAAGGGGTCCCAAAATAAGCATTTTTGTAGTTTTCAAACAATAACTTGTGTTTAAGTGTATGAATCTGTCTGAAACTGTACCACAAGTTTCCATACCATGAAGGAATGTTCAGTATTGACTTTGGGGGGCTATGGCTCAAAATGTTTTGGAATTAGGGGCAGAAAAAGGGGAAAACTAGGTTAAGACAAATTAAAAGCAGTGAAGAGAGGTAATTCAGAAACATTTAACATGCATACAATGTTAGGTATGTTCTGATTTACCTCCCTTACACTACTTGTAAATTATGTATAATAAAATGTCTGGATTTTGACTAATTGCAAAAAAGAGAGGTGGTAGTAGTTTTCAAATTACAAATCTTTGAAAAGTTTGAAGAAGAAATCTTTAATTGCACAATATTGCGCAATAGATTTATAAGATGTTGACATTTGTTTTGTGTCAGAAACCCATATTATGTCAAAAATTTGATCACAATCTAAATTCAGAGCTGTATCAGTCTTGAGTGTTGTGTCCATACTTGCCCCAATTGGTCAGGGTTTCGACCTCTGCAGTCGTATAAAGCTATGACCTGTGGAGCATCTGGTTACCCTTAAGCATGTTTATATGCAAAACTATTATAGTAAAGCTAATGTTGAATATAAAATTTTAAGGAAACAAATTCTGAGATGTGACATATTAAACTCGATTAGTATTCAGACTGATAAATGTATAAATTTAAAATGTTGACAATTTTACTGTCATGCATGATGGTCTCAGTGGAGTAACTGGGGAGACAAGAACAATGGACAAGCCAATCTTTGAATAATTAAGGGAAAAAAATCAATACTTTGTTTACTTTCAGTATTAAACCATACTGATTAAAATTTATTTCAGAATTATACATTTTTTTTTATTCCATATATACATGCAAGTGCTATTGTCTTAACTCAATTGTTTATTGGGAAAATTCATTAATTTAGAAGCTTAAAACACTTATAATTTTAGAGGTTGCATGATGAAATTTGCTACAAATTCAAGAAAAAAATTGAAATAATTATGGTTACTTCTGTATAATTCGGTCTCTGGTGATGATTAATTTAAGACTAAAAGGGTGCCTCTGTGACTGAAGGGTCTTAGTAGTTACTACAATTATAACTAGCCTGTCAACAATAAGGTTGTGAGTTCAAACACCACTAGTGTGGGTGCACTCAACTCCTATCGAAGGTCTTGGTTTTCTCTGGCCACAAAGGACCAGCTTCTTCCGCCAATAAAACCTGGCCGCCCAAAAATAGCCCAGATTAAAGTGGTGCTTAAAAGGGGGGGGTGTTAAAACCCCAAAAAATCAAATCAAAAGACAGAAATGATGAAATGATTATTCTGATATAATTGATTTAGCTGGTAACACCATAAAATTGAGAATGGAAATGGGGATTGTGTCAAAGAGACAACAACCCGACCATATAACAGACAACAGCCGAAGGCCACCAATGGGTGTTCAATGCTGCAAGAAACTCCCACACCTGGATGCCTCCTTCAGCACATTTTAGTGTTTGTTCATATTCTTGTTGTCTGATATATTGCTTCAACACAGTTTGTATTCACAAGGTCATTGACATAATTATCTTGACAGCTAAAATTCATCTATACACAGATGTGCAATTTAGAATCGATTATCATTGAAACCATGCATTTATTCATTTTAAGAATTATTTGATAAATGGGCTCATAAATTTGTTTTTATGAGGCAAGTTTCAAATTATGAAATTGAAGTTTAAATTATTAAGTTAGCAATTCCGTATCACCATAGGACATTACTGGGATACAATTAGTGTATTAATTAAGCAGCTGACATCATTCAATATGTTAAAAATTCTCATTTTGCTACAGAACCACTGTCCCCTGCTACTGGTTTAATCCACTTGTCAATTTGACCTAAACTTAAATCTGCAATTTCAGGTGGTGGTTGCATGATTGCATTTACTGAACATAGATGATTTTGACCCATTGTTGATAAGAATCTCCTTAAGGTATTCTCTTGAAGACAAGACAAGACAATACAAGAAAATTTTAATTTGACCTAAACTTAAAACTGTAATTCCATGTGGTGGTTGACTGCATGTACTGAACAATGATACTTCTGACTCACTGTTGATAAGAATCTCCTTATCAAATGTATATCTGAAAGACAAGACAAGACAATTTCTTACAACTTAGGCACCTTTGAACACCAGTATGTCTGACTTAACATGGATTATATAGGGCTATTGGTCGGACTCAATGTTGATATTATTTTTAAAAAGACAATCAACACCAAAACGTTTGAATTGGTTGACCAGGTTTGTTAAGTATGTCAAGTTAAGTATTCATGAAACACCATGATGTTTTACAAAGCAATAATAAAAATGACACAACAGTTCATAGATATATCCTGAATGCATTACAAACACCATATAGATATTTAAAGAATCAGTGGCGAATCCAGAAATGTTCATAAGTTGGGGCCCACTGACTGCCTAAGAGGGGACCTGCTCCAGTCATGCTTCAGAGATTTCCTATATAATCAACCAAATTTTATTCACGAAAGGAGGTCTAGGGCCCTATGAAAAACC
This sequence comes from Mytilus trossulus, assembly GCF_036588685.1. Classification (NCBI taxonomy): domain Eukaryota; kingdom Metazoa; phylum Mollusca; class Bivalvia; order Mytilida; family Mytilidae; genus Mytilus; species Mytilus trossulus. Next base: position 26,092,450 of record NC_086373.1, on the reverse strand, counting down.
CTCTAAATCTGCCTCTCAGAAAACTTGAACTGGTGCTTTGCTCATTATGGAAGGCCGTACTGTAACTATAGTTGTTGATTTCTATGTCACTTGGTCTCTTGTGGAGAGTTGTCTCATTGCAATCATACCACATCTTCTTTTGTTTATTCAAACTGTGTTTATAGGTTGTACTGAACTCAGATTTTATAATAGAATATTTCCTGAAAAAAAAAAGTGTATCTGAATTTAACATAGTTATATCAGACTATATATGATTTGTTGAAATATGAGACAATCAGTCTCAGATATTTGTGTTTATAAGAGATTTCTTTAAATTCGAGTTGCCATTTTAAATAGTACATTTTGACTGTTTATTGTAGATACCATTTGCAAAGTTTGTTTAGTTTTTTTAGTTCAAAGTGATGTTTCAAAAATAAATATGATTTAGGATTAAACTTTCAAAAGTCAAACAAATGTAAATTAATCCCTGACTATCAGACCAAGCAAAAGCGAAAAGTAAATAGTTTATTTAAGGATTATAGCTATTGAATCACTTTTATTTACTTTTCTTTGTTCAAAGTCTTTTGTCACTTCCCAACATTTAAACAGGAAATGTTCACAGGTGATTTATAAAAAGTAAATAAACACATTCTCTGGACTAAATTCACAATGAGTAAGTAACTTTTAAATTTGCTTTTTCTGATTTTAAAACTATCCATTTAGTTTTTCTTAAAAATTTAACATCACACAAATCCTGATTCTCTTTTGTATATTATTTGGTTTCAAGTTCTTTCAACTTGAACTTTTACATAAAATGTAAATCTATTGTTTGCTACAACTTAAAAACACTTAAGTACTGGGGTACTCAAAAATGGTAATGACAGTACACTTATATCTGATTAAAATACAAATCCATTGTCCATAGCTAGCTAACAAGGCTATTCAAATGCCCCAATTTTATTTCTGTTGTTAGCATTAAACCTTTTTTGGTCTTTTGATTAGTTGTAATGATACATAACTTTCATAGTTTTGAGACTGACGTTTCTTTTGTTCATTTTAAAAGTTATCAGACAAACTTAACTTGAGTATTATCAAATCCTTGTGATCAGTATGAACCTGAAATTCTATCATGTGATATATGTAACAAGTCCCGAGTTTTGTAGAGTTGGACCCTGTCCTGACATGCTTGATGGTACTCGCTGGAAATGATGTCCAACAGCAGCTATGCAGACAATTTTCTTTATAAACACTTGCTGATTGTTTCTTTGTGGGGAGGGGGGTTGATTGAAATATTGCCGCTAGAAATCTCTCTGGTGCAATATTTAAAAAAAACCATAATTTTTAGTCAATTGATATTTAAAACTAAAAAAGCATACACACATAAGTCATTAAGAAATAAATTGATGTGTTATTTTGTATGTTGGAGAAAAGCAGAGTAATCATGTACATTACTAGACATATACATTTTGTATGTAAATACTGACATTATAATCTAGTCTATAATCAGTCCTTTGAAGTTTGCTGTCTTCCATGTTTTATTATCAATGTTTAAATTATGCAACAGACAACATCTGTTGATTATTAAAAAAATATTTCTTATTAAAAATTACAGTGTGCAATTCAGGTTGTATTTGATAGACATATATTATAAAAAATTTATGAGTCTTTAAATTTATCTTTGCAGGAAGTGACGGGGAGGAAAATAATGCTGATATATCTAAAGTAGGACCAGGGGCCTACGGTGCCAGTGGTGAGACTCAACAGTTACCATCATCTATCTACATGGAGCGGATGTGTACAGACATCAACTCTCTAAAGAAACAGTACAATAGACTGAAGCAGAGACAGAATCAAGCTCATATTATTATTGCAGGTAAACATATCATTTTTGGGGCACTTTATAGCTTGCTGTTTGGTGTTAGCCAAGATTCTGTGTTGAAAACCGTACTTTGACTACTTTAAGGGTTTACTTTTACAAATTGTGACTTGGATGGAGAGTTGTCTCATTCATACTCATACTAAATGTTATTAACTTCTATATAAGAATCTGGTACTTGCAATAGTTGGGTTAATTTCTATTATAACCAACCATTTAAAAAGCTTTCTTTGAATATTTTAGACACTCAACATAATTGGGAAATTGATATAATAAGTTCACTGTGTCTGCATGTTGGTTACACTCTTGTAGGTACAATAATGGCACAGTCATATTTCCAAAAGCCTTCATTGATCAAATCCTTATTGGAGAACTTGAAGCCTTTGTAATTTAATGTAAAGTGTCAGGGACATTGAATCAACTGGTTATGATATGAGATGACCTGCTTTTAGTGCTCATATTTGGCCTGATGACCTAATTGTCTCCTGATGAAGGAAGTGACATTTCAGCTATTCAAATACACTAGTTTTAGTTAATTTTTGTTGATGTACAATTTAGGTCTTCAAATTTTTTTTCTCCATCTACTATGATTGATCATTATCAGAACTATTGACATAGTCATATTTGAGATGAACTTTTAACTAATGCATAATTCCAATCTGATATAAATAGATTAGATAGTTGTTTGTATAGTTGGATCCAGGGGGGCCTCAGGGCTTGGACCTCCCCCTCTTTTTAGTGGGAAGCATGACTGAAGTGCCCCCCCCCCCATGTAAAAAGTTCTGTATCCTACTCTGGTTTGAGCTATCATTGGTGTATTCTGTGCAGTCCTATAGTCTTTTCCAGTAAAAAAATACTTATAAATCCTCCTGTTTAGACACATTGTGCAAGAGACAGTAACTTACTATTTAAATTACAATTTTGAAACAGACTATAGGCAGTATATAACTTGAACCTTTTTGATATCATATATAAATGATTTGTGCAGTGTTGATAATTTTATCAGAGTTTAAGTTGGCTACGTTTTACAAAACACAACAAAAATTAAAACATTAAAAATACAATCTTATAAATTGGTCATTTGATTTTCCTTATACTGTGATCAATCGATCGAATTAAAATTAGTTCTCCCACATTTGCTCTTCGTTGTTTATATGTCTCGCATGGGCCCCACAAGCAATATATAAACAACAAGAAGCAAGTGCAGAGAACTAATTTTATTTAAATTGCGTACACATGTACTTGTGGAAAATGTCAGCTGCTTGATTCCTTGTTAGAAGTCAGTTCTTACAAAAAAGCTTCATGTGGGTTGTTGCAGCTGCTAGTTTATAGTGTTATTGTATCAGAGCCATAAAATTGATATGTAGTTTTGTTCAATGCAATTTCACCTTATGATATGAATTTTAGTAGATTCATATTCTCACAATAAAACTTCAGTACGAAAACAAGTTATGAGGGGGAGTTGTGTCTTTATAGTACAAAAACAAGTTATGAGGGGGAGAGTTGACGTAATTCAAAACAAAAACAAATACGTATTTAAAAATGAACACTATAAAAAAAAAGAACAAGAAAATCAATTTCATACGAAATTTTCTATTGTCAAAGATAAGTGCCAATCATGATGTGGGAGTAGAGAAACCCAATAGTCACAAGATGTTACCAAGTGTTGTGAACACAGATGGTGTGTTCATGAAATCATGGTATTATTGATATACATTTTCCATGTGATCTCATGTGACTTTCGTTTGAATGGGGTGACCACTGTTGTTTAATAGGATTATTTCAAGAGTATTTGCTATTTTTATTTGATCTTTTGTGGTCATTTAAACATATATAATAAAGTTAATCTCAGAAATAGAAAATATTAAAATGAGTGATTCAAAAGGTTTCAAACAGAAGGAAAAGTTGAAAGATCGGTAATGGAATAAGAGTTGTCTCCCATTACCAAATTTAACATTGTATTTATCTGTCTGCATACTCTCTACCCCTTCACCTCCAGTCTCTAGTCAAGTATACTACCTACTTTGAAACATATGTTGCAGTATTTGATTTTACTATTGAAACAATATATATGCAAATAAACTGTAAATAACAAAAATATGAAAATGAGTGATTCACAAGCTTTCTTATACCAGGAAACGTTGAATTTAAATAGAATAGGAGTTGTCTCCCATTTCCAAATTATCTGTCTGTATACTCTCTAACCTTTTACCTCAAGTCTCTGTTCAATAATAATGCTACTTTGAAACATATGCTGCAGTATTTGATTTTATAATTGAAATAATATATGTGCAACTAAACTGTAAATAACAAAAATCACTATGTGGTTCAATTTCTTTTATTATGAATTGTAAAATTCCCCGGTTACAGCCTACAATTTTAAATCTTTCTTTAAATAATATTCTTTTTTGTAAAAAATAAAAGCATCAAAGCATGAAAGTCATTATACATGAAGTGTATTTAAATCCCACGTCTTAAACAAATGTCATATGCACATTGCACATCCGTTTTCATTCAAAAGGTTCTTTTTAAGAATAAAATTATTCAGCAGATTGTTGATTATTATTGATTTTCAAAATACAGTTATCCTGTTCTTTGTTCATTTCTGCAAATGTTTAAGGTATAAAATTGACAAATTTGATTTTATCTTTTAATTTTTTTTAATGATGAATCAAGATTTGTGTCATAAACTTTAGGTCAATACATTAATAAAACAGTCAAACAGATGCACAGAATTACAGGACTATTAAATTGGAAATTCTATATTTGGCAATTAAACCAACAGTGCCGGAGAACATAATACATTCAGTATGAAACGGGCATTTCATTGGTTATCGTCATAAAACTTTAAAACTGATACTCTGAAGTCAACCAATTAAAATAATGGATTTGGTGTTTTGACTCAAATGACCGAAATTAGGTGAAAAAAATTCTGGATTCTTGGTTTTGAGCACAAATTTCATACACTCAGTACAGAGTAACATTTTCTGACAGAAAGAGCTGAAGTTAAAAGTCTCCCTTTGCAAATATTTTATTCATGAAATTAATGTGCTGAAAAGTAGTATGCAAAACATGGCATAAATTAAGACCATTTACTTTGCAGATATTTGACTCTTCAGAGCATTATACATTACTTTCATAAGCTAGAGAATGTTAAAGGAGTTTCAAACCCATTTATTTAAACATTGCGCCATCTGTTATATAGACATTTATCCCTTTTTGAGGGTCATATACTGTATTTTAGGTGTATTTTTAAGTTCTGAGCCTTTGAGCTGCTCTTGTTTATAACATATCCTACATTTTCTCTTTATTTATATTCATTCTTATAAGAAATATCTGAATTGTGTCATCTCACTCAATGTGTTTTCCTAACATGTAGAATTATTGCTTTTCTATGTTAATATACATCCCACACAAACTGACCTAGAATCCTATTTCTTCATTTCATAATGAAGTTTACATGATGTAATTACATTTTAAATTTTCTTATAATGTACTTTGATGTTGTCTAATACAATAAACATAAAATTTTGAAGTGGCATGTAGTGCAGTTGCTTGATCTGTCTCATAATGAGGGTAAACAAATATATTGGTTTTCAAATATCCTTTTCATTTTTTGCTCCCAATTAGCAAATTTAACAGAATTTTGAAAATGAGTTTTTAAACATGGATCTTTGGTTTGATTCCTAAAACAGAGTAATAAAATATTCACAAATTGTCCATTTTTTTCACTCTACTAATGATGTGAAATAATAGATTCTTTCAAAATGACAGTTAAATGTTCGAATATATCATTGCACAGTGAATTAATAACAAAACACTGCAGGTTAAGTTCACCAAATACTAAAATTTTAATTGAAATTGATGTTTTCTTTTACAGCTGCATCAGCAAGTCAGCAGCATGTCCAGCACCAGAAAAAGCCAAAGATAATTACGCCAAAAATAGAAACCCCAACGGCTCTTAATCATCTGTTTGTTGGCAGGAATAATGCCACGACCAGGAATAGATGTGTCACAGCTAGTCCTCGTATTGCTTCAGTATATCCACAGTTAATTAATGATGCTCCATCCAGAAGAAATAGTATTCAGAAAAACTCCAAATTAGAGTTAGGGGTCAAAGGACAAAGTGCAAAGACTGAAAAAAATGTTGAATGTGAAAACATTGTCAAAACTGATAGAAATATGAATATTGCTCAAGAGAATGATGATATTAAAAACATTGATGATAATCATAATGAAAAGGAGGATAAAGTAGGCAGATGTGATTCTGCAGTAGCTGAGAGCTGTGATATGACAACAGAATCAAAAGAGAGAATCGACGAGAATGAACTTGATAATCATATGTATATTAGTGGAAATTTGAATAATTCTAGCTCAATCACTCCAGTTGATTCTTTGATTTCTCAGAGTGTAGAAAATGGCACAAATAAGTCTAGTCAGAATTCACATGTTGTTGAAAATCAAAATTCAGAAACATACCAGAATGATTCTGCCAATAGCGACACAGAATTGAATGAAAATGTTAGCAATATCACAGAGGAGTGCAATACATGTAACAATGATTCTCATAGACACTCTTTAGTAATTGAAGGCTCTGAAAATGTTCATGGTAGTTTAGATTTGTCAAATGATTCTGGATTATTCTCAACAACCAACTCTCTTGAAATTGATACTTCCCCGAAAATAAATCCCAAACAGTTATCTCCCTTAAAAGCAGAGATACAAGAGGAAAGTAGTTGTAACCATAATGGTTCTGTTGTGTCACGTGAATCTATAGCTCACAGTAAATCAAAGTCAGACAATTGTGAAGAAAACTCACCATTGAATAGTGCCCAACATGATTCTAAAAAGGCCTCTGTAGGACGATCAATCTCAGCAGATCCTAGTAGTACATTTGAAGCAGACGACAATCTAACATCAAGGACAAGGTCATTTTCTACTGACCAAGCCCTGAGTGATTATGCCAAAAGTAAAAGCAAGCCAACAAAAATGGAAAAGCCTTTTAATCCATTTCCTGTAAAACATTTTAATGAAAATAGGAAGAAAAACTGTGTTAAACTTGGTTTGTATAAAACCTCAACTTTACAGGAATTTGAGAGGCAATGTAAAAGTAAATTTTTATGGAGTAAATGAATGTATGGTTGTTAATTCATATTATGTTATATTTGTTGTTATAAATTTTCACTTGGTTATGGAGAATTCACATTTGTTTTTATTTCATACTCAGAATTTGATTACCAAAACCTGTGGTGACATTAGCAACTAACAATTGGTTAGTGCTTCAAGTGTTTTGTCATCTGAATTCTGAATTTTGTATTCATAATTTAAGAAAAAAATTCTCATGTAATCTAAGTACCAGCAGAGACTGATAATACATGTTGTATGTGTCTCTGGTTCCACTTATAAGAAATAAATAAAAAATGGATTTCATCAAAATATGTAGGACAGGATACAATAACAGGAACATAATAATTTGTTATCACTGTTTATTTCTATAAGTATTGAATTAAAATAATAGAATTTAAAAACAGACTTAAACTTTCAAGAATTGACCATTGATACATTGTTTTGTACTACAAATTAAAATATTAGGATGCCAGGATTATCTTTGGTGAGTTTCTTCAGCTCATTTATATATATATATATATATATATATATGCAGACGGTGATGCAGAAAAATGAAATCCTATATATTTAGCAACATTCCATATAAGAATTTTTGAAATCCAAAATGTTTTTTTCCATCTACTATTTTTGAAATCCAAATTGTTTTTTTCCATCTACTATTTTTGAAATCCAAATTGTTATTTATATTTGTTTATTTTGTTATTTTTTGTTGCATAATACAAAGTTTTACTTTTTTTGTTATTTTTTCATACTTGCTTATGGTTGTGGTTTACATATGACTTTTTTTATCACATATATGTATACTGTAGTTTAGTTTATTATGTAATACATGTACATTGAATTATGTATGTTGATGTTTAGAAGGCTGATTTGAATGTTTTATTTTACTAAGACTTTTGTGAATAGGGAGTTTTGTTTTTTTGACTGAATATCTATAATAAATGTATGTTTAATTAATGTTCTAATCGCATGAACTCCCCAATGTTAATTTAACTGAAAAATATAGAAAAATGTCCTTATGAATTACATATGAACTATATTTCATAGTTCAAAGTTTAGTTAATTGAATATACAAATTTCTTTCCATCTTGGGGCATTGTAAAGAAATACATTTAATGAGTTTTTCTGAATGCATGAACTGCTGAAAAAATATATTAAAGTACATTCCAAGTTTTACAATTGAAGATCTCTTCTGGTTTTATCACACAATCATGTTTAGTTTTGTTTACCCCGTGTATATGCCTGTCCTTCACATGGGACTATCTAAATTTTCCATGCAAAAGAAGATCATATCATGTGCTACTAGAGCAACTGTAAAACTCAATAAATGATACAAATTTGAAATTGTTGTACATGTATTTGGTCTAAATCTATAAATGGTATATATAATCTAAGACTACATCTCAAAAAAATATAAGAGCCCCATTTAGTGAGCATGGCTGCAATGACAACATAATTTAAACATGCTTCATATCATATACATTTTTATTCATTTTTCATCCCTTTTCCTGTGTTGCAGTAATGTTATGCTCTATGTTTTACACAATAACTCCATGACATGTTTCACTTTATAACTCCATGACTTCATATTGGCATAATAATACATGAATTGGGTATAGCATGTGCAATAAATGTAACAACATTTTCATCATGTAATTGTTGCTCTGATTATTATGTAGTTTAGACTGTATGTATGAATTCATTATCCTCACATGTATGTTAAAATATGATCTCAGTTAATACATTCTAGATTGACAGTTTGATTAAAAAAAATCCATTTTTATTTCATTATTTGGGATAAGGGTTGTAATCTTTGTTTTATTTGCATCCTTGTACAAGTTATGTAATATGGATATAACTATGAGTGTGTACCAAATTGGTTGTTTAATGGATTTCTCTTGTATAATTTCAGAAAAAAATTAAGTTCAATAATTCTAAAGATCAGCAACTATTTTTAAAAATAAAAGTCTTTATCCTATATTCACATATTTTTGACTATTGTAAATTAAATTTTAAACTATTCTTTTATCAAATGTCATTTGAAATAAAACGTTGAAAGATAAGTCATGCAAAAGATGCTCAATATTTTGAGATGAAGTGTATAATTTAACGATCAACTTTAATATCAAATTTCACTGCAAAATATTGAGTTGTCTCCCATACAAGTGACATCCAAAAATTTCTTTTTCTATCTTTCTTAAAATTTGTCAATCTCCAGATCTGAAATGTGAGGAAACCAAAAGGGAGTATTACTGAAAAGAAATATAAAGTATTTATGTGAGATTATTTATATCATTGTTAGTTATTTGTGTTTAAAATTGTTGAATTTTCATAGTTATGAGAAATAGGTGCTATTACATAATATGTTAATAACATTCCTTGAACTTTTGAATTTATCTGTGATTTCCCCCCCAGAAATTCTATCTTTTGTCTTAATAAAATATGTATTAAAGTTATTATCTTCATTTGTTTATTTGTCATGCTTGTAGATATGCCAGTTTTATTGCAATGGGTCAGTTTAATTTTAGATGTCAAAAAGAGCCATTTTTATAAGGAATAGTAGTTGTAGAATCAATATCTCTAGTGAAACTGCTTGTTATATATACAGTAGAATCAATATCTCTAGTGAAACTTCTTGTTATATATACAGTAGAATCAATATCTCTAGTGAAACTGCTTGTCCTATATACTATCTAATTAGGATTGAGCCTTTTAGTTTCAATCCTTAACTGGTTTTTAATCAGCTCTACACAAAATTGAAATATAATTGACTAGTTGAAAGACACCTGGTTCATACATGTACAAGTGGTTTTTTTCTGAAAAGTGTGTGTCATAATTGTAGATGTAAATAAAAGGTGTGGTGAAAATGTCAATGAGGGCAATCAGAGAGCAAAGGTGAAACAAATATACCTCTAAAGGTCAACATACAGTCAACCATGTTGAACAAGCTACACTATATGATTAACTCCTTATCAATCAATATACAACTTGTTAATGAATAAACAAAGACTACCAAGTACACAAAAATAAACATCAAATTCTCATTGGAAAAAAACACAGAGAGGGGACAACAACAGATGAGATTTCTGCCTTTAGATCAGCTTTAATTCAGTAGTGCATGTCTAAACTTATGATAATCAAATATGCACAAAACGTAAAATTTACATGTGGCGGAAATCAGCTAGAATTAACCATAAAACAAGAAATAAAAATGCCATAAAAATACTGCATAAAATATCATTATTTAAGAGATCAGTAATTTTACTGCTTGATTCTCATTGAAAAAATGTAAACATTTGAATACAAATCTTGTTCAGAAAACAAAAATAAAAACATCATGTTTTTCATGTCATTTTTCACCTGTCACAATTATCAATTAAATGGAAAATAACATAAAACAACTTGGATTGTCAATAGTTTGTGGATAAGGACAAATTTAAATTGAAGGAGATCATTTTTTTTTTATACATGTATGAGGAGCTATACTCCCTATCATGAACAGAGATTTTGTACCCATTTCAACAGAGTTTTGAATTTTAGAAACATTGTGCAAGAACTTTTTAACGATTATGCATAGTTGGTTTGATAGAATTTGTATACCCCTCACTAAAGCCTTTCGAGTCCTGCAGTGGCTCTAACTTTGCTATGTTCATTCTGGAGAAATCATCTTAATCAAGAAGATTTCTACAACTTAAAAAAATGTTCCCTGCCACTTAAAAAACATTGTATGCCTCGAGAGTAATCTGCAAAAATAAGGACACATATAACATTATGGTCATAGTCTTCAAACTTTTTTTCCCCTCCGTCTTTGCTTATAAATTAGATTTGGTCATTTTCAGAATTTAGACACTTGTGAAATTTTGTCATAACAGATTTTCATTATCATACAAAATTACATTGATGAGAACTGACCTGAAACATTATCAGACAATATAAGAAAGGATGAGGAATACAAAAGGTATAAAATTAGTCATCTATTAAAGAGGGACGAAAGATACCAAAGGGACAGTCAAACTCACAAATCCAAAACAAACTGATAACACCATGGCTAAAAATGAAGAAGACAAACAGACAAACAATAATACACATGACACAACATAGAAAACTTAAGAATAAACAATATGAACCCAACCAAAAACTAGGGGTGATCTCAGGTGCTCTGCAAGGGTAAGCAGATCCTGCTCCACATGTGGCACCGTCCTGTTGCTTATGTGATAACAAAAGCAAGTAAGCAGTGTAATTGAGGTCCAACCATACTGTCGGGATTTCAGAGATCAACTTCGCATGATGATGAACAATATCATGAATTTTGAAAGCTTCACACATGACCTTGAGGAAAAAGGTTTTACAAGGCGTCATATGATCAAACTCCCAGGATAAATGTCAAATCAAAATGACCATAGTACAGTTAAGTACACATGATGACAAACAATCCTTCATTTGGACAAATGGCATCAGAAAAGTAGTGTGCCAAAGGGTCACATAAGTGAGATCAAGGCTAAATGTCATTGATTTGGCTGATCAAGACTCATCACGAGGTATCTGCATACAAATTTGGTGAACACAGTTGAAAGATGGAACAAGACATTTAATCAATTTCAATTATTTACATGAAAACTTCACAAAAAATATAATAATTCCATTTTGCATTTTGTGAATTTCAATGTAAGTTAGCTTGGAAGTTTGGTGAATTTAAAAAAAAATATATGTTCATTTGTGTGATTAGGAGTCTTGTGTGGCATTGATTTTGCTGAACAAGAATACATTATTGTTAAGGGGCCAGCTGGAGAACAGATGCAGGATTTTCTCGCTGTTTTGAAGACCTGTTGTTGGCCTTGGGGTGTTTACTGCTCTTTGGTCGGGTTGTTGTGTTGACAGTCCCCATTTCCAGATTAAAATCTTACTTTTAACTTATAAACATCAAATGTCTAATCATTATTGGAGATGAGGACATTTTTAACAGGATCACATTTTCATAGTTCAACTGACCCACAGCTTTAAAGAACAAGCTTGTTATTTCAATTGACATGTATAAATATTATGGTATAAATTAATCATAAAATTATTATATTGTGTATTTAAAATGCATCAGTAGTTTTCAATTTCATTTTTTTTTGTTTTAGTTCAATGTAGTAAACATATTTGGGAATATCAATACAAAATCTAGATACCATTAGGAGAAACAAGAAAACAAAAAATTTAACATAAACCACAAAAAACATTACAAAACTTATATTAGACCAGTTAGTACATACTAATTCTCACAATCATACATGTTGACGCCACCAGTCTAAGTGAAAAAAATCTTAGTTTTTCAGCTCCCTAAAGGCCACACAAAAACCAAAAGCAAATAAACAGAGCTTTAATTGCTGTTCTTCATCTCAAAGTAAAAGAAAAATGAAGCAAAAATTCTCATCATTGCAGGTTAAAAACAGACCCTAGATTATGGATGAGTGGAAATTAATGTTATATGTTGATTATCAGTAAACTATCTTAAATTACAGATATATAATATAAAGAAGATGTGTCACACACACTGGTAGGATTGCCAACTATCTACAAGGGACCAAATGACACAAAAATTAACAACTATAGGTGATCGTACAGCCTTAAAAAATTAGCAAAATCCATACTGGGGAGTCAGCTGTAAAGGCCCCAAATGACATTGTACAACAATGCAAAAGAGAAAACTAAACCTTTTTTATGTACAAAATAATAAACAGAAAACAAATATGCTACACAGCAACAGACATCAAGTACTGAATTACAGGCTCCTGACTTGGACACGCTAAAGCATTGTTACATGATAAATATTATTTTCCCGAGTATGCCTGAAATCTCATGTGGTTCAGGTTGAATGATAATCAACCAACAATCAATCAGTCTTAGATATCGTGCAATACAGCCTGTATACGTCAAAATCAATTTGACCATATGTGGGTTTTCTTGGGTCATGCACAGACACGATAATTTATAAAATTAAATAATTATGGAGACAGATGGAAATTTACAACATCAATTGAAGTAATGATACCAATATCTATTGCAACAAAACAATAAAAAATAACAAATAATCAATTATTTAATAATTGTTCACATATTACAAAACAGGCACAATCTTCAAACGTCATGATAATTAATATATCAAACAAGATTTTACATCAGTCATTAAACGATTATTTCCACTTCTATAACTTCTAAAATGTATTTAAAGTCTTATTAGTCATCTATCTAAGATTTAGGTCATCCTTTCCGTAAAAGTGCATTCTGAAATAGAAAAAAGATAAATTATTAAATTTTAAAGTGCAACTCAATGATTGTTGTAATAATTTTCAACACATCGTAATTAATTTAGTCTGACATTAAAAAGAAAACAGTTCTGTCATTAATATCTAAGTGTTGGTGTTCAGGGGAAATAACTGCTTCTAATTTATCATAGTAAAAATTAAACATGCAAAAAGAAGCTATCATGAAAAAATAGAATTAACACAACTATTTCTATGTAAATTTGTAGTATTTTATCCTGATAAAATAAATTGACTGACCCTTGATTTTATGTTTAAAGTTTTACTACAAGTATCACAAAAAGTTATCATTTTTAAATACTGTTAATTCAGAAATTATTGCAGGGTTTTTATTAATGCCAAAAAAATGACAGAGTTGTAAATGAAATAATCTAAACTTGTATTTTGAAATATTTTATATGAAATAAACAGGATTTTTCTCAAAGTCATAAAATTTAAAATCGCATTTAGTCTAAAATGACAAAATCGCAATAATAAATGCATGCAATAATTTCTGGATTTACAGTATCCATGACAGTCCAAGGTAAAGTAAATCCTATCAGACAGACCTTCACCATATATAGCTGACCTTGGTAATTGAAAACAAATCAGTAGGCGTTTTTAACATTTATCAATTAGAACAAGGACAACAGTCAATTCCTTGTTGAAAGAAGAATGTATGACAAGTCCTACTTTTTGTGCCCCTTCAACAATTAGCTTTAAAAGAGGTTTAAAAGGGTTTAAGATAAATTGCAATTCTTTTGTTGGTTTTATCATATTGAAGCTTCAATATGATAAAACCAATAAAAGAATTGCAATTTTTTTAAATTTTAAAAGCTTTGGTTGAACAGTTCATGAGTTAATGCACGGACATGACTGCAAACTCCATTTTTCCATCTTTCAAGAACCATAACTCCTGAACAGTAAAAGTCAAAATCATCATTATTGAACTTGACCTCTATTTTGTCATCAGTAACAACATATAAAAATTTCAAAAGCTTTGTTTGAATGGTTCATGAGAAAATGCACGGACACGACTGGAAACACCATTTTTCAATCTTTCAAGAACCATAACTCCTGAACTGTAAAAGTCAAAATCGTCATTATTTAACTTGACCTTCAATTTGTCATCAGTAACAACATATTAAAATTTGGGAAGATTTGGTAGAACAGTTAATGCATAAATGCACGGTCACGACTGGAAACTCCATTTTTCAATCTTTCAAGAACCATAACTCCTGAATGGTAAAAGTCAAAATCGCCATTATTGAACTTGACCTTCATTTAGTTGTCAGTAACAACATATTAAAATTTTAAAAGCTTTGGTTGAACAGTTCATGAGTTAATGCACGGACATGACTGGAAACTCCATTTTTCCATCTTTCAAGAACCATAACTCCTGAACGGTAAAAGTCAAAATCGCTGTTATTGAACTTGACCTTCATTTAGTTGTCAGTAACAACATATTAAAAATTTAAAAGCTTTGGTTGAACGATTTATGAGTTAATGCACAGACAACATTTGATAGCCGCCCGCCCGCCCATCCCCCGCCCCGCCCCCCGCCGCACATCCCTAAATCAATAACCGACATTTTTGTCCCAAAAATTCGGTTAAAAAAAGAAAGGGAACTGTAGAAAGTCCAAGTATAAACCTTAAACTGTAATATCAGTCAAATATTCATCAGTTATAGATTTTCTGTGATAAAAGTCTTATCCAGAAAAAAATATATTGTACCGGTACTTGCTTTAGTTAACTTACTTGTCTAGCTCTTTCTACACAATCTACAAAGGCTCTAACAACCGAAGAACATTCTAACGTTTGGTCAGGGTTAGCTTGATAGCACTGGTAAACTTTTGTCTGTAAGTCTGGACATACTTGAGGCCCTGTTGTTTTCCTAAAGTAATGTGCATGTAATGTAATTATATTGTAAATCTAATTATAAATGTAATCTGTTAATTGTATGTTCAATTTTCACATATAACTTTAGTACTTATGCTGAAAATTACCTATGGAGATTTTATAAAGTTGGCAGGTACTATATGGTCTTTTCTCTTTCATATTTTCATTTGTAGGTTATAAGAAAATATCTGTACTAAATCAGGAATATGACAGTTGTTTTTCATTTGTTTGATGTGTTTGAGCTATTGATTTTACCAATTGATAAGGGACTTTTGCATTTTGAATTTTCCTTAGGGTTTGGTATTTTTTGTTATTTGACTTTTTACTCCTTATTTGTTCATTTTGATTTGTGGCATCCATTTCAAAATTTCTTCAGACTTTAATATAAGATATAATCTATTGAATGTCATTTTAATTTTGTTCATTTAATCTATTTAGTGACAATCATTTCAAAATTTCTTTAAACGTAATAAATGTTAGATTAATTTTTTTTGAAGGCAGGTTTAATTTGATACTTACAAGAATTTTTTTTCTACTTCCTGTACTGCTTCTGCAAACTGTGCTGTAGTTTGTTTTAATAGTGATGCATTCTGTAGAAAAAATATAGAATTATTAAAGGAAGCTGGC
Source organism: Mytilus trossulus (assembly GCF_036588685.1). Lineage (NCBI taxonomy): Eukaryota > Metazoa > Mollusca > Bivalvia > Mytilida > Mytilidae > Mytilus > Mytilus trossulus. The sequence continues at coordinate 26,076,658 of NC_086373.1, read as the reverse complement.
TTGTCATGTTTTGGATTTTTGTCAGATTTTTGAAAATATTGATTACATTTTTTGAATACATGTATCATGATATAAATTATTTTTTGGCATCATATGAAATAATACTGTCATATTTTCCCCCATCCTAGAGCAACCTTATCTTTAGAAAATTGTTGTCTAACTGTCTATATGTATATAGAAATGAATTGCCATTACTATAATAGTGACCTTACATGCATATTGCAATATTCAATGAAGATAAATAAACATCTGTGAGGGAAAATATGACTCGTTCAAAACTTCAGGCTCTTGAGAGTCCCTATTGTAGATTTTTCTTCTAGGCATCCCTACATGCATCAAATTTTGTATCTACTACATTAATATGAACAGGAATAATGTTCATATTCCTCTTCTATCCATTCTTTCTCTTTTTTTTGTTCACAGGTGTGAAATTTTTTGGCAAGGTTTGTCAGTTCTGTTTTTGTTTTCTTATTTTTGGTCTTCTTGGATTTGTTTTTTGTTATTGAACTATTATTACTGGATACTACAGTACTCAATAATATGAAATTTTGTAAAAACCAGACTGTGTCCATAGTACACTGATGCCCCACTCCCACTATCATTTTCCAATTTCAGTTGTCAGTGAAATTGGGGTCAAATCTCTAATTCAGCATGAAAATTAAAAAGATCATATCAAAGGGAACATGTGTACTAATTTCGAGTTAGTTTGATCTCAACTGCATCAAAAACTACAAGAACTACCTTGACCAAAAATTTAACCAAAAACTTAAACCTGAATAGGACAGACAGACAGACCAGCGTATGAACAAACAAAAAGATATGAATTTAAATTACCTTTTTTTCTAATTCTGCAAGTTTGCTTTGATAATAACTCTCTAATTTCTTGTAGTCTTGTGATGGTTCCCTACTAGGGATTCTTGTTTCCTGTTAAAATAAATATGCATGTATATATAATATACATGTATGCATTAAAACAATAAAGATAGAGTCAAGTGTCGTCCCATTAATAGACAACAAACTGTTGTTGAAGACAATGTTGACTATTTTATGATAAATGCTTTTATTTGTATTGCTGTCACCATGATGTTCACATCATTTTTACTTTCATATCAAATGTAAAAACATCTGTTCCTGATATTCTGAACCTTATTTCATGTCAATAATCACAACTCCATGAACATTTTCAAATTATTTTTTTTCATACCAAATTTCCCTTAATATCAAAGTGCAATGTTTTGAATCAAACCATATTTTTAACCAGTAAATCATCCATTAAATTCATTCGAGTCCAAAGTAATCAGAAATTTTAGTTTTAAGTTTCAGTTCATATTCTTAAATTCACTTTCCACAAATTTGATCTGAGATAGATTTTGGCTTTATAGGACAATTTTATCATAAAGTCCACATATATCCAAGAAGTTATACATGTATACCATACCTTTGACTTTCAACGTTTCAGCTTTTCTGATATCGATATATAAAAAAAAAGATTGGGATACACAAAATTTATTAAGTCTTATTTTCATTTCAGATAAATGTAATGTGTGGTCATTAATATAACAAGTTTAAAGCCAATGACAGGTACAATGGTAAAGAAATTATGAACATTAAAATATGTTTAAACTTATACATCATGTACATGTTATAAAAGGTAACTTACTGTTATGGCATCACTAAATTGTTCCCTTCTTGATTCTGAAAAACACAACACCAAATAAAAATCTTCCATAATTACAAAAAAATCTTTTATAAATATATAGTTATGACTTATGAGTATACATACCAGCTTTCTATTTCCTGTAAATTTTATCAAACATTATCACATTTTTCCTTGTCCTAATCAAGTGTCATGTCTGATATTTTTTGTTCCTTACATTTACTTAAATCTTCATTTTGCAGAATTGCAAGTATGTTTTCCAACCAATTCAATTGATATATGATCATTTGTACAAAAACAGGACTTGCCTGCTGTTCTTCCTCATATATAACTGTTTTTTTTTCAATTGGCACTTACAAATTCTAGCTGTTCACACTTGCTGCAGAATTTGACACATTAGCAACTTTAAGATTAATTGAACTGAATTTTTGGAAGTAAGATGTATTCAATTAAAAAATAAATTAAAAGATAGAAAAAGTGGTAGCTGATCTGATCATACAATGTCATAAGTCATAACAGAATAAATTGAAATCTGAATGACAAAAAAAAAAGAACCTGTAATTAATCAGCTCACCATTCTGTAAGAACATGTTACCAGATCCAAGATGTTTTAAAAAAATATTTCAAAGATCTGTGCAAAAAATTCAATAACATTGAATGATTGTGATTCTTTTTTTATATAATCTGTTAAAATTAGCCCATTTTCTCATGAAAACTAAAATATAAGAAAAGGTACACTAAGAATCTTGGTCAACTTAAACAATTCACTAACTAGTTACTCACTAAATAAGCTTAAAAATCTGTAAGAAAACAACACAACTATTTTGAAAATAAATTACCAGAATGATCTGTCTTTGGTTCAGATTCTGTTTCCCCTTTAAGTCGTCTAACAACAGACTGTGATACCTAAAATATAAATTTAGGTTGTACAAATAAAAAACAGTTTTCCTGATTTGAATTGCTTTACAAAATTTGTCATTTCCAGTCCTTTTTATAGCTAAGTGGTATGGGCTTTGCTTATTGCTGAAGTTGTTAATTTTTGTGCCATTTGGTCACTTTTGTGGAGAATTTTCTCATTGGCAATCATACCACATCTTCTTTTTTATATTGTCTGGCATTTTGTCAGCGTTTAAAATACTCAAATTGTAGTGATTTCACAATATTACATGTACATGTAGTTGCTAGCTCTGCATCATTTGGTCTCGGTGGAGAGATGTTTCATTGTCAATATAATACAATATCTTCTTTATCTTATGTGAGCAAAAATAATATTTATATTTTTAATGTTTCTCATCTTGGTTGTTAGCTTAATGTGGTTTATCAATCATGTCAATAATTGTGGGTTTATTTAACCCCATGGGTCTTTGTGTGTGAGCCTTTTTGTGACTGTCTGCGGTCATGAGCTAATCCTGTAGCTGTGGAAAAACAAAAGACACTAACATTAGTAGTTGCTGCTTTACAGCATTGAAGCAAAAATGGATAGGCCATGGCCACTCCTATGTTTTTGTTAGATGTATTTCTTTTTGTATCCATCTGGTGAGTTAAGCCTTTTTCAACTGATTTATATAGTTTGTTCTTATGTTTTGCTGTTACACCACTGTCCAAGGTTAGGGGAGGGTTGGGTCCTGCTAACATGTTCTACGGTATATAACCCTGCCACTTTCTGTATGTATGTATGTGCCTGTCCCAAGTCAGGAGCCTGTAATTCACTGGTCATGGTGGTTGTCTGGTTTTTTTTTACATAAATTTGGCAGTTAGTTTTCTTGTTAGAATTGTTTTATATTTGTCATTTCATGGCTTGTATAGCTGACTATGCAGAATAGGCTTTGCTCGTTAAAGGCCGTACAGAGACCTTTAGTTCTAAATTTTTGTGTCATTTGGTCTCTTACATTGTATGCTTGTGAAAGTTGTGGAGAGTTCTCTCATTGGCAATCATACCACATCTCCATTTTTATACAGAAGCTGACTGGTCAGCTTTAAAGTCATAAAAAACCTCAAATTAAAAAAAATCATGCATATGTTTTTTATAACTAAATGGATAGTTTTTATTATACAACTTCTGTACATATATACTTTTTTTAGGGAAAATTCTTTAATTTGTCCTCATTTAGAAGAAGTTTACTTATTTTTAATTGCTTATTCTAGGAAGCAATTCACCGACATATAGTGACCTGAGCGTAACCCTCTTCGTAAAAATCCTGTGAGCGCAATATGCATGGATCTGTCATTAAAATAAACAATTATCTGATTGTACATGTTGAACACGTGCTCATAACCCATGCATTTCGTTTATTTGTTTACTGCAAGGTGACAATTGGTAAACTTCAGGTTCAAAACACGGCATTTAATGATCAGCCATATTGTTAAATCATAACAGACAGAGAGAAAAAAATTGACTATTAAACGATATATTTGCGTGAAAAATGAGAAATTCATGCACAGAGGCCCAAGTTTATGATATAGTATACCACATTGGTTCAAGAATTGGATATACATTATTTTTCACCACTCACTTGTTTTATATGACTTTAAGAGTCAGAATGATGTGTCCAAAAATAAGTTACTGTAGTATTCTAACACCTTAAAAATTCAACTATTTGTAAAAGTCGACTTCATAGCAATTTATATTTGTATTCTCACACATCCTATCACTATTTGTCTGTCATTACGGGACGTCATAAATGTTCTTGTTAAATCTTGCTGTCACAATAGAAAATGTCTGACTCCACAATGGAAAAGATACATCAAAAGTTCAAGCAGAACAGAATCATGGCTAAACATATTTCCAAATATCAATAAAGCGTATTGAAATGTATTCATTAGTAGTAATATATCCCCGAGGAACCAGTAATGACGCACCTAACGTTGTGTTTGTCTCTGCATTTAATCTACCATTTAAAAGAAAAAGAAACACGGAATAGAATGAAAGATTGATCACTTGTTAATGTATTTCAATCATTAAACAGTTGATTTTTGAAACAGTAAAAGCAATAAAAATCATGTTTGCTAACATTACAAACGGACTGTCAACTTATGATGGGTACCAGTAATGACGCACTATAAACAAACCAGTAAAAACCACTTGCAGTGTACCTGGTGTTCGAAAAATTGCTTCAATCCGGATAATTTAAAGTTAACACTATTCAACAAATTTAATTTTAATAACAAATGTTGACATTTACAGTCACTTTTATGATCATGTTGATAGCAACACATTTTTTTTCATTAATTTAATTGTAACCTATATTTTATTTCAAATTTTATATAAAATTGTTCAAAATTGATCAAAGTGACATATATATTCCATATACTTGAAAATAAGAAGTAATTGCATTCATAAAACAACATTGACATTAAAACATTTATCAATGTATACTTCGTACAATGAATGAAAAAAATCGATAAACAATAGAAAATTATATAAGCGACGATCATTTGTTCTACAGTGATTCCCGCTTAAATGTAAAACTATGTCACATGACAGTCATATGATTTGAAAAACACAAACTGGGGCAGCATGTGCTTACATACTTTTGCCGGCCAAAGTGGATTTAGGACTGATAATCATTCTGGGAAGGGTCGACTGTTTTTTACCTTAATAAAATGGCGGAAATTGCATTATCTTTACTAATTCAAGCAATAATAACATTTCTGGACAGAGTTTGAGGCATCTATGTTGTAGACATATGACCTTCACCATCATGTTATGAATAGTAATTATCGATGACGTCACAGCTTTTGTTTAGAAATATAAAACCCAAAACTAAATTGGTGCGTCATTTCTGGTCCGCGTCAAAACAGGTACCAAGACGATATGTCATGTATGTACACATAACTGTGGAGATTTATTATAAAACAGCCATGATTTTAAATTCTTTTTAGTAACTTATCTGTTTTCATAAAAGTGGCTTTACAAATTAAGCAACTGCATATTCAATATTTAGCTAATATTAAAAGTAAATAAAATAATTTTAAACTTTTTTTTTTAACTGTGTAGTGTAGATTTTGGCTATAACCATGATAACATCTCAAATGGGGTCTAAATATCGTCACGATATCTCTTTAAATCTCATAAAATTTTCCGACATGACTTATGAGCAAAACAAACTGTGAATAAAAAAAGAAATGTCAGAAGTTTCAATTTGAAATAAAAGTGTTTCATGACTTTGCAAGATGACATTCACGTAACGATCATAAGGTCAAGCATGTCCGATGCCTCAAATAATGCCATATCATTTTAGTACTCATTCGTACCGTAACTGCAACGCCGCTACCACTTGAATCTTCTATAACCACTCTTCTGGTGCTGTTTGATGCCCCCATAATGTAAACATGTGAAAACTTTCGTGGAGGACAGTGCACCGGCAAATTCCGGAAGTTAAAACAGCCGTCGAAAATTAAAACAATATTGGAATGAACATGAACAAAATCCGGATAATTTCAGCACTGTAAATGACATAAACTATCAGTAAATGTAGATATCTTTCACTCTTTGCTAATAAAACCTGCTTCGAAATTGAATTTTACATTTTCCTATAAATAAACTTTAAAATGTTAACTTATAATTTGTGTCAGCGTACATACAAGAGAGGCGAAAAATACAAGAGGTATAGTCAAACTCATAGATCAAAAATAAACTAACGCCATGGCAAAAAATAAAAGAGAAACAGACAAATAAAAGCACACAAGACAGAGCATAGAAAACTAAAACTATCAAGCAACATGAACCCCATCAAAAACTGGGGTTGGTTTCAGGTGCTCCAGAAGGGTAAGCAGATCCTGCTCCACATGTGGCACCCATCATGTTGCTCATGTTATTGCAAACATATAGTAAATAGTCTAACTGGTAGGTCACATTCATGAAAAGGGAAGGGGATTGTAGTTACGACATACAGAACATTTCAGATATCATCTTTAAATGGTTATTCCATAACGGTCAACCAACTCATGATGTCATCAGTAAAATTTACAGAGTCAGATGGATGATTTCAACTTCACCATATGGCACTCTTGGTTCAAAAGCTTCCTTGCATAATCCATCACATTCCAAGAAAATTTTCTCTGATATTATTATTATAAAAATTTGGCAATCTTCACTGGCAGATCACAGGCACTTGTCTCAAATTTTTTTTTCCTATATAGGAATTTTTTTTTTGAGACAAGTGCCTGTGTGGCAGATCTAGAAATTTACATAAGTGGGGGCACACTGACTGCCTAAGAGGGGGCCTGTTCCAGTCATTCCCTATATAAGCAACTCCAAAAAAGGGGGGACCCCTTAATCCGCCTCTGATCTTTTCACTGAATTCTATTTAACATTTTTCTACAAAATTCAGATTTCAGATGCAAATTGATATATAATCATATGGTAAAGCAAAGCATCTGAGCGATTGTTGGCCTTTTATTGCAATGCCTTGTAAGATTTGTCAAGTTTTATTTTTAAAATTACATCTGTAATACACTCCACTGTATTGAACTTATTTTTGTGGGATTTTGATCCTATAGATGCATTTATCTGACAATAAAAATTGTTAAGCATAAGGATGGTCAGAGTCACCTCCTTGTAATAATTTGTATAGAACTCTTCTGTATGCATCCTGTCACTAAGGTAACTAAGTACATGACTGTAGGTCACTTATTATCGGAGGTCCTCTAATAGAAACCCTCAACCTAATTGGGTAGAACTAACAATAGGTGACCTCTATTAAGAATAGTTCTGGAATTTTCTACTGTTGTCCTCTTGTAAATCTACAAAAAATGCTCAGGCATATTTTTCAATGTCTACACCAATCCTTCGGAAAGTTTTTAAATGTATATATGAATATTCTAGAAAGTCTTCTAGGTTGTTAACACTAAGAATTGATTGCACAGTACCTGCCAGGTAGTGTCTTTTCAATGCCAGCTCTCAATTCATAAAGCAATTTGAGCTTCACAGTCGTCAGAATTGAAGAAGATCAGCCAACAAGGAGACCAAAACATAAACAAGAGGCTCCCAAGAGCATAAGTCATGATCCTGGAAAATTTATGTATGGGCTTGCTTAAATGAATTGTTTGTGGTTTTATGTATACAGGTATTAATGTGTGTTTGTAAGAAATAAGTATATGTGGTATGAGGTCATTCTCGAGGTCCTGAAAAAATAAGTCTGCACCGCACATAAAAGACATTGACATAAAAGGCAACAAAATGTTCCATGAAAAACTAGGCTAGAATGAAATATGAAGCCTGAAACCAAAATGAATAAGTAATGGTGCTAGAACTTGGCCAAGTAGCATAGACAACAAAAAGAAAGCCGTATAAATAGTCCTTTATTCCTTTAGTGTAAATGTAAAAAGAGTAATCATAAGCATGAGAAGCATGTTAAATACAAACAGTGACAGTATGTAAAAGCAAAATTATATTGTTTGAAAAAAAATATGCAATTATAGATGTGTCCTAACAAAGTCTTCAACATCTTTTTTTTTGTGATAATTTTGGTCCATACCATTCTAGTTAAAATGAGTTAGAAGTGTTATTATTTTGTTTAAAATACTGCACTTTCTAATAAAAGTAAATTGTATTGAAAAACAATAACCTTTTGTGAAAATCCATTGTTAAATTAATGTCTAACTACTCTTTTCAACAAAACATATTAAAAAAGGAAAATCTAATATCCTAAATATAAAAGCACCATATAAATTCAGAACCAAGATTTATAACACATTGAGTAAATCATATTGCTTTATATTTAACAATAAAATGCATTCTAAAATATTCAATTCAATTCAAAAAAATATCTATATATTTTAGAATGTCAAAAACAGCACCAATACTGTAAAAATGGTCTAAAAAATATGTTTCTTTCCTTTCACTTGAAGGTCAAGTCAATCATATTCAAGTGTTAAAAGGAAAAAAAAATCATTTACAAGAAAGGATTATTACAGTAAATTTTATCTAGTTTTCATAAAGAGCTGTTTAATAGCACCAGAGTTTACAAAACATGTGAATAAGTGTTTCATTTCAACAAGTTATTAAAACTGCTTAGAAATCAATCTTAAGACATAACACATCTTGCATTGGTAAACAGCTATAGTTGATTACACATATTTCAATTCAATCTATTTGGATTTTATGTTCAAGAAATTGCTGTTTAATAGACAAGAATTCTTTTCAAAATTTGGTTCTGTCAAAATGATTCGATTTTTTTGCAGAGGAATGAACTTAGTATAATTATCAATTATTATGAAACCATGGCTAAATCAAAATGAAGTACTTTGAATTCAATAATAACAGGCTATTATTTGAACTTGGAATTATTTTTAATTATGGAATTTGCATAACTTCTTATGTTAATTTTTAATAAATTCCATGTTTATTTTGTATCATGATCTGTTGAGCGGTTAATAACACTTTCCATACAATGTATTTTGGTTAGAAAGTGTTGTGGCCAGCACAGTACATTCTACTGAAAATATACTATTTTCTTTGTAATAGAAAGTGTTGTGCACAGCACAGAATATTTCAGTACAGAATAATCATGGAATTATTAAAAAAATTCAATAACAAGAAATCAAGTAAATTCCATAATTCAAAATAATTCAAAGTTCAAATAATAGACTGTTAAATTTAATGGAGGGAACATCGACATCATGAGATCTCTAATCACAATTAATATGATGGAGCTTTAGTTTAAAAGTTGAAGGAATATTAATTATGAGGATTAGAAGAAAAAAATTAAGACATATAAAAGGGTAGATAATCCATATTAGGGGAATTAACTTTCATGCTAAATCTGGCACATATAATTGCTTTTAGATCTTCACAAATAAACTGATTTTAGATAAACCACCACCATCATCAAAGTATGTAATTCTATAATTCAATATACTTTACAATAACACATGTTTAATGCAGGTTAAATATTTAATAAGAAAAAGATGATTAAAATTATCATAGCTCTGTTTTTTACAAGCAAACATTAATATCACATTAATCAAATTCAATAATAAAGTTCCTATCATGATTTTTTTCAAACACTTAATCATGAATATCACATAAAACAAGATACTTAGTATGGCTGTATATGTACAAACCATCAATTATTGTTACAAAGTTTTTTTTTAAATGAAGTTGTAACAATTCATATATGTAATTTTGAATGACCTTACCTAATCTAACATGAACATATTATAAAAGTCATATACAAAATCTTAACATGCATACATTGATTATTAAAAAAATATATTTTTGGCATCAGACTGCCAAAATTTGAAACCCTGTGTTTGATGCTTAAAAAAGATTAAGATATATAAGAATACACATGTATATATAATAATTAACAAAAATATACTCATTATATCACAGATTAGTCATTACAATACAATATTTACTGGGAATGTACAAAAGTAGCTTCACTGTGCTTCATAAAACTGTTATCAAAGTAGTTTCATAAAAAAATCTGAACTTAAGATCAAACGAAAAACAAATATGTAAGGGTTCTGTAGAACCCAGTCACAGGCTCAACAAAATTGAGAAACAAATAATAATCATTTTCATCTAGATTCTATTTGGTAGAAATCCAGGATATTTTAAGATTTTAATTATAATTTAATTTTAAAAACTTGGACCAAAGCATGAATGTAATGTTAACTGGCAGAACAACTAAGTCCATTTATCAGTAAAATACAGATAATCAGGACACTTTTTATAAAAAATTTACTTCTCGACACTATCTTATCATCATAATCAAGCTTTAGTTCAAAATGGGTAGAAATCCAGGATAGTTTAAGAAAGTTATTGAAATTTCAAGATCTTTAACCCCATAGTGAATATTTAACCATGCTGTCGCAGGTTCGATGAAAAAGAGTGATCAATCTCAAAAGTTTATTATAACAAACTAACAAACTTACAAATTTTGAAAGTTGGTACATCTATTAAACTTGAAAGTATGCTTCTTTATCATTAAAATCATTGACTTTGGTATGAGGGACACACAGAAGAGTATTTTTTTGGTGTCATAAATTTACAAATATTAAGCAGAAAACTGGATATTTATTATTATTCTATGGAGACCATTTTTTCGTAGATTTCATGAGTACAAGTGAACCATGTAACTAAGTGTTCAACACATGACATATTCTATATAGGCTTGTGTTTAGACTTTGACAAAACCATGAATTTATATAGCCATGAACATGCAAGTTTTTCTTGATCCACAGAAATTGGTATGAACATGCAAGTTTTTCTTGATCCACAGAAATTGGTTCACACAAAAATAAATGAATCCACAGTAACCATCAAATGACACAAATATGAAATGCAAATGCAGATCACCAAAAAAAATTACCAGGTAAAATTTGAACATATTGCACTTAATCAACTACAATATTCATGATTATAATTGCCAAACTTTTAATAATAAAAAATAACTAAAACTTTTAAGAACTATTTACATGATTATAACTCTTTCACATATTGAGAACAGAATTTTAAATGTTTTTTGTTAATCATGTGTATAATACATGGGACCAGTACATAAATTTTAGCTAATATAATTTTTATATATCAGCAGATAGCAGAAAATATTTTAACATTCATACATACTTGATAGTAGATATATCTAAACCTTCATGTAAAATTGTGATTTAATATATGCAGAAATAACTGTGTGTTTTCCAAAATTAACAAATATGTGAGATTAATTAATAACAGGCTATTATATGAACTTGGAATTATTTTTAATTATGGAATTTGCATTATTTCTTGTGTTAGAAATTTTTAATGAATTCCATGATTATTCTGTATCATAATGTTTTGTGCCGCACACAACACTTTCTATTACAAAAAAGATAGCACACTTTCAATAGAATGTATTGTGCAGTGCACAACACTATCTATACAAAGTACACTGTGGGGAAAGTGTTATGCTCCGCTCAAAACATAATACTGTAAATTCAGAAATTATTGTGTGCATTTATTATTGCGATTTTGTCATTTTACACTTGAATGCGATTTTAATTTTTACGATTTTGAGAAAAGTCATGCTTAATTCAGTTAAAATATTACAAAATGCGAGTTTTAATTATTGCGTTCACAACTCAGTCGCATTATTCGCAATAATAAAAACCTCGCAATAATTTCTGAATTTACAGTAATACAAAATAAACATGGAATTTATAAAAAAATTCCAACACAAGAAATTATGTTAATTCCATAATTAAAAATAATTCCAAGTTCAAATAATAGCCTGTTTAATGCAATTTCCATACGGGAAAAGATATACATCCTAGAATAAATTTTAAATGAATGCAATTTCAACCTGTTGCAATATTTGCATTTACATAAAAAAAAAATAACAAGAATTTTCTGCATGAGCATTTATGGTAAAGGCATTGTACTGTTCACAACATTCAATTTACTTATCTATAAATAACTGTTTTTCTTATATAATACTTTGTTTTAATACTTCCTGGTTTCAATAAGAGTTATACTAATATCATAAGCTGTCATAATGTTGTCTCTTTTGTTGTACGTCTTCCTTCCAATATATCAAAATACCTGCAAAATAATTCACAAATATTAAGATTCTTACAATACATGGTAAAGTGATACTATATTTCTTAAATGTGATACTATATGAATTGGTTTTCTTATATAGATTATTATGGGTGTACATGTGAGTCAATAGATTTTAGTTACAAGATGGTTTTTCGTATTTCCAGGTTTACCAGGATGTTAAATAAAAGTCTGGGTAGAACACTGCATCAAAGTGACATCTGGATTGGTTGATAGCAAAAATAGCATGAATTTGTTCTAAAAAAGGTTCATAAATATAACTTAGTAACATCAATTCTATGCATGAAACTTATTTTAAATATTTTTGTCTGATTGCTTGTTGCATGTTTAATGTGACTTTTTTTGAAAAAATATTTCATGCATGTTCAGGACATATACATCTCTGTTTGCTGAGTTTAAGATCATGATGCTGAAGGATAGCGAAGATTCACAATTCTTTTCAATATCTAATAAAATACAATAGCATGTAATGTCATGTAATTTTAAGAAATAAATGGATTTTTGAAGTAATAACTTCAAAAGCATCAAACAATCACATGTGAAAATAGAGTATTCAAATACTTGTCAAATAACTAAATGATACATTTGCTATTCAATAAGATGTCCTCCTTACCTGTCTAACAAATTATCCAGCCACAATCTGTTACCCAATTGATCTATCCATGTCCTGGGAATGGCCTGTATGCCTAGTTTACATCCTAACAGAGCACCAGCTACTGCAGCATTTGCATCAGCATCCCCTCCCTGAAGATTAATCATAAAATGTAAAAAAAAAAAACAGACTTAGTTTTAACAAATTATCCAAATATATAAATAGTGCAAAAGCATAAAATGCTATTAGTTATTTTACCATGTAAATATATAGGACTCATGTTGCAAAAGAGCTAATTTGGAGCTTTGTAAATCTATTAAATGCTATACTGTGAAAGTACTTTAATTTGTGGATATCAATTTTCGTGGTTTGAGCAATATTTACATGTTCGTGGGGTTTTAAATTCGTGGATTTTTATTTGTCTTGAGAAAAAAAAATTATACGAAAGAAGGTTACAAATAGTCTGGATTGAAGGCAATTGCAAAGTAAACATTGACCGTGTAAATCGTAGTGATAACACTAATTAACCCATGATAAAGTGATCAACGGTTAAAGGACCACCAAATTAAAGGTGTTAATGAGGCCATAAACATGTCACCTTAAGAAAACAGTAATATAAACAAATGCCATAAACGTAAATTGAATTGTCAAATATTTCTTATTAAAATCAAGCCCAGCATGAAATTATTATTTCCCATATGTACCAGAACAATGAGGATATCAAATGAACACTTTTTCATACTAGCGTATCAATACCGATAATCTGACTTTTATCGATCAAATATTTTTTATGAGAATTTAAAGATCAAAAGTTGTGCAGTTTAGGTTATTAAAGATTAAATGGGTATAATCCTGCATGCGGTTGTAGTTCTGTGACTGCCATTAAATTATTCTCAGATTTGGTGTTATTCAATATATTCTCTAGATCATATCAGTATTCAAACCTTCCGATGGGGATCTGTCCGTGTCTTGATTTGGACAATGGTTTTATTATTTCGTTGGACACTTAAATTCGTGGATGAAGTCGTCCACGAAAACCACGAAAATTGGTACCCCACGAATAAAAGTACTTTCACAGTATATTAAAAAAAAAATATGGACTGTTAGCTTTCAAATTTTCAAAAATATGTATTCAATTGTATCATTCAAAATAGGTATTCAATTGTAAATGTATAGATTATACCACTGAATCTAGTGCTATATTATTGTCTCACCTCAAGACTAACTTAGACGCCTCAACTTTTCAAATTTCAAAAGTGAGGCTTGCCAATAAAAGCGTTTCAAATATTTACATATTTTATGAGATTGTCAAGAGAGGAACAGCTGGAAAGGAGAAATAATGAATTCTTCCACATTTAATGTGTTTAGGTGTATAGTATTCTCTTCCAATCAATATATAATTACCCAGATACATACCTCCATAACAATATCCTGTATAGCCTGTCTAAAATCTTTCTGTCTGAGTCCCCACATTGCTGCTCCTAAAGTTTTATAGGTGTAATTGGACTTACATTGCTCATCTAACTCCAAGGCTTTTAATGTCTCACAAAACATGTACTTTTTGAGTTCTTTCACCTAGAATTACAAACAGGTGTCCAATTACAAGTAGTACATGCAAATACTAATCAAAACAGATTAAATATATAAAGAATTGTTTTCATATGTTATTAAATTCCTGAATAGAAAAATACTGAGATTTTTATCAGATGCCAGTGTGACCACTGATTAAAGCAAATGCCACCAATTAAAACCCTTTGTAACTTTCTTATCTTACATTCAGGTAATAAAATCATAGAAACACAGATCAACATACAGTATATCCAGCCAACCCTGAATAAAATCATCACCACTCACTACTCTGTCTAGTATTTTTACCTGATCATATGATGGGAGAAGCGGTGAGGCATATCTGAAAGCTTCCTCAGTTACTCCTGTTAAATTGTAGCTCCCATCTTTCTTTATGTGACGTTCATTTCTCTGCAGTAATAATGACATTACAGTAGTCACTGCAACACAGGAAGCATGGCACCTGAAATATGTATTATAACTTAAAAGCTTTAAATTTTTCATACAATGTCATTACAAAAACTACTGTAAGCATAAACTTTAACCTGAAGTGGACAGACTGACAGACAAACAAATGTACAGATCAGAAACATAATTCCCATAAATGGGGCATTAAAATATATTGATGAGGACATTATACCATATATCATGTTGACGGGTCATTTTTATAAGAGTCATATTTGAGGTTCTTTTATGCTTTAGAGCAAACAGTTACTTATATATAATTCAAAGTCTGATTTTAGGATAAACAGTTTCGCAGTAGTGACTGAGAATCATAAAACTGTATTTTTTTCATAGATTGATGCAATAACAAAATGAAATTAATCGAAAGAAATACCTACCTTGGATCTGAGTGTGTTGTGTTACATATATCTAGGGTATGCTTGATAACCTGACCAAAGTTATTATAATGATGAAATCCTAGTACAGAGGTACGAGCTACAGCAGCATTTGTGGCAGACTTATTCCTGGAATCTCGCCATACTATTTCAGCAGCCTTTAGTTGAAAAAGAAACAAATATTATTATGATATGTATGTTTAAAAGAATGCGTTTCTTAACAATGAATTATCAAAATTTGGTATAAGGCTGTTCAAGACCGGATGTATACCAAATATCTATGACTTACCATCAGCATAATTAGTGCTTATATTAACTTAATATCACAAGATTTAAACATGTAAACTAATCCTAAGTTTCAGAATCAATAGACCACGACTAAGGAGGCTGCTCAGGCTAAATGATTGCCATTAACCCTTTCGCCGACGAGTCCCGCTTTACCGGGATTCACGCTTCAGACAGGTGACGATGAGTCCCGTTTTACAGGGATCGGAATACCTCTTTTATATTTCCCGCTTAAACAGTGCAAACATGAGTTATCTTTCTTTGGTGAAAACCCCGGATGAAAGTGTAAACATGGCGCTTCCTCTTGTTGAAAATCGTGTCAAAATCAGAGGAAATTTACGGAATTTACGAGAATTTGAAATGAGGGAACATTTTTTTTGAAAGAATATGGAAGAATTGAAGCCAAACTAGTAAACTTTTTGACACAAACTGTCGTTTTATGTACAAAACACGTGGAATGGACATCGATCAGTGTGAGGAATTTGTACAGCCTCATAAAATTTTCAAAATTTTGCCGTTTTGGGTTAAAAAAAAATCGATCTGGGGTGAAAAAGCCGAATTTTGAGAATTTCACTTGGAAAATGCAGAAAATTTGAAAATTTGAATATTTTATGAAGAATAAAATGTCAAAACATGAACAAAACTGAAAATGGTGTTATTGAATGAAATAAATACACAAATAATTATAAACAAGTTTTTATTGACAATTATTATGAAGATCTCCCACTTGAGTAATAGTAGCCTGGGTCTCAGAGTAGCTTCTGTCAGGGCAGCAATCGGTGAAAGGGTTAAAATGTGATGTGCCTATGCTAATACAAAGTTGCATACCAAGTATTATTGATTTACCACAACCATGACAACTTGGCACAAGAGGTTCACCTTCAACTGACACAAATCAATACAATGTTCAAGGTGCTGATGTGGCAGCACACAGCATGCCAAACTCTTAACTTTGATACTTTATAGAGACAAGACAATAAATCCAATAGTATTTCTAAACTTGAAGTAGGTAATTTATACCTTTATTCAATTTAAAATGGTCATTTTAATGTTGAAAAAAACAATTGATAAGGCCATAGAAAAATTTAGGTGTGTTTGCCCTAACCCTGCCTACCCAGAAAATAGCTGCCTACTCAAAATCTTTTATTGTTCTGATGTGAAAAAATATTTTTTTATTGAGATAGGTATGAAGACTAATAAACATCTGATACTTAAACTTCGCTTTGCCAAAAAAGAAAATGCGTTCCTACCTACCCACTGTTTCGATGTTTGGGTAGGGTTTGGGCAAACCAAAATGTTTTTAATAAGAGTGGCCTAAGTCCCTAATATTCATTAACTAAAAAGTGTATATTGTACCATAGGTTGATGTATTCAAGGAAAACCTTGAAACGCTAAAACTGGGTCAATTTATAATTTTGATATTGTAAATCACATTCTTTCATATGGCCTTTCCTAAAACACATATATTTTTACCATGTTTACTATGCTACTCTTCTGAAACAAAACACATTTTTTAGTATTTATCGTTTTGACAAACCTTCTTTGGTTCTTCAGAAAACTGTGGATGTGATATCACAGATTTAACTTGTGGACAGGTTCCTAGACCACAAACATCATTCAGTTCAGGAAATCCTTTCTCGTTCCATTCCATCAATTTTCTTGAGAAATCTAATGGGTCAACCTAGTAAAACATTCAGATTCATATATAATTGGGTGCATTAATAGAAAAATCACATCTTCTGTTCACCCGCTATGAATAAGAATATAGAAATATATGAATTACAGGTTTCTCAACTGACAATGACTTACATAATTCCCATCATAAAAATTGCACAAGCACATCAGATGAAATCATGGTATCTTCTCACTATTTCTACCAAAATATTTCCTGTGTCACCCTCTTCAATGAGTTATTCCCTTCCATTTATTACTGAAATTTTGTATTTTTATAATTTGGACAAATTTTTATATATAGATACAATGTATATGAGAGAAAATATTTTTGTCCATATTTTATGATTTTTTTTATGGAATCATAAAATTTGAATAGTAAAAGTAAGCTTAAGATCCTATGTAGATTATCAATTATTTAAATATGCTTTCAATTTAATGTGGCACTATCTAGTGATCTATGTGATAATTAAACAAGAATTATGCATAATAGTTTAGATTTTTTTTGGCTGACAAGGACAAATTAGCCACTGAATGTATAAAAAAAAACCTTGTTAATGAACATGATAAACCGTGTTATATACCTCTCCATTTTTACTTAAAATAGACTGCAAAATCAGTAACATATGGTCCGATTCTTCTGTCCAGTCACCAATAGTCCACTTCCTTCTGTGTACATCTGGTAATATTTTCTTGTGGACATATTCTAACTTGTTGTGAACTTCTTTATATTTCTGAAATTAAATATTTTAGAACATATTATAAGGAAGGTAATTTAGTGTCATTGTGACCAATATTTGTCTTACTGCATATTTTTCAAGTACATTGTAAATGAAAAAATCCCCCTTCTCTAAAATTACTTATTTATCAAATTAAGACAGAATTTTTTGTTGCACAATATAGCTGACATCTTATAAAATAAAAAGTGTATTTGTCTATAATGTGAAATTTATTCCTACTTCTTGACAGTGACTCGACTAACTGCAATTTAAAGCATGACTTATTGTATCATATGGTCCTCTGTATGGCATTTAAAAAAAAGTATGCTTACATTGGAGATACTTTTGTTTAGTTGGTTTGCTGTTTTAGTCTACTTGTCCTATACAAAAAATTCTCCTTTTTTGTTCACAGCAACACATAGCTAACAAACAATAAACATAGTCTTTTTTCCAAATTATCATAAAACAAAATAAAACATAATTTATTTTCCATGCTAATGCCCAACAGTTTTGACTTTTGATCATGTTGATAAAATTATTAAACATGGTAAAGGGTATATACTATTATAGAAAGGTTTGGGATCATTAACAATGATTAATCATTTGAAAAACAATGCTTCAGTGTCACTACATGTGTTCCATATTTAGACCAATAATCTAAAATGGTTAAGGAAAAGATGTTAAAGTATAAAACCTTTTTAGCTTCTTCTTTAGTTAAATTTTCTGTAAGAAGTCCAATAGCATCACCAATACAATGACCATACACAATAGCATAAATCTGGTCATATACTCTGTTCACTTCTTTTCTTAGTGCCTAAAATTATTAATAATATACAAAAAATTCTATGCTACATTTTAAACGATATACATGATAAGTGTACACTTTCTTTTGAATGATTTTGACAATTTTTACTCAAATAGAAAAGATAATTATTGATACCTCTCATGAATACCAGCATTTTTTTTTACCATATCACATTCACAGTAAAATTTTAACCTATTTGATGAGAAAGAAACCCCGAATATGACTGTTTGACAACTTACAGTAAATTCATACCCTCATACCCTTATCTTCTGGTACTTTAATATAAGGCCAATAGATGCAATTTACCCCTCATATAAAAAAAGATGTGGTATGATTGCCAATGAGACATCTGTCCACAAGAGACCAAAATGACACAGAAATTAACTACTTTAGGTCATCGAAAGGCCTTCAACAATGAGCAAAGCCCATACCAAATAGTCAGCAATAAAAGGCACAGAAATCACAATGTAAAACAATTCAAACCAAGAAACTAGCGGCCTTATTTATATAAAAAAATAACAATATGCAATATATAAATAAATGACAACCACAGAATTAAAGGCTCCCAGTGCCTTGGGACAGACACATACATTAATGATCATCTTGGAATGTTGTAATGGCTAATAATGCAATATTTATCTCATATCACTTATAAACAAAGAGAACACACATAATTCAGTGGCAGATCCAGAACTTTTACTAAGGCTTAAGGGGTCACCCTCTAACTGCTGCAGTGATTCCCTATATAAAAAAAAATAATTTTGCCACGAAAAAGGGGGAGCGGGCACTTGGATTTTCCTATAGCTATGAATTCAGGGATCTCCATGGATGAACATTGAACCATGGAGGAACTTTCATCATCATAAAACGTATCTACGCCGTACAGTGTAGCGCGATGTAATGTATTTGATCCATCCACATAAGTATAGGTGAACATGCTTATTCATTGCTTATT
The DNA here is from genome assembly GCF_036588685.1 of Mytilus trossulus. NCBI lineage: Eukaryota > Metazoa > Mollusca > Bivalvia > Mytilida > Mytilidae > Mytilus > Mytilus trossulus. Next base: position 26,057,020 of record NC_086373.1, on the reverse strand, counting down.
TGAATTATATTTATTGGAATTTTCATTAGAAATACTATATAGAAGTATATATATTTTCAATAATTGCCGATTTTAACCCTTCATAGGCCAAGCCCTCATGCCCCTCCATTTCCCTTAGTCGAGAATAACCAATAGCTGTCGCAAAGGTCCCAATGTTTTTTCTTGCTATTTTTTAGAATTGTTATGGAAAACAGCCTGAGGGTTATGCAATTACATGCATTTGATTAAAATTGCTAATAAAATGGCGTCAGGATATAAAAACTTTCATAGTTTTGAACGATGGCGGAAGACAATTGAACGATGGCGCGAGTCATTGGACGAAGGTGCAAAACATTTGAACGATGGCGGGGAGCCATCGTGAAACAGGCCATGGAGATCCCTGGAATTCCTATGATTACATTACCGGAATGTATTGTTTTATCAGCCTGGGGAGAATACTTTACTGAACCTGTAGTCTCTTATGTGTTTTTGTTTAGCTTATAAGTAATGACTTAGGTTATGACCTTATCTGTCAGATCACAAATTGCATATGTGTTAAACATAGATTATTACAGAACTTATGTGACCTAGGCAACCTAAACCTGCAATTTAAAATCTATCAAAGGTGCCAATATAGATTACCCTCGTATAAGGCTGATATTTTCGTTTACATGGAGAGTTTCGTGATTTCAATTTCCCGCGAATGGGCCCAAGTCTATCCATCTTTTAAAATTCTATAGTACTTTACAGACGTAGAATTTAAAGACACAGTGAGAATGTGTATTTATAAAACATCTTGCAAAATCAAAGTGGCTTTTTATTTATTAATTAAGACAAAGCTGAGAAATCGTCAGATTTGATTAATTTCAGATATTTACAAAATAAATACTAATAACAAAGTATTTATAGAAGATAATGAAAAATCAAAAACATTCAGATAAGACTTAATCTGAACTGAGACACCTCCTGTATAGTAGTACGTCAAACAAATGTTAAAATCCGAAATCAACTTCGGACAAGCAGCACATGTAATTTTGAGAATGATTTTGCCAGAAGCTTTACCAGAAGATGTTACAGAAGTTACTGGAAATCTTTCAGGTTTGATTTAGATTAATTAACCATAACTGCAGCTTCATAGAAATATAATAAAAAAAAACGCACAATTTAAAACACTATAAACTACAGAACTTGTCAGTGTCACAGTACCCAGGATCACCCAGTGGATAATTAGTCCAAATAATTATGACGTCTTGAAAGGCTTTTATAATTTTTTTTCTTTGAAGCCTTACATCGAAGTAAGGCGTCAAAGAAAAAAATATAATAGCCTTTCAAGAGGTCATAATTATTTGGACTACCAGTGGATTAGCTGGGGAACTGTAGCTCTTAGGTCCTAATGTTATTTTTTGACTATTATGGTCCGCAAATAGTCAAAAAATAACATAAGGACCTAAGAGCTACGGTTCCGCAGCTACCAGTGGATCAGATATAAAACTGTCACTGACAGTTGTAGTCCGAGATTACTCTGACGTCCAAAGGCTGTTATGCCAGACATCCCAGCTTGTCTGGCATAACAGCCGTTGGACGTCAAAGTAATCTCGGACTATGACATTTGCTACTGTACTCTGTAGTCTTCTTCAGTTTGTAGATCTAGATTTAGACTAGGCCTATATTAATATTAATAATAACAAAACTTTATTCTATTATATGTACTAAATATAAAAAAGAAGATGTGGTATGATTGACAGTACACCTTATCGCTCTTTGTCCGATTCATGGTTGCTGGACATCACACAGATTCCTGAAAAATGTTTACGTCATAATACAAAATATATGTTGGCACAATGGAAAAGTCTATGCTTCATACGACGTAACCTAAAAGTTTGCACTAAACCGGTCTATAAGCAGCAGCATCTTCAACAATAGTAAGACCTTCAGTTGAGTATGCTTGCACAGTGTGGGACCCTACGAAACAGGCTAAAATAAAAGCAATCGAACAGGTACAGAAAAGAGCAGCTGTATTTGTAAACAACAACTACAAATGTACACAGAATGCACACATGGGTGTGTAACAAAATGGTAACATTTTTAAAATGGGAAAGCCACATCCACTTTTATTTTTTGTCTATCTGATGAGTTAAGCCTTTTTCAACTGATTTTTATAGTTCGTTCTTATGTTTTACTGTTATACCACTGTCCCAGGTTAGGGGAGGGTTAGGATCCCGCTAACATGTTTAGCCGTGTAATTCAGTGGTTGTCATTTGTTTATGTGTTACATATTTGTTTTTTTTTAGTTTTTTTTACATAAATAAGGCCGTTAGTTTTCTCGTTTGAATTGTTTTACATTGTCTTATCGGGGTCTCTTATAGCTGACTATATGTGGTATGGGCTTTGGTCATTGTTGAAGGCCGTACGGTGACCTATAATTGTTAATGTTTTTGTCATTTTGGTCTTTTGTGGATAGTTGTCTCATTGGCAATCAAACCACATCTTCTTTTTTATATTGAAGACCGCAGAAGACAAAATAGGCTATGCATGCTGTTCAAAATTCAACACAGTGATATTGTTGGCTTTTTTCAAAACTACCTCTACCCTTTTTTATTGGGAAAATATGTGTCATTTTCATCAAATTGGGAAATTTAAAATAAACCAAAAATTTGACTGAAACTTCAATTTACAGACCCCCTTTCAAGAGTCTACCCTTGCTTTGAAATAAGACCACTTTTTGTCAGTGATTATTCATAAATAGACCCTCAAATCTGCACATATAGTCATTTCAGGCATGAAAAATGTTTAAATGAGTGTTTTTCAGTTTGTGTTTATGCACAATTACTACTAAGACTGCACTGTTTGGGAAAAAAATTGTCTTTTAAGCTCACCTAGCCTGAAGGGCCAAGTGAGCTTTTCTCATCACTTGGCGTCCGTCGTCTGTCGTCCGTCGTCGTCCTGCGTTAACTTTTACAAAAATCTTCTCCTCTGAAACTACTGGGCCAAATTTAACCAAACTTGGCCACAATCATCATTGAGGTATCTAGTTTGAAAATTGTGTCCGGTGACCTTGCCAACCAACCAAGATGGCCGCCATGGCTAAAAATAGAACATAGGGGTAAAATGCAGTTTTTGGATTATAACTCAAAAACCAAAGCATTTAGAGCAAATCTGACATGGGGTAAAATTGTTTATCAGGTTGAGATCTATCTGCCTTGAAATTTTCAGATGAATCTGACATTCCGTTGTTAGGTTGCTGCCCCTGAATCAGTAATTTTAAGGAAATTTTGCTGTTTTTGGTTATTATCTTGAATATTATTATAGATAGAGAAAAACTGTAAACAGCATTAATGTTCAGCAAAGTAAGATCTACAAATAAGTCAACATGACCAAAATGGTCAGTTGACCACTGTAGGAGTTATTGCTCTTTATAGTCAATTTTTAACCATTTTACGTAAATCTTAGTTATCTTTTAGAAAAATCTTCTCCTCTGAAACTACTGGGCCAAATAAATTGAAACTTGGCCACAATCATCTTTGGGGTATCTAGTATAAAAATTGTGTCCGGTAACATGGCCAACCAACCAAGATGGCGGCCATGGCTAAAAATAGAACATGGGAGTAAAATGCAGTTTTTGGCTTATAACCCAAAAACAAAGCATTAAGAGCAAATCTGACAGAGTTGAAATTGTTGATCAGGTCAAGATCTATCTGCCCAGGAATTTTCAGATGAATTGGATCATCTGTTGTTAGGTTGCTGCCCCTAAATTGGTAATTTTGAGGAAATTTTGCTGTTTTTTTGTTATTATCTTGAATATTATTATAGATAGAGATAAACTGTAAACAGCAATAATGTACAGTAAAGTAAGAACTAAAAATGAGTCAACATGACCAAAATAGTCAATTGACCCCCTGAGGAGTTATTGCCCTTCATAGTCATTTTTTAACAATTTTCACAAAATTTGTAGATTTTCACTAACATTTTCCACAGAAACTACTGTTATAGATAGAGATAATTGTAAGCAGCAAAAATGTTTAGTAAAGTAAGATCTTCAAACACATCACCATCACCAAAACACAATTTTGTCATGAATTCATTTGTGTACAATGTTTAATATTAACATAGACCAAGGTGAGCGACACAGGCTCTTTAGAGCCTCTAGTTGGGAATAATTTTAAGCCATTTTTTTTTCAAATTGGGATTTTTTTCCAGGGGAAAAAGCCTTTATTCGGCACTAATTTAAGGCAAACAATATCACTGCAATATGATCTAATAGATATAGATAGGCACCAATATCTGATGCCAAACGATAGCCTGACCAGAGGTAAAAACTGCTTCTTCCAAGAAAGGGCCACAACAGACACCTTCGGACAATCATTTTTTCCAAGGACCTTTAGAGACTGCCAACATCAGCAACATCAGCTGACACAGTTGATGGATTCAGAGCTGCCCTGAAGGCATGCTCTGCTAAAATTATGACAGTAACATCCTGTACATAGTTTTAATTGTATATACATGTATATAGAGAACGTTTTATCCTGTAAATAGCCAAGAGAAAACTCTCTGTGTTGTCCGACATCGCATTAGTTTTCGCGAGACTCCATACATTCAAATTTGATTTCGGTTCCTTACCTAGAAGAAGAAGATTTTTGTAAGACCTGATGATGTAAATAGTTCAAGCAGGACAGATTCTTGGGTCAATGTGTGTCAGCCGGGAATAGCAATAAGGTGTATGAGACAACTCTCCGCAAGAGACTAAACTTTATTTACAGAGCATTCACCTCTAGAAACCACCTAAACAAATCTGTATTAATTCAGTATTAGTCCGAGTTTGCTTCGACGTCCCAATGACTGTTTTGCCAAACGGGGGCAGTGGGATGTCAGAGCTTATCCTTAGTATATAAAACAGTGGATAATTGTCTGTTCAAAATATTAAATACATGTACTGAGGTACTATTTTTTATTTTTGCTATAATGATAGGCATTTATGTATTAACTTATTATACTGAATGAAAAAAAAAACACAAATAAAAAAATATGTCATATATATATACGTACATTGTACATGTCATTGTATGTCATATTTTTCAATGTTTTCCTTCGTTCATTTTGTTTGTTCATTCAAATGGTTTGTTTTAAATCTCATACATGTCTAATCATTTATTTACTTCTAAATACTTTTTTAAAAGATAACATTTTAGATTTCTGTCAAAACTATAATTACATTTTTTAGTACCAGTAACAATAAAGGTTGAACCAGCAGGAAGATGGTATGAAGCTTTATGTCAGCGAAGAAGACAAAGACATTCTATATCACATCACTCAGTCCACAGTTCAAGTTCGGAAGAAAGTGAGGAAGAAGTTGAGATTGATGAAAATGATGAAGCATTGTTGTTAGAGCTTGATCCCAAAGAATGGAAGGTAATCTTTTAAAAATCTTGTTACATTAATACCATTGGATGCTAAATACCAATTGTTTCAGATTTTGGACATAAGAATAGAATCATTGTGAACATACTTTAAATAATGTATATCATAAAAATAAAATTGAGAAAGGAAATGGTGAATGTGTCAAAGCGACAACCACCCTACCATAGAGCAGACAGCAGCGGAAGTCAACCAATGGGTCTTCAATGTAGCTAGAATTCCCGCACCCATAGGTGTCCTTCAGCTGGCCCCTAAAAATATGCATACTAGAACAGTGATAATGGCCGTCATACTAAACTCTGAATTATAAAGTTTATTATACAACTTTAAATGAAATTCAAGAAATGATGAAATGATAAGCTAGTAAATACATGTTTATGATGTAACTGTTTTTACAACAATTTTTTCCTCTGTATGAAGCCCATGTTTATGAGTTTTTTCCTCTGTATGAAACCCATGTTTATGAGTTTTTTTCCCCATCTAGGTATTGATATCTTTAAGTCAAATTTGTCCTTTTCTGTATTTTTGTAATTTTACTTATTTTTAAGCTAGAAGTGTTATTGTATTTTAGAAACAAGATCACTATGCAGTCCTTGGTTTAAGTAGGTTAAGATACAAAGCTACAGAAAACCAAGTAAAGAAAGCATGTGAGTACCAGATCATCATTTAAATGTTTTAGAAAATTTCATTAGAGGATGATCGTCTATAAATTGAGGACTGCTTCGGTCAGGATTTTATCAATATCGAGTATCAAGTTGTTTGCTGTTTTAAAATTACACGCTGATTGTAATGAAATTTTGATGATATGATCATATTTATACCAATATTTATGTTTAAAAGGCAAAACAAATTTGTTTATTTAATAATTTAATTTTGCTCAGATTTTGATTTGATAGGTCATATTATTTGGGTAAATTGAAGCCAGATACATATCTGCCCATTTAATCCTTTAACTCATTTGATTGTTTATGCCCCCTTAGCTAAAACATCAATATATTTGAATTAGTACCTTGATGCTTGCATATTTACAGGCAGAGGTATGTGTATGCTATGGATACATGTATCCTTCTTAATGTTTTATTTAAGTTATTAAAACTTTTTTTATATTGAAATTTCTCATGAAAGTTTATACATGTACACCATGTAAACTGATTTTGGTTGTTTCTTTCCAGACAAACAAAAAGTATTAAAACACCATCCAGACAAAAGGAAAGCAAGAGGAGTGAAAGTAAAAGAAGGAGAAGATGATTATTTTACATGTATAACTAGAGGTATGATGATGATTTTACATGTATAACTAGAGGTATGGTGTTCATCTTTTTTTACTTTATTTCAATTAAAGTTAACCATGTACTGATAGATAATTTAGGCATGGAAAGATTCTTCAAATATTATTATCAATCCAAAATAACCAATTGAAATCTTGTAGTATTTTATTAAATATAAATTAAATGTGGTTTGTTTGCCAATTAGACATCTCTCCACCAGAGACTAAATGACATAGAAGTTAACAACTTTAGGTTACCATAAGACCTTTAAAGGGACACTAGCTACGAGATATATTAAAAATCAAAAGTATGAAATAGTGAAATAATAATTTGATTTTATCAGCTGGTTCAATTTTGTCAAATTAAGCAAATAAACTTTGATGGTAAATTAATTTGACCTCATTGAATCCTTATTCATGTGAACTCCAATTTAACCCTGTAGAAAGAGATAGAATAACACATGCATTGTCCATGTATGGGTATATTTAAAGAATGTCAACATTGAAAATGAAACAAAGGTAAATAATTTAATTTACTGATTGGATTCACACTAAATTATTCATTTAAAAGTAAAAACAACCATGAACAAAGTTTTAATCTATATTACAATATTTAACAGACCTATAAAAATCCAATTGCACGAGTTGTTTACTCTATTTATATCTATGTTTATGTTTACAACGCTTATATGGTCATAGAAGGTCAACTCAATAATTGATTAGATGGCGTCTTGGCTAAAATTCACACGAAACAAAGCCACATCTTATTGAGACCATGTCCTGTAAATTGTTTAATTTATACTTTTGATAGTTTGGGAAAATGTTTTACATTGTTATAAATAAAATATGAGAATTTGAGTGAAATCGGTGAACATGAATTTGGCAGCTAGTGCCACTTTAACAATGAACATAACCCATACCTTATAGTCAGCTATAAAAGGCCCCAAAATGACAAATGTAAAACATGTCATCAAAGAAAACTAGTGGTTCAATTTATGTTCAAAACAATAATAAAAAAAACATAATAAAAAAAAACCATGATATACAGCAACCAACGACAACCTAAACAAAAACACAGACCCAATGTGACAGGGTACCTGGTATTTATGCATCTCTTCAAGTAAAAAGACCATTAGTACAGATCTGAGAGTACTCATAGTTACTGAGAGCTAGTTCATAGCCAATAAAAACTAATACAAAAATCATGTATCTAGAACTGAGGTTGTTCAGAAAATATAATTTGACTATTAGACCACAAATAAAAGCACCTATAGAAATCCTGTAGTGATTGATACGGCTTAAATGTAATTTCAGCATATAAAACATTAGGCAATCTAATAAAGAAAAGATCATTTGATAGTGTAGATCCTATCGAAATCATTAAGTGATTGATAATGCTATATCATAATTTCAGCATGGGAAACATTAGGCAATCCAATAAAGAAAAGATCATTTGATAGTGTAGATCCTTTGTTTGATGATGATGTTCCACCAAATAATGCAGATTCAAAAGAACACTTCTTTGAAGAATTTACTCCTGCATTTGAAAGAAATGCAAGGTAAGATCATATCACAGACTTTAACTGGTGTAATATGGTATTTAGAATTCACTGAAGTTGAACATTCAACCCTGGAGTCAAAATACCATATAGAAAAAATTATTTATTATAACTTCACAAAGTTTGGTGGCAGGTGTCATAGGAATCACCCTGTCTGTCTGTCTGTCTGTCTGTCTATCCATGTGCCTTGTCATTACAGCTTCCTGTAAACTGCTGGATTGATATTGACAAAATTTATAGTTGTAAAAATCTATCTGAGGATGTGTATAATCATTAAAGAATATAATCCCAAACAACATGTAAAAGGGTTGAAGGGGAGATTATTGAATTAACTATCTTGCATATGCGAATAGTACTTTGTGATGGATTGTCCGGTTATATATATAAATCTGTGAGTCTATAACATTCATTTCCAGTTTGTTATGAAATGAGCTTCCATACCTGCAGAAATAATAATGTATTTCTTAAAAATCATGATTGCAATAAAAATTTGAAACTTGAGTCCAAATATTTTTTTCAAAAAATTAGAAATTGGTTAAGAAAATGAAATCAATACACTATGCAATATTAAGCTTGTATAAGTCAATGAAGAATTGTTTGATGATTATTTTTATAGGGCTTGTCTAAGTCTTTATACTGATTGTCATGAAAAGAATACCTAATTGAAAAAGTCAAAAGTTTAAAAGCATTTCAGTTTTGTTTCTTTTTCCTAAACACATGATATTGTCATGAAAAAAATGTTCTAATTCAAAAAGACAATAGTTTACCTGTATTACAGTCATGTTGTAATTTCTTGTACACAGAAACAGAAACATTTACTGTGTTGATGTTTTGTTTTAGAGTAATGGATTTTAGATGAATATTAAATAACTTAATGTTTTAAACAAAATCATTTACAGATGGAGCACAAAGAAAAGAGTACCCAGTTTAGGAAAACCTGATACAAACTTTGAAGACGTAGACAACTTTTACTCATTTTGGTAAGCTACCCATCTTTGTTCACACAATTATTTGACGCTTGTATATTTTTTCCATATTTTATAGGTACTGACAGCAGATAATATAAACATAAGGATATTTGGCATGATTACAATGAGATTTTCAAATGAAGGGTGCTTTCATCTCCATTTTGATATACTGTTAATTCAGAAATTATTTAAAGGATTTTATCATTGCGAAAAATTCGACAAAGTTATAATCACAATAATTTGAACTCACATTTTGAATTTTTATTTTTATTTTATATTCCTTAGCAACGTTTTCAAATATACAGCAAAAACTACATAGAATTTTCAGGTTTTGTTTGACATTAACTTTTCGCTGCTATAACTAACTGTCATGACTGTTGTTAAATGTAAATGACATGTGATATAGAACTTGATTTATAAGATTATGATGCAGTGCATACAATTGGATAACACCTCAATATTGGTAAAAGACTAATCACTATTTGTAAATTGAAATTTGGAATAAAATAGCAGACTTACAAATATATCAGACATGATTCCAATGCTAAATGTTAATGAATCATAATAATTTTTAATTTAAGACATGGGCTTGATCATTGTTTAAATTTCTGAGGAAATAAAAATGGATTTTGAAAAAAATATAATATCTAGCAAGGATGAAAAAGATCTGTTTAAAACAATGTATGACTAGATATGAGTTTGTTGATCTTAAAGTGTCTCTTTATACTAAATTTTTGATTATTTTAGGTATGAATTAGAATCATGGAGAGAATTTTCATACCTTGATGAAGAAGAAAAAGAAAAAGGAGAAAAGTAAGATATTTCAACCATTTAAATCCTCAAGAGTTGGATTGAAAACTATGTGTAGAGCATGAAGGTTTTGTGATAAAGTTTTTCTGGACACTTCACAAATTTTGAAAATATAAGAGTATTTCTTACCTCTTTTTGGAAAGATTAGAACTTGTTCTAAATCTTTACTTAGGCACCGGCCTCCCTAACAACATGACAGGTTAGCTACTGTTTCTAAATGTATTCACACTGAAATATAGTTACCTATGGTTCTCATGTATGTGCACATAATACACATATAAACTGAAAAATGGGTATATTATTGGAGCAGTTCATTCAAGAATGTATACGTCATTAAGGTGTTTTCATGTGCAGACTTCTTTTTAATTAGTTAGATTAAGTAATTGAGTATTGATACAATAATAGTTTGATTGACAGCTGTCATTATCACTAAACAATTACAGAAAAGGTGGACCTTTAATTTCAATGCCCCACCTCTTAAACTGTCAATTAAATTGACCACATTACCTATCAACCTAAGTCTTACACAATTATACAATATACAATGTACAATATACATCTCAATAAACAAATATTTGACCTCATAATTGAATACACAAATGAAAATATTAGATATTTGATATATAAGGCATTTTAAGGCAATGATATTAAACATTATCTTTAAAAAAAAATGAAATATGAATATATAAAAGGTATTCAAGTAAGGCCTATAATTTACTTGATAAATTTCCAATAATCATCTGTAATGAATCAACTATTTAGATAAGTTCACTTTTTTTTTAGCTCATTTTTCCTCATATTGGAAAAACATATTTCCTTCTAAAGACCTGCTGTTAATGCAATTTTCAGCAATAGTGCTTTATTAATGTTCATTTTCCCCATCCATACCTTGATATGAAATTATTCAACTACTCTTCTAATCTTTCCATGAGTGATTTCCATCACTTTGATTTTATACTGAAGGCTGCAACATTCTGGATATGTTTGCTTCAAGACACAAGTTGGTATTTGTTTGTATTTTTTATATGTTTGTTTTTTCTTGTGAAAAAATGCATTTCATTAAATATTTTCAAATTTTACAAATGATGGAAATAATGCTATTTTAAATTTTTTCATATTTTATATAGTCGTGAAGAAAGAAGGTGGATTGAAAAGCAAAACAAAGCAGCTAGACAGAAAAGGAAGAAGGAAGAAATGGTTAGAATAAGACAGTTAGTCGGTATGTAAAATGTGTTAAAGGTAGTATCTTTAAAGTATTAAAACTGTAGAATACAAAGTACTGAGGCACAGATCCAATTTGACAAGCAGATGGACAGAGGATAATGACCTACCACAAAAGGACAAAACATCTATTGAAAACATAGGATTTTTACAAACCACCATTGATAGAAGTATTTATGATAAACCTTTGTCTTGTCAACACACCATAGAAAAGCTAGAGTCTTTTGATCCTTTAAAGAAACTTGTATGCAGTGTACATAGTTTAATCAGTTTGAGGAAATTTACTTTTGAGTTTGTTTTCCCAGAGAAAAGGATCTTTTACAGTGAAATTAAAGGCAATTTTTCACATAACTCACACTAAATAAGATTAGTCTGAGATTAATTTACTAGGAATGTTATGCTGTTGTTAGGATTAATTAAAAAGGCTTGTATAGTCTGCGGTTTTATTTTCCAATATTGGAACTTCCAGACGGGGTGCGGACTATAGAGTACAATAAGCAAAAATAACAGGAAAATTTCAATTTTACGGGCGAGGTGGTTTGTTTACATTCCGCCATCTTTGTTATTGATATTGTAGAGGGCGCTCTTATCATATTTCATACTAATAATTTGAACTCATCAATATTAATAAGTTATTTCTATTCATTATCAAATTATTACTGAAAGATATAAAACTAAACCTTTCATTACAAATTCTCATTTCTTTTCAATGCATTGGTTGAAATAAACTGGTATCTGCTTGATTGAAACGATACAAACATAGTGAAAAAGACAACCGTAAACCAGCTTAGAATTTGTAACAGGGATGGGGTAATCGTAATCGATTGTAATTGATTACATTTTTTCAAGTAATCAACAGTAATCTGTAATCAAAGACATTTTCGATTACATGTTATCGTAATTTAATCGATTACAGCAAATAATTGGATGTAATCATCGATTACTTTTCGATTACATTTTGATTACTTTACTAAAATAGTTTGATGAAACTAACCTATTTCAGAGAAAATATGTATGTTATCACTTTGTTGTAAAGCTAAAATATTATGCATCAACAATACTTGAGAGTTAACTGCCTTATTTGTAGTTTACAAATGCCTTATTTGTAGATTACAAATTTTGTAAACTACAAAATGTAATTGGTTATTGTTCATTCCATTTTGGGGTTTCATACTGACTTATATGGTTTGTATTAGCTTAAGACCCTTCAAACATTAATGTGATAGATAAAGACTGTTTTACAAAAGGATGGAACTGTTTTACAATAGGATGGAACTGTTTTACTTTCAAAGTTGTATTAAAGTGATATCTGTACCGATCTGTAGGGATAAATATAAATGTTATGAATTAGTTATAGTTACTTTATACTCTTTTATTTGTTTAACATTTTACCGCCAATTACGTAAGAATAGGCCTGCAACGGCGTCACTTGCCCACGCTTCTCTTGTATATCATAGACTAGTAAAGCATATGAAACATTGAAGATGCTTTTGTGTTTACTATTATCGATACGTCCAAAACAATAAGAAAATAATTTAGTATTTTCTGTTAATATATAATTCTTTTGTAGATAATGCATATGCCTGTGATCCCAGAATACAGAAATTTTTAGATGATGAAAAAGAAAAGAAATTATCAGTGAAAAGGGCAAAACAGGAAGCAGCTAGACAAAAAGTGGAAGAGGAAGCTCGGGTAAACTTTTCACTGACTATTGTCATATATTTGCTGTATTTATTTATTTATTCATCAGATTTTTTCATGCTAGACAATAATTATATTGCTTGTATGAATTATTTTGGTATTAATAGAAAAACATAGCTGAGACAATATCCCTAATGACCCTGGAAATGAGTGATGTGTAAACAAAAAATTTCTGTGTTGTGATATTGGACATGTTTTGTTTTTTTTACAAATGACTGAGCTGAACCATTTGTGGTGATTAGGAAAGAAGAGGAACATAGAATAAATGTGTAAAAGCTATGGAGCTATTAAATCTGTTTAAAACAGGCTATTATTTGAATTATTTTTAATTATGGAATTTGCTAGATTTCTCGTTATTATTTTTTTTTTATAAATTCCATGTTTATTCTGTACTGAAATGTTCTGTGCTGCGCACAGCACTTTCTATTACAAAGAAAATATTATATTTTCAATAGAATGTACTGTGCCGCGCACAACACTATCTAACCAAAATACATTGTATGGAAAATGTTATGAACTGCTCAAATGATCATAATACCAAATAAACATGGAATTTATTAAAAAAAATTAAACACAAGAAATTATGCAAATTCCATAATTAAAAATAATTCCAAGTTCAAATAAAAGCCTGTTTTAAGGTATTAAATTTTCAAGAACTTATTGTGTTAAAAAGGGGATTTTTTACCACAATGGGCCACATCACAAAAGGATGTTTGGGGTATGCTAATTTAAAAAAAAAGTAATCTCACTTCATACCCTACAATTTAATCACATATATATGTGAAAATGTCACAGCTTCGAAACGAGCTATCATACATATCCTAGTTTATGATATGGACTGAGCAACATGAAAAAACGTTACCATCACCGCCTATGTAAAAACAATTAAAGACTTTGACCAAAATTAGCTAGCGTAATTAAAAAAGCTGATATGAAGATAAGTGTGCCATGTGTTTGACTTCTATTTTATCCCTTGTAACATTATAAGTGTTTTGACTTGGACATCAGTTATATATAAATATATATGCTAACAGAAGGAAATGTGCATTCTTGAAATAATTTGCTACTTGCTTTATTTGATATAGATAAAACAGCAAGCATTAGATGAAGAAAGGAAAAGAAAAGAGAAAGAGGAAGAAGAAGCAAAAGCTCAGGTAATTTGCATTTCTTTTCCATTTTGCTGCAAAAAGTATGCACAAAACACTTTTATCTTTTACTTATGTGACACAATTTGTTCCTAACTAATTAGGTTTGTTATATCTTCAATAATCAGACTACTGTAAACTAATCAATTTCATGATTTTCTCGATCAGAAAATTAAAGTTAATAGAAATCTAAATTTTAGATCTTACCTTATATGATATAAATACATCAAGAAATTTGGAAAAGTGTGAAATAAAAAAAATCACACTAAATTAATTTAATCTACCGTATCCCTTGAAGGGTAAGGATGAATTCCCATTAAAAATAAATGCCCAATCCTGAGGTTTTGAAAGTAGGTTCTTCAGCTACTCTACCGAAATGTTTTCAAAATATTATACTTATAGATTTATAGTTAACAAGAGAAAATCAAATATATTTAAAAATGCGATCAATATATCATGATGTTGAGTTTGTGAAACTTAAAAATTTTCTTCCAGATATAGAACCAACATGATGACAACTTTTTCTGGTCAGACAAATTACTTAGTGGTCTTATCGTTTTGTCTTATAAATAATCTATATGTGAACAAGAAAGACAAAGCTTGTTGATACTTTTTTGGGTACTGAGTTATATTGAATTGCAGATAATTGACAGTAAATTTTTGTTCTTTTCTTTATTTAGGCAGCAGCAATGAAAAAGGAAAAAGATCAACAAAAGAAAATCTTTAAGAAAGAAAGAAAAACATTAAGAACTGCCGTAAAGGTATTTTATATCAGTATGCTAATCTACTGCTATTAACTATAAACTAATTATAACTTCCCTATAAACTTTAACTCTGTAGTTGAAGTTATATTTTTTATGCCCTACCTACAATAGTAGAAGGGCATTATGTTTTCTGGTCTGTGGGTCCGTGCATGTGTCCGTTCGTTCATTCATCTGTCCCGCTTCAGGTTAAAGTTTTTGGTTGAGGTAGTTTTTGATGAAGTTGAGGTCCAATCATCCTGAAACTTAGTATGCATGTTCCTTATGATATGATCTTTCTAATTTTAATGCCACATTAGAGTTCTGACCCCAATTTCAAGGTCCACTGAACATAGAAAATGATAGTGGGAGTGGGGCATCTGTGTACTGGGAACACATTCTTGTTATATTATTAAATTGAGAATGAAAAGGGGGAATGTTGCAAAGAGACAACAACCAGTCTGACAAATAAAGCCAGATTTAATAAGTAGAAAATATGGAACTATTCAAGAGAGTTTTTGAAAAATACAAAGTAACAAAAAGGTTTAGAAAAGTGTTGCAGGGATCCTTACAAAAGAAGAAGTCCTCCACCTTTGAATTTCTGACATTGTATTTTTGTTTTTTTACAAGATTTAGTGATAATATCAATAGGGTGGTATGTATAGTATTTCCTTTCTGTATTTCAGGATTACAGTTACTTCACTGACGTAGATGATCAAAGAGTTACAAACATGACTGATGTAGATAGACTTGCTGATCAGTTGTCTATAATAAAGTATACCATCCCTATTATCATTATAATATAATTGTTAGTTGTATTCTTGCCACAAATAGTTTTCTCTATAAGGGCACATGTTATGTTTTTCAGTAATCTAAAGTATAAAGAAAATTCAGTTTAAATCATCCTTAAGTAGCGATTATTGTGGATTCATTATTTTTCGCCTGGATACCAACTTTTATGGTTTTCTTGGGTACAGGTGGAGCACAACATTGAATGTCCAAAGTTAAGCAAATTTTCTATAGGTTTGTATGCAGACCTCAGCACAACCATCAAATTAAATATCCATGAAAATGCAAGGTTTCCTTAATTCAAGCAAATTGGTACACATTAAAATCATGTATCCACATATACTGGGTGTATAGTGTGTTGTAGTTTTTAAAGTCCTTTAAAGTTTGTTTTGTATAAAACATAATCTTTTTATTTGATCACCCAGTGAATTAAATTCTGGATACTTTTAATAGTGTATAATGCGAAATTTTATGTTTCTTGCCTTCATTTTGGTACACTTGAGGCAAAAAGTTTGGAAAGTGCAATATATGAAATGATTGAGAATATAAATCCCAAATAGGGATAAATAGAACATACAAAGTTTTCTAAGGTCAACTTATTATTTTATGAACAATAACATAATTTAAGTTCTGGAAATTACTTTTAGAGATAACAAAGCATTGGTGATGATATGCATAGGTGCTTGTCATTGACTTTATTGAGTATCATGCCTTCTTCAAAGGTTTTCATTGCTACTGTTTTGCTACAGTATACCGGTACATATGTTTTTAATTTGAAATAGTTTTTTGCAAAAATTTTAGACTAAACATATTTAATGTGTATTCCTTTTGGTGTATTTCTTTGTTGTAATACAATTTTATAAAAGATCATTTTCAGAATGTAACCTGTAGATACTACTTGGTTTCAGATTGCAGTCCCTGAATCAAGAGCTAACATCAGGGGATGAATCTAAAGCAAAAGCAGCATTTTTAAGAGAGGTATGGAAGTGTTTAAGATCTCTTTGATTTCCTTAATTGATATTAACATGTGAAGTCAATCTTTGCTACAAGGTATTTAAACATTCACAGTCTTTGTTTGCTGATAAATCATTGGATGATAATGGAAAAGAAAGGCAGCATTCAATACTCATATATTGAAGACAAACTGACAATCCCATGGCAAAAAAATGAAAGAGGAAAAAAAGACTAAGATCATTACATAGAAAATTAAGGACTGAGCCAACAAAAACTTGGGTTTCCTCAGGTGCTCTGATACAATTAGCAGATTCTGCTGTGCTAGCTAACATGAAGGTTTTGAAATACATTGTTTTAAGATTGTTTTAG
Source organism: Mytilus trossulus (assembly GCF_036588685.1). Taxonomy (NCBI): domain Eukaryota; kingdom Metazoa; phylum Mollusca; class Bivalvia; order Mytilida; family Mytilidae; genus Mytilus; species Mytilus trossulus. The sequence goes on along the minus strand of NC_086373.1, from coordinate 26,040,106 downwards.
GATTTGTGAATAATTGATGCTAATTAAATAAGTTGTAAGTACTGTTGTCTCATTTTTGAAATTATGCCCCATTTATGGGCATTATGTTTTCTGGTCTGTGCGTTGGTCCGTCTGTTTGTCTGTCTGTCCCACTTCAGGTTAAAGTTTTTGGTCAAGGTAGTTTTTGATGAAGTTGAAGTCCAATCAACTTAAAATTTAGTACACATGTTCCCTATGATATGATCTTTCTAATTTTGATGCAAATTAGAGTTATCAACCCATTTTCATGGTCCACTGAACATAGAAAATGATAGTGTGGATGGGGCATCTGTGTACTAGGGACATATTCTTTTTATGCCCCACCTACGATAGTAGAGGGGCGTTATGTTTTCTGGTCTGTGCCTCCGTTCGTTTGTTCGTTCGTCTGTGCGTTCAGGTTAAAGTTTTTGGTCAAGGTAGTTTTTGATGAAGTTGAAGTCCAATCAACTTGAAACGTAGTACACATGTTCCCCATTATATGATCTTTCTAATTTTAATGCCAAATTACAGTTTTGACCCCAATTTCATGGTTCACTGAACATAGAAAATGATAGTGTGAAATTCAGGTTAAAGTTTTTGGTCAAGGTAGTTTTTGATGAAGTTGAAGTCCAATCAACTTGAAACTTAGTACACATGTTCCCCATGATATGATCTTTCTAATTTTAATGCCAAATTATAGTTTTGACCCCAATTGCATGGTTCACTGAACATAGAAAATGATAGTGTGAATTTCAGGTTAAAGTTTTTGGTCAAGGTAGTTTTTGATGAAGTTGAAGTCCAATCAACTTGAAACTTAGTACACATGTTCCCCATGATATGATATTTCTAATTTTAATTCCAAATTAAAGTTTTGACCCCAATTTCACGGTCCACTGAACATAGAAAATGATAGTGTGAGTGGGGCATCCGTGTACTATGGACACATTCTTGTTTAAATTTGTTTTATTTTACAAAAAATAATTGAGAAAATATTTGGCAGTAAGTTCCTTTTTTAAAAGACACAAGTAGAAGGTAAATGAAATTTATTTGCAAACAGGTTGAAGAACTAAATAGACTGACAGAGGAAGAGAAAAAGAAACAAATGGAAGTTATTCATAAACAATCATCAGGAGAGGGATCACAGGCAAAAGGAAAACTTTGGAGTGAATCAGAAATACAGGCACTTATCAAGGGAGTTAATTTGTTTCCTGCAGGAACAAAAGATAGGTTAGTTTATAGAAGTTTTTTGGGGGGAGGGGTTATGGATGTTCATGGCATGTCATGAACAGTAATATAGAGTATCAGTGACTTAAGCAAAGAACAGCTTACCTCTGTGAGATCTGTATAAAGAGTTTGTAAGAAAATCAGATTTATCTTTGTATTTCTTGATAAATTGTTGGATTAAAAAACTTCCAGTCAAGTTCCTCATAAGTAAAATGAGAATGGTAACCACCTTTTACTTTTGGAATATTTGGAAATATCTATGAAAGATAGTTTATTAGTCAACTAATATTAATAAAATACATGATTCTCTGTCGAGCTGTTTATAGGCCAAGGAGATTTGTGTATGTATAGATTTTACCATGGCGTCAAATGTGATGCACTATTTCTTCATTCATATCAGGGCTTCCAAAAAATATTTGAGCCAGCCGAACATTTTTTATCTGATCCCGATTTTAATCCCTTAAAACTTAGTCACAAAAGGCAATTATGGTAATCAGTTGGCCATTCCAATGGTTGACATTAGATTAAAAAAAAAGATTGGCAGTGCATCATTCATAGTGTGCACATCAGCATGCTCATATCTGCCTCAGACTCTTTATTTGTGCAAAATGACATTGTCAAAAACTTTACTTTAGTTTTTAAAATTACATTTTCCTAAACTGGATGTTGACTTGACAAGTCAACGTTAAAATATGGACCATAAATGTATATGTAAAATTTGTGTACGTTTCAACCCACGACTGAGTGAAGAAGCTCTTTCCACGTTATTTCTTCAACAAAATACTTGAAATGAACGTTAGATACAGGTATCAATGATAATTTTTGCATTTTTAAAGAAATGTAGGTTGCATAATTAAATTTCCCACCTGAGCACACATGTTCTAGTTCATACAACGTAGTTCTGACGAGTTTTCATTTAAAACCTTTTTAATTTTTTCATCAAATCATGTTGATAACTAATTTCTTATAATTTTAATCTTTTTTACTAGATCAATTAGATACAAACCGCTGAAATGTAAGAAAATAATTGTAAATAGACTGATAATTTTTATGATGTCTGGTATTGAAAATAGTTTACCAGTCACCTGAACAGGTAGATTTCAGCTGTCCAACAACTAATAAGCCTTGATTAAAATTATAAATTATTGAAGAAGGGGTTGTTTTGATAGTAATTAATCATCAGGTCACTTATATGACTGGAAATGTGTGGATGTTAAAAGCAAAAGGTTGGGTCAAAAAGATCATGAATTATGTTAAAATGAACGAAAAAGCCTTGAAAACTAAAAAGTAGATGACCGTTTCATGCTTTGCCCAGCCTGACCTTTACCGGACATTATACAAATGACCGGAATATATGACCATTTTGGAAGCCCTGACTCATATACACATTTAAATTTCCTATTTTATTCTAAGAGGCTTGTTAAGTCTAGAAATGTCATTAAGCTTGAGATGGACAGGGAAATCTGTTTCTCCAATGATATTTAGATATTATTTCTATTCATGTTTTTTAGATGGGAAGTAATCTCTAAATTCATCAAACAACACATAACAGATAGCAATAAAGGTGCTAAGGATGTGTTAGCCAAGGCTAAAGATTTACAGAAAAATGGTATGTTCTGATAAACATTGTTAAAGATATAAAAAGAGTAATTTGTTGACTATTTACTAACAATAGTAGCGAGGGAGTTAGTTTGTATGGTATATGTTGACTATTTACTAACAATAGTAGCGAGGCAGTTAGTTTGTATGGTATATGTTGACAACAGAAGAATGACAGAACTAAACAACAGATATTTTGATATGATTGGCCTTGCAATGATAGGGATGTCTTAAGTTTATACTGTTCAATATTTGTAGAAAAAACATTGATTGATTGATTGTTGGTTGCTTAATGTCCAGTGGCAAATATGTCATGCATGTTTATTGAGGATGAAGAGAAACAGACTTGATCATCAATATCAAGAATAAAGCTAGAATGATGTTAAAAACTACAGAACTATGCAACTTAATTTTATCTTCAAGACACTAACAAACAAACAAAAGATCTCAAATATAGTTTTTGCAGAAATCCATGTTTAGTTTTGTAGATTTACGATTTTACAATTTTTGCATGTGACAGAAAATCTTTGTTTGTATACTTACTTAATACTTTCAATTTCTTATGAATTTCCAGATTTTGTTCTGAAAATGGAGGCAGACAAGAAAGCATTTGAAAAATTTGAGACTCAGCAGAAATCCAAAGTAACTTGTGAAGCTCAACCAAAGGAAGGAGTTACCAGTGAAAGGTTTGAAAGTAAGTGTCTATTGAATCTAAAATAAAAAGCTCAAATTCAAAATACCAAAGAAGCTCAATCAAATGAAAAAAGTTATGAGTGAAATGTTTGAAAGTAAGTGCTTATTGAATCTAAAGCATTCAGGGAATCTACAAAAATTCACATATGCTATAAACAAGATAGTTTTCTTCATATCCTGGATAAATTAAGAATTTCTAAGGATATACTGTTCTCTTCATTATTTCCACTTATTGCCTTTTCATCTTCTTCCCAATTTCTCTTTGCTACTTCTGTGCTTGAGGTCTATTTTGCAGGTTATTTGTATTATGTCACTAAAGATAGTGAATGAATTTTATAACAAAACACATTTCTCATTATAGACATGATAGTTGTGTCTTTCCAGGACAGATCTAGGAAGTCAGTTTTGTTGAAAAATCCAATTTCACATGATATCATCTGGCTTTTTGTGGTAGCATTAATAATTTTGAGGTATATCAAAATTTTTGGAAACGATATTTATAGATATGGTCAGCTCAATGAGATTGAATTTTTCGCTTGAGCCAATACATTGTCATCATATTTATGGTATTTTGTTTGTAGAGGTTTACGAGCAGCAAATTAGGGAAACTGGGACAAACCCAGCACCTTGGACAGCAGATGAGCAGAAAATTTTAGAACAAGCTTTAAAAACGTTTCCTGCCAGTGTAGGTGATAGATGGGAAAAGATATCTGAGACTTTACCCACCAGGAGTAAGAAAGATTGTATGAAAAGATATAAGGTATGACTAGGAAGGATACATTGTTATGATTATGTAAGGACTGAACAGTTCAAGATTTACTACATGGGGAGGCACTATTTTAGTCCCAAACTATTTCTGATATTAAATTTTCATATTTCTTTTGTTTCTCACAAAATTCTTCAGAAAATGTAACCACCCACAATTTGTTAATTTGAGTGCTCCCCATGCATTAAAATTTGAAAATGCCCTTCAATAAATAACTTATATTGTTATGCATAGATAATGGACATTTACACTTTTGTATTGTTTTCTTTCTTTTGCAATTTGTTGAACATCATTTAGCCCTCTGTACAGTTATTGTTTTTGTAAAAATAACCATATTCCATATTTTTGTGTATAAAGGCTGTCAATTTGAATATATTTTGAGGACTCTTAAACATGTTAAATTGAAGTAGTTTTTCTATTATTTCATGTTTTGTTTTTGGGAAGATCTTACTTTATAAATTATAGCTCCTATGGTCTGAAGAACCTGAAAACAAAAAGCTTAATTTCATGGTTGTCACATCAAAATGTAATAAGCTTTGAATGTTTTTATATGCCTGCAAAAAATATTTTTGGGATTGTATAATGGTATGGTTGCGTTGTCGTCCAAAGACACATTGGTTTCGGGACGTTAACTTTAGTTTAAGTGAATGGATCTCTATGAAATTTTGTAAGAAGGTTTAATACCACAAAAGGAAGGTTGGGATCGATTTTGGGGATGATGGTTTCAAACGAATAAGGAGCCCAAAACAAGCATTTTTAATTTCTGGGTAATAGCTTGTGTATAAGTATTTCGATTGCTCTGAAATTGTACCACAATGTTTTATACAGTAGACTCCGGCCAATCGGATACCCAAAATGTCAGCTAAAAATATCCGATTGTCCGATATATTCAATTAGCCGATGAACGTATATTCCTCCAAGTTTGTTTTTTTAAATTGACAGACACAACCCTAAGATACCCATAGCTATTATAGCTGCATTATTAATGGAAATATGTAACTAATCTCAATGTTTTTTTCAGGTACAAGTTCGGATAAATCGGTTGATTGAGTAATAGATCGATCAGTTGATTACAATGTATTTTGTTTAACTGTCAGTCTGTTGATTTTTTAATTATGTGTTGATTATCTGAATATAATATGTACCTCTTAAATAATGAGACTTGTTGTTTTTGCGTGATTTGTTTCATTTGTGTGTTAAAACAGGTAAAAGCTAAAAATAACTATGAATTCTCGGAAGTAGGCCACAGGTAAATCTATTAATAGCTTAAGAAGGTGATCGAACTCTGATCTAATTTTCTACAGTTTTTTATTTATGAAACACATTTCCATTTCAAGTAATACAACTACTTTTATGATTATAAAATTGGACATCAAGATGAGGAAAATTAATTTACTTTTCTATCATTTCTGCCGTGGTTCAAAATAAAAGGCTGAATATTATGTCAATTAGGAAAATGGCGTACATGTGTACAAGTTACATAATTCTATTTCACCTGGGATATACTATTGACACACGATTCCTTATTTTTACACGGGACTTTTATATATATTTTAATAAATTGTTGAGAAAGAGGTACTTTTCATTCATATTTAATAATTATTGATGAACATCACGCACAGTTTATTATTTCTGTCGTGTCCTTGTTTGTGAGTAAATTTAATGATAACGATCACATTTTGATAAACACATAACAAACACATCTTAGGCAAAATATAATATCAGATTCATAAAATAAACAAGACAACAAGAAGAAACATGTTTTATTTGACTATAAAAGATCGTTTTATTAATAAAATGAAACATTTCTGTACTGAAATTTTCTTAAACTTCGTAATGGCGCAACTTCCGGCTTCATTTCCTGTCAAGAAAAATATGAAATTATTTCAAAATATTCGATTGTACATGGTTTCACACATTTTTCATGAATATTCCTATCCAATTAGCCGATATATTCTAATAACCGATTTTCGATTATCCGATATATTTTGACTGAAATGTATAGGGAATGGTTCGGTGTTTTGAAATAATATTACAATAGCCGATATATTCGTTTAGCCGATATCCGATTAGGTGGAGTCTACTGTACCACAATTAGAAGGTTGGGTTTCATTTTAGTGGATTATGGTGCCAACAGTTAAGGAATTAAAGGGCCAAAAATAAATATATATTTATGAACGTGGCAGAGAAATTTTATCGTATGATAATTCTATTAATATAATAAAATTCTAGTAATAGAATTGTAACTGGTTTAAGGAACCTGAGTGTACAAAAATGTATTTAAATACGGTGTACTGGATTTGAAATTATAGATAAGGGCGTTGACCATTATAAAGAATGGTCATCGTGCCTGACAAGTTCTACAACTAGTGTTTTAGTTATTTCTATTATGAATGATAAGAAACAGATTGTGCTGACAGTATATAGAAATTATATAGTCTAGATTACAAATAATTTATGTTCGTTTGAACGAAGAGAATTTAGAAAATAAGCATTTTTGTAGTTTCCAGACAATTACTTGTGTGTAAGGTATGGATTTCTCTGACATTGTACCACAAGGTTCCATATCACAAAGGGAAGTCTGGGATTGAGTTTGGGGGTAATTGCCCCAACCATGTAGGTATTAGGGGCCAAAAAAGGTCCAACAAGGATTTATCTAGTTTCCAGACTATAACTTGTGTTAAAGTATATGAATCTCTCTGAAATTGTACTACAAGATCCCATACATAGAGGCTGGGATTGAGTTGAGGGATAATAGACCACTTTTGAGTTTGTCTGTCACGGAAAAAAATCGTCAATTATTCTCGCCTTTATGACGTCACTTACCAGATAGAGAGGTTTGCCTGTATCCCTGCTCTATAAATGTTCATCAAGCGTCTCAGTGATCATCATTGTGCAGAATAAAATAAAAATAATATTTGTTCTCTATGTACTTAATCATAATTCCCTAATGACAACAGTGCTGAAAGACAATTATGAAAATTCAATTTGCTGATTAATTTGTGCAATATAACTTAATTGTTTTCCAACTACTTGCTCAACATTGGAACGGAAATGACAACGCCCCTAAACGCATGAATGATGTTTACTAAAACCAAAGTCTTTGACTGAAATGCATGGGACTCAAAAGTTGTCTATTGCCCCAAACATGCAGGAATTAGGGGCCAAAAACAAGCATTTATCTAGGCTCCAGACAATAACTTGTGTTTAAGTGTATGGATCTTTCTGAAATTGTACTACATGTACAATGGTCCACATTACAAAGGAGAGGCTGGAATTGAGTTTGGGGGTAATTGCTTCATGGGTGGGATTCTAAATGTTTGGGGGCAGGGGGATTTTATAAATGGATTCAAATATTTTTTTTTAATTTATAACCGGATTTTTGTGACAAAAATGTCAGTTATTGATTTGGGGATGTACGGCGGGCAGCCGGTTGGGCGGGCGGGCGGCAATCAAATGTTGTCCGTGCATTAACTCATGAACTGTTCAACCAAAGCTTTTAAGATTTTCATATGTTGTTACTGACAACTAAATGAAGGTCAAGTTCAATAATGGCGATATTGACTTTTACCGTTCAGGAGTTATGGTTTTTGAAAGATTGAAAAATGGAGTTTCCAGTCGTGTCCGTGCATTTACGCATGAACTGTTCTACCAAAGCTTCCCGAATTTTAACATGTTGTTACTGATGACAAAATGGAGGTCAAGTTCAATAATGACGATTTTGACTTTTACCGTTCAGGAGTTATGGTTCGTGAAAGATTGAACAAAGGTGTTTCCAGTCGTGTCTGTGCATTTTCTCATGAACCATTCAACCAAAGCTTTTGAAAATTTTATATTATTTTGTTACTGATGACGAAGTAGAGGTCAAGTTCAATAATGAAGATTTTGACTTTTACCGTTCAGGAGGTATGGTTCTTGAAAGATCGTAAAATGGCGTTTCCATTCATGTTGTTGCATTTACTCATGAACCATTCAATCTAATCTTTTCAAATTTTAATATGTTTGATACTGATGACAAAATGGAGGTCAAATTTGATATTGACGATTTTCACTTTCACCATTCATCAGTACGTAATGGTTCTTGTGATATTGCCAGGACACAAATAAATGTTAATAAATCCAGTTTGCTGTCGTTGTGACAGCCTCTTGTTAATTATTTTTTTTAAAGTTATAAGAAGATATCTCCAATTGCAAAGTACTGGACATTACATTTGTATACTCTTTGACCATTTATTTTCTGTTTTATGTAAAAAAAAAAAATTGATCACAATTCAAATTCAGACAGTATCAAGCTTGAATATTGTGTCAAAATTTGCCCCAACTGTATAGGGTTCGACTTCTGTGGTTGTATCAGCCTGGGCTCAGCGAAGCTTTTTTTTTGCTATTATCTTACATACCATTATAGATTTATCTAATACTATTAATTTTAATTTTAACCTTATTTTGCATGATTTTTAAAGCATTGGTAAATACAGGTGAGAGACCCAGCCTCTTGAGAGCCTCTAGTTATGTCAATTAGAAAATTTTGCCAAAGATATTTAATTTATACTTCTCAAAAATAAAGAATTGAACAGTATTAAAATTTGCCTATATTTTACAGGAATTGGTTGAAATTATACGAGCCAAGAAAGCTGCAAAAGATGCAGCTGCCAAGAAGAAGTGAGAAGAATAAACAATGTGATAAAAAACTTGTAGAAGGACATGATTTATATATAGACCACTGACAAATCTGAAATTACTTCAGTACAATAGTTAATGACCATTCAGTTGAATATTTATTACAAAAAGTTACATGATGATCAAGAATATGTATGTCATGTCAAATAGTTTGTGTCATATTCGTGTATGTTTTCAAGAGATACTTAACAGATTAAACTGTTATTTACTTGTTACTGTGTTTGTTTGATGCCCCTACTAATCTCAGTTAGGGGTATGTAGTAGTTCACATGTCAGTCTCTTTATTTATCCTTCTGTATTTCCCTTACTTTAAATTTCACAATGAAGAAGTATCACCTGATATAAAAAAGAAGATGTGGTATAATTGCCAATGAGACAAATCTCCACAAGAGACCAAAATGAAACAGAAATTAACAACTGTAGGTCACTGTACAGCCTTCAACAATGAACAAAGCCCATACCGCATAGTCAGCTATAAAAGGCCCTGAAATGACAATGTAAAACAATTCAAACGAGAAAACTAATGGCCTTATTGATACAAAAAAATGAACTAAAAAAAACTGTAACACATAAACAAACTACAACCACTAAATTATAGGCTCCTGACTTGGGACAGGCACATACATACATAATGTGGCAGGGTTAAACATGTTAGGGGAATCTCAACATTCCCCCTAACCATATCAGTACAACATAAGAACAAACTATAAAAATCAGTTGAAAAAGGCTTAACTCATCAGAGGACCAAAATACAAGTGAACGAGGCCAGATACTTGTACATCCAAACAACAAATAGACACTAGGAACAGATCTGAGAGTACTGGCAGTTAACTGACCGCTAGTTCAAAGCCACTAACAACTAATAAAAAATAATGCATCTAAGACTAAATTATTAATCCGTACACATCCAACATCCAATGGCAAATTCTTCGGCTTCGATGATTTCAATGGCTTTGACAATGTTTTCGTGTTTGAAGAGGAGGAAAGCTTTAAACTTTTTTAATTGCAACTTTACGGAATACTTCGTTAGAGATGGAAAACTTCAGGGAAAGAGAGGGTGTTTGAGATTTGAGTCTAGAGGTTGCGTCACTATAAGAGCATCAAGTAGAGCATAACTCCCATACTCCACATGTCGGCTTTCGTGGTATTGTGTTCCACAAAATTCTTCAGATTCGGCAACAACAAGGGTTGATTTGGCAAATCCAAAATCAGCCAGTTTGACACATCCATTAGATAACAAGACGTTTTCTAATTTAATGTCATTGTGGGCGATTCCATTTGAGTGGCAGTATTCGACTGCTTTGACAACTTGAGAGAAGACAGAGAGGGTGGCTTCAACAGACATGAGGCCGTTTTTGGAAAGGTTGGAACTTGATCTTAATCTTTGCATAGGCACTGGCCTCCCTAACAACACGACAGGTTAGCTACTATAACTGCATGTATTCACACTGAAATATAGTTCTCATGTATGTGCACATAATACACATATAAACTGTGAAAAATGGGTATATTTTTGGAGCAGTTTTTTTAAGAATGTATGTTATTAAGGTGTGTTGATGTGTTGGCTTTTTTTAAGCATTTTGATTAGGTAAATGAGTATTGATACAAAACTAGTATGATTGTTGACAACTGTCATTATCACCAAACAAGGGACAAGGTTGACTTTAAATTACAATGCCCCAACTCCTGAACTGTTAATTAAATTGACCACATTACTTATCAACATCAGTGTTACATAATTGTACAGACCAAATAAAAATCTCAATACACAACTATTTGACCTCATAATTGAATACACAAATGTATATTTTACATGTTTGATATATAAGGATGATCGATTTATTTATTGACAATTACTTTTGATCTACATTACATTTAAAAGGATTAACACATCTTTAAAAAAAAAATGAAATATAAATATGAATATATAAAATGTATTCAAGTTAAGCCATAAACAGTTTCGTACTAAAAACTAGGGGTTATTCCCCGTCTAAAAATAACCATGGAGGAAAACCCCTGTTTATTTACTGACTTGGTGAAAAAGTATCATGTTTTTTGTATTTGATTGTAAAAATTAGTTAAATAGCTTTCAATTAAAACAGGTTGAATGATTGAAATAATTTTAAAAATTATATTAAATAAACATGTTTCGAGGGGAGACAACACTGTAAACAGTCTGTTTTTTTAGCAGTGAAAATTGAAAACTTATTTGCAGCCACTGTAGCTCTTTTCGGAGCAGGAAACCGTACCCTGAAACAAGATTTTTTTGAAAGGCCAGGTAAAAACCTACAAAATTCATACAGTTTTGATTATGAAAAATGTGCATGGATCATGTCTTCATGGGTGTGCACTTGACCTGATTCAATCTCCCATAGATTGAGGAGGAAAGGACGATAACTCTGTCTGTATGGGAGATTGGACCTGATTTCAAGTTTTTTATGTTAAAATTATACTTATTTTCCCCCATGTTCCTTGGATGAAATTTTTATAATATATTAAAAGTACACATTATTTTTATTTCATTATAAACTAGAGAACATTCTGATTCCAGTGATATCTAGTTTTATACAAGTATCTTTATTAATCAGTCCACCAGTAAGGGTCACATATGCATGGTCCCTCAAAACATGACGTCATAGAAAAAAACTGTTGATTGCACCCATATTTAAGTTATTGGGATTAGAACATGATTCAACAAAATATATAACTATGGACTGACCATAAATTCTTGTTTACCGTAACCACATGGAATCGGTTACAAACCCGAATCTCAATACAAAGAAAGTAAGAGGATTGTTAGAGTCAACTTGTTTTCCATTTCTTCCCAAACCTATGAAAACAGCTTGCTTTGCTACGGGATTGTGCGGTCAAGTGGTAAACTTGAATAACAATTAATAAATAGACTATGTCGTAACTTAAGCGTTCTAATTTTCTGTTTCTCTGCAGCCATTCAAGGTTTTTCAGAAAACAAACAATGCTTAACTCACGTCACAGTAAGTTTATTAAAATGAAAATAGAATGAGTTTGTTGAAACAAAGAAGATGAGAATGTAAAATTGATTGATAACACGTAGGTTTACCGTAACCGTATATTGTATCGGATAAAGGTATGCCCAAGTGTTATATATACATGGTTTACCGTAACAATCGAATGGACAAAAAAAAAACATCCTTGAAATCACAACAAGATCCTATAACGGAGCCTGTTGCGATTTCAAGGATGCTTGGGTATTTAAAACTGACCCAAGGCAAGACGGACTGAGATGGCATCAGCACGTTTTTCAACAGAGGGTTCAAGCATGGAGGAGACGAGGGATTTTACGATGTCGCTAGTGTTTTCGGGGAAAGAGAGGGTGTTTGAGATTTGAGCTTTGACCATAGAGGTTGCGTCACTATCGGAGAATGGGAAAGCTCCGAAGAGCATGACGTAAAGCATAACTCCCATACTCCACATGTCGGCTTTCATGGTATTGTGTTCCATTCCCATAATGACTTCGGGGGCAGCGTATGGGAGGGTTCCACAAAATTCTTCAGATTCGGCAACAATAACGGTTGATTTGGCAAATCCAAAATCAGCCAGTTTGACACATCCATTAGATAACAAGACGTTTTCTAATTTAATGTCATTGTGGGCGATTCCATTTGAGTGGCAGTATTCGACTGCTTTGACAACTTGAGAGAAGACAGAGAGGGTGGCTTCAACGGACATGAGGCCGTTTTTCATTATGTATTCAAAAACATCTCCGAATTCAGCGAATTCCATCAAAACGAAGGCAAATTCTTCGGCTTCGATGATTTCAATGGCTTCGACAATGTTTTCGTGTTTGAGGCTGAGGAAAGCTTCAAACTCAGTAGAGGTTTTGAGGACTTTTTTAATTGCAACTTTACCGAATACTTCGCTAGAGGCGGAGAAAACTTCTTCAGTTAGGGCTACAACGTTTGAAAGTCCACTGTTCAATAAAAGTTCCATTTTAAATTGGCGTGGATTTAGTGTAATAAAGGTATCAAAATACTGAAATTCACGCCTTATATAGAGATATGGCTGCTACGGACTGTTCCAATGATTGATGCTGAAGGGTGGAAAGTTCAAATAAATGCTTTCTTACACAATGAAACAGTACATTATTGAACAATCTCCCCTTTTCATTAATGGTAACTACTCTTGCAAACGGTAAACAAAGTAATTGGTTGTACAAGGGCATTTATCTTATAAGTTTACCGTGTTGCCTTTAACTGTCATGTTTACCGTAACCATAAACTTATACGATAAAGGTTTACCGTAACCGAACAAGTTATTATACAGTTCAGTTTACCGTATCCTAGTATGCAATGTTTACCACAGCAAGCTAAGTGTAAACCGATGAAATCATTTTCTATGTGCTTTTAATATATTTAAGTTATTGGGATTAGAACATGATTCAACAAAATATATAACTATGGACTGACCATAAATTCTTGTTTACCGTAACCACATGGAATCGGTTACAAACCCGAATCTCAATACAAAGAAAGTAAGAGGATTGTTAGAGTCAACTTGTTTTCCATTTCTTCCCAAACCTATGAAAACAGCTTGCTTTGCTACGGGATTGTGCGGTCAAGTGGTAAACTTGAATAACAATTAATAAATAGACTATGTCGTAACTTGAGCGTTCTAATTTTCTGTTTCTCTGCAGCCATTCAAGGTTTTTCAGAAAACAAACAATGCTTAACTCACGTCACAGTAAGTTTATTAAAATGAAAATAGAATGAGTTTGTTGAAACAAAGAAGATGAGAATGTAAAATTGATTGATAACACGTAGGTTTACCGTAACCGTATATTGTATCGGATAAAGGTATGCCCAAGTGTTATATATACATGGTTTACCGTAACAATCGAATGGACAAAAAAAAAACATCCTTGAAATCACAACAAGATCCTATAACGGAGCCTGTTGCGATTTCAAGGATGCTTGGGTATTTAAAACTGACCCAAGGCAAGACGGACTGAGATGGCATCAGCACGTTTTTCAACAGAGGGTTCAAGCATGGAGGAGACGAGGGATTTTACGATGTCGCTAGTGTTTTCGGGGAAAGAGAGGGTGTTTGAGATTTGAGCTTTGACCATAGAGGTTGCGTCACTATCGGAGAATGGGAAAGCTCCGAAGAGCATGACGTAAAGCATAACTCCCATACTCCACATGTCGGCTTTCATGGTATTGTGTTCCATTCCCATAATGACTTCGGGGGCAGCGTATGGGAGGGTTCCACAAAATTCTTCAGATTCGGCAACAATAACGGTTGATTTGGCAAATCCAAAATCAGCCAGTTTGACACATCCATTAGATAACAAGACGTTTTCTAATTTAATGTCATTGTGGGCGATTCCATTTGAGTGGCAGTATTCGACTGCTTTGACAACTTGAGAGAAGACAGAGAGGGTGGCTTCAACGGACATGAGGCCGTTTTTCATTATGTATTCAAAAACATCTCCGAATTCAGCGAATTCCATCAAAACGAAGGCAAATTCTTCGGCTTCGATGATTTCAATGGCTTCGACAATGTTTTCGTGTTTGAGGCTGAGGAAAGCTTCAAACTCAGTAGAGGTTTTGAGGACTTTTTTAATTGCAACTTTACCGAATACTTCGCTAGAGGCGGAGAAAACTTCTTCAGTTAGGGCTACAACGTTTGAAAGTCCACTGTTCAATAAAAGTTCCATTTTAAATTGGCGTGGATTTAGTGTAATAAAGGTATCAAAATACTGAAATTCACGCCTTATATAGAGATATGGCTGCTACGGACTGTTCCAATGATTGATGCTGAAGGGTGGAAAGTTCAAATAAATGCTTTCTTACACAATGAAACAGTACATTATTGAACAATCTCCCCTTTTCATTAATGGTAACTACTCTTGCAAACGGTAAACAAAGTAATTGGTTGTACAAGGGCATTTATCTTATAAGTTTACCGTGTTGCCTTTAACTGTCATGTTTACCGTAACCATAAACTTATACGATAAAGGTTTACCGTAACCGAACAAGTTATTATACAGTTCAGTTTACCGTATCCTAGTATGCAATGTTTACCACAGCAAGCTAAGTGTAAACCGATGAAATCATTTTCTATGTGCTTTTAATATATTTAAGTTATTGGGATTAGAACATGATTCAACAAAATATATAACTATGGACTGACCATAAATTCTTGTTTACCGTAACCACATGGAATCGGTTACAAACCCGAATCTCAATACAAAGAAAGTAAGAGGATTGTTAGAGTCAACTTGTTTTCCATTTCTTCCCAAACCTATGAAAACAGCTTGCTTTGCTACGGGATTGTGCGGTCAAGTGGTAAACTTGAATAACAATTAATAAATAGACTATGTCGTAACTTGAGCGTTCTAATTTTCTGTTTCTCTGCAGCCATTCAAGGTTTTTCAGAAAACAAACAATGCTTAACTCACGTCACAGTAAGTTTATTAAAATGAAAATAGAATGAGTTTGTTGAAACAAAGAAGATGAGAATGTAAAATTGATTGATAACACGTAGATTTACCGTAACCGTATATTGTATCGGATAAAGGTATGCCCAAGTGTTATATATACATGGTTTACCGTAACAATCGAATGGACAAAAAAAAAAACATCCTTGAAATCACAACAAGATCCTATAACGGAGCCTGTTGCGATTTCAAGGATGCTTGGGTATTTAAAACTGACCCAAGGCAAGACGGACTGAGATGGCATCAGCACGTTTTTCAACAGAGGGTTCAAGCATGGAGGAGACGAGGGATTTTACGATGTCGCTAGTGTTTTCGGGGAAAGAGAGGGTGTTTGAGATTTGAGCTTTGACCATAGAGGTTGCGTCACTATCGGAGAATGGGAAAGCTCCGAAGAGCATGACGTAAAGCATAACTCCCATACTCCACATGTCGGCTTTCATGGTATTGTGTTCCATTCCCATAATGACTTCGGGGGCAGCGTATGGGAGGGTTCCACAAAATTCTTCAGATTAGGCAACAATAACGGTTGATTTGGCAAATCCAAAATCAGCCAGTTTGACACATCCATTAGATAACAAGACGTTTTCTAATTTAATGTCATTGTGGGCGATTCCATTTGAGTGGCAGTATTCGACTGCTTTGACAACTTGAGAGAAGACAGAGAGGGTGGCTTCAACGGACATGAGGCCGTTTTTCATTATGTATTCAAAAACATCTCCGAATTCAGCGAATTCCATCAAAACGAAGGCAAATTCTTCGGCTTCGATGATTTCAATGGCTTCGACAATGTTTTCGTGTTTGAGGCTGAGGAAAGCTTCAAACTCAGTAGAGGTTTTGAGGACTTTTTTAATTGCAACTTTACCGAATACTTCGCTAGAGGCGGAGAAAACTTCTTCAGTTAGGGCTACAACGTTTGAAAGTCCACTGTTCAATAAAAGTTCCATTTTAAATTGGCGTGGATTTAGTGTAATAAAGGTATCAAAATACTGAAATTCACGCCTTATATAGAGATATGGCTGCTACGGACTGTTCCAATGATTGATGCTGAAGGGTGGAAAGTTCAAATAAATGCTTTCTTACACAATGAAACAGTACATTATTGAACAATCTCCCCTTTTCATTAATGGTAACTACTCTTGCAAACGGTAAACAAAGTAATTGGTTGTACAAGGGCATTTATCTTATAAGTTTACCGTGTTGCCTTTAACTGTCATGTTTACCGTAACCATAAACTTATACGATAAAGGTTTACCGTAACCGAACAAGTTATTATACAGTTCAGTTTACCGTATCCTAGTATGCAATGTTTACCACAGCAAGCTAAGTGTAAACCGATGAAATCATTTTCTATGTGCTTTTAATATATTTAAGTTATTGGGATTAGAACATGATTCAACAAAATATATAACTATGGACTGACCATAAATTCTTGTTTACCGTAACCACATGGAATCGGTTACAAACCCGAATCTCAATACAAAGAAAGTAAGAGGATTGTTAGAGTCAACTTGTTTTCCATTTCTTCCCAAACCTATGAAAACAGCTTGCTTTGCTACGGGATTGTGCGGTCAAGTGGTAAACTTGAATAACAATTAATAAATACTTGAGCGTTCTAATTTTCTGTTTCTCTGCAGCCATTCAAGGTTTTTCAGAAAACAAACAATGCTTAACTCACGTCACAGTAAGTTTATTAAAATGAAAATAGAATGAGTTTGTTGAAACAAAGAAGATGAGAATGTAAAATTGATTGATAACACGTAGGTTTACCGTAACCGTATATTGTATCGGATAAAGGTATGCCCAAGTGTTATATATACATGGTTTACCGTAACAATCGAATGGACAAAAAAAAAACATCCTTGAAATCACAACAAGATCCTATAACGGAGCCTGTTGCGATTTCAAGGATGCTTGGGTATTTAAAACTGACCCAAGGCAAGACGGACTGAGATGGCATCAGCACGTTTTTCAACAGAGGGTTCAAGCATGGAGGAGACGAGGGATTTTACGATGTCGCTAGTGTTTTCGGGGAAAGAGAGGGTGTTTGAGATTTGAGCTTTGACCATAGAGGTTGCGTCACTATCGGAGAATGGGAAAGCTCCGAAGAGCATGACGTAAAGCATAACTCCCATACTCCACATGTCGGCTTTCATGGTATTGTGTTCCATTCCCATAATGACTTCGGGGGCAGCGTATGGGAGGGTTCCACAAAATTCTTCAGATTCGGCAACAATAACGGTTGATTTGGCAAATCCAAAATCAGCCAGTTTGACACATCCATTAGATAACAAGACGTTTTCTAATTTAATGTCATTGTGGGCGATTCCATTTGAGTGGCAGTATTCGACTGCTTTGACAACTTGAGAGAAGACAGAGAGGGTGGCTTCAACGGACATGAGGCCGTTTTTCATTATGTATTCAAAAACATCTCCGAATTCAGCGAATTCCATCAAAACGAAGGCAAATTCTTCGGCTTCGATGATTTCAATGGCTTCGACAATGTTTTCGTGTTTGAGGCTGAGGAAAGCTTCAAACTCAGTAGAGGTTTTGAGGACTTTTTTAATTGCAACTTTACCGAATACTTCGCTAGAGGCGGAGAAAACTTCTTCAGTTAGGGCTACAACGTTTGAAAGTCCACTGTTCAATAAAAGTTCCATTTTAAATTGGCGTGGATTTAGTGTAATAAAGGTATCAAAATACTGAAATTCACGCCTTATATAGAGATATGGCTGCTACGGACTGTTCCAATGATTGATGCTGAAGGGTGGAAAGTTCAAATAAATGCTTTCTTACACAATGAAACAGTACATTATTGAACAATCTCCCCTTTTCATTAATGGTAACTACTCTTGCAAACGGTAAACAAAGTAATTGGTTGTACAAGGGCATTTATCTTATAAGTTTACCGTGTTGCCTTTAACTGTCATGTTTACCGTAACCATAAACTTATACGATAAAGGTTTACCGTAACCGAACAAGTTATTATACAGTTCAGTTTACCGTATCCTCGTATGCAATGTTTACCACAGCAAGCTAAGTGTAAACCGATGAAATCATTTTCTATGTGCTTTTAATATATTTAAGTTATTGGGATTAGAACATGATTCAACAAAATATATAACTATGGACTGACCATAAATTCTTGTTTACCGTAACCACATGGAATCGGTTACAAACCCGAATCTCAATACAAAGAAAGTAAGAGGATTGTTAGAGTCAACTTGTTTTCCATTTCTTCCCAAACCTATGAAAACAGCTTGCTTTGCTACGGGATTGTGCGGTCAAGTGGTAAACTTGAATAACAATTAATAAATACTTGAGCGTTCTAATTTTCTGTTTCTCTGCAGCCATTCAAGGTTTTTCAGAAAACAAACAATGCTTAACTCACGTCACAGTAAGTTTATTAAAATGAAAATAGAATGAGTTTGTTGAAACAAAGAAGATGAGAATGTAAAATTGATTGATAACACGTAGGTTTACCGTAACCGTATATTGTATCGGATAAAGGTATGCCCAAGTGTTATATATACATGGTTTACCGTAACAATCGAATGGACAAAAAAAAAACATCCTTGAAATCACAACAAGATCCTATAACGGAGCCTGTTGCGATTTCAAGGATGCTTGGGTATTTAAAACTGACCCAAGGCAAGACGGACTGAGATGGCATCAGCACGTTTTTCAACAGAGGGTTCAAGCATGGAGGAGACGAGGGATTTTACGATGTCGCTAGTGTTTTCGGGGAAAGAGAGGGTGTTTGAGATTTGAGCTTTGACCATAGAGGTTGCGTCACTATCGGAGAATGGGAAAGCTCCGAAGAGCATGACGTAAAGCATAACTCCCATACTCCACATGTCGGCTTTCATGGTATTGTGTTCCATTCCCATAATGACTTCGGGGGCAGCGTATGGGAGGGTTCCACAAAATTCTTCAGATTCGGCAACAATAACGGTTGATTTGGCAAATCCAAAATCAGCCAGTTTGACACATCCATTAGATAACAAGACGTTTTCTAATTTAATGTCATTGTGGGCGATTCCATTTGAGTGGCAGTATTCGACTGCTTTGACAACTTGAGAGAAGACAGAGAGGGTGGCTTCAACGGACATGAGGCCGTTTTTCATTATGTATTCAAAAACATCTCCGAATTCAGCGAATTCCATCAAAACGAAGGCAAATTCTTCGGCTTCGATGATTTCAATGGCTTCGACAATGTTTTCGTGTTTGAGGCTGAGGAAAGCTTCAAACTCAGTAGAGGTTTTGAGGACTTTTTTAATTGCAACTTTACCGAATACTTCGCTAGAGGCGGAGAAAACTTCTTCAGTTAGGGCTACAACGTTTGAAAGTCCACTGTTCAATAAAAGTTCCATTTTAAATTGGCGTGGATTTAGTGTAATAAAGGTATCAAAATACTGAAATTCACGCCTTATATAGAGATATGGCTGCTACGGACTGTTCCAATGATTGATGCTGAAGGGTGGAAAGTTCAAATAAATGCTTTCTTACACAATGAAACAGTACATTATTGAACAATCTCCCCTTTTCATTAATGGTAACTACTCTTGCAAACGGTAAACAAAGTAATTGGTTGTACAAGGGCATTTATCTTATAAGTTTACCGTGTTGCCTTTAACTGTCATGTTTACCGTAACCATAAACTTATACGATAAAGGTTTACCGTAACCGAACAAGTTATTATACAGTTCAGTTTACCGTATCCTAGTATGCAATGTTTACCACAGCAAGCTAAGTGTAAACCGATGAAATCATTTTCTATGTGCTTTTAATATATTTAAGTTATTGGGATTAGAACATGATTCAACAAAATATATAACTATGGACTGACCATAAATTCTTGTTTACCGTAACCACATGGAATCGGTTACAAACCCGAATCTCAATACAAAGAAAGTAAGAGGATTGTTAGAGTCAACTTGTTTTCCATTTCTTCCCAAACCTATGAAAACAGCTTGCTTTGCTACGGGATTGTGCGGTCAAGTGGTAAACTTGAATAACAATTAATAAATAGACTATGTCGTAACTTGAGCGTTCTAATTTTCTGTTTCTCTGCAGCCATTCAAGGTTTTTCAGAAAACAAACAATGCTTAACTCACGTCACAGTAAGTTTATTAAAATGAAAATAGAATGAGTTTGTTGAAACAAAGAAGATGAGAATGTAAAATTGATTGATAACACGTAGGTTTACCGTAACCGTATATTGTATCGGATAAAGGTATGCCCAAGTGTTATATATACATGGTTTACCGTAACAATCGAATGGACAAAAAAAAAACATCCTTGAAATCACAACAAGATCCTATAACGGAGCCTGTTGCGATTTCAAGGATGCTTGGGTATTTAAAACTGACCCAAGGCAAGACGGACTGAGATGGCATCAGCACGTTTTTCAACAGAGGGTTCAAGCATGGAGGAGACGAGGGATTTTACGATGTCGCTAGTGTTTTCGGGGAAAGAGAGGGTGTTTGAGATTTGAGCTTTGACCATAGAGGTTGCGTCACTATCGGAGAATGGGAAAGCTCCGAAGAGCATGACGTAAAGCATAACTCCCATACTCCACATGTCGGCTTTCATGGTATTGTGTTCCATTCCCATAATGACTTCGGGGGCAGCGTATGGGAGGGTTCCACAAAATTCTTCAGATTCGGCAACAATAACGGTTGATTTGGCAAATCCAAAATCAGCCAGTTTGACACATCCATTAGATAACAAGACGTTTTCTAATTTAATGTCATTGTGGGCGATTCCATTTGAGTGGCAGTATTCGACTGCTTTGACAACTTGAGAGAAGACAGAGAGGGTGGCTTCAACGGACATGAGGCCGTTTTTCATTATGTATTCAAAAACATCTCCGAATTCAGCGAATTCCATCAAAACGAAGGCAAATTCTTCGGCTTCGATGATTTCAATGGCTTCGACAATGTTTTCGTGTTTGAGGCTGAGGAAAGCTTCAAACTCAGTAGAGGTTTTGAGGACTTTTTTAATTGCAACTTTACCGAATACTTCGCTAGAGGCGGAGAAAACTTCTTCAGTTAGGGCTACAACGTTTGAAAGTCCACTGTTCAATAAAAGTTCCATTTTAAATTGGCGTGGATTTAGTGTAATAAAGGTATCAAAATACTGAAATTCACGCCTTATATAGAGATATGGCTGCTACGGACTGTTCCAATGATTGATGCTGAAGGGTGGAAAGTTCAAATAAATGCTTTCTTACACAATGAAACAGTACATTATTGAACAATCTCCCCTTTTCATTAATGGTAACTACTCTTGCAAACGGTAAACAAAGTAATTGGTTGTACAAGGGCATTTATCTTATAAGTTTACCGTGTTGCCTTTAACTGTCATGTTTACCGTAACCATAAACTTATACGATAAAGGTTTACCGTAACCGAACAAGTTATTATACAGTTCAGTTTACCGTATCCTAGTATGCAATGTTTACCACAGCAAGCTAAGTGTAAACCGATGAAATCATTTTCTATGTGCTTTTAATATATTTAAGTTATTGGGATTAGAACATGATTCAACAAAATATATAACTATGGACTGACCATAAATTCTTGTTTACCGTAACCACATGGAATCGGTTACAAACCCGAATCTCAATACAAAGAAAGTAAGAGGATTGTTAGAGTCAACTTGTTTTCCATTTCTTCCCAAACCTATGAAAACAGCTTGCTTTGCTACGGGATTGTGCGGTCAAGTGGTAAACTTGAATAACAATTAATAAATACTTGAGCGTTCTAATTTTCTGTTTCTCTGCAGCCATTCAAGGTTTTTCAGAAAACAAACAATGCTTAACTCACGTCACAGTAAGTTTATTAAAATGAAAATAGAATGAGTTTGTTGAAACAAAGAAGATGAGAATGTAAAATTGATTGATAACACGTAGGTTTACCGTAACCGTATATTGTATCGGATAAAGGTATGCCCAAGTGTTATATATACATGGTTTACCGTAACAATCGAATGGACAAAAAAAAAAACATCCTTGAAATCACAACAAGATCCTATAACGGAGCCTGTTGCGATTTCAAGGATGCTTGGGTATTTAAAACTGACCCAAGGCAAGACGGACTGAGATGGCATCAGCACGTTTTTCAACAGAGGGTTCAAGCATGGAGGAGACGAGGGATTTTACGATGTCGCTAGTGTTTTCGGGGAAAGAGAGGGTGTTTGAGATTTGAGCTTTGACCATAGAGGTTGCGTCACTATCGGAGAATGGGAAAGCTCCGAAGAGCATGACGTAAAGCATAACTCCCATACTCCACATGTCGGCTTTCATGGTATTGTGTTCCATTCCCATAATGACTTCGGGGGCAGCGTATGGGAGGGTTCCACAAAATTCTTCAGATTCGGCAACAATAACGGTTGATTTGGCAAATCCAAAATCAGCCAGTTTGACACATCCATTAGATAACAAGACGTTTTCTAATTTAATGTCATTGTGGGCGATTCCATTTGAGTGGCAGTATTCGACTGCTTTGACACAGAGAGGGTGGCTTCAACGGACATGAGGCCGTTTTTCATTATGTATTCAAAAACATCTCCGAATTCAGCGAATTCCATCAAAACGAAGGCAAATTCTTCGGCTTCGATGATTTCAATGGCTTCGACAATGTTTTCGTGTTTGAGGCTGAGGAAAGCTTCAAACTCAGTAGAGGTTTTGAGGACTTTTTTAATTGCAACTTTACCGAATACTTCGCTAGAGGCGGAGAAAACTTCTTCAGTTAGGGCTACAACGTTTGAAAGTCCACTGTTCAATAAAAGTTCCATTTTAAATTGGCGTGGATTTAGTGTAATAAAGGTATCAAAATACTGAAATTCACGCCTTATATAGAGATATGGCTGCTACGGACTGTTCCAATGATTGATGCTGAAGGGTGGAAAGTTCAAATAAATGCTTTCTTACACAATGAAACAGTACATTATTGAACAATCTCCCCTTTTCATTATTGGTAACTACTCTTGCAAACGGTAAACAAAGTAATTGGTTGTACAAGGGCATTTATCTTATAAGTTTACCGTGTTGCCTTTAACTGTCATGTTTACCGTAACCATAAACTTATACGATAAAGGTTTACCGTAACCGAACAAGTTATTATACAGTTCAGTTTACCGTATCCTCGTATGCAATGTTTACCACAGCAAGCTAAGTGTAAACCGATGAAATCATTTTCTATGTGCTTTTAATATATTTAAGTTATTGGGATTAGAACATGATTCAACAAAATATATAACTATGGACTGACCATAAATTCTTGTTTACCGTAACCACATGGAATCGGTTACAAACCCGAATCTCAATACAAAGAAAGTAAGTGGATTGTTAGAGTCAACTTGTTTTCCATTTCTTCCCAAACCTATGAAAACAGCTTGCTTTGCTACGGGATTGTGCGGTCAAGTGGTAAACTTGAATAACAATTAATAAATAGACTATGTCGTAACTTGAGCGTTCTAATTTTCTGTTTCTCTGCAGCCATTCAAGGTTTTTCAGAAAACAAACAATGCTTAACTCACGTCACAGTAAGTTTATTAAAATGAAAATAGAATGAGTTTGTTGAAACAAAGAAGATGAGAATGTAAAATTGATTGATAACACGTAGGTTTACCGTAACCGTATATTGTATCGGATAAAGGTATGCCCAAGTGTTATATATACATGGTTTACCGTAACAATCGAATGGACAAAAAAAAAACATCCTTGAAATCACAACAAGATCCTATAACGGAGCCTGTTGCGATTTCAAGGATGCTTGGGTATTTAAAACTGACCCAAGGCAAGACGGACTGAGATGGCATCAGCACGTTTTTCAACAGAGGGTTCAAGCATGGAGGAGACGAGGGATTTTACGATGTCGCTAGTGTTTTCGGGGAAAGAGAGGGTGTTTGAGATTTGAGCTTTGACCATAGAGGTTGCGTCACTATCGGAGAATGGGAAAGCTCCGAAGAGCATGACGTAAAGCATAACTCCCATACTCCACATGTCGGCTTTCATGGTATTGTGTTCCATTCCCATAATGACTTCGGGGGCAGCGTATGGGAGGGTTCCACAAAATTCTTCAGATTCGGCAACAATAACGGTTGATTTGGCAAATCCAAAATCAGCCAGTTTGACACATCCATTAGATAACAAGACGTTTTCTAATTTAATGTCATTGTGGGCGATTCCATTTGAGTGGCAGTATTCGACTGCTTTGACAACTTGAGAGAAGACAGAGAGGGTGGCTTCAACGGACATGAGGCCGTTTTTCATTATGTATTCAAAAACATCTCCGAATTCAGCGAATTCCATCAAAACGAAGGCAAATTCTTCGGCTTCGATGATTTCAATGGCTTCGACAATGTTTTCGTGTTTGAGGCTGAGGAAAGCTTCAAACTCAGTAGAGGTTTTGAGGACTTTTTTAATTGCAACTTTACCGAATACTTCGCTAGAGGCGGAGAAAACTTCTTCAGTTAGGGCTACAACGTTTGAAAGTCCACTGTTCAATAAAAGTTCCATTTTAAATTGGCGTGGATTTAGTGTAATAAAGGTATCAAAATACTGAAATTCACGCCTTATATAGAGATATGGCTGCTACGGACTGTTCCAATGATTGATGCTGAAGGGTGGAAAGTTCAAATAAATGCTTTCTTACACAATGAAACAGTACATTATTGAACAATCTCCCCTTTTCATTAATGGTAACTACTCTTGCAAACGGTAAACAAAGTAATTGGTTGTACAAGGGCATTTATCTTATAAGTTTACCGTGTTGCCTTTAACTGTCATGTTTACCGTAACCATAAACTTATACGATAAAGGTTTACCGTAACCGAACAAGTTATTATACAGTTCAGTTTACCGTATCCTCGTATGCAATGTTTACCACAGCAAGCTAAGTGTAAACCGATGAAATCATTTTCTATGTGCTTTTAATATATTTAAGTTATTGGGATTAGAACATGATTCAACAAAATATATAACTATGGACTGACCATAAATTCTTGTTTACCGTAACCACATGGAATCGGTTACAAACCCGAATCTCAATACAAAGAAAGTAAGAGGATTGTTAGAGTCAACTTGTTTTCCATTTCTTCCCAAACCTATGAAAACAGCTTGCTTTGCTACGGGATTGTGCGGTCAAGTGGTAAACTTGAATAACAATTAATAAATAGACTATGTCGTAACTTGA
Organism: Mytilus trossulus; assembly: GCF_036588685.1. Taxonomy (NCBI): domain Eukaryota; kingdom Metazoa; phylum Mollusca; class Bivalvia; order Mytilida; family Mytilidae; genus Mytilus; species Mytilus trossulus. Next base: position 26,014,473 of record NC_086373.1, on the reverse strand, counting down.
GCGTTCTAATTTTCTGTTTCTCTGCAGCCATTCAAGGTTTTTCAGAAAACAAACAATGCTTAACTCACGTCACAGTAAGTTTATTAAAATGAAAATAGAATGAGTTTGTTGAAACAAAGAAGATGAGAATGTAAAATTGATTGATAACACTTAGGTTTACCGTAACCGTATATTGTATCGGATAAAGGTATGCCCAAGTGTTATATATACATGGTTTACCGTAACAATCGAATGGACAAAAAAAAACATCCTTGAAATCACAACAAGATCCTATAACGGAGCCTGTTGCGATTTCAAGGATGCTTGGGTATTTAAAACTGACCCAATGCAAGACGGACTGAGATGGCATCAGCACGTTTTTCAACAGAGGGTTCAAGCATGGAGGAGACGAGGGATTTTACGATGTCGCTAGTGTTTTCGGGGAAAGAGAGGGTGTTTGAGATTTGAGCTTTGACCATAGAGGTTGCGTCACTATCGGAGAATGGGAAAGCTCCGAAGAGCATGACGTAAAGCATAACTCCCATACTCCACATGTCGGCTTTCATGGTATTGTGTTCCATTCCCATAATGACTTCGGGGGCAGCGTATGGGAGGGTTCCACAAAATTCTTCAGATTCGGCAACAATAACGGTTGATTTGGCAAATCCAAAATCAGCCAGTTTGACACATCCATTAGATAACAAGACGTTTTCTAATTTAATGTCATTGTGGGCGATTCCATTTGAGTGGCAGTATTCGACTGCTTTGACAACTTGAGAGAAGACAGAGAGGGTGGCTTCAACGGACATGAGGCCGTTTTTCATTATGTATTCAAAAACATCTCCGAATTCAGCGAATTCCATCAAAACGAAGGCAAATTCTTCGGCTTCGATGATTTCAATGGCTTCGACAATGTTTTCGTGTTTGAGGCTGAGGAAAGCTTCAAACTCAGTAGAGGTTTTGAGGACTTTTTTAATTGCAACTTTACCGAATACTTCGCTAGAGGCGGAGAAAACTTCTTCAGTTAGGGCTACAACGTTTGAAAGTCCACTGTTCAATAAAAGTTCCATTTTAAATTGGCGTGGATTTAGTGTAATAAAGGTATCAAAATACTGAAATTCACGCCTTATATAGAGATATGGCTGCTACGGACTGTTCCAATGATTGATGCTGAAGGGTGGAAAGTTCAAATAAATGCTTTCTTACACAATGAAACAGTACATTATTGAACAATCTCCCCTTTTCATTAATGGTAACTACTCTTGCAAACGGTAAACAAAGTAATTGGTTGTACAAGGGCATTTATCTTATAAGTTTACCGTGTCATGTTTACCGTAACCATAAACTTATACGATAAAGGTTTACCGTAACCGAACAAGTTATTATACAGTTCAGTTTACCGTATCCTCGTATGCAATGTTTACCACAGCAAGCTAAGTGTAAACCGATGAAATCATTTTCTATGTGCTTTTAATATATTTAAGTTATTGGGATTAGAACATGATTCAACAAAATATATAACTATGGACTGACCATAAATTCTTGTTTACCGTAACCACATGGAATCGGTTACAAACCCGAATCTCAATACAAAGAAAGTAAGAGGATTGTTAGAGTCAACTTGTTTTCCATTTCTTCCCAAACCTATGAAAACAGCTTGCTTTGCTACGGGATTGCGCGGTCAAGTGGTAAACTTGAATAACAATTAATAAATAGACTATGTCGTAACTTGAGCGTTCTAATTTTCTGTTTCTCTGCAGCCATTCAAGGTTTTTCAGAAAACAAACAATGCTTAACTCACGTCACAGTAAGTTTATTAAAATGAAAATAGAATGAGTTTGTTGAAACAAAGAAGATGAGAATGTAAAATTGATTGATAACACTTAGGTTTACCGTAACCGTATATTGTATCGGATAAAGGTATGCCCAAGTGTTATATATACATGGTTTACCGTAACAATCGAATGGACAAAAAAAAAACATCCTTGAAATCACAACAAGATCCTATAACGGAGCCTGTTGCGATTTCAAGGATGCTTGGGTATTTAAAACTGACCCAAGGCAAGACGGACTGAGATGGCATCAGCACGTTTTTCAACAGAGGGTTCAAGCATGGAGGAGACGAGGGATTTTACGATGTCGCTAGTGTTTTCGGGGAAAGAGAGGGTGTTTGAGATTTGAGCTTTGACCATAGAGGTTGCGTCACTATCGGAGAATGGGAAAGCTCCGAAGAGCATGACGTAAAGCATAACTCCCATACTCCACATGTCGGCTTTCATGGTATTGTGTTCCATTCCCATAATGACTTCGGGGGCAGCGTATGGGAGGGTTCCACAAAATTCTTCAGATTCGGCAACAATAACGGTTGATTTGGCAAATCCAAAATCAGCCAGTTTGACACATCCATTAGATAACAAGACGTTTTCTAATTTAATGTCATTGTGGGCGATTCCATTTGAGTGGCAGTATTCGACTGCTTTGACAACTTGAGAGAAGACAGAGAGGGTGGCTTCAACGGACATGAGGCCGTTTTTCATTATGTATTCAAAAACATCTCCGAATTCAGCGAATTCCATCAAAACGAAGGCAAATTCTTCGGCTTCGATGATTTCAATGGCTTCGACAATGTTTTCGTGTTTGAGGCTGAGGAAAGCTTCAAACTCAGTAGAGGTTTTGAGGACTTTTTTAATTGCAACTTTACCGAATACTTCGCTAGAGGCGGAGAAAACTTCTTCAGTTAGGGCTACAACGTTTGAAAGTCCACTGTTCAATAAAAGTTCCATTTTAAATTGGCGTGGATTTAGTGTAATAAAGGTATCAAAATACTGAAATTCACGCCTTATATAGAGATATGGCTGCTACGGACTGTTCCAATGATTGATGCTGAAGGGTGGAAAGTTCAAATAAATGCTTTCTTACACAATGAAACAGTACATTATTGAACAATCTCCCCTTTTCATTAATGGTAACTACTCTTGCAAACGGTAAACAAAGTAATTGGTTGTACAAGGGCATTTATCTTATAAGTTTACCGTGTTGCCTTTAACTGTCATGTTTACCGTAACCATAAACTTATACGATAAAGGTTTACCGTAACCGAACAAGTTATTATACAGTTCAGTTTACCGTATCCTCGTATGCAATGTTTACCACAGCAAGCTAAGTGTAAACCGATGAAATCATTTTCTATGTGCTTTTAATATATTTAAGTTATTGGGATTAGAACATGATTCAACAAAATATATAACTATGGACTGACCATAAATTCTTGTTTACCGTAACCACATGGAATCGGTTACAAACCCGAATCTCAATACAAAGAAAGTAAGAGGATTGTTAGAGTCAACTTGTTTTCCATTTCTTCCCAAACCTATGAAAACAGCTTGCTTTGCTACGGGATTGTGCGGTCAAGTGGTAAACTTGAATAACAATTAATAAATAGACTATGTCGTAACTTGAGCGTTCTAATTTTCTGTTTCTCTGCAGCCATTCAAGGTTTTTCAGAAAACAAACAATGCTTAACTCACGTCACAGTAAGTTTATTAAAATGAAAATAGAATGAGTTTGTTGAAACAAAGAAGATGAGAATGTAAAATTGATTGATAACACGTAGGTTTACCGTAACCGTATATTGTATCGGATAAAGGTATGCCCAAGTGTTATATATACATGGTTTACCGTAACAATCGAATGGACAAAAAAAAAAACATCCTTGAAATCACAACAAGATCCTATAACGGAGCCTGTTGCGATTTCAAGGATGCTTGGGTATTTAAAACTGACCCAAGGCAAGACGGACTGAGATGGCATCAGCACGTTTTTCAACAGAGGGTTCAAGCATGGAGGAGACGAGGGATTTTACGATGTCGCTAGTGTTTTCGGGGAAAGAGAGGGTGTTTGAGATTTGAGCTTTGACCATAGAGGTTGCGTCACTATCGGAGAATGGGAAAGCTCCGAAGAGCATGACGTAAAGCATAACTCCCATACTCCACATGTCGGCTTTCATGGTATTGTGTTCCATTCCCATAATGACTTCGGGGGCAGCGTATGGGAGGGTTCCACAAAATTCTTCAGATTCGGCAACAATAACGGTTGATTTGGCAAATCCAAAATCAGCCAGTTTGACACATCCATTAGATAACAAGACGTTTTCTAATTTAATGTCATTGTGGGCGATTCCATTTGAGTGGCGGTATTCGACTGCTTTGACAACTTGAGAGAAGACAGAGAGGGTGGCTTCAACGGACATGAGGCCGTTTTTCATTATGTATTCAAAAACATCTCCGAATTCAGCGAATTCCATCAAAACGAAGGCAAATTCTTCGGCTTCGATGATTTCAATGGCTTCGACAATGTTTTCGTGTTTGAGGCTGAGGAAAGCTTCAAACTCAGTAGAGGTTTTGAGGACTTTTTTAATTGCAACTTTACCGAATACTTCGCTAGAGGCGGAGAAAACTTCTTCAGTTAGGGCTACAACGTTTGAAAGTCCACTGTTCAATAAAAGTTCCATTTTAAATTGGCGTGGATTTAGTGTAATAAAGGTATCAAAATACTGAAATTCACGCCTTATATAGAGATATGGCTGCTACGGACTGTTCCAATGATTGATGCTGAAGGGTGGAAAGTTCAAATAAATGCTTTCTTACACAATGAAACAGTACATTATTGAACAATCTCCCCTTTTCATTAATGGTAACTACTCTTGCAAACGGTAAACAAAGTAATTGGTTGTACAAGGGCATTTATCTTATAAGTTTACCGTGTTGCCTTTAACTGTCATGTTTACCGTAACCATAAACTTATACGATAAAGGTTTACCGTAACCGAACAAGTTATTATACAGTTCAGTTTACCGTATCCTCGTATGCAATGTTTACCACAGCAAGCTAAGTGTAAACCGATGAAATCATTTTCTATGTGCTTTTAATATATTTAAGTTATTGGGATTAGAACATGATTCAACAAAATATATAACTATGGACTGACCATAAATTCTTGTTTACCGTAACCACATGGAATCGGTTACAAACCCGAATCTCAATACAAAGAAAGTAAGAGGATTGTTAGAGTCAACTTGTTTTCCATTTCTTCCCAAACCTATGAAAACAGCTTGCTTTGCTACGGGATTGTGCGGTCAAGTGGTAAACTTGAATAACAATTAATAAATAGACTATGTCGTAACTTGAGCGTTCTAATTTTCTGTTTCTCTGCAGCCATTCAAGGTTTTTCAGAAAACAAACAATGCTTAACTCACGTCACAGTAAGTTTATTAAAATGAAAATAGAATGAGTTTGTTGAAACAAAGAAGATGAGAATGTAAAATTGATTGATAACACGTAGGTTTACCGTAACCGTATATTGTATCGGATAAAGGTATGCCCAAGTGTTATATATACATGGTTTACCGTAACAATCGAATGGACAAAAAAAAAACATCCTTGAAATCACAACAAGATCCTATAACGGAGCCTGTTGCGATTTCAAGGATGCTTGGGTATTTAAAACTGACCCAAGGCAAGACGGACTGAGATGGCATCAGCACGTTTTTCAACAGAGGGTTCAAGCATGGAGGAGACGAGGGATTTTACGATGTCGCTAGTGTTTTCGGGGAAAGAGAGGGTGTTTGAGATTTGAGCTTTGACCATAGAGGTTGCGTCACTATCGGAGAATGGGAAAGCTCCGAAGAGCATGACGTAAAGCATAACTCCCATACTCCACATGTCGGCTTTCATGGTATTGTGTTCCATTCCCATAATGACTTCGGGGGCAGCGTATGGGAGGGTTCCACAAAATTCTTCAGATTCGGCAACAATAACGGTTGATTTGGCAAATCCAAAATCAGCCAGTTTGACACATCCATTAGATAACAAGACGTTTTCTAATTTAATGTCATTGTGGGCGATTCCATTTGAGTGGCAGTATTCGACTGCTTTGACAACTTGAGAGAAGACAAAGAGGGTGGCTTCAACGGACATGAGGCCGTTTTTCATTATGTATTCAAAAACATCTCCGAATTCAGCGAATTCCATCAAAACGAAGGCAAATTCTTCGGCTTCGATGATTTCAATGGCTTCGACAATGTTTTCGTGTTTGAGGCTGAGGAAAGCTTCAAACTCAGTAGAGGTTTTGAGGACTTTTTTAATTGCAACTTTACCGAATACTTCGCTAGAGGCGGAGAAAACTTCTTCAGTTAGGGCTACAACGTTTGAAAGTCCACTGTTCATTAAAAGTTCCATTTTAAATTGGCGTGGATTTAGTGTAATAAAGGTATCAAAATACTGAAATTCACGCCTTATATAGAGATATGGCTGCTACGGACTGTTCCAATGATTGATGCTGAAGGGTGGAAAGTTCAAATAAATGCTTTCTTACACAATGAAACAGTACATTATTGAACAATCTCCCCTTTTCATTAATGGTAACTACTCTTGCAAACGGTAAACAAAGTAATTGGTTGTACAAGGGCATTTATCTTATAAGTTTACCGTGTTGCCTTTAACTGTCATGTTTACCGTAACCATAAACTTATACGATAAAGGTTTACCGTAACCGAACAAGTTATTATACAGTTCAGTTTACCGTATCCTCGTATGCAATGTTTACCACAGCAAGCTAAGTGTAAACCGATGAAATCATTTTCTATGTGCTTTTAATATATTTAAGTTATTGGGATTAGAACATGATTCAACAAAATATATAACTATGGACTGACCATAAATTCTTGTTTACCGTAACCACATGGAATCGGTTACAAACCCGAATCTCAATACAAAGAAAGTAAGAGGATTGTTAGAGTCAACTTGTTTTCCATTTCTTCCCAAACCTATGAAAACAGCTTGCTTTGCTACGGGATTGTGCGGTCAAGTGGTAAACTTGAATAACAATTAATAAATAGACTATGTCGTAACTTTAGCGTTCTAATTTTCTGTTTCTCTGCAGCCATTCAAGGTTTTTCAGAAAACAAACAATGCTTAACTCACGTCACAGTAAGTTTATTAAAATGAAAATAGAATGAGTTTGTTGAAACAAAGAAGATGAGAATGTAAAATTGATTGATAACACTTAGGTTTACCGTAACCGTATATTGTATCGGATAAAGGTATGCCCAAGTGTTATATATACATGGTTTACCGTAACAATCGAATGGACAAAAAAAAAACATCCTTGAAATCACAACAAGATCCTAAAACGGAGCCTGTTGCGATTTCAAGGATGCTTGGGTATTTAAAACTGACCCAAGGCAAGACGGACTGAGATGGCATCAGCACGTTTTTCAACAGAGGGTTCAAGCATGGAGGAGACGAGGGATTTTACGATGTCGCTAGTGTTTTCGGGGAAAGAGAGGGTGTTTGAGATTTGAGCTTTGACCATAGAGGTTGCGTCACTATCGGAGAATGGGAAAGCTCCGAAGAGCATGACGTAAAGCATAACTCCCATACTCCACATGTCGGCTTTCATGGTATTGTGTTCCATTCCCATAATGACTTCGGGGGCAGCGTATGGGAGGGTTCCACAAAATTCTTCAGATTCGGCAACAATAACGGTTGATTTGGCAAATCCAAAATCAGCCAGTTTGACACATCCATTAGATAACAAGACGTTTTCTAATTTAATGTCATTGTGGGCGATTCCATTTGAGTGGCAGTATTCGACTGCTTTGACAACTTGAGAGAAGACAGAGAGGGTGGCTTCAACGGACATGAGGCCGTTTTTCATTATGTATTCAAAAACATCTCCGAATTCAGCGAATTCCATCAAAACGAAGGCAAATTCTTCGGCTTCGATGATTTCAATGGCTTCGACAATGTTTTCGTGTTTGAGGCTGAGGAAAGCTTCAAACTCAGTAGAGGTTTTGAGGACTTTTTTAATTGCAACTTTACCGAATACTTCGCTAGAGGCGGAGAAAACTTCTTCAGTTAGGGCTACAACGTTTGAAAGTCCACTGTTCAATAAAAGTTCCATTTTAAATTGGCGTGGATTTAGTGTAATAAAGGTATCAAAATACTGAAATTCACGCCTTATATAGAGATATGGCTGCTACGGACTGTTCCAATGATTGATGCTGAAGGGTGGAAAGTTCAAATAAATGCTTTCTTACACAATGAAACAGTACATTATTGAACAATCTCCCCTTTTCATTAATGGTAACTACTCTTGCAAACGGTAAACAAAGTAATTGGTTGTACAAGGGCATTTATCTTATAAGTTTACCGTGTTGCCTTTAACTGTCATGTTTACCGTAACCATAAACTTATACGATAAAGGTTTACCGTAACCGAACAAGTTATTATACAGTTCAGTTTACCGTATCCTCGTATGCAATGTTTACCACAGCAAGCTAAGTGTAAACCGATGAAATCATTTTCTATGTGCTTTTAATATATTTAAACATGATTCAACAAAATATATAACTATGGACTGACCATACATTCTTGTTTACCGTAACCACATGGAATCGGTTACAAACCCGAATCTCAATACAAAGAAAGTAAGAGGATTGTTAGAGTCAACTTGTTTTCCATTTCTTCCCAAACCTATGAAAACAGCTTGCTTTGCTACGGGATTGTGCGGTCAAGTGGTAAACTTGAATAACAATTAATAAATAGACTATGTCGTAACTTGAGCGTTCTAATTTTCTGTTTCTCTGCAGCCATTCAAGGTTTTTCAGAAAACAAACAATGCTTAACTCACGTCACAGTAAGTTTATTAAAATGAAAATAGAATGAGTTTGTTGAAACAAAGAAGATGAGAATGTAAAATTGATTGATAACACTTAGGTTTACCGTAACCGTATATTGTATCGGATAAAGGTATGCCCAAGTGTTTTATATACATGGTTTACCGTAACAATCGAATGGACAAAAAAAAACCATCCTTGAAATCACAACAAGATCCTATAACGGAGCCTGTTGCGATTTCAAGGATGCTTGGGTATTTAAAACTGACCCAAGGCAAGACGGACTGAGATGGCATCAGCACGTTTTTCAACAGAGGGTTCAAGCATGGAGGAGACGAGGGATTTTACGATGTCGCTAGTGTTTTCGGGGAAAGAGAGGGTGTTTGAGATTTGAGCTTTGACCATAGAGGTTGCGTCACTATCGGAGAATGGGAAAGCTCCGAAGAGCATGACGTAAAGCATAACTCCCATACTCCACATGTCGGCTTTCATGGTATTGTGTTCCATTCCCATAATGACTTCGGGGGCAGCGTATGGGAGGGTTCCACAAAATTCTTCAGATTCGGCAACAATAACGGTTGATTTGGCAAATCCAAAATCAGCCAGTTTGACACATCCATTAGATAACAAGACGTTTTCTAATTTAATGTCATTGTGGGCGATTCCATTTGAGTGGCAGTATTCGACTGCTTTGACAACTTGAGAGAAGACAGAGAGGGTGGCTTCAACGGACATGAGGCCGTTTTTCATTATGTATTCAAAAACATCTCCGAATTCAGCGAATTCCATCAAAACGAAGGCAAATTCTTCGGCTTCGATGATTTCAATGGCTTCGACAATGTTTTCGTGTTTGAGGCTGAGGAAAGCTTCAAACTCAGTAGAGGTTTTGAGGACTTTTTTAATTGCAACTTTACCGAATACTTCGCTAGAGGCGGAGAAAACTTCTTCAGTTAGGGCTACAACGTTTGAAAGTCCACTGTTCAATAAAAGTTCCATTTTAAATTGGCGTGGATTTAGTGTAATAAAGGTATCAAAATACTGAAATTCACGCCTTATATAGAGATATGGCTGCTACGGACTGTTCCAATGATTGATGCTGAAGGGTGGAAAGTTCAAATAAATGCTTTCTTACACAATGAAACAGTACATTATTGAACAATCTCCCCTTTTCATTAATGGTAACTACTCTTGCAAACGGTAAACAAAGTAATTGGTTGTACAAGGGCATTTATCTTATAAGTTTACCGTGTTGCCTTTAACTGTCATGTTTACCGTAACCATAAACTTATACGATAAAGGTTTACCGTAACCGAACAAGTTATTATACAGTTCAGTTTACCGTATCCTCGTATGCAATGTTTACCACAGCAAGCTAAGTGTAAACCGATGAAATCATTTTCTATGTGCTTTTAATATATTTAAACATGATTCAACAAAATATATAACTATGGACTGACCATACATTCTTGTTTACCGTAACCACATGGAATCGGTTACAAACCCGAATCTCAATACAAAGAAAGTAAGAGGATTGTTAGAGTCAACTTGTTTTCCATTTCTTCCCAAACCTATGAAAACAGCTTGCTTTGCTACGGGATTGTGCGGTCAAGTGGTAAACTTGAATAACAATTAATAAATAGACTATGTCGTAACTTGAGCGTTCTAATTTTCTGTTTCTCTGCAGCCATTCAAGGTTTTTCAGAAAACAAACAATGCTTAACTCACGTCACAGTAAGTTTATTAAAATGAAAATAGAATGAGTTTGTTGAAACAAAGAAGATGAGAATGTAAAATTGATTGATAACACTTAGGTTTACCGTAACCGTATATTGTATCGGATAAAGGTATGCCCAAGTGTTTTATATACATGGTTTACCGTAACAATCGAATGGACAAAAAAAAAACATCCTTGAAATCACAACAAGATCCTATAACGGAGCCTGTTGCGATTTCAAGGATGCTTGGGTATTTAAAACTGACCCAAGGCAAGACGGACTGAGATGGCATCAGCACGTTTTTCAACAGAGGGTTCAAGCATGGAGGAGACGAGGGATTTTACGATGTCGCTAGTGTTTTCGGGGAAAGAGAGGGTGTTTGAGATTTGAGCTTTGACCATAGAGGTTGCGTCACTATCGGAGAATGGGAAAGCTCCGAAGAGCATGACGTAAAGCATAACTCCCATACTCCACATGTCGGCTTTCATGGTATTGTGTTCCATTCCCATAATGACTTCGGGGGCAGCGTATGGGAGGGTTCCACAAAATTCTTCAGATTCGGCAACAATAACGGTTGATTTGGCAAATCCAAAATCAGCCAGTTTGACACATCCATTAGATAACAAGACGTTTTCTAATTTAATGTCATTGTGGGCGATTCCATTTGAGTGGCAGTATTCGACTGCTTTGACAACTTGAGAGAAGACAGAGAGGGTGGCTTCAACGGACATGAGGCCGTTTTTCATTATGTATTCAAAAACATCTCCGAATTCAGCGAATTCCATCAAAACGAAGGCAAATTCTTCGGCTTCGATGATTTCAATGGCTTCGACAATGTTTTCGTGTTTGAGGCTGAGGAAAGCTTCAAACTCAGTAGAGGTTTTGAGGACTTTTTTAATTGCAACTTTACCGAATACTTCGCTAGAGGCGGAGAAAACTTCTTCAGTTAGGGCTACAACGTTTGAAAGTCCACTGTTCAATAAAAGTTCCATTTTAAATTGGCGTGGATTTAGTGTAATAAAGGTATCAAAATACTGAAATTCACGCCTTATATAGAGATATGGCTGCTACGGACTGTTCCAATGATTGATGCTGAAGGGTGGAAAGTTCAAATAAATGCTTTCTTACACAATGAAACAGTACATTATTGAACAATCTCCCCTTTTCATTAATGGTAACTACTCTTGCAAACGGTAAACAAAGTAATTGGTTGTACAAGGGCATTTATCTTATAAGTTTACCGTGTTGCCTTTAACTGTCATGTTTACCGTAACCATAAACTTATACGATAAAGGTTTACCGTAACCGAACAAGTTATTATACAGTTCAGTTTACCGTATCCTCGTATGCAATGTTTACCACAGCAAGCTAAGTGTAAACCGATGAAATCATTTTCTATGTGCTTTTAATATATTTAAGTTATTGGGATTAGAACATGATTCAACAAAATATATAACTATGGACTGACCATAAATTCTTGTTTACCGTAACCACATGGAATCGGTTACAAACCCGAATCTCAATACAAAGAAAGTAAGAGGATTGTTAGAGTCAACTTGTTTTCTTCCCAAACCTATGAAAACAGCTTGCTTTGCTACGGGATTGTGCGGTCAAGTGGTAAACTTGAATAACAATTAATAAATAGACTATGTCGTAACTTGAGCGTTCTAATTTTCTGTTTCTCTGCAGCCATTCAAGGTTTTTCAGAAAACAAACAATGCTTAACTCACGTCACAGTAAGTTTATTAAAATGAAAATAGAATGAGTTTGTTGAAACAAAGAAGATGAGAATGTAAAATTGATTGATAACACGTAGGTTTACCGTAACCGTATATTGTATCGGATAAAGGTATGCCCAAGTGTTATATATACATGGTTTACCGTAACAATCGAATGGACAAAAAAAAAACATCCTTGAAATCACAACAAGATCCTATAACGGAGCCTGTTGCGATTTCAAGGATGCTTGGGTATTTAAAACTGACCCAAGGCAAGACGGACTGAGATGGCATCAGCACGTTTTTCAACAGAGGGTTCAAGCATGGAGGAGACGAGGGATTTTACGATGTCGCTAGTGTTTTCGGGGAAAGAGAGGGTGTTTGAGATTTGAGCTTTGACCATAGAGGTTGCGTCACTATCGGAGAATGGGAAAGCTCCGAAGAGCATGACGTAAAGCATAACTCCCATACTCCACATGTCGGCTTTCATGGTATTGTGTTCCATTCCCATAATGACTTCGGGGGCAGCGTATGGGAGGGTTCCACAAAATTCTTCAGATTCGGCAACAATAACGGTTGATTTGGCAAATCCAAAATCAGCCAGTTTGACACATCCATTAGATAACAAGACGTTTTCTAATTTAATGTCATTGTGGGCGATTCCATTTGAGTGGCAGTATTCGACTGCTTTGACAACTTGAGAGAAGACAGAGAGGGTGGCTTCAACGGACATGAGGCCGTTTTTCATTATGTATTCAAAAACATCTCCGAATTCAGCGAATTCCATCAAAACGAAGGCAAATTCTTCGGCTTCGATGATTTCAATGGCTTCGACAATGTTTTCGTGTTTGAGGCTGAGGAAAGCTTCAAACTCAGTAGAGGTTTTGAGGACTTTTTTAATTGCAACTTTACCGAATACTTTGCTAGACAACTATACAAATCCTTGTTGAAACAAAGAAGATTGGAAAATGGATGACGTATTGTTTATAAATAGTATTTGAGGCGCATTAGGGATATTAACTGTTTGAAAGTCAACTATTTACTTAAATTTCCGAGGCTGGGTTGTAATCGAGGACGTATATTATGTTAGTTATACCTCCTCAGTGTTATAATGTAAAAAAGGTTTTAGATTAAAAATTGAAATTAAAAAAATATTAAAATTCAAGCCTTACCCAAGTCTTGTTTGAATGGGGTGAGTGGTCTCCATTAATCCTTTCTCGTGTAAAAAAGGACAGAAATGTTACTTTCCCCATTTCAATTGTTTCAAAATTAATTTGATGGCGTGATATCTGCAAGGGTAGTCACCTTTAAACTAAGATCATTTTAAGATTATTCGTGTTTCAGAGCCGTGGTGTAGTGCATGGTTTTTGAATCGGACTACTAATATTAAGGTTCCTTGATCGATCCCCGCTCCGGTAGTATGATACTTGTAATAACTTATGTTACATTCCCACGATTGACAGCCACTTGCAAGTTAAGCACAGAACTTAACTGATTGTTCAGTTTGTTTCCAAAAGTTGGGCTCTTTTAACATGCAATGCATAGATCCAGTCCAGATTCGTTCTAAGTCTCTCTGCTGAGACACAGTTATAAGGTTGTTCCTAGAACAGTCAACCAAGAATTCGAAAAGATCCTCATCAGAATTAATTATACTGCAATAAGGGATATGATTATCCTCTAGTAGGGATTTTAGTCTATTGTGATGAATTTTTCTCACACAATTAAGACTTTCACACTTGACTAGGAAGTGTTTATAATCCTCAGGTCCTACCATGCACAATCTGCATTTGCAGATTTTGTTTCGTCAAATCGGTTGGTAAAACTTCCTGTAAGTATCCAGGATTTTATTATCCCTTTGCTATCATATCTTTTATGATCTCTGACACTGCTCCAACAGAAGTTTGGGTTTTTAAAGTTCCAGTTGTTAAGTTCCATATATTTGAATGTTTGTGTCACCCGGTGCCGGGCAGTAACTTATTTTGTTGTAGGTGTGTATATAAATACCATGCCACAACCGATCTGGGTTTTTTTATTGGATGTTTTTCTGCTTTGTATCGATCTTCCCTTTTCAATTGATTTTTTTATACGACCGCAAATTTTGAAAAAAATTTCGTCGTATATTGCTATCACGTTGGCGTCGTCGTCGTCGTCGTCGTCGTCCGAATACTATTAGTTTTCGCACTCTAACTTTAGTAAAAGTGAATATAAATCTATAAAATTTTATCACAAGGTTTATGACCACAAAAGGAAGGTTGGTATGAATTTTGGGAGTTTTGGTCCCAACATTTTAGGAATTAGGGGCCAAAAAGGGCCCAAATAAGCATTTTCTTGGTTTTCGCACTATAACTTTAGTTTAAGTTAATAGAAATCTATGAAATTTTGACACAAGGTTTATGACCACAAAAGAAAGGTTGGGATTGATTTTGGGAGTTTTGGTTTCAACAGTGTAGGAATTAGGGGCCAAAAAAGGGCCCAAATAAGCATTATTCTTGGTTTTCGCACAATAACTTTAGTTTAAGTAAATAGAAAATAATGAAATTTAAACACAATGTTTATGACCACAAAAGGAAGGTTGGTATTGATTTTGGGAGTTGAGGTCCCAACAGTTTAGGAATTAGGGGCCAAAAAGGGACCCAAATAAGCATTTTTCTTGGTTTTCGCACCATAACTTTAGTATAAGTAAATAGAAATATATGAAATTTGAACACAAGGTTTATGACCATAAAAGGAAGGTTGGTAATGATTTTGGGAGTTTTGGTCCCAACAGTTTAGGAATAAGGGGCCCAAAGGGTCCAAAATTAAACTTTGTTTGATTTCATCAAAATTGAATAATTGGGGTTCTTTGATATGCCGAATCTAACTGTGTATGTAGATTTTTAACTTTTGGTCCCGTTTTCAAATTGGTCTACATTAAGGTCCAAAGGGTCCAAAATTAAACTTCGTTTGATTTTGACAAAAAATTAATCGGTTGGGTTCTTTGATATGCTGAATCTAAAAATGTACTTAGATTCTTGATTATCGGCCCAGTTTTCAAGTTGGTCCAAATCGGGGTCCAAAATTAAACTTTGTTTGATTTCATCAAAAATTGAATAAATGGGGTTCTTTGATATGCCAAATCTAACTGTGTATGTAGATTCCTCATTTTTGGTCTTATTTTCAAATTGGTCTACATTAAAGTCCAAAGGGTCCAAAATTAAACTTAGTTTGATTTTAACAAAAATTGAAATCTTGGGGTTCTTTGATATGCTGAATCCAAACATGTACTTAGATTTTTGATTATGGGCCCAGTTTTCAAGTTGGTCCAAATCAGGATCTAAAATTATATTAAGTTTTGTGCAATAGCAAGTCTTTTTCTTTTCAATTGCACAGTATTGCACAATGGCAAGAAATATCTTATTGCAAAATATTGTGAAATAGCAATTTTGTTTTTAATTAGAGTTATCTTTCTTTGTCCAGAAAAGTAAGCAAGAAATATCTAATTGTAATAATTTTTTTATTTGGAGTTATCTTTCTTTGTCCAGAATCAACTTAAATCTTTGTTATATATACATTCACTTTTTACTACCAACTGATAAATTAAAATAATCTTTACCATTCAGTGATAACAAGCAGTTTTTTTTTACATCTTAACATTTTATGATGTATTTAAATGAGTAGTAACTGTTGCAAACTCCATTAGAAATTTTAATTGAGATAAGTTTTGAAATAAGGGAAAGGGGGATGTGATTAAAAAATTGGGTTCAATTTTCTCATTTGAAATTTCATAAATAAAAAGAAAATTTCTTCAAACATTTTTTTGAGAGGAATAATATTCAACAGCATAGTGAATTGCTCTAAGAGAAAACAAAAATTTTAATTTCATTAGAACACATTCATTCTGTGTCAGAAACCTATGCTGTGTCAACTATTTAATCACAATCCAAATTTAGAGCTGAATCCAGCTTGAATGTTGTGTCCATACTTGCCCCAACCGTTCAGGGTTCAACCTCTGCGGTCGTATAAAGCTACGCCCTGCGGAGCATCTGGTTATAGCTTTTTCTTATATTGGGCTGTAACAACACGGGAAGGGTTGAGTGCCCACAAACTAGTTTCACCAATGATTGTATATGCTCCTGTTGCTTTAACTGTATATCATAAACGTTTTCCAGTCATTGTTCTTACCCTAAATTAGGCCGTTAGTTTTTCTCGTTTGAATTGTTTTACATTTATCATTTTGGGGCCTTTTACAGCTGACTATGTAGTGTGTTTGGTTTTTTTTTGCACATGGCTGAAATCTTTAATTGAAATATAGCTGTATAATTATATGTCATTTGGTTTCTATTGGGGTGATTTCTCATTAGCAATCATACCACATCTTATTTTTTATAGATTCAGACATATTTATTTTTTTTAAACTTTTTAAGCTGGATCAAATTACTGAATTGTCTTTATATTTATAACCCAAATTTGATAACAGTGTAACGTTTTCCCATTCTTCATATTTGAGACATAAAACTTAAAAAACAAGAATGTGTCCATAGTGTATGGATGCCCACTCACACTATTATTTTTTCTATGTTCAGTGGACGGTGAAATCAGGGTCAAAACAATTTAGCATTAAAGCTAGAAAGATTATATCACAAGCAACATGTATACTAAGTTTCAAATCGCTTGGACTTCAACTTCATCAAAAACTACCTTGACCAAATACTGTAACCCGGATCGGCACAGACAGAAGGGCGGACGAACGAATGAATTAAAGAAGGCACAGACTGAAAACATAATGCCCATAAATTGGACATAAAACAGTGGAAATGCAACTGAAAACTATTTTCTTAAAATACACCAACCACATTTTGTAGACAAAGAAAAAACAGAAGCCAGAGGATGAAAACCATGTTCCTGGAAAAGCCAAAAATATTTATTAACAGGAGTGCACACACTGTCATGAGTCTCCTTCTTTACTCAATCATATTTTATCATCATTCTCTGTTATATGACAGTTTTACTACAATCAGGCATCAGGCATACTTGGCCTTACCAATAATCCATGAAAAATGAGGTAAAGGTCAAATGAACAAACTGTTCAGTGTAGTCTACTGTTTCCTAGTATGCAAGGTATAAGTAACAAACAAAGGGTAACCACCATCTTCATGTTCAAGAAGGATATCTGCTTTCAAGTTATATTAAATGGTATGCACTAGGATGAAATTCCATATTATATAATTGGATGCAGACATCTTCAACAAGAATATAACTTAATGAATTTTAATGTAACAGTGACCTTGAACTTTAAACTCCAAAAAGATGAGGTTCTTCTCCTTTCCTATATCTTCCTTTAATGTAAGTTTTATGTGTATGAAGCATCAGCAAGATCTAATTCAGAAAGCATGTTTGGAAGCTACAGATGGACAGACTGACAAGGTGATGAAATAATTTTGGAGTGAGCATATCACTGTTTAGCATATCACTATTAAGGCTTTCTAATACACAAATTACATTAAGCTGGGGTAACACGAAAGAAAAAAATATAGGAAATTGTTATTTCATTGATTTATTCATTATTTGATCTTATTGTGACCATTTGAAAGACATTTGTATGTAAATGTGGATAAATTACAGATATTACATTATAGCATTGAGATTCAAAGTCAGGGGGCACAATCATGTGAAATTTTTACTGTTAAGATATTACATCTTAATAACTAAATTCATCTAATTATTAACCTACTCGAATCTCATTTTAACACATATGTATTTCAGTAAATACTTCTGAAGGGAATTCTCACTGGCTGCTGCCTAGTACTATTGCATACATAATTCCTAGCACTTTTGAACACATTATTTCATGTTCTTAAAATATACATATACACAAGGTAATATACAAATATATCACATTCTAATAAAACATGTTTTAAATGCATTCAATATAAAAAAAAAAAATACCCACATTCATGCATGCACTTACACACAAAATAGTCTCAACTCAAATTACATGACTGCATGGAAATCTTGATCAAATAGAAAATTATTCACATTACAGATTTAAATAAACTTAAATAGGAAATTAGAAATTGTGAATGTGACAATCATTTTGTACCCAACATACCACCAGCAGAATTTGGCTGAATAAACAAAACAGCAGGAATCTTCAAACACAATATTAACTGAGCAATTTTTACATATTGTTTATCACCTAAACATTCCATGTATATGAAGCTAAAAAAATCTTCTAAAAACCTTAATTTGGCAAATTCATTGATTAAGATTGTTTTTATAATAACTAAGGTGCAAAGTCAAAATTGATTAAAGATACTGGTAATTGACTAAACTGTATAATGAGTATATAAATATTTGGAGCATAAGTCAAGAAAATAACATCTAAAGATAATAGTATTGCTGTGCAGTTGGTGATATTTCTGATTGTTGCTAATTTTATTTCATTTCAAAATGTTATGTAGATAATTTGTCTATTAACTTATCAAAACTTCATTCAAAGGCATGTGTAAATATAATTTATACAAGGTTTTTTATGTAAATGCATTCAATATTTTAACACCTACAGAAAATCAATACAATTCTAGTATATGTACAACAGGTATCAACATTTTAGCAACAACCATTTAATTAAAGATTCAAGTTGTTTATTTAAAATAAAATCTCAATTTTTACATAGTAGATTATCTTAAACAAAAATAAACAATGCTCAAACAATAACTTTATAAAACAAGAGGCTCTCAAGAGCCTGAATCGCTCACCTTAATTCTTTTGGTTAAATCTCTCATCAATGATTATTTTGGCTTTTCAATTTATTTAAATGTTCTTTGGATCGTCCTATTTTCTTCAAAAGCCAAAAAAAAAAAATCATTTTCTCCTATGTTCTATTTTAGCCATAGGAGCTATGTTTCTTGACATACAAGGAAATAAAATATAAAATTTATACTAGATACTCTGAAACTCATTTAGCCTAAGTTTGGCTGAAATTGATACAGCAGTTTCAAAGGAGAAGATTTTTTAAAGTAAGTCAACATGATGAGCAAATTGTGAAAAAAGTCTTTAAAGGGCAATAACTCCTTAAGGGGTCAATTGACAATTTTGGTCAAATTGACTTATTTGTAGATCTTACTTTGCTGAACATTATTGCTGTTTACAGTTTATCTCTATCTATAATAATATTCAAGATAATAAACAAAAACAGCAAAATTTTCTTAAAATTATCAATTCAGGGGCAGCAACCCAACAACAGGTTGTCTGATTCATCTAAAACTTTCAGGGCAGATAGATCTTGACCTGATAAACAATATTACCCCATGTCCGATTTGCTCTAAATGCTTTGGTTTTTGAGTTATAAGCCAAAAACTGCATTTGACCCCTATGTTCTATTTTTAGCAATGGAGACTGTGTTTGTTGATAGATCAAAACTTCGGATACAATTAACAAACTAGATACCCTAAGGAACATTCAGTTAAAGTTTGGAAGTATTTGGCCCAGTAGTTTTAGAGGAGAAGATTTTTGTAAAAGATTACCAAGATTTACGAAAAAATGGTTAAACATTGACTATAATGGGCAATAACTCCTAAAGGGGTCAACTGACTATTTCGGTCATGTTGACTTATTTGTAGATCTTACTTTGCTGAACATTATTGCTGTTTACAGTTTATCTCTATCTATAATAATATTCAAGATAATAACCAAAAACAGCAAAATTTCCTTAAAATTACCAATTCAGGGGCAGCAACCCAACAATGGGTTGTCTGATTCATCTGAAAATTTCAGGGCAGATAGATCTTGACCTGATAAACAATATTACCCCATGTCAGTTTTACTCTAAATGCTTTGGTTTTTGAGTTATAAGCCAAAAACTGCATTTGACCCCTATGTTCTATTTTTAGCAATGGCGACCATGTTTGTTGATAGATCAAAACTTCGGATACAATTTATAAACTTGATACCCTAAGGAACATTTATTTAAAGTTTGGAAGTATTTGGCCCAGTAGTTTCAGAGGAGAAGATTCTTGAAATAGTTTACGACGACAGACGACGACGGACGACGACAGACGACGACAGACGACGACGGACGCCAAGTGATGGCATAAGCTCACTTGGCCCTTTGGGCCAGGTGAGCTAACAACATGCAGTCTATGCAAAATAGCAATAGAAATTTATCACAGAGTTCTAAAAACAATATTGTACTACTGTCAGTAAACATTTCATATTTGATTAAGGGTTATTTATTTTCTTGTTTTTTTTCTCTATACACAACTGAGAAAATCTCATCACTCTTCAGTAGCAAGAGCTAGATGAAAAATTATCATTTAGGAAGACCAGAACAAAAATTTTAGAAAATAGCAAATGCAATTATATAAGGCCTGTGTCATTAGTCAAAAAGGTATCACAAATGTTGAAGATATGACTTGGTTAACAGAAATGACAGACAAAATATTTATCCTGTATTTGAGAAAAAATACAAAGTTAAATTCTTTGACAGATTGAGTTATGATGAGTAATTAAAAGAAAATGTAGATTAATTACAGAAACTTTTTGTGCATTTATAACTGTTGAAATTGCACTGTTTCAGAGTGTGGCTTCCCTCTAAAATGACATCATTTCATCATGCAAACTTTAGATTTCTGCCTTAGTTTAATAACTCATTTAACAATATAAAGACCCACAAAATTCCCAATAGCTTCAATAATATCAAAACCATCATATGTTAGTATACAAAAAATCAAAAATCAAAATCTCATTCCAACAATCATTTAGCATATTGCTGAAAGAATGCTAGTTTAATCTGTTCTATATGATGGCAAAGTTTAATGGCAGGACCTAATTTGAGTTCTAAGTATTCTTGTACTGTAGGCAGAGTCAACAAAAGTAAAGCTTGGCCATCAATTTCCTGTAAAATAGAATAACAAAATATATACAAGATTTCTATACAATATGTTTCGATCACCACAAAGTTTGATCAAGTATTTGGTGAAAATAGTCAAATGCATTTTTAAAATGGAATTAAAGTGGTACCCAACACTTGCACTGAAACTAATTTGGCTTGTTTAATTTTCATAAAATTTTGTCAAAGTACTTTCTTTGACCCTTTAACAAAAATATAAAAATTTCAAATATTTTGAACCAACTGTTTTGTCAGAAAAATTACACTAGTTATATAGCAGTTTGACAAACACAAATTTTGATCATTGAGAAGCTTAAAATTCCTTTTACAAAAAAACGTAATTAAAACGCTTAGCTGACTTTACACCTTCAGTTATAAAGTCTCCATATCAGGAGAGAAACCATCTTTTCCTACAAGGAGCCAAGTTGTGTAAACTAAGAACTAAAAAAATAAACTCAAAATCTGAATTTAACTTATTATGCCGCTACTCAATGTCTCATATCCCAAGAAACTTTTTATCTAGATGAAACCACTGTATCGCAAATGGAAGCAGTTTTTGAAGTAACAAGCTAACTTTTCAACTTTTTAACAAGCAATTATTAAATCTAATAGGCAAAATACTACTTCTGCTTTCATTTGAGACACAGCGCTTTTGTCTATGTTACATGACAAGTGTTTTAATTCAATGAGTAGTTTTTAAAAACAATTAAAGTAAAGTATTATAACTGTCAAAATCCAGATTTTCTTTGTCATGACTATAAAAATGTTATCATAAACCATATAATTCTATCTAAATTGCCTTCAAATTCATTTTTGTAAAAATATCATATTATATAAATCTAAAGCACAAAAATACCTTTTTGGTCGTAATGTATATCAAGAGCTTTTCAACAAAGACAAAACATCATCGTTATAAAAAATTAAGACAGGAATATTGACAAAGTATTAAACTATTGGTGAGTGGGTATTAACCAATCATCAGTGACCACAGATACCACTTTATCTGATGAATTTACACCTTTGAAGCTTGGTTGATAAACTAAGGATAAGTACCTGTTCTCTGAATAACCTTGCTACTGGAGCACATTCTGTTCCCTTTATAAAGCCAACAACTTCCTGAACTGACCAATGCAATGGATTACTGCTCAGTTTCATAGCATTCTTTACAGGTGAGGTATGGGGAGATGTCTGTTTTTCTTCTTTTACATGTACATGATGCTTTTTATGCTAAAATCAAATTGTTTTACATATATATACAATTTAAAAAATAAGAAAAAAATGGCGACTTTGATATACATAACGGTTTTCTAACCTTATTAAAGTGTAGGCCAGTATATACATAACAGTACAATTTGAATGCTGTTTTGTCTATAAATTATTTTTTTCTTCTAAAAAGTCAGACATAAATGTACTTCGCTTAGTAACTGAAAATCTCCTTACACTTTTACAAAACAAAATAAAACTGGAAATTCATATGAGCGGATTATTTGTTTCTAATGACCTTTCAAAGGGGTATGACCATTTTACTTGCAAGTTTTACTTTTCCGGACTTTTAGTGTAATGTTTGTAAATATTGAACTGAATGTTGTATCATAAATGTTGAATGGCGAGTAACATATCACAGATCTTCTTTAGTTCAGGATAACCTACTATGAGTCTTCCCATCTATCCAAATGCACAGTGCTGTTTGAATCGTTCTGACCTATCTAGTTATTTTAAAATAGCTTACGCCAAACTTATAATTGATCAGACAAATAGTACTGTGGATTCATTTATTTTCGTGGGTACCAATTTTCGTGGATTGAGGAAAACTTACATGTTCGTGGATATTTGATTTCGTGGTTTTGCCGAAGTCTGAATACAAGCCTATTGAAAATTTGTCATTCGTTGAACATTTAATTTCGTGGTTCAACTGTTCCCACGAAATCCACGAAAATTGGTATCCAATGAATAATAATGAATCCACAGTAACATACAAATGAGTCATGCAGAAAGACCCTCTACTTACAGGTTTGTTATGAATATGATGTTTGTCTTGTACTGGAATCTTCTTATGTGTTTTTCTCTCAAAACTATATTTAGGTAATTTAGCTCCTCTTGTTTTGATTTCTGAAGGCAATGGAATATGGTGAACATATTTCCTTTTTAATGTTGGATCACCATTATATTGATTTTCTCCACTTTCTATTGTTTTAGTTTCACTAGATACGCTTTCTTTGTCCTCGTCCCCATCCCCATCAGCAATGCTGCCATTTTCTTCTGCATTTGTCTCCCCTTCTTGGGTAAGAATTTTCATTCGTTTCTTCTTTTTCTTCTTTCCTGGCTTTTTGGGACCATTTTCTAAGTTAGTGTGACCGCCAGGTGGTCGACCCACTTTCTTTTTTGGATTATAATATGCTGTAGTAAATAAATTAAAATTCATTTAAAGCTAACAATTTTCAAACCATTTCACTCTCTTATCTGAAAAAGTGGCCACCACTAAATTTATTATTATCATTTAACCTAATTGGTCAACCCTATTTAAAGTATTTTCTATATATATATGAAGCACAATTTGTTAAAAATCTTTAGATTTTCTTTTTTATATATAAACACTTTCATTCAGTTATTGCTAGAAAACACACATATTCATTATCTCCTTGAGAAAACATTCATGCAAAGTTCTAACTAAACTTTTTTGTTCTTATTACTTCAGAACTTTGTTAAATGACAACTCAACTTGATCAAAATATAGATCAAGTGTCAATGCTTTGTTGACATTAGGAATTAACAATATTCTGTTTGAATGTACTTTTCAGAATCATTTGATTTAGTCGTAACAATATACATTTTCCAAAATTTCGACACAAAAAATTCATTGGTTTATCTTATTATTTTCAGAACAAAAAGTAGAATGTAGCATTGTCAAATCCTTGTTAGTATTGAATGGAAGCAGAATTGACAATTCAATCAAATTGATGAAACATGTTTTACTAGTTTGTGTTACACATTCACTTTACGGGACATTTGTTTTCTACTTTCAGGTTTTTGTACCCCTGATTGAGCTACAGTTCTGTTAGTTACTTTTCAGTTTGAGTATTTGTTATACTATAAACATATTAATCATTTATTTGCCACACTTACTGTACTGAGTTTTTGTAAGTTGTGAGCATTTTTCAGGACATTCTCCATTTATAAAGGTTTGACTGATAAGATTTGGACAGCACTCTAACTTTGTACATATTTTCCTACAGAACTCTGGTAATTTGTCTGCATGCTGAATTATTTCTACAACTGCTCTGTAACTCTTTCCTTTGTACCTAAAGTCAATCATCAAATGAAGTTAGTGAAATTTTAAATGTCTTACATACATTGTCACAAATTCAGTTCCTGGCTTTACTTTGGGCATTTTTAACTTTAAGCAATTGCTGTTGACTTCTTCCCAACTTTTAGCAAATGTTAATGAAAGCCTAATATTTTCAACATTGAGGGGATTATATCCTGTTGTCCTTTGATTTTAGCAATAAAATTTATTCATGTATACCAAAATAAACATTGAACGTTATCAACTTCATAAAAAATTGTTCAACTTGGATTTTACTTGAAACAACAACTTCTTATAAAATCACATACACAATAACTTATCTGGCCAATGTCTCATATTCATATTGATAAAATCTGAAGGTTTCTTCAACAAAAATTGTGTTGATTGATCTTTTGATCTGATTTGATTGATTTGGTTTACACAAGTGTTGAAGACCCTACTTTGACACATAATTGTCTACTTTCTACATATTGTGACTTGGGTGGAGAGTTGTCTCATTGCCACTCATACCACATTATCTTATTTCCAAGACAAAACATGTTTTTTGTATTTATTGTTCTTGAATCGGAATCAGCTGTTTACCATTACAATTTTGACTTAGATTTTATTTATCATTACTCTTCCTAACTACGGTAAATTCAGAAATTATTTCAAGGTTTTTATTAATCAAAATAATTTGACTACGTGAGCAATTATAAGAACCCTCATTCTGATATCTGTATGCAGATTTCACTTAAGAGGGTAGACCTTGGTCCAGGGAGATAACTCTTTATTTCAGTGAAGCGTTTGTAATAGTCAAGTTTTATAAACGTATTTTAAGCATTTACCTGAAAGAGATTGAAAATAATCTATGTATCCTAGAAGCTTAGAACGTATTTATGAAAATGGCTGAGACAAACGTACTGATGATTTTAAGAGTTATTTCCCTTAACCTAGGTCTACAACCCTAAATCACAATCTATCATTTTTGTCCATTCTTAAAGGAATACAATAAAAACAAGAATGTGTCCCCAGTACACGGATGCCCCACTCGCACTATCATTTTCTATGTTTAGTGGACAGTGAAATTGGGGTCAGAACCAGGGCTTCCAAAAAATATTTGAGCCAGCCAGACATTTCATATTTGATCCGATTTTAATCCCTTAAGACTTAGTCACAAAAGGCAATTATGGTAATCAGATGGCCATTCCAATGATTGACATTACATAAAAAAAAATACGATTTTAAACTTATCTTTGATATGATGTGAATTTGATGTTCGGATGTTACTGTTAAATTGGCAGTGCATCATTCAAAGTGTGCACATCAGCGTGCTCCTATCTGCCTTAGACTTTTTATTTGTGCAAAATGACATTGTCAAAAACTTTACTTTCATTTTCAACCGGATGTTGACTTGTTAATGGTAAAACTTGGAGCATAAACAGATACGTGAAATTCGTGTACGTTTCAAAGCACGACTGAGAAAAGAAGCCCTTTCCAGGTTATTTCCTCGACAAAATACTTGAATTGAACGTTAGATACAGGTATCAATGATAATTTTAGCATTTTTAAAGAAATGTAGGATGCATTATTAAATTTTCCACCTGTGCACATGCGCACACGTGTTCTAGTTCATATGACGTAGTTCTGACGATTTTTTATTTAAAACCTTTTTTAATTTTTCATCAAATCATGTTAATAAACTAATTTCTAATAATTTTAATCTTTTGGACTAAATCAATTAGATACAAACCGCTGAAATGTAAGAAAATAATACCGATCAATTTATACGATGTCCGGTACTGAACATAGTTTACCTGTCACCTGAACAGGTAGATTTCAGCTGTCCAACTACTAATTAGCCTGGATTAAAATTAGAAAGTATTGAAGTAGGTGTTGTTTTGATAGTAATTAATCATCATGTCACATTTATGACTGGAAATGTGTTGGATGTTAAAGGCAAAAGGTGACGGTCAAAAAGATCTTAAATTATGACCGAAAAAGCCTTGAAAACTAAAAAGTATATGACCGATTCATGCTTTACCCAGCCGGTCTTTTACCGGACATTATATAAATGACCGGAATATATGAATGTTTTGGAAGCCCTGGTCAGAACTCTTATTTGGCATTAAAATTAGAAAGATCATATCATAAGGAACATGTATACTAAGTTTCAGGTTGATTGGACTTCAACTTCATCAAAAACTACTTCGACCAAAAACTTTAACCTGAAGCAGGACAGACTAATGAACAAACAGAAGGACAGACCAACAGATGAACAGACGAACAGACCAGAAAACATAATGCCCCTCTACTATTGTAGGTGGGGCATAAAAATGCACACACACATTTTTGAATTTAAAGTACTTAATACTGTGAAAAGCATTTATAACTAGATACATATAAGATTAAGACTTACTTGGCTTTTAATATTTGTTGGTACATATCAGAATTAGGTCTGCCCTCCAGCTGAAGTTCTTTAAGCACCCTGCAGGGTTTGTAAGCCACATTTATCAGCATGGATAACACCTCTTTCATCACAAGAAATATTGGTCCAGGACCAACACATTTTGGTAAAGATGCTATTCTACTCTTACTCAGATGGGGACCAGAGAAACAATGATGGTTGTAATATACTTTATTGACCCATTCTCCACCTAAAATAGCAAGTTACAAGTGTTAAGAAAATAGATCCAATGATGCAGATGGTATGATTGCACAAAAAATTTCTTAAATATGCAAAATAATCATCTATAAGACAGATTTAAACTACTGTTTAATCGTTTCTTTTTGTGGGTATCAATTTCAGTGGAATGAGGAAATTTTTTATTAGTTCATAGATATTTTAAAACTGTATTTTTTGCAATTGTTTAGTGTGAAATAAATAGCATATATAGAATTATATTTATCAAAGTTGTACATATATCTATGCAAGTTTGTTTTGTTTGGTGAGGTACACATGTTTATGCTATTTAAAGATAGGTCAGTTTGATTGGATATATAAGGAATGCCAGTAGAATGTCATGCACGGGTGGTTTTAAAGTAGTTCGAGTCATTCGAGTCATTGCAGTCAAGTGTTCTAGAGGCTTTTTTCTAAATAAATAATTAGAAAAAATTTATTTACAGGTTGATAGTCCAGGATGGGTCGAAATATTTCTGTGCTAGTCAGAGACAGACAATTAATTTATCACAATACTCATTGATATGAAATGAATTACGTGTATTTATTATCTGAATAAAATGCACTTGACTTTTGCAAGTGGCTACTCCCAATTGAGAGTTTTGTATTATATTGATAAATGCTTTATGTTTAGTTGAGGTTACGAACATAACAATATAATAAGATGTTCATCTTTAATGTCAACTTCAACATTTGAAGTTAAATGTTTGGTTTAAAACTGTCAAAAGATCTGTCATTTTAACTCTGACATTAGACTACTTTGAAAAATTGATACACAAGTTTTTAATAATATGTCTTACATATAAACAGTAACAATTGTAAAAAAAACCTTTTAAATAGCTTAGTTATAACAATATTACTAAATATTTTTTACAGATGTGAAACAGAGAGAGCATGTTAAAATTCGTACCTTGTTTTGAATGTAAGACCTCATTTGTTGAATCAGTAACCCTGTTAAATAGAAAAACATATTAATATAATTTCAAACATTATTGCAATGTTTTTATTATTTCGAAATTTAACAGGATAAACAATGAAACTATTCCAGCTAAAAAAAATCTACTTAATTTTATATCAGTTGACAGTATCCATATAAAATAACATAAGTTACTGCATTATAAACAATCACATACTGCAGAATTAATTGTACTCACTCTGATAAAACAGCAGATTTCTTAACCTTTACTGGAGTTTTCAACTGGTACCCATTACTTTCACACCAACCAACTGGAAACAAGTTGTGTGATTCAAAATGTTCAATATGGCTGCTACCATACAATGGGATGTTGTCTAGGTGAATCCACAGTAATGGTTCAAACACTCTTGATATGGTAGCTACACATATTTGATTAGGATTTTCTGGATTAACTGCTTCAAATTTCATTCCAGGTTCAATGTCTTTGTCAAATTTTCTCTGAAAAAATAATTCAGAAAATAAAATGTTTTCTTCTTTCACTAGACAAGATTAATTTTGGTCAACATCTGATGTAATGGTATCTTAAACTTTAAAATACCCAATTATGAATGTTTTATGAAATATGGCGCGTTATTGCTCTATTAATTTTAAGCAAAAAAGCATGATTATGTCCCATTTTCTTTTGAAATCACTGCTTTAACAAAGTTATAAATGTATCAATCTGCAAGAAAAAAACAACAGTAGATGTTATTCTGAATGCTTCTGATTCTCTTTCTTAATCCAACAATGCCTTGAATAGATTATACTATACCTCAGGGAAACATGAATTAGGTGCTGCCTCTGCTTTACAATAATCCAAATAGTCCTCCCATGAAAGAGTTGACTTTGGCCAACCTACAAACAGGTCAATTATACTGTTAAATGGAACTAGGATCACGTTTTTCTACTTTAACAGTAATCATAAATAGTAATACTGCAGGAAGAAGTTTCCAGTGTCTCTGTTTAGACAAAATCTAAAGAGTCAAGATTTTGATCTTTTCTTTCCTCTTTTAATTTGACGAATTTTAGAGGCATTCTTGTACTAAAATGATAGGCTTTCATGATTTTGCACACCATGCAGAAATATATTTCAGATTTTTTTACTTTTGGTTTTTTGTTGGTATTTATCTGTACTTTTATTAAAAAGAATACTGTCTCAAATATATTTAACCCGATAGTTTTAGT
The DNA here is from genome assembly GCF_036588685.1 of Mytilus trossulus. Lineage (NCBI taxonomy): Eukaryota > Metazoa > Mollusca > Bivalvia > Mytilida > Mytilidae > Mytilus > Mytilus trossulus. The sequence goes on along the minus strand of NC_086373.1, from coordinate 25,985,412 downwards.
TTTGTATTCACCAGCCTATTAAAGTCATAATCTATAATTATTCTTCATGTTAAAATGCCATATTTTGATTGGCTAATACAAGGGTGTTAATTTACTCTATCACATGGTTGAGCGGTTGACAATTTTTTTGAAAGCCACCCTCTCTGCTAGACCAATCAAAAATAGGTAATTTAAACAGAAATGAATAGAATTTTACATCAAGTTATTAAAGACAATGCTTAAAGTTCTAATTTACTATACAAGCATGGAACGACTCAAACTTATTTCTTTTACAATTGTTGGAAAAACATATTTCCCATGTTAATATTTTTTTTTAAAAACCTATAAGTCATTCTGTGTTCTGCTTATTGTTGATATTTTATTCCATACTTAAACGCATTCAATCACCATCGATTGGTTTCAACAGGTGATGTACATTTCATTAGCTTCATTGTGATGTAAATTTCTCCGCCAGGTTTGAGGCCTTTTAAACATGTTAAAAGGGGAATTTCCCCCAAAATTTAAATCAAATAAATAACAATAACAAAATAACAACAATTGAAAATATTTTTTTCTAGGTAACAGAGCTTATAATTCCCCCATTTCCCGCCAAATCCTTATATAGTTGATATGTCAAGTCAATGCATGCACAGTTATTGTCTATTTACTTCACTTCTGTTGAAAAAGCATTGTTTAATAGGGTACCAATCTGCTTTATCACCCTCTCAGCTATGTGTTATTTATATAATGATGAATTTAACATCTAATAGACAATGTATAATATAATGTGTAGCACAAAATGAAGTTTTCAAAATATATCAAATATTTCGCCATAAATCTAAATGAACCTTACCATTAGGTGGAGTAACATTTATGCCTTTTGACCGACACCACTTCATAGGAAATATACACTTAGATCCAGAATAACATGAGAATCTTATCCTACACATTTCTTCTGTATTTGCCAAGTCATCAATTTCAACAACAAAATAACGTGAATTTAAAACATATAGTACAGTCGCAGGACATATCTGTGTTTTATTTATAGGATTGAGAGCTTCAAGCTTCCAACCTATCTCAAAATTATGCTCATTCACTTCCTCTTGGTCCTACAAAGAAATTAAAATAAATATTTTAAACAGTTTCTGGTATACATATCTAATTCTTTTTGGTATATTTGTTCAAATAAATTAAAAGTAATTCATCTGTTATAGAAGAATATTTTTCTCAATTGAATTGTTTTATATTTTTCATGGTGAGGTCACTTAAAGCCAACTATATGATATGGGTTTTTCTCATTGTTGGAGGCCATACAGCTGCCTATAATTGCTTTCATTGACAATCATACCACATCTCCTTATTCTTATAATAAGAGAAACCTAAATGTTACTTTCCAGGGATTTGGTGAATAGTCGCCGGGAAAAAAAATGAAATTAGAAATAAGAAGCACTTCTTTATTTTTATTTTGAAATCTGAAAAATTTGAGTTGATTGGGTCTGTTGAACAGATAATAAAATAAAGTCTAGCCTATTAAATGCTTCTTTCACAAAAAAATAACATAAAATTTGAGTGCTTAAAAATTTTCAATATTATATCACTACAATGTATTAAAACAAGAATGTGTTCATAGTAATTGGATGCCCCATCCACACTATCATTTTCTATGTTCAATGGACTGTGAAAATGGGAAAAAATCTCTGATTTGGCATAGGAATAAAAAAAGAATCATATCAGGAAAATATCTACTAAGTTTCAAATTGATTGGACTTCAACTTCATCAAAAACTACCTCGACCAAATACTTTAACCTGAAGCGGGACTAACGGACGAACGGATGAACAAACAAATATACCCACAGACCAGAAAACATAATGCCCATAAATGGGGCATAAAAATACATCTTGACAATATTTTTTAGAAAATTCTGGATCGTAGGAAACACACTTCTTTCACGTTCCCACCCTAAACAAAAGTCATGGTATTTAAACACACATATAGATGTAATTTTACTTTATATTTTGTAAAGAAACAAGTTAATATGATTCACCTTAAAAATGGCAAGTGGTAAAACAAATTTCTCAGCATCTTTCAAAGCTGTCTTCAATACTTCTGGCCAATCTGTCTCACTATCTTCACTTATCAACTCTAAAAGTAAGGATAAAACATAGGCAACATTATTCATGTTATAAGGTCAAATTTAAAAACAAAAATTCATAAAATCTTCACCCAAAAAAAATGTTTTTCATGAAAATTGAATAAACAATAGAATTATAAATGCATCCAAACGTGTATATACTACAGCAAATAATAGATTATGTAAACAGTGATTTGGAATAGTTAACCAAATTGGTTACCCTGAAACAAAAGTAATTTCACACTTTCAAATAGTTTGGGTTTAGGGGTAGCACTTCGCTTAAGAAAAGAAAGACATGTGTATATTTCAAACTCTGTTTACTATTATGACTGAAGACAATATGCATACAAAAGTATATGACATGATTATACATTCTGTTATCAATGCTAACAACACATAAATGTCTCTGTATTGCGGCTAGTTCTATATACAAACCTTTTGGTGGTAGATATCTGAATCCGTGAGCTTTAGCCCATCCAATGGGATGCAGTCTATGGTTTAAGTAGAATAGCCAGAAATCGTGGGTTGCAGTTTCTACACCTTCAAACCTCAGATACAGACGGCCACCAACATTCTCCAGTATCTTGACTACCCAAACTTCTAATGGATTGATAGGATGCTGGAGTTCTAATCTCATGCCTTGTTTGAGCTGATCTATTGGAGTTATTCCTGTATTCTGTAATATATACATTTATGTAAATTCATACACTGCAGCCATGAATTCTGGATGTTTTTTTCAAAAAGGCCAAAATGAGGATACCAATTTTTGTTTTGCATTTTTTTGCATTAATGTGTCAATATCTTTTTAATGGTAACATTTTATCAATTTGAAAAGAAAACCATTACTTTAGCTGGCAGATAATTGTAAGTGTATCATTATTTGAATTCAAGAAAGTTTAACTTTTTTATTGGTTACTATGAATGAAGTGTCTGACTGCCATATATAATCTATTTCTTACCTTATCTAAAAGATAAGAAGGGGCTGTACGGGCACCAGTTAATGACCGCACAAGAAAATCTCTCCAATCATCAAACTTGTCTTTGATTGCTGAAACACATTAAAAACATGTTAGAGTTAGGCCAAAATTAAAAATATGTGTGTTTCCCCTCCCCCCACCCGGGTCAAAAATAAGCCCCCGGGTCAAAAAATTATTTTCCACATAAAAATCAAAATTATTTTTTTCCTGAAAATAATTTGTTTCCATTTTTGGAAAGTGTTTAAAGCAGAAGGATTGATAATCTAAATAAATACACTCAAATTGAGCACAAACAACTGATAAGTGGCCTAGACTGGGCAAGTTAAATTTATAATTTAAGATTTCTTGAAACCCAGGGGTTATTTTTGAAGTACCTCTGTTCAAAGGTCAGTTTTTTATAAGAAGGCTTAAAACGTATGTTGAAATTTGGCATGTGGAAAGCTGATACATGTACAACTCAGGAAAGATTTGGTTTTTATGAAGTTTTAAAAATATTTTGAAAGCTGTGAAAATTACCAAATTTGGTTGAACAGATCGGGATTTTTAATTGGTGGTCTGACATCAGTACCATGTATTTAATTTTTCTCCCTTTATAATAATTGAGATTTGGGATCATTTTTGATCTAGAAAACATGTAAAATGTGGGAGACTGCTGTGGACTCTTCAATAAGGAGAATGGGACATTTTACAATGCTCTTCATCAATGATTGGCTAGATATAGGAAGATGTGGTGTGAGTGCCAATGAGACAACTCTCCATCCAAATAACAATTTAAAAATTAAACCATTATAGGTTAAAGTACGGCCTTCAACACGGAGCCTTGGCTCACACCGAACAACAAGCTATAAAGGGCCCCAAAATTACTAGTGTAAAACCATTCAAACGGGAAAACCAACGGTCTAATCTATATAAACAAAAGTCTTGTGAATGAATTTAACAGAAAGGTGACAACTGAACAACTTTCTGCACCAAATTCCTTACAAGAGGAATCAATAAATAATAACATTTTAATTTTTACTATACCTTCTGGTGGTTGTAAAATTTGGTTATTCTGAGCACACCATCCTATAGGATGAATTTCAGAGGTCATCAGGTCACACCAAAAATCAGCCGAGTTGTCATCCTCATACCCATCAAATCGTAATCGTAATAATGGTCCACATGTCATAAGTACTGAAGCTACCCAGTATGTATCTGTATTACATTTGTTTGGCACTTCTAATTTCATTCCTTTTACAAATCCACTCTCTAAACTGTACTCAACCTATAAAAATAAGCAATACAAATGAAGTCTACATCTTTAAGTTTATTATCTTAAATAATTATTTATGCAGCAATACATTATGGACTTACTTCCACAGAATTTATTATAGTTGGAGTTATACAATTGTTCACATGTTACTTTTTACTAAGGATGTCAACTCGGTGAAGATTTACTAATTGATTACTTGTTAGATTTGCAGAGCAATACTTGAGTACTGGCTCTGTAAAATATTTACCATTGGGAAACACAAAATTATAATCTAATCAAGAAGTTAATTAATATCTATAGAAAAATTATTACTCAAACAACAGTATTTAGGAGACATAAAGAAATATATTTAAAGATCAACAAAGCAGTTATGATTAGAACTTACTGATTGATGCCATTTATCATTTTCTGAGGGTCTGCAGACTCGGTTCAGAATTTGTTCATATTTGAAAAATATTATATTGTAAACTTTTTCTGATTGATACATGTTCCTTAAAAGTTTTACTTCCTTAAAATACGTCTGTCTGTCTATTGAATTAGGGTACCAGTATATTCATATCACAATCAGATGTCCAAGAAATATTTGAAGTACCCCATGGTGTTAGTGGTGTTTGTTCCACAGGGTAATGTTATGCGTCTAGTGCGGTAGATCTATTCATATGGTTCTTATCGCCGCTGGCTAGCATATTTTATGTGAAAAGAAAGCCGAGTGTGTAAGTCTTTCCTGCCAGTATACAGTCTCTACATTACCAAGACTCTAGCAGTATCCTCCTCGTTGGTAACACTGGTAACTGACATCTTTCGAAGTCAGGCTGAACTGCTTGGGGATCTCGGAGCAGCAAGGGCCCTAGAGATGCAGTGTGTAGGCCCACCGATGTGTGGATATGCCCTTGCACTCATCAACCTTGCTCCAGCTATGGGTAAATAGTTGGCTAGATAGGAGTCATAAGCCCAGCAAGGCAACCTATCTAAGAGAGACAACTCGAACAAAACCGGAAAGATCATGATTCGTAAGCCTTGGTTTGGCAACTGATCTAGAGGACTGGAACCTTAACACGAAATCCACTGGCCCTCCAGGTTGGGGGTTGAGCACAAGACCAACTATCTCGTCTCATAAAAAAAATGCAGTTACGGAAACAAGGACAAGAAAAAATTTAACTCATCTCGTATTAAGATCAGAGTACCAGCAGACATCTGCAAGCATGAATGATGTCAGTGAAAGCCTAACGGAAGCTGACAACATGAAAAGTATTTTGAGCACGAGAACAAAACTAAAACTTGGATGTTGGAATGTAAGAACAATGTATGAAACAGGAAAACAAGCGCAAGTCATCAGAGAAATGAGAGCATACAAACTCCACCTGCTAGGTATTAGTGAATGTCGATGGACTGGATGTGGTAAAAAATCTACAAGTACAGGTAAAACAATTTTGTATTCTGGTAGAAAAGACGAAAAACATCAAGCAGGAGTAGCAATTATAATGAGCAGAAACGTTACAAAGGCCATGATAAGAGTATGCCCCTGTAAACGAAAGAATAATCAGAGCTCGCTTCCAAGCAAGGCAGGGAAAACTAACCATCATTCAATGCTATGCTCCAACAAATGAAGCAGAGGATGATGTGAAAACTGATTTCTATCTAGCTCTACAATCTGAGATAGAAAAAGTACCAAAACATGATGTTACAATAGTGATGGGTGATTTGAACGCCAAAGTAGGAAATGATAACACCGGGAATGAAAGAGAAATGGGAAAATATGGGTGTGGCAAGATCAACGACAATGGAGAACGTTTAGTGGACTTATGTAGTGCTAATAACTTTGTAATAGGGGGTACTATCTTCCCTCATAGAGATATACATAAGCTGACATGGACTTCTCCAAATGGTAGAGACAAAAACCAAATAGACCATATTATCATCAATGGAAAGTGGAAAAGATCTCTGCAAGATGTACGCGTTATGAGGGGTGCAGATGTTGCTAGTGACCACCATCTAGTAATTGCAAACATCAAACTGAAACTTAAAAAGTTGTCTACTTATGTAAACGTGTCAAGGAAATTTGATGTTGGTAAATTACAAGATCCAAAAATCCAGCAAGAGTTTAAACTGGAAATAAAGAACAGGTTTCAGCTATTAGACAACCTCACAACTGACAACACAACCACAATATCAGTCAATGATGAATGGCAGCACATACATGAAATCTACACTCAAGCCAGTAAACAGGTACTAGGATTCAAAAGACAAGTACACAAAGAATGGATAACACCTGAAACTTGGAATTTGATAGATGAAAGGAAAGAAGTGAACAACAAAATTTGCCAAACACGTTCTGAGAGAATTAAGGAAAAGCTAAGATCAAAGTATACAGAATGCAACAAGAAGGTAAAAACAGCAACAAGAAAGAACAAGAGAGATTTTATGGAAGACCTAGCAAAAGAAGCAGAAAGTGCAGCTTCAAATCAGAGAATGAGACAGATTTACCAAGTAACTAAACAACTAAGTGGTAAAAATGCTAAGATAAATATGCCTATTAAAGACAAAAACAACAATATGATAACAACAGAACGAGACCAATATCTGAGATGGAAGGAACATTTTCAAGAGGTTCTTAATCGAAAAGATCCAGATAATATAGCAATTATTCCTGAGGCACCCTTAGACCTTGAAATAGATACAGATCCACCTTCAAAACAAGAAATACAGAAAGCCATTAAAAGCTTGAAAAACAAAAAGGCACCTGGCATGGACCAACTGAACGCAGAACTTTTTAAGATAGACCCAGTTCTAGCAGCGGATACTTTACATCCAGTATTCCAGAAAATATGGGAACAAGCTATTATCCCTAACAATTGGTCTGAAGGCAACATCATTACAATACCAAAATCAGGAGACTAACTGCAACAATTGGAGAGGAATCACCTTACTATCCATTCCAAGTAAGGTCTTCTGCATAATTTTAATTTCAAGAATAACAGAGGCTGTGGATAAGAAACTACGACAAGAACAAGCTGGTTTCAGAAAAGGTAGAGGCTGCATCGACCACATATTTGTCCTACGCAACATCTTAGAACAGTGTCATGAGTGGCAGAGGAAACTACTGCTAAATTTTGTAGACTTCGAGAAAGCGTTTGACAGCTTACACCGGGAAAGTCTTTGGGAAATTCTGAGAAACTATGGTATACCAAGTAAGATAGTGCAACTCATCAAGCAGTTCTATACAAATTTCTCATGTACCATCAACTCTGAAGCTGACACTTCTTTCCTCGTAAAATCTGGAGTAAGACAGGGATGTGTTATGTCATCTGTGCTGTTTATAATTGCTATTGATTGGGTAATGAGAACAACCCTAGCAGAAAGAAACACCGGACTGAGATGGACACTTTGTACTATGCTTGAGGACACAGACTATGCTGATGATTTAGCTCTTTTATCCCATACCGAAGACCATATGCAGGAGAAGACCAAAAAGCTAGAAGAAACAGCTAAAATGATTGGACTTAAGATCAATGCCAAAAAGACAAAGCTAATGTACCTCAATACAGAGAAACATCCTGTCATATTTGTAGAAGGGAAACAGCTTGAAACAGTAGAGTCATTTAATTACCTAGGCAGTTGTATAACAACAGAAGGTGGTGCTGAGAGAGACATTAAGATCAGAATAGGAAAAGCTAGATCTGCATTCATTAGATTAGGCAACATCTGGAAAACAACAGCCTTTTCAAAGAAAACAAAGCTCAGACTCTATAACAGCTGTGTACTCTCTGTACTCCTATATGGCTCAGAGTGCTGGAGAATGACTGACAAAGACATCAACAGACTCTCAAGCTTCCATAACACATGTCTGCGAAAGATAATGAAAATATTCTGGCCAAACAAAATCTCCAACAAAGACCTACATGAGATGACGAATACCAAAGACATGGAGACTTTGCTCATACAGAAAAGATGGAGGTGGCTTGGTCATGTTATACGCAAACCATCTGATGACATGACCAAGGTAGCCCTTAGATGGACACCAGAGGGGAAGAGAAAGAGAGGCCGACCTAAAACAACATGGAGACGCACTGTAGAAAATGAATTAAAGGAAAGAGGATATACCTGGGGCACAGTGGAAAGAACAGCAAACAACAGAGAAGAGTGGAGGAAACTTGTCCTTGCCCTATGTGCCACTAGGCATAGCAAGGACTAAGTAAGTAAGTATGATTCATCCATCAATCAATCAGTCTTTGAAACTCGCACAGCTAATTTGTATTAAGACAGGTACACCGTAACAAATTCAAAACTCGTATTGTTTAGTGTAGAAAATAATCTTTCTGTAGATAGTATTTTGAAAGGGAAAAACTTTATTTATCAATCTATTTTTGCCATCAATTTGACATTAGTAACAAGACACTCATTTCTGCTTACGTGTTTAAATGCTGTTGGAGGAATTGAAACTGAATTTGTCTCCTCCAAATGTTTCTCCCATATAAATTCTGCTTCTTCATTATCAACAGTGTCTGCACCTGAAAATGACAAGAAATTTGACTGAAAATAAGAAACAAAATAAAATTTGATTGCAATAAAAAGATAACATTCTATTTTTTAGTAGTTGTATATAGAAAACAAATTAATCCCTCTTAATTTAGAATGAGGTTTTTCCTGTTTAAAATCTTTATTGCAGTCATATGACACAGTCACAGTTATGTGAAACAATACTAATATCAGTGACAAATTTTCACATCTTAATTATCTTATGACAAGAACCTTAGAAATTAAAAACAATACTTTTTTTTAAGTGACAAATTTTCTCTCTTGATATTGAATTTGTTATAAACCAATTGCATGAATAGAAAATTGTTTTCAAGAAATACATATATATATTTAAGCTGTCACTACTGCCTCTTATACTTTTGGTGTGATGAAGTTCTAAATACTTCTAAAATTTCATGTGGTAAAAGCAGGATGTGTCTTTCGCATGTTTAGATACATGTAATCAATAAACAAGTCACATTTAATATCATTAATTATGCCCCACCTATGACAGTAGAGGGACATTATGTTTTCTGGTCTGTGCGTCCATCCATCGTCCCGCTTCAGGTTAAATTTTTTGGTCAAGGGTAGTTTTTGATGAAGCTAAAGTTCAATCAACTTGAAACTTAGTACACTAGTTGCTTATGATATGATCTTTCGAATTTTAAAACCAAATAAGACTTTTGACCCCAATTTCATGGTCCACTGAACAAAGAAAATGAAAGTGGGAGTTTCAGGTTAAAGTTTTTGGTCAAGGTAGTTTTTGATGAAGTTGAGTCCAATCAACATGGTCAACTTAAAACCATGTTCCCTATGGTACAATCTTTCTAATTTTAATGCCAAATTAGATGGTCCACTGAACAAAGAAAATGAAAGTGGGAGTTTCAGGTTAAAGTTTTTGGTCAAGGTAGTTTTTGATGAAGTTGAGTCCAATCAACATGGTCAACTTAAAACCATGTTCCCTATGGTACAATCTTTCTAATTTTAATGCCAAATTAGATGGTCCACTGAACAAAGAAAATGAAAGTGGGAGTTTCAGGTTAAAGTTTTTGGTCAAGGTAGTTTTTGATGAAGTTGAGTCCAATCAACATGGTCAACTTAAAACCATGTTCCCTATGGTACAATCTTTCTAATTTTAATGCCAAATTAGATTTTTTACCCAATTTCACGGTCCATTGAACATGGAAAATGATAGTGTGAGTGTGGCATCTGTGTACATTGGACACATTCTTGTTTTAAATGTAATATAGAGAAAAGGAGAATAAATGTACAGTATAGAATTAAACTTTTGAAGCAATTTCAAACACATATAGCTTTAGTAAATATAGTACATTTTGAAAAAGAAGGTTATAAACAGATTTGAAGATGCAATCCTGGCATGTATATGGAAACAAATTAACATATAATTTGAGAATGCTTGAACATTGTCAGAAAAAAAAATCCCAACCTTTTTTGGTTAACAAGTCACCCTCATCTTACTGACTCTGTCCCTTTAGAACCATATGCATAATGATTTAATATTAAAGAAGAATGAAAAGGGAAGATTCAGGATTTTAAGGTAGAAAGGGTTCTTTTTTAGCAGTTTTAATATCAATGAAGCTATAAAGAAATAAGCATTTCTTACTCTAAGTATGTATACCTTTATTTGTTTTCTTTTCATCACTTTTTGTAACATCCTTTGTTTCAACTAAAGAATCTCTGCTACTTTCTTCCTCTTCGATTGTTTCTTTCAATTCACATGTTGTAAGAAACTGACTTTGTTTTACTTTGTCAACACCTGCAGAATCTGTAACATCATATATAGCTTGTTCTTTATTTTCATTGTCTTTTTTAATCTTCTGTTCCATTATATTCTCAACTTCCATGTCATCTGCCTTCGTAATATCTTTTGGAGAAAATTCAGTATCAAGTTTTTCATTTGGGACACTGAAACCAATTTTTTCAATAATATCAGGGTCATTTTGATGCTGTGTTGAACTGTCTATACACTTATTATCAACCTCATCTGAACCAACAGTTTGTGTTTTATCAGTCTTCATTGAATCAACAGCAGACTCTTGGTTTGTAACATCACATACCTTTTCACTATCTCTACCGTTTTGCGAAACACTTCCAGTTTGCAGTGTATCAATATTTGTACAGTCTTGATCCATGGCAGTATGGCAAACATTTTCAGTGAGATCTAAATTCTGTTCTTTGGAGCTATTGGGCAAATTTTGAGAAGTTAGGGAAGTATCAGAAGATGCTGATGCTACAGACATTAATGGCTGCCCAATCATTCCAACTGAAATGCAATTTGCTATACTTGGCAAATCTGTAGAACTTGCAGACATAATTGGCACCGATGATAATTTTTCTACTAGTTCAGACTGCTCATGTGGTAAAACCATAGTATTTGTAATCCTGGTGCTTGGCGTTAATTGCACCAAATGTGGATCAATAGGAAGTCCAATGGTTGTTATGGCACCTGGCAACATATTAGAAGGTTGAAGTTGAAGTAGTGGTAAACTAATGTCTTCTGAAGAAGGAACATTATTCACATTTTGTATGGCAGTGGCAGTAATATCTGTGTATGCAGGTAAATGGCTTGGTAATGAAACATTTTCAACAGGAATCTGCTCGAATGTTTGAGGAATACTTGAAACATTTACAGCTTCTTTTTGATTTTTAGAGTTATCTCCACTTGAGGTGACTGTAAGTGGTAATTCTGTAGATTCAATTTCACCATTATCCTCCATTTTAACTTTTTAATTTATTTACTGAAAAATATATATACATTATCTGTCTTTTAAATTTTAAATGTTTTTATTAACTCCATTAAAGCTCTGATAAGAACACTAGTACTACTATGTAACAACATTGTTTTCCATAAACATGATAAATGCTAATCAATTGTATAAGCACAACAATTTTAGAGGGATGGGTAACAATTACAATCCCCTGTACTGCCCACACTGTACAAAGGTCTGAATATTCTGTAAAAGACACTAACTCTTAAGTCCAAGCTTATTTATATCAATGCCAAAAATCTGTCAAAAAAACAACAAAATGTAGATTTTTTGTCCAATTGACTGCTATACCCCACACAGTTGACCACTTTTGTACTCTATACATGTGTACAAAGAGCTCCATGGACAATGTAGACTAGAGCAATATACAATGTATATGCATCCATCAGCACCCTCTTGTCTTGAAGGTAACACAATATGGCAAACATTTATATATACTTAGATCATGCTTTTGTGTATAAGATTTTATGATGTTTAATCAATAGATTGATAGTTTAAATTTTAATATTAAAAAAGGAAATTATTATAGGGTCTTTTTTGAAACCAGACACAACACTTTTATTTCTATGGGTTGTTTTGAGTGTTGTCACCTGTAAGCTTAACCTTATAATATAGGGAAAAAAATCAAAATGCCATTTTTACATTTAATTTTTTAACATGTTTTACTTATAAATAATTATCTGACAATTTGTTTCAAGGTAAAAAGGAAAAATATTACTTAAAAAATGCTAAATAATGACCTTCTCTTAATGCTATGTATTAGTCTGTAAGGTAAAAAAACAACAACATGTACCTGAGTGTCTTTTAAAATGCTGAGAAAAATAAGGGTCCATAGAAAGGTAAATAATTTTAATTGTTTCGATGATGGCATTCAGTCTACTGGTCTAACTATAATAATCCATGTTATATTTCTTTTATTATGAACAAATTATGGTCAGTCAGTTAGTGAAAACTCATATTTTTTTTCAGACCACTTAAAACAAATGTTCAATAATCTTTAAAAAAAAATATTTATAAAAAATATTGTTTGAATGAAAATATTTTAAAGCTTTTTAAATCTTGACTGTCAAAAGGTATTAGTTTCTGTTCATTGATTGGTTGGTAAATACCTTTTCCTTAGCGTTTTAACCATGTATAAAAAAATATTAGGGTATAACTGGATTCACTTTTGCTGTCTTAATCTTTAAAGATTGAAGAATGCATGTACAAACATGAAAAATAATGATTCTTTATAAAACCATCTGGATGTTCACTTTTTTTACTCTACATACATGTACATGTACATGACATATAATAAATTTGTAAACACAAAATATTTTTTTATTATTTGGGTTGTTATCATTTTTAAACAAAATTCTGTGTACAGGTTTTCTAGATACATGTAGCAATTTAAAGTAAATTAACACTATAATTTTTCTCAGCTTTATATATACTTTCTATAATACATTTATGCATGTAGATTCTTCACACATTTTCAAGTCCTCAATATTCACTGTATATATTTTGATTTGTTTCAATAGTTCTAAATGGTTACAAAACAATGTCATAATCTGAAATACCACCAAATTATGTATACTTTACCATATTTTCCATTTTTATTCATCTTATTTTCATATTATTTTTTTTTAGGGGGGGGGGGGGGGAGTTTTTTTTTATTTGTAATTATTGAAGACCTATTACCATGATTACATTTGTATCTATTTGCTAGTATGACAGTCTTGTTGAATAATAACTTGACAGTCATTCACAAACAACAATCATTGTTGGGTTTTTGTTCTGATTGGTTATGTCTGTCATCATGTGTCTGTTCACCTGGTAAAATTTTGTGATGAAAGATTGTCACTTTATATATACAATGTATATATATACGAGTCTAAATTGAAAACTATGTTCAAACCTATGATTGTGTTGGATAAAAATCGCAATTTTTATACGTGTGCATGTAAAACAAATTCGTTGTAGAAGGGTCTAAAAACAGCACAAACAACATTTTCCAAAAGACCAAAAAAGTGAAAAAGTATATTTAAACAAAACGCATTTGACTAACAGGTTGAACAACTGACGTTATTTAACCCTGCTGACTGCCATTGGTGATTGCAAATAAAATTAATCACAAGTTGCAACAAAATGGATCTCAATATAAATATAATACTAAACAGAATTTTTTTTACTTGTGGCCACGATGTTATGTCACAAACATAAAGTGTCAATATTTTTATGCCACATATATAAATTTTTGCCTTTAAAATGATTGAAGTTTGAAGCATAATCATTAGCTGTGAATATCAATTAAACATGTGCGTGCAGAGGCAGATTTAGAGGGGCCAGAGGTCCCAGGCCCCCCTTTTCTAGGAATAATAGCGAATCACTAAAGCATGACTGGAGTAGGTCCCATCTTAGGCAGTCAGTGGGCCCCCACTTATACAAATTTATGAATCTGCCACTGGTGTGTGTGTTTATTGATATTCACAGCTAATGATTATGCTTTAAGCTTCGATTCATTTAAAGACAGAAATGTTTGCTCCTCAATTTATTTTACCATGTGTTTATGCTGGGAACAGTATATCTATAATATATTAATATATATGTTCCTGGTTTATGGGAAGACCTGTAATTCTGTTCATTTTCCCCATGTGCCAATGAAAACATAACGTTAGGCTAATTCTTTGCTTAAAATAGGACTGGATAAATATGGGGCAGCCCCGTTATTCCGACACCCCATTAGTCCGACACCCCATTGGTCCGACACCCCATTATTCCGACACCCCATTGGTCCGACACCCCAATAGTCCGACACCCCATTAGTCCGACACGGATATAATTGAACAATATTATAATAAAAAGTAAAATATGAAAATACCAAACTCCGAAGAAAACGGAAAGTCTTTAGTCAAATGGATAAATCAAAAGCCCACTTATCAAATGAATGGATAACAACTGCCATATTCCTTATAAACGGTAGTTTAAATCTGGTTTCATAGATACAGTTTCAAGATTCAAGATTTTCAAGATTTTATTCATAACCTCAGACTCATACAGGTGTACAAGAGGACAATATATACAGACATGAGATAATACATAGCGAGACAGGACAGACGAAACATAAATACATAGTATATTATAAAGGACAATTGGTGAAATTAGTTAAAGTATTTCATAATTATTTCACGAAAATTTCCTTTGAACTTGTACGTTACATATAGACAGCAAGCCAGTAAAGGAGTAGGTCCGGTAAGGACCGATTTGGCCTCAAATTTCAGGTTCATCTGACGAAAGATTTTGCCCACTTTTTAAACACTTAAGTGTCTATTTCATTTGATTCAATTAATTTATGTGAAAGATTTTAACTGATTTAGTCATGAAAAACGATCCGATTTAAGATCAAATATGCCGAAATATGTCACTTTTCAGATGGTTTTTGTCAAAAATGAAAGTGGCCGCATCCGTGTTCATCCTCAACCTTTATATATGTTATGTATTATCATCAAGTACAACATACATTTCAATATTAAGGATGAGCACGAATGCGGCCACCTTCGTTTTACACGGAAACCGTCTAAAATATCCTGATATTTTTATTTATAATTGATGCATGAAATAATGCAACCGTTATTCTTTTGCTTTAGTTTCAGAAATATAAGTAAAAAACTGCAATTGCCCCCTTTGTTATATTTTTAGCCATGTCTGCCATGTTGGTTGGATGGCAGGGTCACCAAACACATTTCTAAAACTAGATACCATAATCATAATGCTGATTGTGGCCAAGTTTGGTTAAAATTTCCTCAGTAGTTTCAGAGGAGAAGAAAAATCCAGGGGCCAATTGACCATTTTGGTCATGTTTGAATTTGTAGATCGTACAGTGTAGCTCTATCTATCATAATATTTAAAATCATAACCTAAAACTGCAAAATTTCCTTAAAATTTACAAATTTCAGTTGCAGCAACCCGACAACGGATTGTACGATTTGTCTGAAAATTTCAGGGCAGATAGATCTTGATCTAGTAAACAATTAAAACCCATTTCAGATTTGCTCTAAATCCTTTGGATTTTGGATTTAGAGATATATTCCAGAATCTACATTTTACCCCTATTTTCTATTTTTAACCATGCCAGCCACCGCCTTGGTTAATTGGCCGGTTAATCGGACACATGTTGTTAACTAGCTGATACCTAAATGATGATTGTGGCCAAATTTGGTTGAATTTGAAAATTGGCCCAGTTGGTTCAGAGGAGAAGGTTTTTGTAAAAGTTGACGAGCGACGCCGGTCGACGGACGCCAAATGATGGGCCAGATGAGCTTAAAATGCATATAATAGACAAAGCACATTAGGAAAAATGAACGAGGAAATACATTATCTTCATTTCAAGAGAATAATATCATTAGTTAAAACTAATCCTCCTGAGAGTCCTCATAATTACAATAACATAATTCATGAAGTACATACTTACAATATTATAATTTTGCTTAATGTCCAGTGACAAATATTACATGCGAAAACAATTTAACAATAAATACAATAGGTAGGTACTGTAATAGATACCATCCGGGGTGAAAAAAGGTCAATGAAACTTGGAGTGCTGCTGAATGATAAACGTATATTGAATAGGGACAAACATTTGCCTTGCAACAGGCACAGACAAAAGGCTACCGATGATCCCTAGATTTGTTGCAATGTTTCTTAACCTGCAGAGAGCGTGGTACTCTCTCTACACGAGGCATCGGATAAAACATCACCACTTTGACATTTGTGGAAAATAATATACCTCGACCAATCAAACGGACGTCCCATGCACCCAGGGTTTACTGATAGTTGGAAAAAGGCAAAAGTGACCATAATTCTATTCCCACTTTAATTTTAAATGGATATCAAAACTCATTGACCTTGTCCATCGAATGACTGAGAACAGGAAAGGCAACTTAGGAATATCAAGGTTGGTTGGTATTAGTGAAAATAATGGCATATATTTACTCAAACCGAATACAGAAAACCTGATTCAGATGCCGAGTAGCGAACATTTTGTAAAACTAAATGTACTTTTTGAAGTTTTGTCGAATGACTAACATGGCGATACTCTACTTTGTGTTTCTCCCAAAGGAGGGAAATAAGAAAGTTAAGGCTCCAATTAGGCTTTACTGAATAAAAGTTTGTATGTAAGATGCGAAGTTGATTCGGTGTGGTGTACAGAATTTGTTTGAGAAGAATATTTAAGTTTAGTTTGTCTTTATGCAACACTGTTTGTACTTATTGAAGAGTGAATTATTTAAAGCAAATACGTTAAACACTTAAAATAGGGGTGAACCAAACAGAACTTTGTAAAGTTTGGTGCGTTCTCCGTTAAGAATCAGCCAAAAATGTACTGGTAAAAAGAAATAATGAAAACAAGTACATTCCTGTAACAGTGTCAATGTGAAGAGAAGTGGAGTTTGTTGCTAGATTTATTTTCATGTCACATGTTTGCCTGGTTTGTTTAAAAAACAACCGATAAGTTGTGTTTTTAAAGATGCAACAAAGAACACAAATGAAAATAACTTAAATATAATTACAGAAATTTTGTTGCTTTATGAATATGCAATTACAAATATTGTTGCATACATGTATGTCATCATTCATGGACATGACGGTTTGAATACATGATTGGTAGTTAATGTTTGTCTAATGTCCAGTGGCAAATCTTTCATGACTATTCAGTTCATGTTCATTCTGACAGCACATTGCATCCATTTATATCGAAGTTTCAACCTTAATCAAGTCTTCTTTGTATAGAAAGATGTTATAAACTTAAAACACTCTCGATGGCTCTCAGTGTTCGATAATTAAGTTCGTGTACTGTATATATATGAATCGAAATAGTAATGGTTGGAATCATTAGTCCTTCTTTATGGTAAAATGACAGTTTTTCCAGTTTTGACTGTCTCCGAGACCTTATCACGTGTACACGATTCATTATGATGAGAGACTGCTGATAACATTTATTTTTTAGTAGAATGTGTTCCCATATAGAACATATCTTAAATTAGTTAACCAGAACTTGCAAGGACCTTGGTTTTTCTTATATGGACGTAGTCATGGTACTTCTTCAATAGTAATATCAAACAGGTGACATGATATTATCTGTTTCTGTGATATACACATAAGCAAGAGTAGTTCAAATATCAAAATTCTACGAAGGAGTGTAGGGATTTGGGGAGGGGTCGTTCATATAGATATTCTTTAATTGACATGCAATTTTCTCTATACTTTATACTGTTTGCAATTATTCTCTAACCTTTATATTTCGGCGGTTATTTACCTTTGTCGGACTACTGGTGTGTCGGACTATTGGGGTGTCGGACCAATGGGGTGTCGGAATAGTGAGGTGTCGGACTAATGGGGTGTCGGACTAACGGGGTGTCGGAATATCGGGGCGACCCCATAAATATACACCTTAATGCATGCACACGTTTTATTTCAATATAAGTTCTATACATTTCAATTATAAAAGTTTGACCTTTTTGGCCTAACTTACTCCATACTGATCCATACTCTTTTTCATATTTACCCTCCCCCTTTTTTGTCAGCTATATTTCAGTGATTTTTTAAAGTTTCTAATACAATATGTATACTGGAAGATGTGTAACTTTGTCTTTATTTTATGTTTGCCAATAAACGTAAAAGGCTTTGTATTTAAGCATAACAAGGTATGGGACAAATATACACATGTAAACAGAATAATTTTGTTATTTTGACCCCAATTAAAGTAGCCAAAATATATCAGAACCATCCATTTATTTTAATGTATACATAAATTAAGTTTCAATAGAAGTTTCTGCATTTCTGAAGATAAGTTTGAAAATTTTTGTATGACTTAGTTGATTCGCCTCACGATTCGCCTACTCATATTTACCCTCCCCCTTTTTGTTACGTATTTCAGTGATTGTTGAAAGTTTTTTTATCTGTAAAAAAAAATTAAGCCATAAAGTTACAGAACTCACTAGCAAATACTTACTGTACCTTTACCTATAATACTGGTTCCATATTTAAAAGGTCTATAGATAAATTATGAAATAATACTTTCGAGGTTCTATTTTTAGACTAGAGTAAAAATGAATGATAAATTTTCCGCGTATAATAACCAAATAAAAAGTATTTGCAATAACGATACTATATTTATAATTAGTATTGCCTCATTTGCATTATACAATATTTTCCATTTTGCTGTTATCAATCACTCCAACTGTTTTAAATATGGTACTAATGAAATGATATTGATATTCTTCCAAATTATTCTTGCTGAAATAAACAAGTCATGAATATGCATATATATATTTGATATTTGACCGACCAAAACAATCGGTTAAATTTCCTATAAATAATGAAAAATATTTGGGAAAAAGATTTATGCAGTTACCTTATAAATTAATCGATATGCCAATTAAAAGAAAAATGCAGTATCGAATCTTCAACACTACAAATTTACAATTTTCTGTCCTTCTGTTTGTAATCATACTTCCACGTTCAAGATGGCAACTAATCGCCAAAAGTACATTGTGCGCATGTCCTTGTTACAAGATGCCGCTAACATGCCCCAATATTTTATATCATATTTTTAAATTTAAATATTTGTACGTGGCGGAACTTGGTCGATAAACACGTGTAAATGATAAATACACAATTTTATCAAATGTATGAAATAGTAGATAATCAATACTTAACAAATATGATTAATTCATTAACAAAAAATGAGTTTATACTTCCCCTTCGCCTTGTGCAATAAAAACAGTTATGTACATGTATAATGTTTTAAACTGTGTCTCGAATGTATGGAGAAAATTTAATCTACTATTGGAACAGTATACTGACAATATTTTATGTCCATATTAATATAACTAGTCTACTCAATGCAACAAATGTGAGATTTTAGTATATTTTTACCACGGAATCGCGGACGTCACTGAGAGAGGGGCATTTTATCACATAGTTTGTGATAGTACTGGTACATATGTGTACCTGGCTTAGATTGTACAACTACATGATTGAATGGTGATCATGATCATGAATTGTTGGACTATAGTTGGTATGATGTTTATGAAAAATCCATATAGAGCCATATTTCGAGGGAAAGATAAAATATTTATAAATTATTTTTATAACTTTGAGTGCCCGAAGGCAATTTTATGATATCGAGCTAGTACACAAAATTATATTTTACATTTTTAGCATGTGCTCGAGAAATGTTAATTTCGGAAGCACTATTTTATAATATGTATTCAATGATTACATGCAACGACAGTGACAATATTATTTAACTTTATGATATAAATTCCAAGTCGTTTTGTACTTAGACATGCATGAAATATTTGCCACTGAACGTAAAGTTAAGCAATCCGGGGGCATCAATCAATCAATCTCAGAAATTTCCAGTTTATTTTGTATAATCAAGAGATATTAAGCAAGGTATTGCTAAGTCGTTTGAAAGACTTTTTAAGACGGTATGCCGTTTCTCTGTTATAAACTGAGTCACAAATTATCTAATTTAAAATATTACATCAGCTGATCAAATATCGTGATATGTCGGTTACTGAGTGTAATATGTTGTAGTTTTCTCAGATCTTGATTTGCTAATACTTCTTTTTGCGAGTCGTTTCTTCATTCAAATACAGAGGTTTACATTTTACAGTACAAATTGGAATGCAGTAGTATCCAGAATAATCCTCATACAAATTGGAATTCTAAAAAAAAACCTGACTAAAGAAACTTGGCCATGCTTGATTCACAGAGCTCGTCCATCAGATCTTCTTTTTTGTGGGTGGTGTGGGGGGATTTGCAATACAACAGTGCAATTTAAGTCAGTGTGTTTTATTTGTTTATATGTTTATATGTTTCAAATTGTTAGCGTTGGCAACCCGTTTTGGATGCTTACTAGCAGTGTGCAGTGTACTTTCTAGTAGTACGTCCTTATACTAAAAAAATAAAATAAAATACAATCATTACAAAAATATATATCCGCTAACGGAATCCCGGATCCAGGATATTACTAAAAAACTATAGTTACACACTTAACAGTAAGAATCTTGATAATACTGGATCTATATACCAATATCTATTATTTATAATGATTTACTTGATAAGTATATATAGAGGGGCAAAGGTTAGGAATTAATGATAATGAAATGATACTTTTCATACTTTATAACAAACATTGCAAATATGATAAAATATATAGCATTTCATATGTTTCATGATTTCATTTTATTCATACAAGTTTAAAACATTTAACAATTCTTCAGTTTTTGGTATTCTGATAAGAAAAATGATTTGAATTGCATTGAGATTTCAACTTGGAAAAATGGGGATGATCAGAAATTAACAAGATTGCGAATAAGTCCTCATTCTAAATTTAATATATTTAAGGGGGGAGGGGGGGGGGGGGGGGGGGGGGTAGGGTATATTTAGAACGTCCTTAAAATTACTCTGAATTCGCTAAAATTGAAATGTTTAACCATATACAGGTGTCTATAATTTGATCAAAGGCTCTGAGCAGTCAATAAATTAATAGAAAATGAGCCCTACTATATAATTTTATTTCATTATAAAGAAAGATATATTGAATATATAAAAACGAGAAGAAGTTGCATGAGTGCCAACGAGACAACTCTCCACAAGAAACCTCAAGACGCATGAGTTAACAACTCGATCCTAGTATTTAGGTCACCGTACGGATTTCAACAATGAGCAATACCCCGATTATATATATATCATGCGCAGGTGTTGGATCCAGTCATTTTTAAAAGAGGGTTACAACCTATGATAAAGGTGGGTTCCAACCATATGCTTCCATTCAAAGGTATTGATCGTCGGCAGAAAAAGAGGGTTTAAGACCCCACCCCTATAGACCCGCCACTGCCACAAAGTAAGTCTTTATAACAAATGGCCACAAAGTAAGTCTTTATAACAAATGATGACAAAAGTAAAACATTTTAAGCGAATTATACGGTACAACAACATTAAGAAAAACAATAAGAGAAAAACAATTTTGATATACAGCACAACAACTGAATTAACGACTGGGTTCGTGCATATACACAATGTGTCGATATGTTTGCAGGTGTAGAACCTCTCACTAACCTGCGACAGTGGTGTAACACGGTACAGCTTCAGAACAAACTATAAAACTCAATTGAAAAGGGCTAAACTCATCAGATCTCTACAAATAGATATAGGAAGATGTGGTGTGAGTGCCAATGAGACAACTCCATCCAAATAACAATTTAAAAAGTAAACCATTATAGGTTAAAGTACGGTCTTCAACACGGAGCCTTGGCTCACACCGAACAACAAGCTATAAAGGGCCACAAAATTACTAGTGTAAAACCATTCAAACGGGAAAACCAACGGTCTAATCTATATAAACAAAACGAGAAACGAGAAACACGTATATATTACATAAACAAACGACAACTACTGTACATCAGATTTCTGACTTAGGACAGGTGCAAACATTTGCAGCGGGATTAAACGTTTTAATGGATCCAAACCTTCTCCCTTTTTCCTGAAACAATAGCATAACATCATAACATAGAAAAACATACGATAAAATATTAATTGGCAGACTTAACTCAATAAAAAAAGCATGCTTTGCTAAATGTGATTACATTGAAATGCAGTTATCAATATAAATATATCTACAAGAGAAAATGATTTTTGTTTGCATAAATCTACAAAACCCAGGCCTGAGAAATATTTGAACAAATTATTTTTAGTAATGTGTATATCAACTTTGGAGCACTTTCCCATGCAGTTTCTGTCCGTATTCTTCTTATCAATATCTTAAGTTTTTCGATATTAAGTGTCCTGTAGACTGGTGCTTGCCTTTTCGATTGTTGTTTGCGAAAGCAAATTTACAGATCTAACATTGTTGGGTTGATGTTTAGACGAGTTGTTGTTACTATAATTATAATATTCATGTCTTTGAAGTGACTACGAGGATGCAATGCAGATTCAGTGTTTTATGAAACTTTTAAGTCTCATCAAAGAAACAACAACCATTACTGAAAAAAACATGTTGCATCTACAAAAAGCTAGTATATATTGTTTAAAACAAGTGACATAATGCATGTGCCATTCGTTAAAGAGTTATTAAAGAGACTACATGTATGTAAATACATGTAAAACTTACATCATGATTAGTCTATAATCATATAAAACATGTAAAAGAGTAATTATTATATAACATAATGTTTCTCCGCGTTAAAATGTTATACCATGTTTTCACAACAATGATACACACTTTTTTCTTAACAAATACTGGATATATGTTTTTCTTCATATAAACATATATAAACTTCTTTTTTGTTGAAAAATGATCAATGAATATGGACAAATATCAATGCCTTGAAATCTTCGAACATGAATTCAGTCAAGTTAATGTTATCTTGCAACAACAGTTTTTATTATGGTTATACTGTTATATAATAAATTGTGAAAGAAATTTGACTTAGGGTTGATTTCTTTTTTGGAGAAAAATTTGACTTAACAGTTGATTTCTAAATGAAATTTGAGATTTCACAGGGTTTTTTTTATGTTACAAGGTTTTTTTTGGTATATGTACGGAAATATTACGTTGTCTCACCGGTTTGTTCTGTGCTTATTATTTTTCATGTCAACTTCCGGGAAAATGACAGATGACAGAAACACAGAAAATACCAAAGAAACAAATCACCATGAAATAATGACCATTCTATAGCATAACCTACTATATTCATAATCTAGAGAAATATCCGCGATCTTCCTCAATGATGAAATTCTCATCTGATTGATTGCAAAGATATTCACCGCATTTTTTGCAGCCAGACTGAGGCCCAGATGAACAGATACCCAAAATATTTGGTTGCATATATATATATACACTTTACAAAGTGAATCTTAACCCAAGAAACTCTAGAAAACTAAAAGTTTAACAGCATAAACAATTGCCATTAGAAGACACTTTCATCTGGTTATTAATGATAAATAATACCAATATGAGTATAAACCCAAACCACACCGTTCTATCTGTAGAAGAACCAGTGAATCCTGGCAATGGGTTCCACTATCATTGTTCCACTGGAGATTTAATGGGTCCACTAGGACTACTGGTACAAGGACTGTTGGCTTTTCTTGCCTTTTCATCATTAATAGGTACATAATGCATTGTATTGTAGATGAGAAAGTTTGTTGGAAAATAGATGTATGGCAGTGTCTGCGCGTACGAATAGTCAAATTGCCATTCTAGGCTGCGCATACCCACATCCGGTTTTCTATTTAAATGCCTTCGGATCGGGAATGAAAAGTGAAATATATACGGAAATTATCGATAATAAATGGGAATTTCGTGTTCATGGTATAGAAGAATGAAGAGTATGAAAAATAATATTTTCAAATTGTATTTATTAAATAATGATACATAATAAACATTGCAAAATTAAATGCACCATGATGGAAAATGAAAATGTACAGTCCCAGTAAAAGAAAAACATGATAGAAAATAATACTAATATATAATTTAAATGAAAATTTAAAGAATAAAATTTTAATAATTTAAAAATATACCCATAAGATATTTAAAAAAAAAATTAATATTTTAGTAAAATGTAAAACAGAGTGAAATTTTAGAATATATAAAACTACTAAAATTAAAGCTTGAGTTTATAAGAATTAAAGAAGCAAGTAATAATATCAATTTAAACCAATTATAAAAGATTCATGTTACTAATTAAGATTTGGAACAAATTTTACATCCAATATGATTGTTTTGGCACAGATTTCAACTCTGCACATTTCAAATGTTGCCAGTCTAAACAGCAATCACATGCCAACGGCTGCTATAGACTCGGTCCGAATTTCTTTCATACAATTGTATGAAATTTAACGCCTGATAGTTCTGTACAAATTTATAAAAATTCTGAGTAGTTTTAATCAATTTATTCATTAATTGCAGCAAATTCCCTATATATTTCACGTTTAATTCCTGATCCGACAGCTTTTATTATAAAACCGGATGTGGGTACGCGCAGCCTAGAGCGGAAATTTCACTATTCGTACCCGCATGGGGGTAAGCGCAGACACTCCCTAGATGTATTACTGAAATTAATAACTGACTTGGTATAAGTATAACATAATTATTAACATTAGGACATATTACAGCTATAAATGTTGGCATTTTGTACCAAAACCAGTTCACATCATTGTCATTAAATTGTGCTATTTCTTACATCAATTTTTATTTTTAATTCATATTTTTTGTTGAACCTGCAACATTTCAAAATTGCATATCACAAAAGCAAATGTGATCCGTAACATTCAGCCATTCTGTCGTCAGTGAAATCATTATAAGGGTCCATTCTTTTGTTAATTTTTTTTGTTGGACAACAATAACTATGTTAAATCATCATGGAATTTAATGAAGCTTGGAATAGCTTTTTTATGATCAAAAGAGCAGAGAAAATGAGAGAAAATGTTTATTTTCTTTTTTTCTGTATTTTGATGATACATTGACATTTTTTACAGCCATAATTTGGATAAACAAGTATTCTTCAAACTACAGTAAAGTTATATATTTAGAAATCAATTAGTTTCCAAATTAAACCATCATGGGATTTATAAGGGTCCATTCATTCGTTAATATTTTTTGTTGGACAACAATTACCTTGTCAAATCATCATGGAATTTAATGAATTTTGGAATAGCTTTTTTTTATGATCAAAAGAAAAGAGAAAATATTTGAAAATATTTATTTTCTTTTTTTCTGTACTGTTGATTCACTAATATTCGTTGGGTACCAATTTTCGTGGTTTTCTTGGGCACAGGTGAACCACGAAATTAAATGCTCACCGAATACAAGATTTTCTACAGGCTTGTATGCAGACTTCTGCAAAACCACGAAATTAAATATCCACGAACATGCAAGTGTTCCTTAATCTACGAAAATTGGTACACATGAAAATAAATGAATTCACAGTATTTTGATGATACAGTACATGTACATTGACATTTTTTACAGCCATAATTTGGATAAACATGTATGCTTCAAACTACAGTTCAGTTATATATTTTCAGTCATCAATTACTTTCCACATTAAACCTTCGTTAAATTTTACTTAAATCGGACCAAAGCTTCTTTTTTTTTGTATCAAAGACCATGAACATGATAAATACAGTATCCAGAGAAAAACAATGAAATTATTTTGTATTTTTTTTTGTATTATATTGATGAAACTTAGTTTTTATTGCAGTTCACATTAAGGTATAGGTTGGTGTTGAAGTTTGTTACCATAAGTTACTTTGTCAAACCTTCATATAAAATTTATGTATTTAAGAGAAGCTTTTTTTTGTAAGAGATATATTTTGTTACAGTGTAAAATCTGTAGCAAAAATTTTCAAAATGTATTTTTATCATTTTTCAGTCTTTTATCATACATAACATGCATAATATATTAATAGAGAGTAGGACTTTTTGCAGTAGACATTTTCAGAGTCTGTATAAATTACATAAATAGATGTACATATTTGATTGATAAGAATAAAAATCTGGTTTGAAAAGTTTACAAGAAGCTTAATAATGTATATTGTATAATGAAGAAAGATTATGAAAACTGAATTAAAACAAAAGTTACCAGTATATGTACATGTTGTACAATGCATTGCTTTTCTCAAAAGACATTTTTAGAAGTTGGACACAATTCATGATACTAAAATTAAGAAATATATGTATTTTGTATAATTTATGTTCTATTATTTTTACAGCAAAGAGGTATTGTGAACCAAGATATGAAAGGAGGCCGTGGAGGATTTGGTAAATATGTTAAAAATGATCAATTAAAATATTACAGATCTATGTATTAATTAACCTAAGTCTTCATTTTTTAATGTCTTTTACAAGTTTGAAAATAAGGGCTGTTTAGTATTTTTTGGCTTCATGTTTGAACCTAAGAAATGCAGAAATTGATAAATGTTAGCACTCTTGTACCAACATTTCTCATTTAAGTTTTATAAAGTTTTGTGAAAGATTACACCATCATGATCATCTAATCTCAGATGAATACAAAAATCAGGAATTGATTTGAGGGGTACCAATCTGCTCTTTAACCCTATCAGTTATGTGTTATTCAATTCATTGTACTAAAGTTCTATCATTATTGATGTTTAAACTTTAAATTGAAAGTACTGAAAAATGAAGTCATGTACATTTATGCTACAATAGACAACTTTCAAGTTCCATGCATTTGCATCAAAAACTCTGGTTTAAGTGAACATCATTCGTGTGTTTAGGTGCATCTTCACTTCCATTCCAATATTGAGCGAGTGGTTGGAACACTGTAATGCTATATTGCACGTATTATTCGTCAAACTAGATTTTCATAAATGACAATCAGCACTGCTATCGTTGGGAAATTGTAATTAAGTACCTATAAAACAAATATTATTTCTAGTTTATCCTGCACAATGACGTCACAGAGGCGCTCAAAATTGAAGTTTTTCCCGGTGACGGATGAACTCGAAAGTGGTCTATTATCAGAAAAACAATAAAAGTGAACATGGCAAAGCAAGAAAATATTAAATATATATTTTTTTGTCAAGTCTATGAAAAAAATTCTAAGGCCAAAATGTTGAATTAGAGCATTGACTTAAAAATTATCAATTATGGTTGTAAATTTTATTCATTGTCCTTTAAATTATCAATTTTTGAATGGTCTGCACAAAAGGGTGTCATTCAAAAATTATCTCTTGCTGGGAGCCATGGGATTGAGTAAAATGTCTCCCTCATAATAGCCTATCAAAAGCTGATATTTTAACTTGAAGTATGATAAAATATTTATGTATGTTTGATGTTTAGAGGAGTAAAACAATTCTGTTTTTTATTTTAGGTTTTTTGATACATCCAAACAAGCTTTTGGAGCATTTTTGATCCACTTTGCTAATGTTTTTCTAGCAGATATTTCAAAAGGTGGTGATCCCTGTACTTGGTAAGTTAAATAACAAAAATTGGGATTAAGTTCAAAATTTCTCGACAACTATTCCTGGGTTAGCTTTGAAAAATCACTAACTTCATCAGGAGGTGGAAGGGGGTTTCAATCACAGCTACATGTATTGATATGACAATGTTGTACAAATTGAATTGTAACATTATTCATTAAATGTCAGGTATAAAGAAGACACTGAAATATTTTGCATAGGCAGATCCTTACGTCAGTCAGCAGGCCCCCCCTTAGAAAAAGGTCTGGATCCGCCACTGTTTTGTGTGTATACGTACCATGCAAACTTTTGAACTGCATTTATGAAATAATTCAATAGACATCTTTCGAGTTCGATGCATTTTGTCAAAACAGTGTGGTGTAAGTGAACGTGAATTGTACGTTTAGGGGTGTTGTCACACCGTTCTAATGTTGAGCAAGTGGTTGGAAAACTATGATGCTTTATTGCACGAATTATTCAGCAAATTAAAATCTCATAATTGGCAATCAGCACTGTTGTCATTAGGGAATTGTGATTAAGTACCTACAGAACAAATATAATTTCTAGTTTATCCTGCACATTGACAATCACTAAGACTCTTGGTGAACGTTAATAGTGTAGGGATACAGGTGATCCCCTCTATCTGGTAAATGACATCCTAAAGACATGCATAATTGACGAACTTTTTCTGGTGACGAACAAACTCGAAAGGGGTCTATTCCTTTTCAAATGTTAGTGATATGAAAAGTTATGCTAATTTAATTATTGATTCTTAGTCAAAATAAATTTTCATAATTCTATTAAAAGTTTTGGCAAGGTCATTTTTATTTAAGGCTCAATGCATATGGCTCATAGATAAAAGTGGAGATCCGTGTTGAGTCTAAAAAATATATGTTCTAAGATGATTGTATGGTACAAATATTATTGATAGAATGATAATATTATTTTCAGGTATGTTGTCAGTTTCCTGTTGGATTCTACCATTGGATTGGTTGTCATATATATTGGTCTCAAGATCACGCAATTTATTGTTGATAGATATAAATGTGAATCACTGAAGTTTGGAGAGTATGGTAAGGATCAAGTACTGCTGAAGTTACAATTTTAGCTATATTTGCTAAATGGAAAAAAATGCATAGTAAAAGAACCTAAAAAATTGTGACAACGGTAGAATAAATATGCTTCTTAAATACATGCCTGCTGCACAAATATGCTACTACTAAATAAACAGAATGCAAATTTCTATACATATATATGAAGTGCACTCACTCATCACACAGTTCCAATGAATTTTTGGATTTTGTAAATGTTTAACATTGTCATTTAGTGATACATGTATAGTGATTTCACACTGACGTGACCTATAAAATCAACAGATAAAGATTCCAGTACTGAATAAATGGGTTATTACTTGTATGTAATATTATTTTTAATTTGAAAGAATTTAATTGCAGGAAGTCCTCCAAAATGCAATGCATTTATTGGTCAATGTGGACTGTATATTCTGGTTATGATAGTAGAAAAGATATTAATGACACTGCTGATTTCATTTAACTTCTGGAAAGATGTAAGTATTGATTATCTTTCTTTTGTCTCTTAAGGAGGCTGGCGGGTACAAGATTTTGAGAAAAAAAATAAACATTAATTTTTCATTACAAATTTTATTTAATACCTTTAGTAGTTGTTACTTTATTATATGGTACAAAAATCATTCCCAAAAATCAATTCGTGTTGGCCCTAGGTGACCTGTAACATGTAGATATCATTGAATAAACTCTAAATTATCTCCCTTTGGTGCAGAAATGCAATTTTTTGGCATTAAAATTGAAATATCTTTTTTAACTCATCGGTGACCTATATTTTTTTTGCCCCACCTACGATAGTAGAGGGGCATTATTTTTTCTGGTCTGTGCCTCCGTTCGTCCGTCTGTGCGTTCGTGCGTCCGTTCGCTTCAGGTTAAAGTTTTTGTTCAAGGTAGTTTTTAAAGAAGTTGAAGTCCAATCAACTTGAAACTTAGTACACATGTTCCCCATTATATGATCTTTCTAATTTTAATGCCAAATTATAGTTTTGACCCCAATTTTATGGTCCACTGTACATAGAAAATGATAGTGTGAAGTTCAGGTTAAAGTTTTTGGTCAAGGTAGTTTTTGATGAAGTTAAAGTCCAATCAACTTGAAACTTAGTACACATGTTTCCTATGATATGATCTTTCTAATTTTAATTCAAAATTAAAGTTTTGACTTCAATTTCATGGTCTACTGAACATAGAAAATGATAGTGCGAGTGGGGCATCCGTGTACTATGGACACATTCTTGTTTATTATTATTTTCATATAAGCTGTACATAAACTAATAAATTGTAAAATTCAAGCAATTTCTGTAATTCAGTTCTTTTTTTATTTCGATATTACTGCTATTTCTCCTATAGTTCAACAGTAAAAAGGACATTAACAAAAATGTATGTTTCTTTCGAAGGCAGATTGTGAGCGTAAATGAATGGTGACCCCTATTTTAATAATGTACTTGTGAGTTTATTCTGGCAATTGTTGTAACAAGACAAAACTTGTTCAAAGTAGCTGAGATTTAAACAAAATTAAAATAAGCTTTTCAAAGATAATTTGGATTGATTTAAGCCAGAACAACATAATTTTTGTCTTTTGCTAACACGTTCATTGAATTATACAAAATTAATATCAAATACTAAATATTATGATTATTTATTAAACATAAGGATGTTACTGTGAGTCAATGCAATATGAAATTGTTTCAGGGATATAATCCATAAACTAACAAAGAATAAATTTGTTGTTTATTTTAGGTTAGAAAGTTTATAATGTCACCTGTCAAAGATCCTCATGTAGAATTAGTCATAGTTATGTTTATTATTCCGTTAGTAGTTAATGTAAGTATACAATATATGTTATTACACTACATGTACTATTTTGTGCATTTTTTCCTTTGATCTTTTTTGTTATAATTTTTCATATCATGCTACTCGCTTGAGATGGAAAATTATTGCTAGAAACTTAAGCAGGCATGTGGCGTGGCTTTGCTAACAAAATTGACATGAAATTGACAACGTCGTTATAGGTAAAATAGCAATAAACAGATTATCATTGGTCATCTCAACTCGATTGCCTTTTTCATTGAGATAATCAACGATAATCTATAAGTACATTACACAAAAAGTAATTGAGGTATAAATGTCTCAAAGGGATGATCTTATCACCTTGGTGGCCTAGTGGTCTATAATGTTTATTTTCATTGATCAATAGCCAGTCTTCTTTGATGTTATGAATTTGAACCCTGAACATGTGTTTGAATCTGATCTAATTAACAAGGATTATTAGTTTTCATTGCTTAGTTGTCATTCACCAATAAAAAGGTGCCATGATATAACCAAGCTTACTAAAAGTAAATAAAACACCAACAACAATCACTAGCAATTATCTTTTACCCTGAATGCAAGATACAAATGAAGTAACATTTAAACCATCTACATGTTTATAAAAAGTTGATTTATTTAACTAGAGGCAACATTTTCATTTGAAGACAATATTTTCTTGGAGTGCAAGTATTTAGTTTTATTCAATTTTTTAAAACATGCCAGTAATATATCTCATCTTTTTATATTGTAGGCTTTTATATTTTGGGTAGTAGATAATTTCTTGAAGCGAAAAATAAAAGGGACAAAAACCATTTACGTCACTGAACACGATCCTTCAGTTACTTATCATAGACGTCAAGAAAAAGCTCACTCTTATAATAAGATAGAAAGGTCAGAAGAATCGGATTTGCTAGCCTCCACAGATGAAGAAATAGACATTAGACATAGGTCTTCTTCAACTGACCATTTGCTATCTTGATGTTAGAGGAAGTTGATAGAGGGAGATAACTCAGACATGATGCTTGCCATGTGATACTGTTTTGTTTGTGATAATGAGTTTTAGTTTTGGGTGCTAAATCCAGTCAATTGTCCAGATGAGTGATTTTTTTGTGCAATAATTGTTGGAGAATCTTAGTAATGGAAATGAAAGAGAGAACTGTTTGACACAGTTTACATGATTTGTGATTTCAATCAAGATAGGCTTTATTGTCTTTTTAAATTAAAGTGGTATTTGCTTGTAATGTATTATGTAGGAATGTTTTATTTGTGTACATAGTTTGAAAGCCTTGCACTGAAAGTTCTACTTAATATTTGTTTTTTTGTGTTACACTTGTTGTCTTTGCATGTTGATTGGTCATGTTGGTGTTTGTTGTTTTATGATGTGCTTTTTAAAATAGTATTATTGATTTATATTAAAATACTTGTGTAAATATTTTCCTATTATTGCCAAAGGTTTTTAAATCATAATTTTTAATGGTGAATGTACCACAGAAGTATAAATCCAATGGAATTAAAAAAAAAAATATGATTAGTTTAAACATATTTATTTAGAGCGGATTGGGAAACAAGTTTTGCAACTTATATTAATCCCTTTCCACTTTGCAGAATAAATATGATTGCAAAAGGGAAAGTAAGTGAAAATATCATTACAATATTTTTCTTCAGTTGAAGTAATTTATCAATTTAAATATCCACTATTAATCACCATCAATGTATAAATACAAAATTCTATCACAGAATTTAATCAATTGTACATCTACCATTAAAAATGTATTATCACTATTATTTTGGTACAGTATGGCTAGATGTTAATATCATATTACTATACTTAGTTGCTATTTAGAAATGTAGTTTAAACCGAAACAGAGGCTTCTTCATAGCATAGCAGTATACAATAATTTTCTGCTATATAACGGGCACCTTTAAATAGTGTAAACTAGGCATTAGAGAATTGGCTTTGGTTTAGTGGTTCAGGAATAAAGAATGATTATTCTATCTTAAAAATAAATTTTACTTGTGAATGGAGAAAAAAATTATGAGAACGAATGTTGCTTACATAATTTCCAGGGTAACTTCTAAAATAGTCATGTGTTATTTCAAATAACACAAACAATCATTTATATTAATAAAAAGCAAGGAATATTTGTAAAATTTGGAGAGCCTCAATTTAAAATAAACAACGATTATTAACGTCTTGCCACGAATTTGTTAGTTCAAATCTGTGGTGAAATTTTGTCCCATCAGATTTTATATGCTCAGGGAAATATTTACAATTGACTTGATCTGAATTCAGTTGCAGTCCCAGTTTGACATTTTTTTTTTTTTAAAGTTTTATTTAAAACTTTTTCAATTAATAGTTGATTTTTGTTTTTATCCTGCATTATGTACATTCACTTATGTAAATCAGCTAATGTAATTTTGAAATTTGAAATTGTTACATTGATATTTGTAAATTATTGTTTTTAAAAAGGGTAACTTTATTGAAATTATGTCATTGCCATTGTCATAACTAAGAACTTGCAAATACATTCATAAAGAAAAATGTTAACAATTTGGGGCATATTTTAGATATTGTCATATTTTTGAGACTGAGTTGAAAGCCTATGGTAAATTTTACATAGTCCTTTAGGGATAAAGTGTTTGGCATTTTTTTTTAGAAAATTTGAGTTGTTAACATTTTAGATCCTTTTTGGTTAGATAGGTTGCATGTATGTATAATTTTATCCCAACTTCACCTACATTTTACAAAATTCATATTGATGTAGTTAATGTTCAGACCTTGCCGTCCTGTCTTTGACACCCTTGGTATCATTTGTACTCCCCAAAGGTTATGTATATCGTTATATTGAAGTTCCTTTCTTATTTCTCATGGGATCAAAGGTCAGTAATTTCAAACATGGGGATATTTATATCCAGTATATAAAATTGAGAATAGAAATAGTCAGTATATGACCATCTGACACCTTAATCCCATTTTCATTATTATGTAATCTGTTTAATTAGTTTAAGATTATATCTTTTCACAAGTAACTGTACCTGACAGTTTATGAATAGATGGTTTGTGAATTTGTTGTAACAGCCAACTCACATCTGGGAACACCTGAACCATGTAACAGCCAACTCACATCAGGGAACACCTGAACCATGTAACAGCCAACTCACATCAGGGAACACCTGAACCATATTTTCATGCTCTAGTCATTATGATCAGGTTATTGGTTTAGTCAGTATCTAAGAAATTATATATACATGTAACAGGTTAACAATAATGCTATACATTTTAAGAGATACATGTGCATTTTACCAAAGTTCAGCAGGCTAGATATTATAAATTGTAAACTCTTGTATCCTCAAGTTTAAATGATGATATTATTAACACTTATTATTTATGAACACAGTCATGTATTTTTATGAGTTTTTTGTCAGATCTTTTACTGACTCGTTTAAGTTGTTTTTGTGTGTTTGAGTCATAGTGAAAACTGAACCCATATGCTCAATTGTAAAGAAAGAGGTTAGTTAATTTGTTAATTGTATTTTCTAATCTAAGAAAGAGATTTTGTAGAGCAACAAACAGTTTCAGAATTCTTCATGACTAATGATTATTTTTGAAAAGGAAAAAAACATTTATAGAAATTTAAATTTATTTAATGATATTATTTTTAAAGAACAGGGTGATTTTTGGATTTGTTAATGATTTGATTTTGTCAACTTTGTGCTTCATCTGACATTATATTTGCTAATTTTTGGTGTTTTGATTTGAGTCATAGTTTGTGCCATTATTATTATTATTATTTGTCTTGTATTTAATGTATGTGAACAAAGTGTGTTGTCTTTTTATGATATTTTAGTAAATTTTTTGTTTGTTTTTAAAATGCATTTTCATTTTTCATATTGTAAGTTGTAGAATTTCCTCTAAATCAATAAATATTATAACAGACAACTATTTAAATATCAATTCCATATGCAAATGAAAAAGAAAAACATAGGTTATGTTTACACTTTTGGCATCTGAAGGGGCAGTTCAATATTTTCTACATTTCATTTTAATAGACATTGAAAAGATTGAGAAGTGTAAATTTTGCTTTAGAATCTTTATCATGACCAAACAGTTTCAGTAGATTTCCTTAATTCCCTTTTGTATAACCATGGTGACATTCAGTTTGAAACAGTGGACTAGATAAAATATATGTACAATTAATGGATTTTTATAGTTATATTAGTAACTTTGGGAAAAGTGGTTGGGGAGATTTGTGTGCCCTACACATGAATATAATGCTCTTAGTTGGACAGAGGAAGGGATATTGAGAGGTTGGTAGATCATTTGATATGGTTGGTCAAATTTTAAATCAGTAGCTTAAATATGGCAGGTGCATAGCTTAGAGAGTGGATTTATCCTCTTTTTAATTATATTTAGATATCCATAAGGTTAACAAATATATTATTTGAAAAATTGTAGAAAATGTATACATTAATGTGTTCGAGTACTTTTGGGGTACTGCTGGTTCATTTATTTCATGGGCAACAATTATTATGTACTATGGAAATTTGTATTTTTCGGTGGATAATTGAAAAATGAACACCACATCTTATATCCATGCATAGATTATGAACACATTTTTATTAAATATACGAAATGTATTTCATTGTAATTGACAATCAAATCTTATAAATCATTTTTATCATAATAAACTTCAGGCAAATATGACATAAAGGGATATGTTGTCTCATTTATATTTATATACAAAAATATAATTGAATGTATAAATATACCAATTTTATAAATATACCAATTGTATAAATATACAAATTGTATGAATATACCATAAGTATAAATATACCAAGTGTATACAGTAAAAGTCTGTTATATTCTAAAAGTGTTTTTTTCCTACAGAATATCCTATTTTTCTTTTTAGAAGACGGTATAAAACCACTCATTTGGGCAAAGTCATAAAGAACATACAAAGTAGTACATATTTTTTACAAAACTGTCCTTACGAAGAGCCTCCACTTTATTAAAAAGCAAGGTCTTAGGATCATAGATGAAAGTTTGTTTAAAATAATAAGATACATATATATGAAATTACAATGGGAAGAATATTTGATCAGAAGTACCTGTATTTATACTATTCATCTTCCCCAAACAAATGCACTCTGAGATGCAATTTAAGATATATTGAATTATTAAGAATAAGTCAGAATAAGGTATTGTTTTGCTATTAAATAAATGCAACTTTGTGTGAACTTAAGTCAAAATAGCTAAAAATACAAATGTACTTGAAAATTTATAATTTAACATAGAAAGTAAAGGGCTACGAATAAGTGGTTTTATATCTGAAGCTTTTGTACAATAATTTGCTAAAATAATATCCCTGTTGTTAATTTTACTTTAGTTCTTTAAGAGGAAAATTGTACTTCAGCTATATGAAATTTACAAATTTAATTCAAATTCAATGCTTTGTCATATGAAATATATGATTGCAATCAAATTGATATAAGAACTTATAACTGTTTGTGGCCTTTGAAATATTCCACTTAATAGATTACTTTTGCTTTAGCATTGGTCTAGCATAGGTAAAAGCTTTATTGTTTTCAATGCATACACATTCTTTTTTGTATCTCCTTAATTGTTTTTTAATTTCAATATAATTTTTAAAAAATCTGCTGAAAAATTGAGGTATTTTGTAGCTCAAAATGAAATGAAGCATTTTATCACATAACATTAAGAAATAAACTTACAAAGGAAATAAAAAATAGTGTACCAGTACATATTT
The DNA here is from genome assembly GCF_036588685.1 of Mytilus trossulus. Taxonomy (NCBI): domain Eukaryota; kingdom Metazoa; phylum Mollusca; class Bivalvia; order Mytilida; family Mytilidae; genus Mytilus; species Mytilus trossulus. The sequence continues at coordinate 25,949,133 of NC_086373.1, read as the reverse complement.
ATTTTGAACCATGTAAAACTTTCATTCATGCAGTCTTTTCATTGCAAAATGATTTTTTTTCTCTTATAAAATGTATTTTTTGAGTGCCAAATACAATTATATTCTATAAAAAAATCTCTGCTTAAAATTTCATTTACTTTTTGATCATTTAAAGTGTTGAAAAAAGTTTTAATTTGTTTTTTATAATTTATACATCTTTTTCAAATTTTAGCTATGCCACTTTCTAAAATCAAGTGCAAATTGTTGCTAAATTTGAAAAAATTATATAAAGATTGAAGAGACTTTAACAGTGTAAAAGATTGGAATATAATACCAAACATTTTTAGCAAAGAAGTTGTTTACTGTCATAGCAATAAGGGTTTTATGTATTTTTTTTTGGAAGTATGATTTCTTAAAGTGTATCCCTTAAAAATAACAGTAAAGTTTAATAATAATGTAGCTTCTGAAGTATTATGTATATTTTGATATCACTTGGTTTTTCTTCTATCAAGTTCATTTTAATGCATTTTTTGAAGCAAAAAGGAGTGAAACATTGAAACGTTTTATTACAAAACTTTATCATTGCATTACAATTATGATATTTTTCAATAGATTATTTTGTTACTTGTCTGCTCAACAAGAAGGCATTTATTTTTGCTTATTATTTTACTGGGATTATGCAATTAGTCCTCAATTCAAGTGTTAAAAAAGTTTAATATTTATATTTTAAAAACATTTCCTTGTCCTGATTGATTTTTGTATGAAGGCAAATTTTATGCAGTTGTATTAAAGTGAGTGTGTATTATTATCACTTGTTTTTTTGGGCACATTATTTTCAGTTAAAACTACTTACCTACTGATTTCAGGAAAATTCCTGGAGAAAAGGCAATTATTTATACATTTAAATATTATATCCAATGCATTACCATGTCAAAAATTATACTGTGCTCATATTTGCTGGATATTAACTTGTTCAAGGTTAACATGTTAACATATTGCAGTCCTATCATCTGTTAAATATTTTTAAATCATTTTATGTAGCCTTGATGAAACTGTTCTTCTCCTTAAACATTCAACCCTATTAACAATATTAGAAATATATATTCTAAGTCACAAATACCATTTCGTAGATGGTTAGGCTGATATGTATATGTATACTTTCTGAATTAACAAAAGCAGACTTGTACGAGTCACAGGAATATTGTAATCAAAAGATGCTTTGGTACAATTGAAACATTGAAATAGACTGTATAAAATGTCAAAATTTTAATAAAATATTTAGTTCTTATTTTTGTTGTTGTTGTAATGTGTACAGTTTACAAGTTTTTGTTTAGAAATTGTTCATTTTTGTGAAGGACAGCCTGTTTTTATCACTTGGGTTTCATACATTTTATTAGGAGTTTGGTAAACATTCATTTATTATCAAATAAAGGCAACAGTAGTATACCGCTGTTCAGAACTCATAAATCCATGGACAAAAATAAAATCGGGGTAACAAACTAAAACCGAGGGAAACGCATTAAATATAAGAGGAGAACAACGACACAACACTAAAATGTAACACACACAGAAACTGATTTTCTTCAACATTAGAAAACCGGAGATGTCAAAGGAAGTAAACAAAAACACAGTGGTATAATTGTTCAAAACTTCATACATAGAAGCAAAAACGAACTTAGGTGGTGGATGTTTTATTTGTAAAAGGGATGTGGTTTTGTATCTTCAATATTTCTGTTTCTTGTTGAAAAATAATGTTATTCTGATATAAAAAAAAATGTTTACTTATATTTACTTACCTATGACTTTGTTCTTGGGGTATGTCATTACTTTTTTCTCAAATATCCCTTCATAATGAAGCTATAACAGTGATAGAGAAACTTCGTCCATCTGTTTGTCTAATTGTTAGTATGTGTCTGTCTAAAACACAATTCAAATCCACCAACATGACTAAAGTAGAACCGAAGCATTAAAACATCTTAGATCTTAAATAAACAAATAGGACATACATGTTAAGAATGACAACATCTCCCTGCTTTCTATATATAATTAAAAAAAAATCCTCGGACTAATTGGCCTTAAATGATTTGATTAGGTATAAGAAGATGTGGTATGATTGCCACATAATAGTTTAATGTGAGCATAAGCTCGGTGGTGAAGACTTTGACCTGGAATGGGTTACTTTTATAAATTGTGACTTGGATGGAGAGTTGTCTCATATCACATCTTCCTATGTCTATTATAGGTAAAAGTACGGTCTACAGCACAGAGTCTTGGCTCACAACGAAGAGCAAGCTACATAGGGCCCAAAAATAACAAGTGTAAAACCATTCAAACGGGAAAACAAATGGTTTAATCTATTTAAAAACGAGAAACACTTATCAACCACACCAACAAACGATAAATACTGAACATCAGATGCCTGACATAGGACAGGTGCAAACAAATGCACGCTTACAGTTAGGCAAATTATCAAAAGGAACACAAGAGGAAATCTACGAAGAATTGTCTGCCAATTAGACAAGTATTCACCAGACAAGCTGAATTTAGCCAGATTGATAAGTTTTGAGAAGGAAATGTACAAATATTCATTAAGGTGGGCAACACATTAAAACAAGTTTGAAATATCTATAAATGATTTCACTAATAAATCAGTGTCTATTTTATTTAGAATATGAATATCTAGTCATTTAGTGGCTTGCATTCCACCGCCAGTAGTGATAGAAAAAATCAAAGTAATTAGCTTCTTCCTGTAGTAGGCACCTGTCTGACTGTTTGACTATTCTGCAACATTTTTGAAGTGATACAAGAGTAAATAACAAACAACAGTTTCAATTGCATTTAACCCGCAAGCACGGATATTAAGTTTTGGAGTCACTCAGTTTGCCCTTTCAACTTAGGCCTTTAAATTTAAATTAATTCCTGTATTCAAATCTATAATCGTAATATAATAAGCAATAATTCATCTATTTTACTTTTTCCATTTAAAAGCCAAGCGAACTTTTTTATAATTACTTTAAAAATTTAAACAATTACAAAGGATTACTACTTGGCTACTCGTAAATGACATTGGCCTTTCGTGCCATAATTATGATGTTTACAAACATATAAGATTTTAACCTCTTTAGGGGTTTTTCCATTTCCATTTCTGAATTTTTAAACGAATTAATGTATTGGATTGCAATTATTTTACGAATAAATGAAATGTTCAAGACGTACATAAACATAGAGTAATGCAATTAACGTATTTCACAATGACAAAATGGACGACGGATACTATGAATACTTTTGCAGGTGAATATTATTACATTTATATTTTGTCTATTTATTTTACATCAAACTTGTGTCATTACTTGGTTTACCAGACTGATAGACTATAACATAGTATCGGAAAAGTACTTAAGTGCCAGTCTTTGTAAGAATCAGGCAATTTAGGTAAAAATTCAAACATGATAAGAAAAACCCCACCTAGCTAATCATGCTATTTAATACTAACTTTCATCCTGAGTTCAAAAGTATTAGTATTTCGTTTGTGTGTGTCTGGTAATATCAAATAACTTGGTTAGAAAATTGGTTAGAATGAAAGCAAATTACAGAGTTATCTCCCCTTATTCGTTAATTTCTAGTGCATTTCAACCAAATTGTATCTTCTATTACCAGAACAGAAAATGGAAATGAATGTTATTTTAGTGCATAACTACATATTATGAACTGAAATCAATGTCAAATTGGGTGGTTTTTTTTTGTCATGTTTTCACCACTGCCTGATTCTTAAGCAGACTGGCACTTAAAAGTACACACAATAATCTTTAATTGTACAAAAATACAATGTAATTTAGCGTTGTAGCGTTTATTTATTTTTTAAATTGTACTCTTTTGATTAACTTAGTTGTGTTTGACAAAACTAAGATGCAGCGTTTTTGATATACACGATACGGTTATCTATAATTTCAATACTCTATTTTTTCTTCAATACTGTTCTTTTGAGAGAAAAAAAACCCAATATACCTGTCTTACTGTCTGTAGTTTTAAAAGTGCCTCGTCCATTTTGGAGACACCACTTCAAAATACTGATTGATTCAGCCGAGGATGATGTAAGCATTTCGGATAAACGCGAGAAAGAGGATATACTTTATATTCGAATATATTAACACGACGGTGCCAAATGATCATTTTACCCTTCTGGAGCACCTGAGATCACCCCCAGTTTTTTGTGGGGTTCGTGTTGCTAAGTCTTTAATTATTATGTTGTGTCTTATTTGTCTGTTTGTCTTTTAATTTTTAGCCATGGCGTTGAAGTTTATTCAAGATCTATGATTATAGACTGTCCTTCTGGTATAGTTTGCTTTTCCTTTAAGACTGTGAGGTCGTTGATACAAAACAATATTGAGAAATTGCATGGGTCTATTTTATACCCATGCTACATCCATCTTTTCAAAAAGAAGTTGTCCTATCTCCATGACAAATATGTTATTGTCCCAACAGATAAAGTCCCAAAAACATTTCTTGAAAGATATTTGTATCGTTTGAACGACATGTTTTTAACAGACAAAACAAAGGTGATTTCATACGCCAGAAACATTACATTGCTAAAATGATCAATTACTATTGTGAAGGAAACAAAAGTTGTAAGGTGTATATTTGTATTGCATTAGCCACATTCAGGTATAAATTAACAACAACAAAAGAATGACGTAACAATGAAAGTTCCATTCCGACGTCCGCAGGACGTCACGCTAAAGATCGATGGTTTCTCAACATTTTCCGGGGCCGCAGAAAGTGGCTCAAATATACTGAATAAATTAATAAATATTGTCTGAGTTCATTAAGCGACCACTGCTTTAAACCATGTTCACGGGTAATATTTTCCTTAATTCTACTTGGTAATTTGTTGAGCATAATAGGTATAAGTAATGCACCATATGATTCCTGACTTTGACCTAGTGATTCTAGTCCTCTTATGAGCGTTTCTGATTTGTCATAAAATCTGCGGCATGATTGTACTGTACTATCGAGTGCGGATAGAGTCACAAAGTCTGCATGTACGTGTGCGGTTTTTTTTTAGTCTGTCCAAATCGCTGGTGTAATAAATCTATTGCTTTACTGTAGTTTAAATTTGTAAGCGTAAAACCCGAAACTGTAGTCAAAGCTTCGTTTTGAAGTAGCGTTTTCAAATAGTTGAATTTCTGGGCGTCTGTTAATGAGGGATTACTATAAATTGCTGTGTCGTAAGATTCCCAGAATGCTTGCCAATTAAGAATGTTGCCGTCGAATTTAGAAAGTTCTAACTTTGGTAATTTGTGAAATTGGTTGTTGGTGTTTGACATATGATGAGCATACATGAGTTGCGAATTAAACGATGCTGTTTGGTGTCCATTGACATCAAAACTCTGAGCTAAGGGGTTAAGTGAACTATCTGTTACTGGGAGTGAATATGTACGGGCGGTTGGTTCTAGGAATTTACGCATTTTGCGTATTTTTGTCTCTAAAGTTATAGAATACTCATCTGAATCAGAAATTTCCGCTTCGAGTTCCTCTTCCGATAGTCCACTAATAATTTGATTGTTTAAGTCTGACAAAAATCTTTGCTTATCAATGATCAAATCCAAAATGGTTGAAAGTTCATCTCTGTCAAATTCTTCGTTAGATTTCACATCGTCAAATCTCCGCAAAAGCCTTTTGAGAGCGCTCCTGTGACGTTACTATGAAAAAAGCCTTTTGAGAGCGCTCCTGTGACGTTACTATGAAAAAAGCCTTTTGAGAGCGCTCCTGTGACGTTACAATGAAAATTCCTTACCGACGTCCGCAGGACGTCACGCCAATGTTCGTGGGTTTCTCAACAATTACACTAATTACACATTACATTGCTAAAATGATCAATTACACATTACATTGCTAAAATGATCAATTACACATTACATTGCTAAAATGATCAATTACACATTACATTGCTAAAATGATCAATTACACTAATTACACATTACACAGTTTTTGAAATGTAATTAATTAAATTACAATTACTTTACTAAAGTACTTAATTAAATCACTTATTACATTTCATCATAATTTTTTTTAACAATTTTATTGATGTATACTTTTTATAATAATGCATTTGTAAAATATTCATGTAAGCATAGTTTAAGCAGTGCATTTGATAATTATAAGTTATTTAAGTCTTAATCTCTCAGGTCTGAACATTTTGACAGCAATTTTAAATAGTCTTTCGACAGGAGCTAACATGGCAGTTCAATGATCAGAAGATCATCATAATTTGTTCCTATTAACAATGATTAACTTGCCAATACACCAAGGGGTATTTTGACATTTCAGAAATGAAGTCATTGAATTTAAACATAATGTAAATAAAGAAATTATAAATAAATTAAGTTTTTATTTTTACTTTAAAAATATTAAAAAGTGTGCTTGTCATAATATCAAAAATATTTTTTAGTACAAACAATGTGTATAATGTCTAAATATTAGCAATATTTTGCTAATTAGATACAATACATGATTTATTTTGCATTGCCCCATGACAATTTAATCTGATTAATTGCTGTTTGTTTTTACAGCTGTTAATTTCTATTTCTATGATCATTTTGTGTCTATTAGTAAAATTTGACAAAATTGTTGTGTGCAGTGATTTTAAATTCTAAATGAACTGTCTAAGAAAGATTTTTCACTGTGACACTTTTTTTGTTTTTGTTTTCTTTAAAACTGAACAACAAAAATATATGATTCTCACATTTTAAAGAAAAATTATAAGACTATAATTTTTTTTTAATGTAGGTTAAATAAATAATATAAAAACTTCAGAAATAGATTATAGACTTCATATTTCAAAAAAGTATGTGATATCAATATTTGAAAAATGAATATAATTGTACAATCATATTATTGAACACATATCCTTGAATAAAGGCAACAGTAGTACACCGCTGTTCAAAACTCGTAAAATGGTTTCAACTTTAACACCATAAAAGTACATTTAATTGAAATGCAATTCGAAAGTAATTGAGCATTGCTTGCTTTTTTCAATGCAATTAATTAAATTACCATTACATGTAATTAAAAACTAAAAATGCTCAATTAAAAATTACATTCTATTACATGGAAAATTGTAATGCATTACACTCAATTACCATTACATTTTCAATTACCCAATCCCTGATAATATAACATGCTGACCACACACTGATCTTATGCGCAACCCTTCTCCACTAAATTTCGAATTAAATTTTGCATGGATGCAGACGTGGTTTAATTATTGACTTGTAAGCTAATAATACATTTGCGTTGTTTGTAACCCTATTTTGACAAAATTGAATTTAACTCACTGCCTAAAGCGAAATATTAACCAGCCTAAAAAATGTTTGAACCCCCTAAAACATATTTATTTCTTGTCTAATTTGTAGATAATTAATCTTCGTGAACAGATCTTATAAAAACCGATAAGAATTATATATTTTGTTAATGAACAACATCATTTTAATTCTGAAAGTTGTCGTGTATGTCATGTGTGTAACTCTAACAAATGTTTAATTTCAATGATCATAAAAAAAATCTTCTTTGTTAATTCTTATTAACTGTGATTAAAAGCCGACCTCTTTCCGCGTGGAAACAGTGACATTGCGGAAATATTATTAAAAATTTCTATTTTCCATTTATATTTAATCAATGCGAAAAGAATACCCCTATTTGATAAATGTCTAATCCGGGATTAATGCATTATCTATTGGTCCCAGGTCTAATTATACATGATTAAAAGTTCTTACAAATTATTGTTAGCTTGGTTCAATGCAGATGAATGACACAGATGGAAGGCAAAATCAACATGTATTTTGTTGTTGCTGTATTCATAATTGCTTATTCTGGAGGTAAGTCAAAGATAGATATTTGTGGAAATTGAAACAGAAATTTTGTTAATAAAGTAAATGTATATATCCTTTATGTTTCATATTATAGTGTAACAACTGGCATGCACATAAGTGGCAAGCTGAAATAAATTTAGCATAGGATTAATCGCCTTTTGGAATTTATTGGTGTATAAACTCGACCAATTCACTCACAAACAATTAAAAGTCTAAAGGACTTTTATGATATGTTTGTGAGCGACTTGGTTCAGTTTACCTTCCCTTTCATGAATGTTACGTACCGAATTTATAGACTATCTACTGAATTTGTTATCACATAAGCAACACGACGGGTACCACATGTGGAGCCGGATTTTTTACCCTTCCGAGGCACCTGAGAGCACCCCTAGTTGTTTTGTGGGGTTCGTGTTGCTTATTTTCAGTTTTCTATGTTGTGTCATGTGTACTATTGTTTGTCTGTTTGTTTTTTTCATTTTTAGCCATGGCGTTGTCAGTTTATTTTCGATATATGTGTTTGACTGTCCCTCTGGTATCTTTCGTTCCTCTTTTAAACACCAATAAATTCCTTTGAAAAGACGTTTGATCTTTATAATTCTTTAAAATTGGAGAAAGGGAATCTATTTTTCCACACTCCCACATAACCAACTTCAAGATCAGCTACAGGAAGTTTTCATAACCAATCATATCAACGTATTCCCTAATATGCAAATCATATAAGAATTATTACTTATTATAAAGAAATGAGATATAACAGAAAGAAATAAAGAAACATGAATCACCAGAATTGTCATATTCACTGATTTGACTGATCGATCAAATTTATAATAAATAGTCTTTATAGCATATTGTTCATATGCCCAATGAGAAACAACATGCCTGTATGGTGGATAAACGTGTCTTCACTTCTTAAATCTTAAATATGATAAAGACGTTTGAAAAAAAAATTCTGGTTAATTAAAGACAGGACTACTGACTGGTAACAGAGCAAACTAACTATACGTTCTTAAAAACCATGTAATTCAAAAAGGTGCTTGCGGGTTTTTTTTTTAAGCCCTATCATTCTATGCCTGATTTGGGGTTATCATCATAATAGAAACACAAGTGATTTATTAAAGCAACGGGCAAACATCATTATTATTTTTCAATTCTTGTACATATACTGGTAAAGCTTTTTTTATTTGTATGACATATGCATATCAATATTCATCCAAATTTAAAAAAAAAAATGATTTAATGGGACCTTACTTTTCAAATGAATTTTATTCCACTTCCACTGATTTCATCTGTTTTCAGCTGTCGGAGCTCACTTATGTTCTGCAATAACCAAAATTGACTGTACGCATCCCAGCTTAAATGCAAGAGGTATGTTTACGATGCAAAAAACTAAAATATTCAAATAAATCGAATATAACTCGATACAGCTGCTGTATTACAGCATATTAAGATATGACAGTTGCTTTTCATTTATTTGATGTTTTTGAGATTTAGATTTTGCCATTTGTTATTGGATTTTCTGTTTAGAATCTTCTTTGTAGCTATATATTTTTGTTGATTTACTTTTTATCTCTATTGATTTATACTTTTATTGTAGTGTGTTTCTGCAGATGTTTGGATGCTAAAATCAACAGAGAATATTTGGAAGTTATATTCTCACCTTGTGAAAAACTTTTGCAAAAATGCAATTTCTATAAATTATGGTTGGAGGTTTGGTTTCAAGATGAAGAGGAACAAATCGTCGGCACTACAGAGGTCTACATTAATCATAAAAGTGAAAATAAATCGGAGGTAATTTTCATGACTCAGATTGCCAACCGGGAAAATCTAAATAAAAGAAAAATGTAACTGAAGGATAGCATTGAGTGATCAAAACTCTTGATTCTCTTTCCCAAAAGTAACTGTGCAAAGTTAAATAAATGCAACAGTTGTATATCGGTATTTAGAATTCACAAATCGACGAAAGAAAATAAATCCGGGTTACTAACCAAAAACCGAGAGAAACAGGAACACCAAAGTACACCAAACACAAACGCTAACAAACATAGTGACGAACTATTTGATAACAACTGCCATATTCTTGACTTGGTACAGAACATTTTATAATATGCTGGGTTGAACCTGGTTTAAATGCGTGACATACCTTCCGCGTTATGACAATGTTGAAGTATATATGTGATGTACAGTATTATTATATAGCATATTAATCTATTGCAATAAAAATTCATATTTTCAAATAAAATTTGTAGATTTAGCTAACTAAGTCCTTATATTTGTATAAAATAACATTCGTTTATATTGGAACATTGTTTTAACAATGAACTAGCTACAATTAAAATTTGCTTGCTAGTCCCTCTCTGTCATCACTAATAGATAACTCTGGCTCATTTCCCTATCTTTTTTTTTGTCATTATACTCATTTCCCTATCAATCTATCATGAAGGGAAGCAATTTCATGCAATTTTCATTCATAGTCTATTTCAAAAATGATAAAAAGTTCTTTATATTGGTATGTAAAAATTTTTAACGTTTCAAATTTATGAAATTATATTCGTACATCAATTGTTTTGATACATCAATAACAAAAACTGAAATATATTACATTGATTCATTTTGTAATTATTCAAAATTATATCAGAAACCTAAACATAATTATAAAAAAAATAAACCTGTTAAGGGGAGACAATTCTCGGATAACTTTTTCGAATTGGCACATAATACCACGGAATGTCACTCATCATACAAATGGCACATCCATATAATTAAATAACTGCGCAATCGTGCTCCACCTTCAATGATGATTCTGATAGTGAAGACTAATGAAAGCTAACCCACTGTAAAAATATTTTTTTGCACTTTTTTAAAATTTCCTCAGAAAAATTCTCGAGCCACTTGACTTTCATAGCTCAAAATTAACGTTTTTACAGAATATTTGAATAAAGTAGTTACAGATTATTCGCTTCTCAAAGTGAAAGACGCAATAAAAATCGTATGCTTGCACAATATTACCGAAATACGGATTTAATTAAGTCCTAAACATTTTGACATTTCTTCGTATATATTTTTTTTTTTATCGAAAACCGGTTTAAACAAATCTCAAATACGTGTTACGATCCGACTAAATACCTATTTTCCGATATGGTCAGGTAAAATTGCTATATACGTTCTCTTGCATGTTGAATCTGATCACTTACTTTTCCAATAAACAAAACTTTTATACGCCAGACGCACATTTCAATAACAACAGACCCATAAGTGACGCTGGAATAAAAAAGTACGAATTAGTGAGCATTGAAGACTTAAAATGCCGAAAACTTAAAGTTTAAAAGACCACAGCTACGATAATCTTTTTCTAGGGTAGATAATCCTTTACAATTTCGAACAATTCAAAGTTTTGCAAACGTTGACAATTTCAATGATAAACATGTCAACTCAGAAGTGCTTTTTATTGGTCTGGTAATATTAGGCTATTACTTGATTTGTTTAACAACAATATTTCCCCTCCATTTCAGATATTTCCTTTGTACGAGTTAACAGATTCGCTTCATCAAAAATTGAAATTGAACAAACGGTACACAGTATCGGTAAGATTTATACAAAATTTCTTAATTGTCAACATATTTTTTTCGGAAACTATATGTATGTGACGCAAATAACTACCCTCATGATTCAGTTATCATAGTATGATATTCTGTATTTGTTATCAATGGTTATTACTGTTTTGAATCGTTATATTTTCATTGAAATGCTGCTATCTTTGAGTAGTGATGTTAACTTTCCATGACATTTATCGTATTAGCCAATTGGGTAATAAATATACTGTTTTTGTTTAAACAATTAATCACAAAATCAATACAAAAAGTAAAATAACAAAAATACTGAACTTAGAGGAAAATCAAATCGGAAAGTCCAAAATCACATGGCAAAATCAAACAACAAAACGTAACAAAAACGAATGGACAAGAACTGTCATATTCCTGACTTGGTACAGGCATTTTCAAATATAGAAAATGGTGGATTAAACGTACAATAGATTATAATATAAAATTAATGACAATTACTAACTATAGGATAAGATAAACTTAGGTCTTATCAATTAATGTTTTCCCCTCTTTAGATTCAACCAAGATGTACCAGTTGTGATGATTTTTGTGAATTCATGCCGGATATGGGTAAGATGTTTCTCAAGCTGTTTAGACATTAAATTAAGGCAACAATAATTTAACGATGTTCAAATATCACACCTCAATGAAGAAGAAACTAATTTTGGTAACAAACAACGACCGATGGAATTGGAGAAGGTTCGAGACCAGGCCTTGCAGTTATAAATTTTTCTTAAGCAGAATAAAAAATCATCAAACAAAAATACAGATATTGTTGTCTTGAACACAAATTTTGTAACCCAAGTACTGATTAAAAAAAAACCCGGGGACTTTGGTCATAAAACTATACGCAGTTTCAGGGGTATACAATCTGTGCTCGAAATATCAAATGCAGTAATATTCAGTTTATAGAATTTTGAGTCTGATTAATATAGTTATACTCTAAATGTTTTGACAACATGGACGGATTCGTCGACAAGAATATCGTCTCTTGTTGTTATGCATTCCCCACCATAAACTAAGAAGCCATCCTTTACCACAAACGTGACTTGGGAATAAAAATAATGCCCTCCCAACTAGAGCAAGTAGTAAAAAAAAATTGAAGTGGGGAGTCCTTAATTCTAAAGGTGCACTGATGATGGATTGTACAAATCTATCGTACTCAGTGTAAAATTGATATGCATTGTTCAACATTTTACAATGAAATAGTAGTACATTCCCTAAGTTATATGAAAGCAAAGGAAAATATTAATTTGTTTTAATTTTTAGAAATACCACCGGCTGTGGTAACAAGTCCTGCCAGTATCGAACATGAGGATTCAAGAAAATGGTTGTATCTGGCAGTTGTTATGAGCGTTTTTGTTGCAATAATGGCCGCAGTTGTTACTTTGATTTTGGTCTGTAGATACAAGAAGACTGATCAAGATTCACCACTGAACAACATACACACACAATATTCAAGTGTGGGAAAAGACGTCGAAAATAAACCAACAATGCACTCAATGGACCGCATCGATATTCCATTTTCAAGGCAAATTCAGATAATATCAGGGCAAGGAGAACAAGAAACCAAACTAAACAAATCTAAAAAGACCATAAATATTATATCATTGAATTCTGACAAGATATTAATTCACGAGTTACTATCATTCATACCCACCACTGTTTTCAAGATTGAAGTATTAGATCCTGCAGCCTTTGTCGTTGAAAATCAAACCGGATACTCATTTCACGACAAAATTTTGGAAAATAGAACAAACATAGTCATTCTTAATAACATTGTAGTAAAAGATATGTTTTGGAGTTGCAATAATAATGGACCTATATCTAAATGTTTAATCTTAATAAAGAAGGTAATGACAGATGAAGATCTTTATCCTTCTACATATTTTATGTCGTTTGAACCGGATTTAGAACTACTAATTCTTAATTTTGACACTTTTAATGTTTTCAAGAGCATTTTACAGAAATTTGATGATCTTTCTGGTACATGCAAAGAAAGGGTTAATAAATTTAATAATTTTTTAAATCGAATAGAAAGCAATGAATTAGTCGGCATTTAACAGAATTGTTAAAGACAGCAGATACAATGGCATTTTATGAATTTTAATATCAGCATTTAAGATCTTTCTTAAATCTAATTTATCTTAAAGTCAACCCTTTATGCTCAGTTTATTATTTTATCTTACTGTATTATCATTGTAACCAATAAAAACAAAAAATATGCTCTAATGCCTTCTTTCATTAATGTGTAATGCTATAATCAGACTGACATCTAAAACATTAAATAGATAAAAGACTACTTTGCATTTTTTTAAATCCGTTTTTCAACGGCTAATTTATGTCGTCAGATTCACATTTGATACGTCATTAATTTAGAGTTTCACTTGAGTGATATGCCACATTAAAGTCCCATCGTCTGTACTTTGAACCCAAAATGAAACTTACCAAAATTAAACAAACCATGAAAATGGAATATCGTTCAGATACAAGTGTATGGAACGAGGAAACTGAGTGTGAAAATTTATATAGTTATTTTGTAATAAATGTTTACTCTTCGTCGCTAACAAACTGTACTTGCATCCAATAATAATTTCAAATTGTGGCGACAATCATATACACCAATACAAATAAACACTCCCGATTAATCATTAAAAGTTATTAGTTTCTGTTGTTATTTGTTTAAATGCCATTAAATACATTAAGAATAAATAATAAATTATTGAAAGCAGCAGTTTGTGTTGTTGTATTCAAAGCTCATTTGTTTTCTTTCTGTTTCTAATATTTCTGATATTACAATAGTGTCTAGAAGTTATTTATCCTTCAATGTACACTTTGTATCTCATTGTATGTGACAAAGCTTAATATCCTATCAATTATCATCGTCATAATTATAAATTGTTTACCAAAACTTTGAATTGTTTAAAAGATTAACGATGATTTCTTTCCCCTCGAATATATACTTTAACTGTATTGGCAAAATGTTGCCGAATTTTTTGTCTACAATGCTCGTCAACTTCTTACTTCATTTACCCTTATTATCTTGTTTGATTTACTAATAAGCCTCTTGGTAGAAGACGGTCTTTGTAACTAATGAGTCTTTTACTGACCAAACGCTCATCTGGCGTAAATACAAAATTTCAATCCTGGTATATATGATGAGTTAATTTGGTAGACGAAACGCATGTCTGGATTGCAAAATTATAGTTCTGGTATCTTTTATTTCGTGAGTATGAATTGAGATATGATACCTAAGAAAAACTTAATTATAGATCTTTAGCACAGAGCAGTATACTTTTCGTCGGTTATTTACTGCACGTTGTCGAGTCTTTCGTTTGTTTTAATGCAAAATTTAACACAGGTGTTTATTTGCATTTCCTGTTTTTTTATATACTCAAGTTGTAGCTCATATAAATAGTCCACTTTCGAGTTCATCCATCACCGGAAAAAACTCGTCAATTATACGCGCCTTTATGACGTCATTTACCAGATAGAGGGGGTCGCCTGTATCCCTGCACTATTTACGTTCATCAAGCGTCATAGTGATCGTCATTGTGCAGGATAAACTAGAAATAATGGTTGTTCTGTAGGTACTTAAAGACAATTCCCTAATGACAGCAATGCTGATTGTCAATTTTGAGAACTCAATTAGCAGAATAATTCGTACAATATAGAATTATAGTTTTCCAACAACTTGCTCAACATTGGAATGGAAGTGACGACACCCCTAAACGCACAAATGGCGTTCACTAAAACCAGAGTTTTTGACGGAAATGCATCGAACTCGAAAGTTGTCTATTCGATAATCATGTTGTACTGTTTAAGATAGAATTGTAATTATACCGTATATGAGCTTTAGATCAATAAAACAGCAGAAAAAATACAAAAGACTTTAAAGTTTTACAGAAGGTTTTAGGTTACTAGTAGCAAGATCAAAATAGTTTATATACGGATGTAGAAAAAAAAGTAAAACAAAAATACCGAATTCTAAGATAAATTCAGAAAGGAGAAAACTAACTAAACCAAACTTCATCAATCAACGGATCGAGTTAAAAACAACTGTCATATTTATGACTTTGTATAGTCATGTCAAGGAGAAAATATCAGTCACTATCCGAACTTGTGAGCGCGTACATACTAGTATCTTTGTAAAATATCCCCGTACATTGTTCCGTTGAAATATGTACTTGACCAAACATATCGGATCAACTAATGAAAGTGTTTTGTTTGCTTTTACAATAGATTGGCAAAGTGATAAAACACAAAAAGAGTATTTTTTGGAATTCATGGTATCGTGCTTGCGAATTACACAATTTAACTATTGCTATCAGTACAAACATATATATGAATCAATGAAGACTATCCAATCCTTTCAACATTTAATATATACCGAACACATGTAGAAGTACTATCAACTTTTGTATAAAAAAACCAGTTCATTAGCAAAAACAAAGGTTTAATAAAAGCTCAAGAAACATTCCAGACCGATAATATGTTACGCCAAACGAGCGTTACATCTTCATATGACTCACTAGTGCTGCTCAAATAAAGACAATTAAAAGGCCAAATTCTACAAGAAGTTGAGTAGCATTGCAAGCAAAAATTCCCGAAAGTTGTTTTTTAATCTTTTTTAAACATCAGTTCTAAAAAAAAAAAGACAAACAAGGTATTGATGGTATTTCCTACAACGCATCTAGTATCATTGCAGTTCTCAGAAATATGAGAGGTTTTCATTTTGAACATTCAACACGAATAACAGTTCAAAATGTGTTTCTGTTGGAAAAAGCACGGAACATAATTGAATAATACTTGAAAACCTAAAGTAACTTATATGAATATACAAAAACATTTTATTTAAGAATAAAATTCCGTTTATGTATAAGCAAAACATAATCTTAAGGACAACATTTAAGATGTATCATACACATGCATTTGCATGTAAAGAATAATCAGATATTGTTCACTAAATAAACATTTTGCAGTAATATATTTATGAATAGAAAGACAGTTGAAAATTAAGATTCAAGATTTAAAAAGATATAAAAGGATACATTGTGTATTTAATTACAAAAAGAGTTGCGAATATATTATCTATCTATATTTAAACTGATTTATCATATAGATAATACCTACAGAGCTAATGAAATTTTAAACGACATGTAAATTGGATAATACTGTAATTAGCATTTTGTTTTAAATATTTGAATGGAGTCATTCTAACAGGTAAAAGCATTTTAGCGTATGTTGCTCATATACTTATTTTATATCAACATTTTTATTGAAATTCAGATTTATTTAGACATGTAATGAAAAAAAACATCGCGAAACATTTTCATTTTAACATGCAATTCAAATAGGTCACGCTCGTCTTGTGTACAATATTATAAGGCTCTTATTCTTGAATATAAGGGTTTACAAGTACAGGATCGATATTGGTGATACATTTAGACCGTCGCAGTAATCATTGTGTTTTGTGGTGACAGGAAATAACATTATAGCTGTTTTATTCTGTGAATGATATTCTAATTAAAATTGAAATCATTGTATCTTTGCTGTCAATGGCATAGATTTCCTTTGCCATATCTTGCACAACTTTTCCATGCTTTTCAATGATGTTGGTGTTAACGTAGAATTCCGAGCGTTCATAATTTATAACTAAACACCATCTTTGTAGAACATAACAGTCACGATTAATTCACACTGCAAGTATTATACAGACGATACATTCGTACATAGAATACAAAACACACGGCATACACTCCGACAGTTAAAACCATTTAAGTTTTTCTGTTCATTCGTCAACATATCTATCTCCTCTCACTTCACTACCACACAACGTCAATAACACGGGAAACAATTTTACGCTGTTTTGCGTAATCGCGGACATGTAGACAAAGTCACAGTCACAACACGTTATCGATTGGACAATCTCCATGTTTTGAATACATTTTCATGCTGAATTTTGTTAGTGTTTATAGGCATATAAACGTTTATTCACTTGACAAGATGAATGACAAGAATGACAAGATACCATGAACACACATATAATTACTATGGTTCTGAGTAGTATAGCTGCTATTGCCAGCATTGTATGTATGTATATATTATATATAATGGTATAACCTTATAACTTTTAAATTAAAAAAAAACACCAGATACTAGTCTAATTTGTTCGAAGAAAGGATATTTTCGATAATGCATATAATAGATATAAAAAGAGAGGCGCAAAAAACATATGAGTCGAAATTAAATTTACAACGCCATGGTTGAAAATGAAACAAAAAAAGTCAAACAGGCAAACAACACAACATAAAACAGTATAGATATATCAATTAATGTAACCTATGAGTTTCAAAACTTTCAATATATACTATTGAGCTACTGAAGAAAACTGTTGTCGGAAAGACATTTTTCAAAATCAAAATTTACAATGGATCAAGGTAAATATAAAAAAGAAGATGTAGTATGATTGCCAATGAGACAACTGTCTACAAGAGACCAAAAATGACACAGACATTAACAACTATTGGTCACCATACGGTCTTCAACAATGAGCAAAGCTCATACCGCATAGTCAGCTATAAAAGGCCCCGATATGACAATGTAAAACAAGTCAAACGAGAAAACTAACGGCCTTATTTATATAAAAAAAAATGAACGAAAAATAAATATGTAACACATAAACAAACGACCTAAAAAGAAAAGTGAAATTTTGTCAAATGAGGACTCAACTAAATATCACTTGTCAATTGTTTTTTTTGTGCAATAATTCATTTATGAATAAACCGATATATTCTTAGTTACGTTTCCATTTTTAAAAATAAAAAGAGACACTATCGGATATAAATAAATGAAAGGATTCTATCCAATTATCATACATTTTTAGTTTGGTTTCAATTTCACAATGATTTCAAATGTGGTTAAAATGAGATTTTCCAATTAAGTATTGTAAACTATGTTCTACCGTTGCGACCATTACACGGCTGGTAATCTACACACGCAGAACATTTGGTTCTACAATGAAAACCGTGAGAGGATCTTCCGGTTGTGCTTGAGTAGAGTAATTATCACCGCTTCAAAAGGTATGTACATTTCTAAATCGTAATTTTCTTATTCAGTTGATCAAAATATTGAAAATCGAAGAATGCTAAGCTGTGGTGAATACTTTAACCAAGCGATAATGTATTATTTATTGTTGTACGTGGAGTTGAACTCCTACAAAACTAGTTGCTCCACGAGAAATTGCATAAAAAAGTCACATTTAAATTTTGAAATAATTATATTAAGAGACCTTAAGATATGATTTCACGTCCGCTCACGCATTCACGATGTCCTCAATCAGAACCGATCCCCTCACGCATAAAATAATGAAAAAATGTAGTTTTTAGATTTATAAAGATGTCTAACAACACTGGACAGCGTACACGCCACCAAAAACGACATTCATATCAATTGACCGTAAAAAAAACTTTTTTATGCAATTTCTCGTGTGGCAACTAATTTTGTAGGAGTTCAACTACACGTACAACAGTAAATGGTACATGCATCTCTTTGTTAAAGTGGTATTCACCACAGCATAGCATTCCCGATTTTCAATATTTCGATCAGTTGAATAAGAAAATTACGATTTAGAAATGTACATACCTTTTGAAGCGGTGATAATTACTCTACTCAAGCACAACCGGAAGATCCTCTCACGGTTTTCATTGCAGAACCAAATGTTCTGCATGTGTAGATTACCAGCCGTGCATTAAGGATTTCCAATTACAAACTACGCAACGGACCGTCTTATGAACAGACATTCAAAGGTTGCATCATAATTATTATTAGTAATTCTTTCGTGATGATTTACATTCAACTCCGTTTTTTGAACGTATTACTACATGGTATAAAACTCCTGTTTTGTTGATATTTTAGCCGCAGGAGTGCATTCATGTACGTTGACAAGAAACGTTTCCTGTATGCCACCAGATGTAGACAGTATAGGTTGGTTAACTAAATGTGTTTTAAGCAGTCGCCTTGATTTGTGAACTATCGAATTTATAATTAACGCAGTTATTACTGAGTAGCTCAATACTCCAAAATATTTCTGTTTATTATGGTATTCATCACTTACACATCTTAACTTATTAGTTTATAAGGGCATATATGAAAGAAAACTTGTATCCCAATAAAAGTAAAGCTATTACAGTTTAGTTATTAATTTTTATTTATTTCAGTTTGTTTTTGTGAATGCTTGAATGTTACGATAAACAGAATAGACTTGACAATATCATATTTTCCATGCATGGAGCTTCTAGAACAATGTGATATCTACAAATTTTGGTTTGAGTTAGAGATACATGACGAGAATGGAAATATTGTCAATAAAACGACAATAATGTCAAACTACAGAACCGATAACGGGTCGAAGGTGATTTTATTTTTCGCAGTTTTTAATGTTTGTTAGCAGTGGGCAAGGTTGTAAGGTGAAATTATCAAAATTAAAATAAGAACTAGTGGTATGATTGCCAATGAGACAACTCTCCACTTAAGACCGAATGGCGTAGAAGTCAAACATATATAGGTAATCGTACGGCCTTCAAAAATGAGCTAAAACCAACACCGCATAGTAAGTTTTAAAACCAATCAAACAGTTGAACAGTCAAACAGTTATCCGATTTAAAAAGATAACCAAAGGCACGTTATTTATCTTAAACAGGCAAAGAATTTTGCACACTCCAAAAATAGTAAGCATAGTTTTTTTTCAAGTTTTATGATGAATTTATAATGTTTATTGCATTTTCGCATTACTATTGCATTAATAAAAAAAAATTATGAGAGCTATTTACTTTGTCAACATATGTTATCCGTTCTTGAATAAAATGTGTTCTTGGTAGCGATAACCTTTCATTTTGTTGTTGCAGATATTGCTTTTAAATGGATTAAAAAGATCACTGGATAGTAAACTGAAGCTAGACAGACCGTATTCAGTCTTAGTAAGGATACGTTTACAATAAAATATTTTAAATTAAGGCAATAACATAATGATAAAGATTACAATGGTTTCAGGGATTAATTCAATACAACAAATATAAAGAGACATTGGTATTATTTTATGCGACTGTTATACAAGTGAGAGGTTTAGTTAGCTTTGAAACCAGATTTAATCCATCCCTTTTCCATTAGAAAATGACTGTACCAAATCAGAAAATTTGACCGTTGTTATCCATTAGTTTCATGTGTTTGAGCTTTTGATTTTACCATTTGATAAGGGACTTTCATTTTTGAATTTCCCTCGGAGTTCAGTATTTTTGTAATTTTACTTTTTAAGTGAAAATGATATAAGAAAAACATAAACCTTATATCCAATCAATTTATACAAGCATTAAAACACAATAGTTTGCTTCTTTTGAATAAATCTATCGGACAAAACATGTATTCTTTTGTAGTAAACTACTTGTTAAACAAATGTTTGTTTTCTAGACGAGCCTTGTACAGTTATGGCCAGAACCTATACATCCAAAATATCAAATAAACGAGAAAATTGTGTCGGATTCGTTCTAATAAGCGCACACGCAACACAAAGTTGTACAACACAACAAATTGTCTATTTAATTTTCAGCACAAAGTATTGCTTGATCCGAAGTTAAGAATATCCTACTTAACCGACAAAGTGCAAAAATCAGCATTAAGATATAAATATCTAATAGTTGTTAGTCAAATCTTCCCAATATAAGAGCTAAAATTGAGAATGGAAATGGGGAATGTATCAAAGAGACAACATCCCGACCAAATAAAAAAACAATAGATTAACTGATTATATAGGGATATAGAGATACATACCTTGAACATTACATTATCGTTTTAGATTCAGCCAGGTTGCACTATTTGTGACGACAATTGTGCATCTATAGGTCTTATAGGTAAGAACAATACTTTATATCAAATACTAAACAAACGTTAACATTGGGATACGAAAGCAAGATCTCAATTGATTTTGATGTCTATGTGTGTGAAGTGATATATAAACATATTCCTAAAAGGTGAAGGTCATAGCTTTGAAAAAAAGACTAGAATTTTAAAAGAAATCGAATTTAAGGCGCTAGATATTACATATCCATATTGAAATGGATGTCACTACATACGAGATAAGACCAAAGTTACCGAAAATAAATAGACTGTTTGAGCAGAAAATGTTCAAGATTTTTAAGTCACTAGGGTAAGTCAATGTCGATAAAGGATTTTTTAGCACAATATGACTGCAGAAAAACGAAACCGAATTTAAACCTTTCTTGAATTAAACCGAAACAAAACCTAAGCTATCAGGCCATCAAAAGGTTTTCCACCTTCACATTGGTGGCGTGAGATATCATAAGATAGCTAAAGGTTCTTTATTGAGAATTGCATATATATTTTTTGTTAAGCCAATGTTCAAGTCAAGATGTGAATATGTTTTGATATGATTTAGTTTCATGTTATTGCTTTTAGAAATACCAGTGGAGACCAGCACAAGTCCTATCAATGCAAAACGAAATGGACCAGAAAACTTGCCGATTGTTCCGATTATACTGGGTATTCTTGCTGTGTTCGTGATGGCTGTTAATGCGTTTATTATTGTCTGTAAATGGCGACGGTCTGCACGTCAGTTACTCGATAATAACATAGAATATTCGAGTGCCTTACAACAAGTTCATATAGTAAATTCTAGAAACTAAAGTCAAATATTCAAAAATGTATCCATACAAAAATTGTAAAACAGCTGATCATAGAAATTGTTGAAAATAAAACAAATATTAACCCATGCATGCTTTCTTTATTTTTCATGAAATTACTCATGTTTTGTTTTCGCCTCGTTTTGTAATATACGTGTTCTACCCGAAGCCTATAACGGCGAAATAATAGACTTCAAATTAAATCCTTTTCAGTTGTTTTCTTTTAAAATGCCAACCTGCTTTATATTATAGGGCTGAATGGCAATGTTAAATTTTCTGATCCGTCGTCTATCATCTTTAGTATTCCATTGTCCTTTAATTTTTACAAAGATCAATACCTCTCAAACTATTGAACCAAAATTTAACCAAGTTGGCCAAAATCTATGGGGTATCCAGTTTAAAATGCATCTGATAACCCCGTCTGTTTCATAAATGGCCGACATGACTAAAAATAGTACTCAGGATTAAAATACAATTTTCGTTTCTTTTCTCAAAAACCGCTTTTGATAGAAAAATCTGACGAAAAGAAAATGTTTAAAATGATCACATGTACCTAATGATTAATGACATCAAAGCTGTCAGATGACTTCCTTTACTTAAATGGCGCAAATATCGGATTTTTTTTTATTTTCATCTTTTATCTTGAAAATCATAATATCTTAAGAGAAGCTTCGAACAAAAATAACCATTAAAATCTACAAATAAGTAAAATTATTATGTTATTGAGTTATTGCCCTTTTATGACGATTTTCATGCACTGTTTGTGATTTTGCAAGATAAAACAGGATATAATACCATGAATATGTGTATTTATCAATACAGGTGTTTCAGCTTTTGATTTTCCTATTTGATTAGAGACTTTTTGTTTTAAATTATCCTCGGGGTTCGGTATTTTTGTTATTTTATATTTTGAATCCTTTATGAGAATAGAAATACTGAATATGTTTCAAAGACACAAAACTCTAAACCAATCTAATTATTACAGGTAAAATAATTTAAGAAAAAAAAACTTCAAGAAAAAGTCAAACAGAGAACAAAAGGCAAATTAAAATGCCTAAATAAAGGCACATTAGTTTACCGCTGTTCTAAAGTCATAAATCGGTTGAGAGAAAACAAATCCGGATTACATATTAAAACCGAGGGAAACACATCAACTCTGAGAGGAAAACAACGAAACAACAAAATCACTGAAGCGCAACCAAAACAAACACATTATTCTTGACTTGGCACAGGCATGTCTTTTTGCAGAAAAACGGTTAATTAAACCTTATGTTGTAGCTGGCTAAACACATAAATTTTATGACAGTCGCATAGAATTCCATTATATCAACTACAATGAGTGAGCAAAACAAACAGACATAATAGGTAACTTTGTCAAAAATGTAGATACATCAGTCGATGCTATATTAATAATCACAATCTCAATCACTATTAAAACGAACAACTCGGTCAACAAAGAAAAAAGTCATACAGACACGCTTAAAGCACATAGTCAAAATGGAAAAGAACAATACAAAAATAACCATAGCATAATAACACAATGGCAGGATGTACAAATTACTTGCCACGCCAAAAGGATAGACTAAATAGTAAAGAATGGAAATATACAACGGCAAATAAAAAGAACACTGTAACACTTAATACATATAATAAATAACGTCAGTATTTTGTTAATTGATGCTCGAGATCAAAATATATAAGACCTAAACATAATGAAAAAGTTGAAGAACTGATAAATTCATAAATGACCGAAAGTAAGCTAAACCCGGACAACGAACAGAACAATGAATGAAGAAGATACATTTCTTAATAAAAAATTATTTCGAAATCTTGAAACAGTCAAATTCAAACACGACACCCCCGTATTTTCAACCTATAATTATAACAGAAGTTGTCTCCGGGGTTGATTATACCCTATAGGACTAACTTACCACTTAAAAATGTTTTAAAAAAGTGATAGTAAATACACGAACAGTATTATTTGTTTGCAAAAGATGAGCAAATCGACAACCAAAGTCAAATAAATGAAGCTATAAGCTAAAACAATAGAAAGTTCAAATCCAAAACCGTATACAAAGTTTACACGTGATCCAAACCAAAAGCACCTAAAGTAAAGCCAAATGTTATTTAAGATATGTCAAGAATCTCTACCATTATTCAATCGTTGTTTTATTTTCTCAAATGAATTGAACAGACGTAATAGATCTGCAATCATAATAATATTTATTAAATATTACTGTAAGAGTAAGAGTTTGTCATATTATGATATAAAAAAAGGTCTTACAAATTTACTTAAGCACAAATTGTTTAGTACACAAATATTGTCAATTAGTATCCTAATTCTGATATGTTCGAACTTTTATAGTTAAATTACTGTTTACGTCATATTCTCCACTTGAATACTCCACTTGAGTCAAAGCAATGGATGGCTTTTCAAAAAGGAAAACATATAATTTAATTGTCGCAAATATTCAAATATAATAAAAAAAATAGTCGCTAAGAAACAGGAAAAGGCGGACAAGCCCTGATTTTCTTCGTAGTTTCAAATCTCATACAAACCAATCGTGTATTTTCGACAGATATACGTTAATATAAGTTTATTTGATTAATTCGTATATTTTAACAACTTTGATTCGTTTAGGGATAGTCACATGTTAAACCACATTTTCGAAGGTAGAGAGAAAACGGCGGATAGCAAAAAGCATATTGCACAGAGCATATTGCACGGTTATTTTTAGAATATTTAAAATCCGATTTACTTTGTGACGTCATGTAATGAATTTCAGGATATCGTTAAACGTTTTGAAACAAATGATATCTGTGATCGATTATTTGACGAAAATAATCTTCAATTACAAAAAAAAAAAAAAAAGATAGATAAAAAGTAATATGTTGTTATTGTCAAGAAGACAATATGATATCTTTCAAACAAAATCAAATGACGATTTTGATTCAAATATGCATAATGGTCTGAAATTAATAATATAACAAATAAATCCTCTGTATAAGGTCAATACAGGATACATCGACCCAAAGAAGTATATCGACCTCGGACTTTGTCCTCAGTCAATATACTTCTTTCAGGTCAATATATCCTAAAATCGACCTCATACAAAGGCAATATTTGTATATTACAATATATGTAATAAAAAGATATCAAGAAATATCACAACAGTGCATAATATAAGCATAATATTAACTTTTTTATTACGTAATGTTGTAATTCAGAAATATATGATCATTATATACACAATTGGAAAGGTTTAAAGGGAATATAATCAAAAACAATAATAATCTGACACCTTTTAAAAACAAACAAATGATTGTCTCTTAACAAAAGAAAATTGTTCATAAATGGAAACTTTGAACGCTCTGTTTAATTGTTTTGTTGAAAGTTTGTATAACTGTGACAATAAAACGAAGCAGATATTTAGAAAGATTGAAAACACACCATTAGTAATTAAATAAAATATCTGCATTTGTTATTTTTGGTTTGAGATTTAAAACAAGCTTTATTTTGATGAATGAAAAATAAAAAAACTACAACGAGGATTAGCATAGGCTCATTCTGTAAACAACTGCACTATAATTATTATGTATAATGAGTTGAAATGGATTTTTTATAACTTTTAAGGAACACATTTTGTTTTAGCGGATGCAAATGGAGCCACAAAATGTGAGGAAAACGATTTGACATTTCAGTGTCTGAGGATAATAAGATTTTATGAAGAATTTTTGTGTCTTCTGATATAAGTCATGTTGCGGATTGTGATCATTTCTAGCCTTCTTATATCAGGTAATTTTCGTTATTTTGGGTGCAATGAAACCTAACAAGTAAATTAAATAGATGTTTATAATTTTACTGTTAAAACTTTTAACAAATGTAAACAACGCTTCATAAATATTGTACAACCGAGCCTATTTTTTCTGCATTTAAAATCATTTACCTTTACCAGATACGTTCAAACCCAAACATTTAAACCATTGGGAGGTTCGAATACGTAGATAAGTTATGAGTTGTATAGGAAACATCAAGGAAAATCAAATTCAACTTATCAAAATACAATCTCTAAAGAAACCACTAGTTTCATATTCAAGATTCGAAATGTACAAATTCAGATGTTTGTATTTCCTTAATATTTAATTACCAACCAAGAAAATTGTATTTGATAATTATAGAAGCTGTTTACAATCTTTCATCTATTCATTTTAAAGCACTTTATTTTAGAAAAAAAACTACGACTGACATCCGAACAGCTTTTATTCAAAGATAGTTACTTACTGTAGTGAAAAAACTATTACGTTAAGCGTTCATCGTAGGTTGAAAGTATCAGAATGCTTTCATTGTTCATAGCACACAACTTTTTTTCTGGAAGAAAATTTATAATGTATAAAATTGTAGACCCAATGTTTACTAAGCAAGAGCTAAACAAAAAGACCCTTTTTTGTTGAAAATGCATGTCTCATAAGCATTATTTTATATTTTTAGTCTTTGGACATAACGAAAATCAGTGTTTCATTCCAGAGAACAGGACGTGTCAAACACCAGGATACAATCTGAAAGGTAAAGAAATTCTAATTTGCAAAATTATTCTTCTTAATTTCTTTCCTTATACTGTTTGCCATTTTTCTATAGTGCCTTTTTGATATAAAGGAAAACATCGAAAACTGTTATCGAGGAAATTTAATGGGGTCAGTGACACTTATTTAGTCTTTGTGTAATCATACGTTTTTTGATTGAGTTAAGTCTGCTAATTGATATTTTATCGTATGTTTTTATATGTTGTGATGTTATGCTATTGTTTCAGAAAAAGGGAGAAGGTTTGGGCCCATTAAAACGTTTAATCCCGCTGCAAATGTTTGCACCTGTCCTAAGTCAGGAATCTGATGTACAGTAGTTGTCGTTTGTTTATGTTATATATACGTGTTTCTCGTTTCTCGTTTTGTTTATATAGATTAGACCGTTGGTTTTCCCGTTTGAATGGTTTTACACTAGTAATTTTGGGGCCCTTTATAGCTTGTTGTTCGGTGTGAGCCAAGGCTCCGTGTTGAAGGCCGTACTTTAACCTATAATGGTTTAATTTTTAAATTGTTATTTGGATGGAGAGTTGTCTCATTGGCACTCACACCACATCTTCCTATATCTATTAGAAATGCGGATATTGCTATATCAAATGATAATCAAATTACATTTCAAAACGTTAAAAAAAAAATCAACAAGATTTTCCCATCCAATGCAAAAAAAAAATAATAGGAAAAATCAACTTTATTGTAAAAGGAGACAACATTTATGATTATCATACCTCTTTTGTTGCTTGAAAATACTTCAGATCTGGTTTCATGTTGATGGTTTATACTCGAATGTGACCTACCGAATTTGACTAAATACTTGGTTTGTGATAACAAGATCAGCTTTACGAGTTCTACTTGTTGAGTAGGATCAGCTTATCATTCCAGAGCACTTGAGATCACTCCAAGTTTTTGGTTACATATGTGTATTATATTGTCTCATTAGTTAAAGAGAAATTTTATTAATGAAACTCATTTTGAAATTTTGCATTTGATTTAATGTGATGAATAATTTCATTCATTTTATTCTACAGGATGTTTATGTCGCTGTTTCAATAATATAACTGTCAATACAGATTATTTACGTATAAACTTCTCTAACTGTGTTGCCGTACTACAAACATGTTCGTTTTACAAATTATGGTTTGACGTGATTTTCAT
Source organism: Mytilus trossulus (assembly GCF_036588685.1). Classification (NCBI taxonomy): domain Eukaryota; kingdom Metazoa; phylum Mollusca; class Bivalvia; order Mytilida; family Mytilidae; genus Mytilus; species Mytilus trossulus. Next base: position 25,921,263 of record NC_086373.1, on the reverse strand, counting down.
GAACCAAAACGGGAAGGTTATTGCTTTAAAAGAGGAAACATATGTGAATCACAAGAGGAATTCGAAAGAAAAATCGCAAGTAAGAATAAGTTGTATGACTTTACTGGAAATAAAGGCATTATTAGAATACCGCTATTCAAAAATCATAAATCGAATTGGAGAAAACAAATCCGTGTTACAAACTAAAACCGTAGAATGCATTATCTATAAGATATAAAATAACGGAATGAAAAATCCGTAAACCTCTCAAATCTCCATTCGTCTATCTATTTATGGGTGAAGCATGATGTTTCGGGGTTCATTAACAGTAAATAAATATGCAATGACCGTATCAAAGTATCAAAGATATTCCATGTCAACACAATATCTGGGCTGGTGTTATCATATGTGACGACGTTAGTGCCATCGACCAAGTGGTTGTAAATACTCATTAAAATGACAAGCTTATAATCTTAAAACGTCAGATGTGTGTTTTGCCTATATATGACTCTCCAGTGGCGCTCAAATCAAAATTTCAGGAATGAAGTAAAACAATATTTTAAACCAAAATTTCACAAAAAATTGTTTGAACATTAGGAGTTGTGGTTTGACTTTCAATGAGACAATTATCTAACAGAGTTCAAAGGACGTGGGGATATTTGAGTTGGTCCACCTTATGACTGACCAAAGAGAAACCTTAGTGTTTTAAATAATAATTTATTACTGTAAATTAAATGGCAATGGCGGTTTCCGATCATAATTTAGTTTAGACATAGCATAACATTTTAAAATAGTAATTTTGTAGTCCAGCTGTACATATAATATTGCAATAAGCAATTTTAATCTGATTTGCACTAGAATGGTATACGGATACATGTCTTAACGTGTTAATTTATAGGTTCTAGGTTAGAGGAAGACATGGCCCAAGTCTTTTAATCAAAGCGGAATCGACCCTCTACGATCGATATATAATATATAAATACATAATTGTATACAACGCAACGACTAATAAAATTTCACGAATGAACTAAAAAGAAAAGACATCTTCACAGTTATTATGAGTGTCACATTACTGTGCATAAAAAAACACACAACATCATATAACTATATCAGTAAAAACATTTTCTTGTAGATTTTTCCTTTGTACAAGTTAAGTAAACCGCTGGAAAGAAGAAATCCCTTCCACGACCGGGTCAATTATGTAAAATTACAGTTGATGAAAAATTACACTGTTTTGGTATGTATTTGACATTGTATGTAGGATCATTACTGTTTACTAAATACGAGAAAATTATATGACAGATGATGTTCTCCGACGGATCTAATATGGTTATAAAAGGCAAATACTTCAATTTATATAATATCTATATTTTTTGAAAATTCGTCCAAATTTAATATATCCGTTAGTTTATATTTACTCCCTGTATCATTCCCTACACTATGTCCTAGATCATTCAATCAATTAGGCTGTATAAATTAATGCTTCATTTAGTTAATAAATGCGTGTCCTTGTCGGCTTTATCTTATCTGAAATTGTTACAGAGCATATGCTGTTTTGTTGCTTAACATGGTAAACCTTACAGATTGGCCGTAGCTCCAGTTTTAACATTCAACGTTATGCCGCATTAACGGCGTTTTTATACCCGTATTGACACGTTACATCTGTGCTAGTACACGCTATAGTACTTTACAACAGGAGTGTAATCCTTACATCAAAATACATCAACATTGTAGAGACGTTACGATCAACATGACCAAATTTGTTTACTAGTGTCAATGAATATGTTCGTCGTACAGGATGATTTTATAGATACCAATTCAGAAAATTGAACCCATCAGGATTTCGTTACCACAAATTACTTAAAACCTCTACTAAATTCCTCCGTAGGTATAACGCTTTGGTTTAAAAGTTTGGTTGTACCTGTAAAAGATTATTTCAAACGGGATGGCGCATCCTAATTCTACGGAAATGTTGCTTACCGTACCGAAACTTAGTTCAATCCTGTTAAACTTATCGATCCTTTAAAAAAACTTATTATAAATGTTTACCAATTTAACACTGTAATTATATAATTGAATATTGTTTTTATTGGTATTAATATTGAATTTGTTATCAGTAAATTGAAAGCAAACTAAATGTTACATGTATTGTTATATACATATTCACATTCATGGATCTACAATCTGTCGATGCCCGTGTATTGGCATTGTACATGGTCATGTTTCTCACTGACTGTTTATGACGTCTTTACATTTAATCCATTGGATGTTGAATGTGTACTAATTGATAAGGTAGTCTTACAAAGATGCATGATTTTTTTATCAGTTGTAGGTTGCTTCGAACTGGATGTCAGCAACTGCGAGTACTCTCATATCAGTACTTATTGTCCTTTTGTTGCTGGGATATAAAATTACCCGGCCATTTCCACTCTGTGGTTTTGTTAGTTGTATTTCTATTTGTATTCATCTGATGGGTTCAGCCTCTTTTAACTATTTTTAGTTCGTTCTTATGTTGTAATGTTGCACCACTGTCCCAGGTTAGGGGAGGGTTGATATCTCGCTAATATGTTTAACCCCGCCATATACTGTATGTATTTGCCTGTCCCACGTCAAGAGCCTATAATTAAGCGGTTGTCGTTTATTGATGTGTAACATTTTTTTCCGTTAGCACGTGAACACAAATTAGACCGTTAGTTTCCTCGTTTGAATTGTCTTCCATTTGTCATTACGGGTCCTCTAATAGCTGACAAAACATTAAGGACTTTGATTATTGGTGTAAGGCTGTACGATGACCCATAGTTGTCAATTTCTGTGCCGTTTGGTCTCTTTTAGAGAGTTTGTCTCATTAACACTCATATCAAATCTTCTTTTTTGTAATAAGAGCTAGATTTTTATGCTGACAAACTAGGTTCATGTCTAATGCTCCAGACATTCGACCACATCCGCTATATAAACATATAACTTCAATTATCGTAATTTACCTTGTCATGTACGGCGAATCTAGATATTGATACATGTATTTCTTAATGCCCGCGTCACACTGTCCCGATTTTTACGCCGATGTCATCACGATTAGGGAAATTTCCAAAATCGGGACTGATCGTATCCAGATCGGGCTATTCGTAATGCAATCTTTAACCATCGTGGAACCATCGGCCACTTTTTCTAGAATTCGGGGACAACTTCGGGAAGGGTTCTTAATTTTTTAACATGTTAAAAAATCGCCGAAGGTGCGTCCGATGTTGAGGGTTCGTATTGAGTTCGTATCACCATCCTCACCATCGTAATGTCACCGGGAATGCATCTTTGAACATCGTATTGCATTCGTGTTTCCATCGTTTCCATCGGGCAGTTTTGACATTACGATGTCTACACGAATGAATCACGAAGCTACCAGAAGGTCTTACGATGGAAACACGACTTCGTGAAGACCTTGTAATACCGTCGTGTTGCCATCGAATTAAAGTACGAAGGCGACAAGATGGAACTACGACGGCAATAAATTCAGCTAAATGTAAGTTAATTTTCGCGCTAAAATAATTTAAAGTGCCAGTCGCGATATGCACTGGTCAGTTTGATACGACAGTTGAAAAAGACGTTAAAAAACATGGAGCTCATATCCTATGATTCTATCAGAACAAGAAAGACGACAGCGTTGTTTCTATCAATTCAAATAGAACAAGAAGAGCAGCTATTACAGGCTCAGGATTTACTTTTACAATCAAAATATTATTTTTTGTAAATTTTTCACATCAAGGAACACAATGAAAATCATAAACGCGCCTCATACACTAACACTGCATATTCATGTATATAGGGAAAGGCCAACTTTTTCTTCATTATTCTGATTTTTTATGTATCGTCTGAGTTGTTGTCACACGTACGTTTACTCCATAACCATTTTGTTTTCTATATGTCATATTTTGCCGCATTTGTTGCTTTCCCCACTTCTTTCCTTTTGTATATATTGTTATGATATTCTCCTGTAAAGAGCTCTTTTTAAATAAAAGGGATCAACGAACCCATTACCTACATTTAAGATAGATCAGTAAACATGGGCATAATTATGGGTGATTATTTAGACTAGTGCACTCATTTAACAGTTCAAACAAGGCAATGCCGAGCGGTGGCATCCCCTCGTATGTAACATATTGGGGACAAATATGAACACTTTATTTTTATATGACACATGCAGAAAATGGTAAATTGAATATGCATCTTTGATACATAAACTATTCTTTTAGAAATCAAACAAAAGAGTCAGTAACTGGAAATACCTTTAATATTGTCTTTAGAATAAGCAGGTAAAAAATGGAGCAACCAATTTCCTGTGTATTCTGCTATTTTAAGGAGAAAAAACAAGTCCATCTGCATGACCTTGACCTTTGACCTTGAACGTAAAAAATGTCAGATCATTACACGGAGGAAGTATATACCAAATGTGGTTAAAATCTTTTGAAGCATATTGGTTTGAGAGTGTCAACAAGGGTGGTATTGCCTTGTATTACGACTGCCACTGTGACCTTGACCTTTCAACCCTAACGAGTAATACCATACCAAGTTTTAAACATTTTGGTTCTAGAGTGTCCATAACAATTTTATCTACACGCAACTTACATGTAGTAGGCGAGGGTATGTTAAACTAAGTTTTATAAGAATAAGACAAAAAGATCGATTTCCCACCATGCATGGCAGACTTGTACAGAAACGATATGTTGTCGAAATTCTGTTCGTATCATAAAAAAGTTCAAAACAGGTAGAACGCATTTTTAGATCGTTTGTATACTTATCGTAAGCTGTACACGACGTCTTTTATACATCGTATGGCCATCGCGCCATCATCGTAATCAATCGTGTAGCCTTCGTAATCCATCGTGTAGCCTTCGTGATCCATCGTGTAGGCTTCGGTTGAGTTATGAAGCTTAAATAACCGTCTTCGGTTAACCTCCGTATGTCTATCTTTTGCTATCGTATATGATTTCGGCACCATCGTATAGACTTCGTTATTCATCGTACTTGCTTCCGTCACTTTTTGGTATTTCAACGAGATCGGGACCAACTTCGTACGAACTTACAATTTTCGCATTCGGGTGTCCATCGCATATAAAAATCGCGACAGTGTGACACGGGCATAAACGTGTGCAGATGTTATTTTATTATTCATACACAATGTACTTTTGTATTTGTTAGCAATGTAACTCAACAATTGTATTTACCGTATGGGATAATAGTTCAATTCATATATGTACATGAAACAAAATCTGTCTGACAAAACACGAAACAGTCCATAAGATAAGTCAAAATTGAAACAGACATTATTATGGTGCATGCATAAACAATGTGTGGTTATGTTGAGTAACAAACCATGACTATAATTTAATATAGACTCTAAGTGGTTATATTGAACACCACCAAACTTCTGATATTGACATTTCAGATTAAACCACACTGTACAGCATGTGACAATTCCTGCAGAAACATCAGACATTGTAAGTTCTGTAATAATATTAGAACATGTCATTGATAATTCATATATTGCTGTTCTGTTTTTGAAAGTTATTTTATGAAAATAAATAAGTAACAAGAATGTGTCCATAGTACAAACCCCACTCGCACTATCATTTTCTATGTTCACTGGACCGTGAAATTGGGATGAAAATCTAATTTGGCATTCCAATAAGACATATCATGTAATAAGGATCATCTGTACTATGTTTCAAATTGATATAGTCTTCAACTTCAACACAAACTACCTTTGCCAAAAACTTTAATCAAAAACTTTAGCCTGAAACTCGCACTATCATTTTCTATGTTCAGTGGGCCGTGCAATTGGGATAAAAAAAAATCCAATTGGTCAATTAAATAAGAAAGCTCATATCATAGGTAATATGTGTACTAAAACGAGTTGATTGGACCTTAACTTCATCAAAAACAACCTTGACAAAAACTTTAACCTAAAGTAGGACAGACGGACGGACGGACAAACAGACGGGCAAATGAACGATCAGATAAACAGACCAAAATAAAAAATACCCCTCTATTAGGTGGGCATACAAACAGATATTCAATCAATATTTTACAATTTAAAGGAGTAGGTCCGGTAAGGACCGATTTTGGCCTCAAATTTCAGTTTCATCTGACGAAAGATTTTGACCACTTTTTAAACACTTAAGTGTCTATTTCAAATGTTTCGATTAATTTATGTGAAAGATTTAAACTTATTTCGTCATTAAAAACGATCCGATTCAAGCTCAAATACGGAAAATCTACCAAATATGCGGAAAAATGTCACTTTTCAGATGGTTTTTGTCCAAAACGAAATTAGCCGCATCCGTGTTCATCCTCAACCTTTATATATGTTATGTATCATCATCAAATACAACTTCCATTTCAATATTTTGGATGAACACGAATGTGGCCACTTTCTTTATACACAGAAACCGTCTAAAATTTAAGTAAAATGATGAAATTGTTACGATTTCAGTAATTTAGCATGACTTTATGGTGCTAGTACCCAATATATGTGCATTGTATTTTCAAAAACAGTCCATATTTATGTAGCAGAACCATTTTACTATCCAATAAATAACTAAAAGTTTACATTTTAACAATTTTGTAAAACTGCCATATTTTGGGGCCAAAAAAGGGTCTTACCGGACCTACTCCTTTCAATCAGAGAAAAAAAAGGTCAAATGAAGTAATATTTGTATTCCTTTTTCAGATATAAAAGGTGTTAGAAAGTTCATGACATCAACTATACTGCCAGAAAATCCAAATAAAGGTGCCATTTGGATGCTTTTGGTAATCGTAGCAGGGGTCTTTTTACTATCTATTATGCTGTCAGTATTCATTTTAACCAGGAGAAGAAAACATTTTATTCCTAATACAGATAGTTCGTCAAGATTGATTGAACAAAACAGAAATGACCCGAACGTGTTCGGTATGTTGTATATCGTACCTTTATGTGATGCTGATCCGAAACATGTGGAGCATTTAGAGCAATGGTTTCATAATAAAACTACTTGCCGTCTTGTTCAACCTGAATATCTAATGGTGAGGTGTAACAATGGCAACCTGAATGTAGCACGGAATTTCTCAAAAGACACTGTTATCCTCGTCGTTCTTTCAAACAATATGGTGATAACCTTTTTGAGACAGTGTTATGATAATAGTAAAGACCCATGGAATGATTCTCATTTTTGTTTTCTACAAAATATTATTGAATCCATTGAATCATTTCCTTCAATGTATTTTGTGACGTACGACAGTGAAATGAAACGTACTGTCCTAGATTTTGACTCTAACAATAAACTTAATGATCTCATGCAAAGACTAATTGTAATGTCCAATTGCCCAGCAGAAAAAAAATTGCAATTAGACCGTGTTCTGAATTTTATATATATTTCAAACCAACCCACTATTGTTTAACATTGATGAACAGTTTATATTTTATATTTGCTTTATAGTTGTAGCTTATTAGCTATTAGCGCAATTCTTAACAATAGTTGACACACTTTTATTTTTGCTTCTTGTATATTTTATTCCTATCAGACATAACTTACTTGAGTGTTAATTTTATATTATATGCGTGTCAGTTTCTTTTGGTTTTAGATTGTCCAATGAAATGCTACCAAATGCATGTATCTTGAAAAAAGGAAGTACCTCACCGTTGTATATCAAAATCATTAATAGTTATTTCCTTTTTATTAAGCTCCAAATGACTTCAAAATCAGAATGGTTTTAAGTTAAATTGACAACATGCAAAAATTAAAATATACAATTGTTTTGGGTTTTTTTTGCCCGTTTTTATGCAATGATAGTTTCAATTTGTATGTCTGTAAGTAACACTTCTGGCAATATTCGCTTCTTATACTACTTTTATCTACTAAATTTTTATCAGAAGAGTTTGTCCATATCAAACCACCAAAAGTACATTTAGGTGCATTCAGTAAACAGTTATCAAAGGTACCAGGCTTTTAATTTGATACACGAGACGCACGCGCGATTCATCTACATAAGACATATCAGTGACGCTCATATCAAAATTTTTAGAACCGATGGCTGATTAATAGCTGAAAATCTGATTAGTATGTACTGTTTGTGCCTCTAGTTTCGTTGTCAGTTAAATTTCTTTCACAGAGTTAAAATCTGTGTTAGTTTAGAACTGTGTAATCTTCTTTTACATTGATTTAGAGATGTAAATCTAAAATCTAGATAATCCCGCCATGGGTACAAGCATCTAAAAATATTCTCAGTTTTATCCACAGTTTATTAATAATTACGTATCAGTTATACTTATGTCAACACAGTGATACTCAAGGCAACATAATTCAAAACCAGTACTAGATAGACGCATAGCACAATATTACTTAATGCTAAACCCTGTCTAGGAAACGAGGGAGATAAATGCCTTCATTTTATCCAATGTGGGCGTGATCACATTCAAATGTACCAATATAAACGTACCAGATGCGTTTGTTTGGTTGATGATGTCTTTTAAGTAATGCTCGAGGCCACCAGGTATAAGTACCTTTGAATATTAAAAAATGATAAAACATCTGAAATAAATCAATTATTTTATGAACAGCGGACTCAATCGAACAGAGATAGCTACTAGCTCACTAGACTGAGTCTGTATATGCATTCATAACATGTATTATCAGTGAACAGAAAGGTCATTAGGAAGAATAATAAGCTGATTTAAAAAAAAATGTAATCACAACTCTTTGTAAATTGAATACAATTATCACTGAATACATTGTTTGTAGTTAACCGATATTTTTGTTTTTTCAATTTGTCATATTCATTGAGTTCTTTTTATTTTATCATACGGAAGAAAATAAAGTATCTTCCACGTGAAATGATTGTAGAAAATAGAACAATTGGTCGCTTTCTAAACATTGGTTACAAGTAAAATATTGAAAACACAGGTTCACCGAAGATATTGTTTAGAATGTTATGGTTAACCTGGCAATGCAGATAGTTTTAAAAAGGCATTATGCTCTTAGGAATATATAACAATTAAAGGTAATTAAATTTTATTATCGCTAATTGATATTAAATCAGAAATCCTAAATATTTTTCTGTTCATTTGCGTTTTTTTGTGGCATGAATTTCTGTCAATAATAAAAGCGATGCCTGACTTTATTGGAACGCAAAATATATTTTATCACAGGTACTTTGCAAAATGTAAAACTATCATTACTAATAATACATTTCAGACACTTACAATTTTGATTATTTAAAAACAGACAAAATTTGACAAGATGAAGTCGGGTGATGGTTTTTTCGTCGTCTTCATCAACTGTGGTTATAACACAACATACGATTATGGCATTTAGATGAAAATTATGGGGTATGCGTTTATGTTTCTGTGTTAATTTATGAACAGCAAAGCGTACGACCAGACAGCAATTGTGCTCCAAGTGTTTGCTTGGGTATATAATTACACCAACTGAAAGTCACGAACACTGGCTTTTTTTAAAATACATGCTACAATTGAAAAAAATTCAATATCTGGTGTAGGGAGATTATCCCGCTCTCTTTGTGGTAAAGGTTGCTTACGGGATTTTCGATAGTTCTGTCCTTTCACCTGTACCCTCTTTGTCCAATGGTAGAATAACATGTGTCAGTTGGCGTAAACGAAAACGTCGTAGATCAATAAAAGAATCAACCCAATCAATTGGTCTCCAGTAATAACATGCATATAGTGACTACGAGTGTATGCATTCTTTCGACGTATTCTTTTTTAAAAAAAAACCTCTCTTGTAAATAGCTTTCACATATTGTCTTTATAATGTCGAGATATGCAGGGAGTTTTGTCTTATTATATTTATCATCTATAATTCCTTCAACACCGACTAATTGATTTCATTGAACAACTACAAAACATTTGTTTTTAAATTATCGTATGTTCCTCCTATTTGAAAATTTTCACTAGGTATCCCAAGTAAATAATTTGGTTCTACTCACTAACGAAAATAGAGTGTGTTACCACATTAAAAGTATACAGACAGAAAAATTTATTTTTATTAAATGCCGATCAGGAGAAAAACGACACCATTTTGATTTTTTTTTTTATCAGATTTACCCGTCACTATTTCTTTCAATGACCAGTATTTTCTTAAAACTGAGTTGTTTATCGTTTCATTTACTTTTAATGAGTAGAACGACTGTAAAAAGGGATAAAAATTCAGAAAAAAAACTATGTAGTAATCTCATCATAGATCCTTTTCTGTGTTAACACAATTTCTGCTCCTTTTCTTTGTACCCTCGTTTCAAATTGTAGTATATAATGTGTCAGGGGCAGTTAACGAAAACGAAATATTCAACTAAATCAGCTAAGGTTCTAGAAACCACATCAAGCATATAGTAACAACATGTTCGTGCGTTCATCCGTTCGTCTACACATCATACTTCCCCTCTCCCAACATGCAAATTGCAGTGGTAAAATGTTGTACATATAATGGAGAGATATGCACGTGTAGAATATTGCGTTGTGTATTTTATCGTAAGTTATCTAAGGCGTTAAAGATAGAACTACGTCTGCCATTATACGTTTCTATTCAATACAACATAAAGTATAACAATAACGCGACGTCACAAAGATAGCGGCCGTACCGCAAAAAAGTACGTTAATATTAGCGCAATTCTTAACAGCACGGACTAAATTCATTTCGTATCTGTCATCTTCAAACACTCCTTCTTCGAAGCTTTAATGAAACACTTTTAAATTGGAACAATTTTCTTCTAGTAGAGAGTACCAACCTGCTTATCCGATTTAATAATATGGTGTCAACAACAATCGAGAATGAACTGCTTCGTCACAACAAAAGAGGGACAAAAGATACCAAAAGGACAGTCAAACTCATAGATCGAAAATAAACTGACAACGCTATGACTTAAAAAGAAAAATACAAACAGAAAAATATTAGTACACAAGACACAACATAGAAAACTAAAGACTAAGCAACACGAACCCCACCAAAAACTGGAGATGATATCAGGTGCTCCGGAAGGGCAAGCAGTCAATTGGGGTTCAGTGGGTTTTGCGGATAGGAGTTGTTAAATTGGAAAACCCAAACAAGGAAAGAGAAAAATGACACTATTTTGAATAATAACTATATCTGATTTACCCGTCACTGTGTCATTCGATAACCTACCTATTCTTATTTTTAAAATGGAAGTGTTTATCGTTTCATTTACTTTAAATGCGTTGAACGACTTTCAACACAAATCAGATAATTCCGAACTATCTCGTAATCAAAACAAAAGCAGTTAAAATCTAAACCAAATGCAAACTAAATTTTTGCCCGGTATCATTTATATTTATGGTTATTTGTTTCTTCTAATAAATGATAAAAACATAGATATATAGTGATGATTCATATGTCGGGAACGGAACCCGAAATAAAAACTTCCACAACGTTTAAGATTTACCCTGTACGGTAATAGGAAAGTAAATTGGCGAATTTATAAAATGTCAATGCAACTATAAAATAAAAACAGAGTATAAATATCGAAAAAAAAAGCACATATTACTTTTCGGTTAAGCAAATTAAATATCTTTAAAAAGTTGTAGGTATGATATAGAAAACACGCTTATATCGGTCAGCAATTGTATATAATTAAAGTTCTAGTTCTTAGATCTTGTCCTACGAATTCTCGCGAAAAATTTTGAAGATTTTTTTATACTAAAATTTCCGTTTAATTGTACAATTTATTAGTGGTCACCGATTGTTTTTAATAGTTGAGATATGTTTATGTACAGTATATGGCTTTAAAGGGATACTACATTGTATTTAATTTGACGGACTTTGCAAGAGTATCTATTATAAGGACTTAAACACTTGACATGTTGAGGGTTTGAGCTACTAGGTTTCACTAATACTGCAACTAACTTTCAGTTCACAAATGCACCAGTAAATTGATATGTTTTTATCCATTGACGCATATTTGCAATTGTCTTTGTGTAATGTGCAATTTTAGAAAATCAATAATCGTTCGGCAGTTACTTTACACTTCGACAAATAAGACAGAATATCGGTTTCAAGCACATTATTTCGGATCTAATCAATGCAAACGTAACCTTGTCCACTATGCAATGTGGTGCAATTTGTTTAATATACTAGTATATTAAAGCTTTGTATGCAGTTTTAAAATCCAAAAAGTAGAAAAATGTCTGGTTCCGATGATATATTTTGCCCAGTGACCTTTTTGATGGAAATAATTAGCATAAAACACAAACAATAACGACAAAGTTTGTTCCAATATTATGCTATTTTAGATAGAGCATTTTTTTTCAGGTAAATTTGACTATATAAATTATTGCATGTGCATTCAGTGAGCGTTTATCTTGCACACATTTTATTTGTTTGGTCTCGATTTTTTTTTATATATATAAGTGAACACGATTTTTTAAAGAAATATGATGGATGAAGTAAAAGTTTCACACGGTATTTTTTCATCTTATCAATTGAAAAATAGTAATAGATTTTTTATCTTTTAAAAGGTCACTGATATTTTCATTTGAAATATAAAAATATGAAGATTTGGTATGATTGCCATGATACAGCTCTCTTTGTCATGTTCTAAATGAAAAAGAAGTTAACAAGATATAGGCCCCCTAACGGTCTTCAGCAATGATATAACCACCATTTCGCATAATCAAAAATAAGAGACCCTAATATGACAATGTAAAACAATTCAAACAAGAAAACTAACGGCCTGATTTACGTTCTGAATAATCAAAGAAAAACTAATTCAATATACAGCAACAAACGACAACTACAAACTAGAACTGGCTATTTATTTTCGACAGAGCGGGTTGACTGAACAAATTTACTGTCGTATAAACATCTTCCTAATCTGTTACAGTGATGGAACAGTTAAACATACGAACAAAAAACAGTTGAAAAGGGCTTTTTCAATATTTTTTATGTCGGGGCATTTTATGGTATCTGTACGTCATAAATTCCTCAAATATAATTCTTCATTATCTATATTAATGCTTAACAATTTTCCATAAATTAGTTTATTATGGAAGATATGATATGTTTTAATTACTTTGTATCTTTGATTTTATTTCTAAGGTTGCAGTATGTTTTATATGAATTGTCCTGAGTAATAGTTAAGCTGTAAAAGTTTAAAGAACGTCTATAGATTTAGCACAGTTCAGCAAGTATGCGTCAGTTCCTGATTCTTCTTTTATTTAGCATAAAATGTAAGTTTTATACGATACACATATTCCCGTTTTAAACATACTAGGAATATTCAAGATTAATTTTCCTTCTATGCAACAGATAAATTCTAAGGATTATAACAGTTAAGAGGAAGAAACCAATCTTTCTGAATAGAGCGAAGTATAAAGCTATATAATATTAATGTAATATAAATCGCATTAACTGTTAACATAGAAAAAAATGTGGCGTACAGTGAGATATTCAAATTACCTGATCACACATCGAGTTATCACAGCAGTACACATATTCGGAGTGAATGGTATATAATATGCTGAGCCCAATTAAAGGTTAACAGATCAATTGGCACCGCACCCCTGTTAAATTTACATTTCAATTTCGTTTATGCTGTAGGCGATAACACTCGGTTTTATTTAAAAATCAGTTTTAAGTTCTAATAGCTGATCCCCATAAAGTTAATCTGAAATGTGCAATGGTGGTCCGGAAGGGTCAACGGTATATAAATAGAAACACATATAAATGACATGTTTTCATTTTAATGTTACAACTAACATTGCTATTGGGAGGTTTGACATACCCCAAACCAGGTTCAACCCACTATTTTTTCTTAAAATGCCCTGTACCAAGTCAGGAAAATGGCCATTGTTATATCATAGTTCGTTTCTGTGTGAGTTACATTTTATTGTTGTGTTTCTGTTGTGTCGTAGTTCTATTATATTTGATATGTTTCCCTCAGTTTAAGTTTGCGACCCGGATTTGTTTTTTCTCAATCGATTTATAAATTTTGAACATTGGTATACTACTGACCCCTTTATATACAACAAAGAACTATGTGTACTTCAGGTCGTATGTGAGATAACATGAGGAGAATTTAATCAATTTTAAAATCGAAACATTATATGAAATCCAGTAAAGCGGAAACCTTTGAAATTATTCAACTTTGAAACAAGCAATTATGGACATGTACATTTACATGTGAATTGAACAAAATAAATAGATAATGTTAAAATAGTCGTTTTTTCAAAGCATCAGAAAGCCGTTTTTTCTCATAATAGACATAGTTGCCTTAAACAAAATGGGAAACAAATTAATGTTTCAACATACATTTTGTAAAGATCAATTTTGAATTTATTAATTCATCAGGTAAAAGTGAAGAACAATGCATGCCAAATGATTGCATGCGACCAGGACATCAAGCAAAAAGTAAGTGTTGTTAAGTTCAATCTCTACTTTGCTGTATCAATTTGTAATGTTTTTGTTATAGATTTGCAAGCATTATGTTTTACACTCTTACTGCTCAAATCAAGTAATAAATAAAATGAAAAACTTTGTTTCATCAATTAAAACTTTACAACAGTCTTTTAAAAAATATTGTGGTCTTATAAACATTTCGTTTTATTTCTTATGAGCATTTTTTCTGTTCTTATTTATTACTTATACTTGTTATCAATTTGCTTTGCTTCGATCTTATTAATATTGCATTAATGGTTTATTTTATTGATAATGAAAATAAGTTATTCATGTTTTATCAAATATGTTGGTTTTCTATTTAAGGCTGTTTCTGCAGCTGTCTACAGCCGGCTATAGATGACATGAGAAAAGATTTGTATGTTAGCTTTCCCCGTTGTATCAATGCAACAATCAAATGTGTGGTTTATACACTAAGGTTCAAATTGAATATATTTGAATTGCAAGATGAGAAGCGTAATGAACTAACAAGTAAAATGTTGGCCTTGCGTGGAAACGAGAACAGTTTTACACAGGTATCGTATTTAGTTAGAAAAAATACTTCAGGATATAGGGTTTAAGCTTATAGCAATAAACTTTTTTTCTGGTCTTTAAAACCTGTAAAAATATTCAAATACAAAATAAAACTTTCAAATATTGACGCATGTTTGAATATCAAATATACTTCTATTAGTGCGTACTTGAAAAGAAAGCGCATATTTTTCAAGAGAAAAGGAATTATAAAAACGAAAAGGCAGTACAGTCACATGAAATATTGATAAATAAATACGTTTGAGAATAGAAAAATGAAGGATTTTTTTTTGGCACACACTTAAAACATAATATGTCAACAGAATAAAGGCAAAATATAACTAAAGGAGAACCAAACTCATAGGTTGAAATGAACTGACATATTTGCATTTTAAGATGGCGGAAACGAACATAACATGCAAAATGCACATACTGGTGAAAATAGGAAAGCAAAATATAAAAACTAATAAACCTTTAACTGTCATAGATATAAAGATTTGGGTCATCCGTCGATTTTAATACGTAGGATGAAAATATCTAGCTACGCAACAGAACATCCTATATCTGTAATTTTAAATTAAATTAAGTTGATGATTTGGCTTTTTTCTTTAAGAAATTTAGTTTGGACAATTCCATTCTGAAGACAAGTTTGAAGATAGATCGAAAGTATATTATATCGGTAGGTATACAATGAAATTGAGTTATTTGGTATTTGAACGACAGAAGTAGCAAAACATTTATTTCTTAATCCAATTATTTGGTCAGATGTGGATCAAACTTATGGTATGCTTTTACGTCATTTTGATGATGTCAGAAAATAAACTGAATTATTTTGGTTTTAGAAATATACATTATTCGATAATGATTTTAAAAAACAACATCTTTCATTTTTGCATTTTCAATTACCTATAGTCTAAATTCACTTCCTTTCAAATAATTACATGAACCACTTTATTAAGCAATAAGTTGTTTCGCCCGCACTGAAAATCGTATACAGGTGTCAGTTCAACTGGTGTAATAAATGCGCATAACACGCAATTAGCGTGATCATGTAGGTTGATAACCAATAGTCTTGAACAGCATGAAATTATAAAACAATGGGAAATACATGCACACATTCATTTAATTGAAAAAAACAAGAACATCAAGAGTGAGTTCAGATTCGTGTTCAGAAGGGAGGTTTTACCTGCTATACATTAATCAAACAATTTTGAATTTCTGTACACTTGCAAAAGAAATAATACCGAACTCCGGATAAATTAAAAGAGGGCAGTTAAAAAATACTATCCACAAACGCTGAACCAATATCAACCCAAGGAACAACTGCAGAACAACTGCCATATTTCGAACTTGGTACAGTAAACTGTAACTTATATTGAACAAACAAGGCATTTTGTTTTAAAAGTTTAAATAGCATCACATTTTTCCTATCGAGACCAGTCAAAGGTTAAATTTACTGTACTAGTTTAGCTCATTATTGTAGACCGTACGGTACCGTACCGTATACTAGTTTTACTCCAATCTGTTTCAACTCTGGTGGTATAGTTGACTAATAAAAAAGGGCAAAAGTAGTATACCGCTGTTCGTTATTCATAAATCGATAGAGAAAAAAACAGATTCGGGCTACAAACTAAAACTGATGAACGCGTGTCAAATATAAGAGAACTACGACACACCAAAATGTAACACACACATAAATAATGTAACAATGGCCATTTTCCTGACTTGGTACAGGGCATTTTATGAAAAAATGGTGGGTTGAACTTGGTTTTGTGGCATGCGAAACCTCCCGTTTTAATGACAATGTTAATTATAACATTAAGATGACAACATTAAACGACAGGGCTACAATAAATAAATAGGAGAAAATATAGGACAGAGAAACAAACGAATAATAGCCATAAAAAAGTACCAGGTTAAAAAAATTCATACGCCATACTTGCGTTATGTCCACACAAAACTAAGCTCAGATGGAAAAAGTTTGAAAGCCAAAACAAGTACAAAGTTGAATATCGTTGAGGACCAAACGTTCCAAAATGTTGTGACCAATACGGCCAGGATTATCCGCCTGAGACAAAAACATCATTATAACCAAAAATAATACATAGATATGCAAACAGTAAATTTTACAAAATGACTATATGATAGATATACATGATTAAACTGAAGTGGTGACTAGCTATAGAATAAAAACGGATACATTACAATATCACAACCGTGTTAGCCAAAGCCATTGCAACGCTCGAAGTGACGTTTCATCAGAATTCTAAAACGTGTTCCGAAAGATAAGAAATAAATTGGATGAAATTCAAGATTAGATTTGTAGGACATATCTAACTTACATTAATAACAGTGGAAATTATAATACTAATTAATATCTAACTGTAGTAGTAATTAGATAATTATTTGTATTACCTAGCTTTGTCAGTGTTTCTTCTGATCAAACTGCAAACCGAATATATAATAAGCGATGATAGCATCTTAAAAAGAAAAATTATAGACACTTTCGAACTCAAATTATGATTTGATTATGCTCAATTTAGTTCTACCGTTTCAAAAAATTGAAAATTAAATTTTGTAGGTCACACCAACGTGTACCATATGCGATTTCTGTAGACCCATAGAAATAGGTAAGTACATATTTGTAACTTATTTTTATAGCACTATTTCGACAGGTGTTTTGGTGAATAAATTCACTAGGCTGAAAATGTTGTACGCCAGACACGCGTTTCGTCTACAAAAGATTCATCAATTTCGCTTGAATTACAAAAAGATAAAAAAGGACCAATTAAAATACGAAGTTCAAGAGCAGTGAGGACCAAAACATCTGAAATATTTTGCCACATAAGGATACGGTTATCATTTCCGTGGGTAAAAAATCCCAAGTATTTCAAAAATAATTAAAGTTTTGTAAACAGTCAATTTATCATAATGACAAAACGACTGACATTTCCAAGTCAAAACAGAAGTGCTGTGGTCTTGGATGATCATACTCATGGGAAGGAAACCTATTGTATAACAATTCATTAACCATGTATTTTTGCATAACTCCTTATACTCACAAAAGTTTGGTTGCTTGATGTGCACTATTGAAAATTATGTAATAAAAACGCATATGGATATGTTTAAAAATAGGATATTAAACTAATGAATTGTCAGAGATTTGGTAAGATTACATAATAAACAACTATTCACAAGAATTGAAAGAATGCGTATGTAAGTTACTATTGGTGACCGTACGACGTTCAACAATAAGCAAATAAAGAAAAAATCAAAAAATCAAAACTATCGGACAGAAAACTTAAACACATACTTTTAGTAAAAATTTTACCAGTTATTTGTGATTTGATATACAATCCAGTTTTGAAATGAAAATCCATGTTATCTCAAGTCCAAAAATTAATTGACACAATAACAACATGAACAACTATATTTCATATGAAATAAAAATTCAGTCTTTCAATTTGCATTAGGTAAATATTTATTATACATTTTATTTAAGATGTATGTGTGCAATTCTGTATTAATTTCAATTTACAGTACTAGATGCAAAACACACTGCCATATCTTATCACACAATGCAAGAGGAACAAACAAGTGAACAGGAAACAACGACAATCATTGTCGTAGTAATTTCAGTTTGTGTATGTGTTATTATTGGTTCTGTGATTTTTGCTGTAATATTTCGACGAAGTCGCAGCAGTCAAAGGCATGTTGTTTCGCAAGCGGATAACTTCCTACGTTCTTAAAGCTATAAATAGCGGCACAATAAATGATTACATTAATTCAATTTAATACTAATACTGTTGAATAAACTTTTTTTTAAATACTATAGAACAAATGAACCATGAGAATTTGTCAACTAAAAACAGACGATATATTTTTTACCATATTAAAATGTAACCTGCATGTTGTTTTTTAAATGATAAATGTGGTACCTAACACTACAGGAAGATAACTCCTTATAGTCGTCTAAACGTTTTAATTACGTTGTGTTGTAATGGGAATTTTAAGCTTCTCAATGATAAAAATTGTATTTGTCAAACTGCTATATAACCAGTGTAATTTTTCTGACAAAACGATTGGTTCAAATTTTTTGAAATTTTTATATTTTTGTTAAAGGGTCAAAGTTAATACATTGTCAAAATTTAATGAAAATTAAACGAGTCAAATTCATTTTAATGAAAGTGTTGGGTACCACCTTACAAAATTTTTTAGAACTATTATTTCATAAAACTTTACTAGCTCACAAAAATGATACAAAAATTATGCCACAATTTGTGAAAATAGATTGGATGAAAATAGCTTGATGAAACAATAAAAAGTAATACAAACAAATATTTCCAGATTCCAAGCAGCACAAATTTATGATAACCTAAATTTTTTTAAAGATATTAGGCAATTCTGGGTTTTTAATTCTTGTCGAGAAAAAGCAGAAATATCTTCAGAAATGATAAGTCATTGTTTACCATGTTAAAGTCAATTAACAAAATATTAAAGATTTTGTATTGTTCTTTAATGTTAAGATTAGTTATCAGTATACTGTCTCAATCATTAGAAAACCATACCACGGCAGCGATAGCGTTTGTGTCTTTGTATATAGAAAAATGTGTACTAAAGTAAAGCATTGTGACGTATTATTTATTGATGTTATTATTTGTTGATATGTAGAATCATGATAATAAACATATTGAATATGTAAATTAGTTTTATGAGTTTGAAAAGTGATGTTTCGCTATAAATATGATATTTTGTGATGCAATTTGAATAATACTATCACGTTAGCATGCATGATTAGTATTAGTTATATTGTTTTCATTTCCTTTCTTATCCTATCTTCAGTGTGGGGACCACTTTTGACCTTACATTTATTTTGACCTTACTTTTACTAATGAACTTCTTCTACCCAATGGTAAAAAAAATATTAAACAAAAAACAAATCTCCACATTCATATGACATGTGTTAAATGATAAAGTTACAAATGAGCAATTTTCTGTAATGTTTATCATAGTCTAAAAATTTTCATCTTTCCAAAACGGTAACTCACCTCAAGATATATCAGAGGTCACATATCGAGTAGGATAACTACTATTCTACCATGTAACTAAATTGAAGCCACATATCAGTATGAACTGTTATTAGTGAACGCGTCCTAGTTGAATCTGTTACATTTGGAAAAAATAAGAGTAAACTAGATATTGAACTCTGAGTTTAGTTTCATGTTCGTTTTTTAGCTACCAATGCTTTATTCTTTCAATCAGTTAAGTTTTTCATTCTTTTCATGGATTGTTTTCTAACAGACTTTTGTTTTACTGCTGTATCGTTCTTTGTATCACTGCTTTTGCAGTAGATAATTTGAAAAAAAACACCAGATGTTTTTAACTATGTGTAAAAGATCATTCACTGGATAGAAAACATAATTTTATTATACGTCCACAGTTGGAACCTTGTTGGGTTTTTTCGTAAATATTCCCTTTTTTTTTTTTTGCCAAATACAGCTAATGTTATCTATTCCTGGGGGAAAAATATCCAAATATCGATTAAACATATTATAAAATTAAAAAGAGGCTCTGGCAATTTCTTTATAATTGTATTCGTTTACATTATCGGATAAACAAGTAAAAAAGCACAGAACAAACCATTATATATTGGTGAACAATTTAAGTATCAACAAACATAGAGCAGTCAAACTGATTAACGGTTAGCTTTATGAATGAGTCGAATCTTAGTATTCTCTAAAGGTTTTCATTTCCAACGGTTAATCATATTAAAACACTGACTGATTGCTACTAGTTGAGAAAGACGTTATTTAAAGTATTTGTAATGTAATGCAAATCGCACATAATATGTACTGCCTTGTCAATTCGTTTGATGAGTTTGAGCTTTTGGGGTTGCTTTTTGATTTTTGATTTCGGACTTTCCGTTCTGAACTTACCTCGAGGTGTAGTAAAAAAAATTTATTTTACTTTTTGCTTTCATTTCCATACCCTGTGAAAAACAATTATATATTTGTTACGAGAAAGATACAAGACGCATTGCTGCCAATAAAAAAAAATTGCAAGCTATAACATAATTTTATTTCGCAAGACACCATAATCAAGTGTAGATCTTTTTTTCGAGTTTGTAAACATTTCTAATAACTAGTTTAATATAAAACATGTCAATTTAGGAATATCAACATATAATGATTGATTGATACAAATCAACGGCTGGTCTATGATCAAGTTTCATAACAAATATAAATTTTCAAACTCTATTTCTATGTTCCTGATCGATGGAAAGGACACACGCAAACAAGGAATAAAACGGAATCTAAAGGTATTGTTTATTTATACAATTCAATTATATTATGTTGAATTTTCCGTTTTAAAATATTCAAGAAAAGGTTCTATTGATTACTGACATGCACTCATAAAACAATACACGAAAGATATTGAATTTTTCTTCGCGTGACCAATGTAAGCTCCTATGAGCTGTTCTAAAACATATAAGTAATTATGCGATGATAGCCTTTTGAAGGTAGAATTAGGCAAAACAAATTCATATTAGAAATTTAAAATCATACAACGAAGAAAAATTATGATTTTTATTGTTATAAATATGTCTCATATAAGCTTTTTAAAATCTTTTCTTGGACATAAACACATTTCTAAGACATTTGTAAATTTGAAATGTGTATATGCTATCTGCTTACAGTCACGAGAGAACCGAAACATCAATTGACTTTGTTTTAAATTTTGTTTTATTTTTAATTTGCATGAGAAACAACTCACGGTAACTTAGTTGTGTCCCATCATATATTATATAAAATTATGACAAGAGCTTATGTTACAAAATGTATTGCTGGTAAACTGTTTTCAATTTCATTATCTAACATTTCATAACATAATATCTAATAACATCACATTTTCAAAGGCTTAATGCACTAAGGAAGATATAATTATTGATATATTTCGCACAATATGCTATATCCTTCCCACTTTGTATAGAATACGACACGAGTTGAATCCCTTTGAAAAAATATATATTATTCAAATGGAGATTTAGTAAGTGAACTTTGCTGATGTTTTAGGCAAACAATTTATATATTTGTGTATAAAAAAATGATAATAACGTTTACAAGGTAAACGAAACACATCTGTGTGAAAATTGTTCTTTTATTTGTGTTTGGTTGGATTCGTGTTGTTTTTTCTTTAGTTTTCTATGTTATGTCATATGTACTATTGTTTGTCTGTTTGTCTTTTTTCATTTTAAGCCAAAGCGTTGTTAGTTTGTTTTCGATTTATGAGTTTGACTGTCCCTCTGGTATCTTTCGTCCCTCTTGTATCCCCTTCGTCTCGAAAAACGCTAAAATATCCATATTTATTTGAGTTTTAATTTCCTCTACTCTGAGTATGTATAAAGCATTTTCCACTGTAATTTATGTCAATTATAATCATTCGAATTCAAATTTTAATGCACTTTCATCTTTTCTCCTGTTTACTGTCTCTACTTTTATATTTTTTTGATATACTTTACAGATATGATCATGCTTTCAACAGTGATCTATCTTTTGAGATTTGCAGTCAGTGTTGCATTGATATTAGATGGTAAGTTTTCACGTATACTTAAGATCAAATATAATGTTCTGTATTCCTTGTAAATAAGTTATTATCTAAAAATTTGTTTTATAGGAGACAAGAGATTACTTGCATTTCTCTCTGCAAATAAACAATAATTTTGCATAAGCCACTGTTTGTGAAAAGTTAAAGAAAATACCCCAAAACAAACAGTTTGTAATCGCATTTTTAACTTTGTGGAAAATACAATCTAGAAATAATTAAAACTGTATTTTTCTACTTTAATCAGTGACATGTCAATGTTCATATGATTCTAGTACAGACTGCATGAACCAAGTCATTAAGAAAGGTAAATAGAAATGCTTTTATTATCAATTAGATTGTTTTCTTCTGGTATAAATTCTCCATATAAGTCTATCACTGTTTCATTCTATTTTAATATCAGAACACGGTTTTATTTAAGATTGTGAGATGTAAATGTATCTCACTTTCTCTTCTGTATGACTGTTATATATGTGGTTATACAAAAAACAAGAGCAAATGAGCAAATAATTAACCAAAAAGACATAGACTCTAAACAGCAAATAGTGGATGATTGGATTGATATGTAGTTCATTTGAAAATATCACAATAGTTTGTGTTGCTTCAGCTTGACCACTGAATTAGAATAATAAAACTTTAGATTGACAGTTAGACGTCAGAACTAGTGATATTTTGATATACTTTTGATTTAAACTTGAGTATACATAAACCCAAGCAGACTATATTTCATTGATTATGCATACTTTGTTTTTAAACAAAAGCCTCGATTCAGTTTACATGTTGATATAGAAACAGTTAAATTGCACTAACGTATATCTTGTGTATTTCAGATTGTTTCTGCAGTTGTTTGGAGGCCAAAATAGATGCATATTATACTACAAAACTAAAAGTTCAAGCCAATTATTTATGTACACACTTTCTTAAAGAGTGTAAGGACATATGGACTCTTTCTTTTAGCTACACAGTTGTCAATATTTCAACTTTAAATGAGGAACTGTATACCAGTGAGAGAATACCCGTACCTCATGATCAGGTATTTTTTTAGTATTTGAAACAAAAACCATCAGTTTATTTAATTGGAAATAACCGAGCTGTGTTGTTTGTTTATTTTGTTATCGAAAAATTAACTGGAATAAACCAGGCTCTTGTACATATTAAATTATACAGACTCGAACAGTACATTTCGTTTTGACATTGATATAGCGTGTTTTATACTATTAGTTGTATATAGAGACTATAGTCCTATCATCGCTTATGTCCATTTGCTGTGGTCACAATTTTGAATTCGTTCTTGTTACGTCGTAAATTATTGGACAATGATATTGCTAGAAGAGGATATATTTTTCTTTCAATATTAACAAGCGCAACACGATTGGTTCAACAAATGAAAACAGGATCTTCTTACCCAAAGAACCTGATATCATAACCGGTTTTGGTGGCCATGGATTATTGTTTTACTTTTCTATTTGTGTTTTGTTTACTGTTGTTTGCCTTCTAAATCTTTTTAATATTTTGCCATGACGTTGCTAGCGTATTTCGGACCTTCCATCAGGACAAAAGCTTATAGATTTTTTTCTAGGACAAGTATGGAATGAAGAAAAGTATACTTAGAATAAAAAATAGAAGGAATATTATGCAATTTTTGTATTCCATTGAATAAGTTTTTCATTGTCATCTCAAACTACAGTTCTTTTTTTTCTTTTTTTGCTAGGAAATTGTAACGGAAATTAAGGAGTTACACATAACAGGAAAATATAGAATAAAAGTAAGTATGGCTAACAGTAAATTAAAAGCAAAATCAGGTATGATATGTTTTCCGCGCATACAGGTGTTTCTAAGAAATTTTTCGTTATATACGCTTGAAACCAAAAGCTTGGAAAATAAATCATGTGAACAATACACCCTCAAAGATACCAGCTATATAATTATATATACCTGACGCGTTTTTCGTCTTTAAGGGTCCATTATTGATGGATTGAATATAAAAAAAGTTAAAAAGACTAATGAAGTAGTTATCAAAAGTACCAGGATTATAATTTAGTACTCCAGAGGCGCGTTTCGTCTACATAAGACTCATCAGTGACGTTCATCAAAATAGTTATAAAGCCAAACAAGTACAATGTTGAAGAGCATTAAGAATCCAAATTTCCAAAAAGTGGTGCCAAATGCGACTAAGGTTACAGCATTGGACATACGAAATTCCGAAAGTTTTGCCAAACACAGCTCCGGTTATCTATCAATTGGGCAGAAATAAACGTATTTAAAAAAAAGGTATTCGACGATTTATAATAGTTCATTTATATAAATGACCATATCGATGAAATTTCAAGTTGTGAATATAAAAGTACTCACATCTGATCTATTGATTACGTTTGAAAACACAAAAAAAAAACATTAAGAGCATACTTCACAGAAGTCAAAACCACATACAATAAACTTTGAAGTTGTTTAAACGTTTTTATTGTTGATGCTTTATCTACCTTAATAATAAGGAATACTTATAAAAGATGTTTTATTTAAATATTCTGATTAGTTTTTTTGTTTGTTTAACATCTCCTTTTTTACAGATTAAACCATCTTGTACTATTTGTGGCAGTGGTTGCAAAGTCATACATTTATCCAGTAAGAATAGACTCAGTAAAAAATATGAGTGATTAATAGACATTTATGGAAACTAGGACTATACCTAGGATTACACTTACACTACCGAATACAGTTCACGAAAAATAAGTGGTCTTCTCAAAATGAAAGCATAAATCAAATTGTGATACCCATTCAAATTAAATGATGTGTTTAATATCATGCGAAGTATTTTCGAAGACACATACATGCAAAATACTTATGGTCACAACATATGTGAATCGTCAAATAGTCCTCATAACTTTGTGGGTATTTTTCATTCTCTGATGGCGTGGTCAACTTTTACTCTTGTAGTGCATAATATGTCTATTAAATTTTCTCCATATCCCGGTCTGCATCTTTCTGATGTTTGTCTTATGTAAGGCGTCAATTCTTGATATATGTTCAGATATTTTGTCGCCCAGCAAAAACAGCTCATAAAGGCAAGGAAACTTATGTCTTAATTTTCTCATCAACATATATTACTGATGCCAAAGAAATCCGTACTCAGCTTATCTTGTCTTCGTTAAATATAACAACTTGACTGTTAATACAGTGACGATGTCTTTGTCTCGCAAAATTATATTCCTTTTAATCCTTTATCACCCTAACCTTTCCGTCATTAACCCCACTGCATATAGAAGTTGTAAGTTCTGCATACCAATCATTCAAATTAAGGCCAATAAATGAGACGGTTACATGTTTTTTTTAGGAAAAGGGTATACCTGTATGCGTTTCATCTTAAGTAATAGAAACATTAACGGCATATATGTCAGAAATAATATGAAGAGACGGGTACGGAGAAGAAATATGTTTTCCGGGAAAAGCTTATGATCCCGACCGGTTATCTGTCTCACATCTTATACGTAACTTGAAGTAACGTTGCGGGATATTCACATGTAAAAGGAATATTGTTTGCTTAATCACAAATGACCACCTCTCTTATTCCAAATAGTGTACAGCATTGCCTATAAATTCTTTGATTGTAAAAGAGTGGGTTAGTGATGGTCAATCTAGGCCCCCTGGGTAAGAATCAGATGACGAAAAAATGTGTACCATAAAATCTCAGATGCTAATTTGGGGGGAAATATTTGATTGATTTATTTAGGGAATTAACAAAGCCTGACCGGAGGATACCAGTCCTTTGAAACATTTAATTTGATTTCTAAAGAAATGAAAAAAATAATCATCGTTTGACTTGCATTTAATCTAAAAAAAGTTTCACATACATCCGTGTACTTTAAAAGACAACATGATTGAGAATTTTATTTTAAAGAATACCACTACTTTATCTAAAGAAATATAAAAAAATAAATCATTGATTGAAAAAC
The DNA here is from genome assembly GCF_036588685.1 of Mytilus trossulus. NCBI lineage: Eukaryota > Metazoa > Mollusca > Bivalvia > Mytilida > Mytilidae > Mytilus > Mytilus trossulus. Next base: position 25,894,775 of record NC_086373.1, on the reverse strand, counting down.
ACAGACATCCGTGTACTAGAACAGACTTTTGAGCAGCGGTATACTAATGTTTCCTGTTTCAATTCCTATATGAAACATCTGTATAAAATTTTGATTAATAGCTAATAAAAAAATAACACAATTAAAATTGCATTTTTATTTCAAATGATATATAAAGTTACTTTTCATTTTTTTACAGGCATTCAAATAACAAAAGGAAAGGGACAAAAGAAATCCACTGCTAAACAGTATTTAACGGACTTTATTTCTTTGCCTGTTTTAGTCACTTTTGTTTGCGTTTTGGTCATCAGCATTTTATTGGTAATAATATTGACTCAAAAAAACGGAAGACACTGGAATCAAATTCCTGTTTCGGAAACACACATATAAATTGTTGGCGTAACCGGTGTTTAGGACACTGTGGACATAAAAATGTGCAATGAAACTGATAATGCGCTCACGATTTTATATGCATTTATACCAATGTAATAATGTCACCTTCGTAAAGCATGCTTTCAAATCAATAACAATGTCATTTGATCTAATGTCGCTTGGGAAAAAATATAAATAAAAGCTGAACTGTAATAAGAAGATCAAATCTAACAGGATGGACTTTATAGAAAGAGATACATATTTAATATTTTTAGTAAGATTCACCAATACAATTGTACGGGTTCTGAGTCAGACATTGATAGGGTTGCGGTGAAATCATCTATCCTGTATAATAGAAAATATTTAAATGTTAACGATTTGTTCTTAAAGAATTAAGAATTTTAATGTGGTTTTAAGACACTTTTTGATTGTAATGTAAACATGTTATTCGTATTTCCTACTTTCGCAAGAACCTTACTAGACTTGTAGGTCCTTATCGAATGTATCAAATTAATTAGGTTTTGAATTTAGTATTTGTTTGCCTCGCACATCATTGAAGTGACGTTAATTGTCGAAATGTGCATCTGTTAACGTAAAACTGATACATAGTATTTAATACTTACTATTTCAAAAAAAGAAGATAATACCTGTAGATCTTCAGATAGCTATTTATGAAAACGCTAACCGAAAGGAAACAACTACTACAACACAACATTGTGGTAGAAAGATTGAGAACATTCCAAGTGAAAACAATCATAAGTCATACATCTGGAGGACAGACCATATAAAAATGGCCATGTCATGAGGAAAAATCTACAAAAGATATTAGAGAAGTACACTAGTAAATGTGCCACACATGATAATCGTGCGAAAATCATGCTTTTTTTTTCGCACGGAAAACGCCCAAATCGAGCTACATCCGATAATCGTGAGTAAATTTCACGCATGATTTTCGCATGATTCCCGCACGACAAATTATGCGTATAGAGGTACGTGCGTATTACATGGAATAAATTTACGCATGAGAATCATGTGTTTAACAAAACACATGATTATCGTGCGTAGTCATGATCAATTATGTAGTGAATTATTTTATTGTTTTTATTGTCTGGATTTGATAACTTCTTTTTTCTTGTTAATGTTTTGCCAACTTTTGGTATCTTCTATTTTCAATTTTATACCAATAAGAATTGATTTTTTTTTGAAAAAATATATATATGTATGGTTTGATTTTTATGTCACAGTTGTAATGCCCGAACTTTCGATGGAACAGTCAATATGTACTTCATTTTAAAGCAATATAGTTGTTATCTGTGTTTCCTTATAGTCACCTAGTGTGCAGCTAAAATATGTTTCTAATGCAATATACACACACAAGGATTTTGGTAAAGAAATCTCAGTCATACAATAAATTGTTGCTAAAAAAGGTGAATATTGATGATAACTCTGATTTAAAATCCATTTAAACATTCTACATGTATATTCAAGAGTACAGCAACAATATCCCAAGTATTTTAGTGCTTGCCTCTGGTTCATATATTTCATTTTCACATTTTTCAAAACTTGTTAATTTTTTTTCTCTTCTTCTTACATGTCTTATGTTTGGGTCTTTTTATAGCTTGGTTTTTTTATTCATTGTTCAAGGACATACGGTGACCTGATATTACTTACTATATATACATCATTTAAACAACTCTTGTGAATATTTTTCTCATTGGCAATTCAACCAAATTTCTTTACTTTTATATGATCTTTGGATCATATTATATCAAGAGTAATTGTCCTCAACAGTGATTGTGTAAAATACAGTTTCCTTTTTACAGTTTTGAATGTCTCCATTTTCTTCAAACTTTCTTAGTACAACACCAAAATATAAATTTCAAACTTCTAACTTTATTTTCAAGTATTTTTGTTCACAATTTTATTTCTTCAGTTTTCCAAGTACAAGATGTACATGAATGTCAAAATGAATGTCTTCTTCATGAATCAAAATATTGGATTTTTCTTGTAATATTTCAAATGTTTGTGAAGTTTTTCCATGTTTGTGAGGTAGTCTTCTATGTTCTATATTGGTTATTCTTCATAGTGTTCACTGTGAATGGTAACTGAAATAAAATATTTAAAAATAATATAAATTCATGAAATTTGACTTCAGTAAATTAAGTAATTCGATAATAATTAAAAGTGTAATTCACTTAAGAGGTTTCAAACAGCTTATAATGTATCCGCATATATAAAAAAAAATATGTGGTATGATTGCCAACTGTCTATATCTACAAGAGACCAAAATGACACGGACATTAACAACTATAGTTCACTGTACAGCCTTCAACAATGAGCAAAGCCCATACCGCATAGTTAGCTATAAAAGGCCCAGAAATGACAATGAAAAACAATGATTGCCAATGAGACAACTGTCTATATCTACAAGACACCAAAATGACACCGAAATTAATAACTGTAGGTCACCGTATGACCTTCAACAATAAGCAAAGCCCATACCGCATATTTGGCTTTAAAAGGCAATTCAAACGAGATAACTAACTACCTTGACCAAAAACTTTAACTTGAAGTGGAACAGACGGACGAACCAACAGACGCACAGACCAGAAAACGTAATGCCCCTCTACTATCGTAGGTGGGGCATAAAAATGAAGGAAAAACAAATATGTAACATATAAACAAACAACTACCACTGAATTAGAGACTTGGGACAGACACATACATAAATAATGTGACAGGGTTAAACATGTGAGCGGGATCCCAACCCTCCCCTAACCTGGGACAGTGGTATAAAAGTACAACATGAGAACTAACTATAACCAGATGCTCCGCAGGGCGCAGCTTTATACGACTGCAGAGGTTGAACCCTGAACGGTTGGGGCAAGTATGGACACAACATTCAAGCTGGATTCAGCTCTAAATTTGGATTATGATTAAATAGTTGACACAGCATAGGTTTCTGACACAGAATGAATGTGGTCTAATGAACTTAAAGTTTTTTTTTTGCCTTTGAGCAATTCACTATGCTGTTGAATATTAATCCTCTCAAAAAAATGTTTGAAGAAATTTTCTTTTTATTTATGAAATCTGAAATGAAAAAAATTGACCCCCCCCCCGCCCAATTTTTTTTTCACATCCCCCTTTCCCTTATTTCAAAACTGATCTCAATTCAAATTTCTAATGAAGTTTGCAACAATAACTACTCATTTAAATACATCATAAAATATTAAAATGTAAAAAAAGTGCTTGTTATCACGGAATGGTAAAGATTGTTTTAATCTATCAGTTGGTAGTAAAAGTGAATATACATTGTATATATAAAACAATGATTTAAGTTGATTCAACTACTATTCTGGACAAAGAAAGATAACTCCAATTGAAATCCAATTGGAATTTCTTGCTATTGTACAATATTGTGCAATTAGATATTTCTTGCTATTGTACAATACTGTGCAATTGAAAATATTGGCTATTGCACAATACTGTGCAATTGAAGATTTCTTGCTATTGCTGAATACTGTGCATTTGAAAATTCTTGCTATTGCACAATACTTAATATAATAATTTTGGATCCTGATTTGGACCAACTTGAAAACTGAGCCCATAATCAAAAATCTAAGTACATGTTTAGATTCAGCATATCAAAGAGGCCCAAGAATTCAATTTTTGTTAAAATCAAACTTAGTTTAATTTTGGAGCCCTTGGACTTTAATGTAGACTAATTTTAAAACGGGACCAAAAATTAATAATCTACATACCCAGTTAGATTAGGCATATCAAAGAACCCCAATCATTCAATTTTTGATGAAATCAAACAAAGTTTAATTTTGGACCCTTTTGGCCCTTTTTCCTAAACTGTTGGGACAAAAACTCCCAAAATCAATACCAACCTTCCTTTTATGGTCATAAACCTTGTGTTTAAATTTCATAGATTTCTATTTACTTATACTAAAGTTATGGTGCGAAAACCAAGAAAAATGCTTATTTGGGTCCCTTTTTGGCCCCCAATTCCTAAACTGTTGGTACCTAAACTCCCAAAATCAATACCAACCTTCCTTTTATGGTCATAAACCTTGTGTTTAAATTTCATAGATTTCTATTTACTTATACTAAAGTTATGGTGCGAAAACCAAGAAAAATGCTTATTTGGGCCTTTTTTTGGCCCCTAATTCCGAAACTGTTGGAACCAAAATTCCCAAAATCAATCCCAACCTTTCTGTTGTGGTCATAAACCTTGTGTTAAAATTTCATAGATTTTTATTCACTTTTACTTAAGTTAGAGTGAAAATTAAAGTATTCAGACGACGACGACGCAGACGCCAACGTGATAGCAATATACAACGAATTTTTTTTCAAATTTTGAGGTCGTATAAAAATCAGTTGAAAAAGTCTTAACTCATCAAATGGACAAAAATACAAGTGGACGTGTTAATTTTAGAATGTTAAAAAACTACTGTAATGTTTATGTTTATTGTATTTAGGAGAGGCAAACTCTTTACTAGTTAGAGAATAGAAACTAAAAAAATCACCATTTTTTTCATTTGTAAAGGGGCATAACTCTATACAATAAAAATGATGTCACCAAAATCCAAAAGTGATCTTAGTTTTGATGTTATACATTTGTACTAATAAGCATTGTGTTTAAGATTCATAACATTTGGTTGAGGCAAACCTTAAGGCAGCAACCATTTGATTTTCTGGGGGGGGCTATGGTTTTTTTTGGAAAAAAAAGTTTGTTTCCAGGTTTTGGTGAAAAAAATAATTTGTTTCGGACTCTGAGAAAAAAAAATTGTCTGTTTCACCCTCAGCTGCCACTATATGTAATGCTAAAATTGAAAGAAAAAAAATATTTTCGGTTTATCGCTAAAAAAAATAGATTGTTCTTCGCCGAAGGCGAAAAAAAAAATTTGCACAGAAAAAAAAACCATAGCCCCCCCCCCTTAGAAAATCAAATGGTTGCTGCCTAAGTAAGAGAACTCAGCAGATTGAGAAATGAAGTTAAGGAATTTTTAAGGGGCATTTCTCTAGAACGGTAAAAGGGATGCCACTTAAATTCAAACTTGATCTGCATTTTGTGGTTATAGGCATTGTATACAACAAGTTTTACAACATTTGATTGAGGCAAACTATAGAACTAGAGAATGGAAACCAATTTTGCAACACAAGTATGTAAGGATGTACAGACAGACAAAAATTAAATGCCCTTCTGCTTCAGCATGGGCATAAAAAGGAGATGCACAATGGGATTATGGGAAAAGTTTCAATAAATTATGCATGTTATGAATTATGGGTTTAAGCAGAAAAAAAACCCAAATACACAATATGTGTGTTCTAGTGGTCAGATAAAACAAAGTTGGTCAGATAAACCAAAATACATGTCATCCAATTTTATAAAATTCCATGTATGTTTGACAAAGTTATTGATGTCCAAAAAACTTTAAAGAGACTATTTAAACCTAATTGTTGACCATACCAAAGACAGAATTTAAAATCGCTATGTCTAGCTTTTGCCACCAAAAAAATCTCTGACAGCAAAAAGCAATACATATATATTCATTAACGCTGTTATGGTTTAATATCCTTCTGATAAGTTCAATATTTTGGCATTTTAAGTCATACTTTCCTAAACTGCTTGAAGTGACAAATGTTATTACACTAAATTCCTTGAACATGTTGAAGGATAGATATTTCAGTTTGAGAAAACAAAATTTTTGCACATTTTTTTTTAAGTACCTATAGCTATTGACAATGATTGATGAGTCTAGTCATTTCTGGTTAATTTTGAGAGTAGGTTCTTGCTGTCTTCCATAACTGTTTGTTGTACATGTTGTTTTAATTTTTTCATTGGTTAACATTTTGTATCCTTATAAGTTACCTTATGGTATGAATTTTGATCATTGTTTAAGGCTATACAGTGTCAAGTGAATGTTTACATCTTAATGAGCTTTGTCCTATGGTCTTTTAATTGATAGTTGGTCACATTAAAGATCATACCTCATCTCTTCATATTTTATGTATGCTGGTCCATTGAAAAAACTCCAAGGTTACATGTACATAATTTAATTGTTATATTTTTGCAAATACTTAATGAATGGCTATCATCTATTTTGAATTTATTGAACGATAAAACTAATGTTTGACTCTTCACATTGAATAATCCGCGAAAGGAGCAAAGACTGGCGTCCAGAATATGAACTAGCACGTAATAAATTGAATTATGTGAAAATGATAAAACTGTTTTGTTAAAGATGTCGAACGCTATTTGTCATAAATTACCTGAAAAATTTAAGAACAGATCTATAGGAAATATCAGGGTAGCGACTGACGTCTGACTGATTAGATGAATGAAGCTGAATATTAAAATACTACTTTTTGATAAATATTCCTGGAGCAATGAACATAGAATTTTTTTTCGCTCGGATTGATTGATTGATTGTTGGTTGCTTAACGTCCAGTGGCAAATATTTCATGCATATTCAGGACGGGATCAAGTTAACAATAAATACAATAGGTAGGTTGTTGTAATAGAGGTCATCTAGGATGGTCGGGGAAATTTGGACTGCCACTGGAAAAGAGGGTATATTGGATAGGGACAGAAATTTTGCCTTGCAACAGGCCACCTACGGACCCCTCAAAGAGTTGTTGCAAGGGTTCTTAACGTGCAAAGAGCGTGGCACTCTCTTTACACGAGACATCGGATTTAACATCCCCCTCCTGACCGGACGTGACTGCAAACTTGATACATCCCGCACAGCCAAGCGGACGCCCCACTTCGGCAAGCGTTATACTGCCGGTCGGGAGAAGACCAAGTGACCATATTTCTATACCCCAGTCACCCTTGGGGTCTTTTCGCTCGGACACACACTCCATAATCTAGTATATTATACACTATAATATTATAAGAGCATTTACCTGAATCCAGGGAGGCACTCTACTGTCTTCAAATGGCACTAAAGACAAACTCTGTAAAAAATAAAATTGAGAATGGAAATGGGGAATGTGTCAAAGAGACAACAACCAGACCTTACAGTAGACAACAGACGAAGGCCACCAATGGGTCTTCAATGTAGCAGTATGAAGTATGTTTTGCCTGTATGTAATCCTGATAATTATCAATTCAAACTTTAATAAACAGCTGCGCCATGAGCGCATGATAAGCCCTTAGTCTTGTGTGAGAAGTTTTATGCAATAATCATAAATAGTCTCCGAGATACCGCGCGACACGTGGAAAAATCATCCCCAAAAAACATACAAATCTTTAGATTAATAAAACTAAGAAGTGTGTAAAGTTTTAAGCAATAGTTATTAATTGTTTTAAAGATACAATCATGACAATGGATCATATGAACCCTACTATACCCCCCTTTAAAAAAAATCAATTACCTTTAAATTAAAAATTTTGAATCATCACCAAAAAGTATACAGGTCTTTTGATTAATATAATTAAGAAGTGTGTGAAGTTTAAAGCAGTAATTATCAGAAAATATTTTTGAGATACAGCGTGACATGTGAAAAGTACACACCCCTGTTTTAGTTATCAAGTCCTGTAACTCACAAAGTTTAAATCCTATTTCGTGTATTTACAACAAAAAGTATACAGACTGTTTGACCATCATAAGAAACAACTATGTTAAGTTTCATGAAATTTGGATAAGCAGTTCTCAAGTTACGGTTTGACATGTAGAAACCGGACAGACAATTATTTGTATACCATAATAAGACCCGTCAAAATTTTTGTCAGACAGGCGTACAAAAAATCTTTAAAACTACATGTACAGAGTCTGACAAGAAAAAATATTCAAACTAAGTTTTCATTTCATTACATACATTACATACCTCTCATCACACAATTATTCATTGACTGGTGCTCCTCATATTGATATGCACATAAAATCAATATGAAGATCTATGACTCCACTATCTATTTAATCTAGAAAGCAATGCCTAAAATGAATTCTGTTCTGTTGCTTAGCCATGTTAGCTTCTCCTACTTCTTGAAGGACTTGTACTTTCATTGAAAGTGCTAAAAGAAATAATGTTTAAATAAAACCACCAAACTTGCCATGAAAAAGTTTGACTATACAAAAACATTGGAATGTTCTTATCAATAAAATTAAATCAATATGACCCTTGAGTAAAGAGCTGAACAAAAGTGGTTATATTTTAGCTCTGATTCCGAAATAATTTATAACATTGTATAATGCCAATCTTGGGGCAATAAGTCATTTAATAATCATGATACATCATTGGCGTAGCTAGGTCATTTCTACATGTACGCCCAAACCTCTGTGATGAGGCCAAAGAAACTGCTGGTAGTGGATATTAAAGCGGGGCATGACTAATTTCAGCTGATTAACTGATTGTTGTTCCTCCGATATCCAATTTATCACAAATAAATCGAAATATTTATGTTTTTCAATGTTTGGTTACAATCCGATATAAATCAAAATTGATAAATGGTTTCGTTTGTGTAGTGCAGTGGCAAATTCCAAAGGGACACATAATTTAAAGCATATTTCTTACTAAATAGATTAGAATGACCAAAGAATAACAGAATATAGACATATAGAAATTATGCACTTAACCCCCCCCCCCCCCCGCTAAATCCTGTTAATTAAATTCGACGAAGATTTGCTCTAAATGCTTTGGTTTTTGAGATATAAGCCAAAAACTGCATTTTACCCAAATGTTCTATTTTTAGCCATGGCGGCCATCTTGGTTGGTTGGCCGGGTCACTGGACAAAATTTTTAAACTAGATACCCCAATGACAATTGTGGCCACGTTTGGTTTAATTTGGCCCAGTAGTTTCAGAGGAGAAGATTTTTGTAAAAGTGAACGTTGACGACGACGCCGGACGCAAAGTGATGGGAAAAGCTCACTTGGCCCAGGTGAGCTAAAAAGACAAACCGAATCTCAGCTCATAATGAATTGGTTTAAAAAAAGGGGAGAAAGTGAGTATAGAATTCACGGTAGATTTCGAATTTAACAGAAATAATATGATACTAATTTTCGTCAATTTTTTTCGCAATTACAAGCCATTGAAGAAAGACTTAGAAGGTTGATGTACTGCTTATAAACAATGCAATACTTTTATTTTTATTTAGATGATTTTTATACCAAATATAAGTGTACGCCCAGGCATTTTGACGTAAACGTAGCTACGCTCATGTACATTATATGCATGACCATGTACTTTGAAATTTAAAGTTATTCATAATTACACCAAAAGTTTATCTGTTTTAAAATAAGGAAGTACTGTATCTGATAAATGGACTAAACTAGGCAAGGTTTCTTGTTTAATATTGGCTTTGAACTAGCTGTTGGTAACTCAGGGAGTACTCTCAGATATGTACTTAGTCTTTTTTGTTAAGGGGATGTGTAAGATGTCTTTCTGTTGTTTTTTTTTTTAGATTGATGAGTTAGGCCTTGTTCACTATAATATCCCCAGATAGATGGGTTTGACATAAAAAAAAAAAACTACTAGTCTAGCCCCATCACATTCTGTACATGAGTATCAGCCTGTAATTCAGTGGTTTGGTTTGTTGCTGTATATCATATTTTTGTTTTTTTTGTTCTTTTTTTGTACATAAATTAGTCTAGTTAATTTATTTTGTTTGAAATCTTTTACAAATTTGTCATTTTCATTTGGGGTCTTATATAGCTGTCTATTAGATATGGGCTTTGCTCATTGTTGAAGGATGTACATGATGTACATGTAAGGTGACCTATAGTTATTAACTTCTAATTAATCTCTGGTGAAGAGTAGTCTTTTCTCATTAGTGTAAACAATATTGTATTTTGAAAATAATAATGTAAACATTACAATATCATGTGAATCTTGACAGTTTTATTAGGATTGGAGAACAAGTGAATTTTAATTTGTACAAATTTCTCTCTTTTCTCATTGACAATCATACCACTTTTTCATATTTATATATTAATATAACGTACTATTAAATAGACCTTTCATCTCCTCCAGGGGTCCACTTCCTATGTACAACACACAGCCTGACAGCATGACTTTGAGTTGCTAAAAAAAAGTTGAGATATTTTGGCATTACAATGTACATTTGTTAATATATTTTAAACCTCTGCCTGCTTTAAATTTCCATATGAACACGATTAAGGTATGAATGTTTAAACTTACATATAGCATTTTATTCAAAGATGCCCTGCAGCCCAAGATTGATAAATAGCCAAAAAAAATCCCAATGTTTTTTTTTTACAAATTTTTAAACATAATCACTGATTTGGCTAAACTTTTTGGACCTTTTGGATTATAGCTCTTCATCTTTTATATAAGCTTTGGATTTCAAATATTTTGGCTACGAGCATCACTGAAGAGACATGTATTGTCGAAATGTGCATCTGGTGCAAGAAAATTGGTACCGTTAATTTTATTACTACCACTGGGTCGATGCCTCTGCTGGTGGACTATTAGTCCCCGAGGGTATCACCAGCCCAGTAGCCAATACTTCGGTACTGGCATGAAAATACGGATTTTTTGTGTTATTAAAATTTACTGTTACAAAATATTAGAAATTATTATAAATTAAGGAATGTATCTCCCTCATGCAAAGCTCTGATTCCTTTCACTGATTTGGCTAAACTTTTTGGACCTTTTGGATTATAGCTCTTCATCTTTTATATAAGCTTTGGATTTCGAATATTTTGGCCATGAGCATCACTGAAGAGACATGTATTGTCGAAATGCGCATCTGGTGCAAGAAAATTGGTACCGTTAATTTTATTAAAATAACCTTTGAACCAGTCGACTCAGATTTCAAAAATTGTGGTGCCAATGAATTTCTTTCTTTTGTGCTCTTTCACAATATTTAATATATTTTTTGGTATATTTCCTTTACTTCATATTTTGGCTGGCCTTTATCATTGTTATAGCATTGACTTTTTTGTTACCCAATTAACATGTTTTAACTGTGTTCGTTTGACTTGTCTTTAATATTCATCTGGATTTTACAAAATTTCAAAAGTGCCTGAAGTTGGGATTTGGCAGTGAGTATATATTTGACAGGATTACACACTTTTTATTTAGTGGGGGGATTTTTTTTTCAGTGGGGACCGGGCGAGTTAGTGAAAAAGTGTAAGTCCCCTGTGTGGAGATTTGTCAGCAGGTCGAGTTGTCTTGCTTCCGTTCTTGGACTGATTAACGGGTTTACATGAATCACAGGGGTTTGTTACACTTTTCCGGGTTTACTATGCAACCACGATTTATCGGGGTTCGTATGGATAGATAGTAAACCCGGCAAATTGTAACAAACCCCTGACGGCCTGTGCATGCATAACATTTGACATGTACGCCGGTATAAATTCAAAAGGTTGTAAATTATAGCACTAGTATCTGCTCTCATCCATTTAAAACAAGTTTAAGATTATATTTACCTTTCGTTGCGCTTTCCAAGTACAAAAAAGTGGGTACATAAATCCATCAATGTTCCAGTTCAAGCAGGGGTAACACGAATTACCGAATAACACTGTTATTATCCGAATAACTCATGTAATTACCGAATAACTCTTCAAATATCAATATTAACACATTTAAGTGACTTTTAAACATATATTATTGAATAAAATTATAATAGAAGTGTATTTTATAACTTAAAAATTAAAAAAAAGTTGCAGGTAAGTTAATATTGATCATTATAAAATTATGGATATCGGTGTGTACTTCCAAGATGGCGACCAAGGAAAACGTAAGAAATGAAGAAAAGAAAGATTGCATATATGCCTTCAAAGGAAAACGCTATGAAAATATAGTATTAAATAATTTACTGTATATACAGAGAATTGTCTAATAATTGTTTTTCAGAAAGGATTTGAAAATTTAACCAGTACATCAAAGCAATGCAATTACTCCAATCACTAATTACTTTTCATAACAATTTACTCAACATTAAATAAAATGTAATTAAGAATTTTCACATATTCAATTCAAATCTAAAAGCAGTTGGTTTGGATCTTGTTCATTTCTATTTTTTGGTCGCCGGTTTCCATATAAGGCACAAAATGTGCACCTGAATATAGGTATCTTGTTTTGTAACCCCCATTCACATAATGGTTACATTGGTTACATTGGTTACACCCATACAAACTATCATTTATTATTCACAACTTCTCCAGTTTATTTGTAACTTTCCTTCACCTAATGGTTACATTGGTTACACTGGTTACACACATGCAATTTCTGTTACCATGGCAACCCGGGCAACCCTTGCATGACCCGGGCAACCCTTGCATGACGAATCAGCTTGGTTACATTCATGGAGAATCAGGGGGAATTTGGTTACAATGGTTACATGCATGGGGAATCTGGTTACAATGGTTACATATATGGGGTATCTGGTTACAATGGTTACATGCATGGGGAATCTGGTTACAAAATGGTTACATACATGGGAAATCAGGTTACAAAATGGGGAATCTGGTAACATATACGGAGAATCTGGTTACAATGATTACATGCATGGGAAAGTTTGGTTACAATGGTTACATGCATGGGGTATCTGGTTACAATGGTTACATGCATGGGAAGTCGGGTTACAATGGTTACATACATGGGGAATCGGGTTACAATGGTTACATGCATGGGAAGTCGGGTTACAATGGTTACATACATGGGGAATCAGGTTACAATGGTTACATGCATGGGAAGTCGGGTTACAATGGTTACATACATGGGGAATCAGGTTACAATGGTTACATGCATGGAGAATTAGGTTACAATGGTTACATGCATGGAGAATCAAGTTACATACATGGAGAATTAGGTTACAATGGTTACATACATGGAGAATCGGGTTACAATGGTTACATGCATGGAGAATCAGGTTACAATGGTTACATGCATGGAGAATCAGGTTACAATGGTTACATGCATGAGAAAGTCAGGTTACATTGGTTACATGCATGGGGAATCAGGTTACAATGGTTACATGCATGGGAAAGTCAGGTTACAATGGTTACATACATGGAGAATTAGGTTACAATGGTTACATACATGGAGAATTAGGTTACAATGGTTACATACATGGAGAATTAGGTTATAATGGTTACATACATGGGGAATTAGGTTACAATGGTTACATACATGTAAAATCAGGATACAATGGTTACAATCTGTTACATACATGGGAAGTCAGATTACAATGGTTACACTACTTGTGACTATCTTTTTATTGGTGGCCATAAAACTATGTCCACCAGGATGGCTCTATGTGTCCATCATTTTACCCCCTGTTGCTAATTAATACACAAGGTATTCAAGGATAAAGGGAATTCATGTCTGCATTGAAGTGTTAAAATTACATAACTTTGATACAGGTAAAGTGTCTCAGGTAAAATATATGTGTTTGTCAAATTTAATTACTGTGATTATGATCCAAAAAAAAATACAAAAAAATTGAAATAAAAAAATCAGTTGAACCAGAGACATTTGAAACAGAGTGTTTAATCTATAATTCTATCAATTCATATAAATGTTATTTTTTACATGTACTTTTTGACAACTGAAGATTAAATGAATGTCATCTTCATATGATAATACAAACTTTCACAATGCCTGTCTTTTTCTATTGAAAAGGTGTTTCTAAAATTAATTTTCCAAAATCAAAATTGTTTATATTTAGCAAGCTTAGAGAGACTTATCTGCATTCAGTGTTGTTTAACAAATGTTTGAGATAATATTTTTAGGACTTATTTTTAATAAAATTTAGGCAATTCATTATTTCTCTATTGAATAAATATATTCAACATATATTTATTACACATACATGGCATATTTTCATAATTGATTTATTAATTATTACAGCAAAATTTTATAATATTTTTTATTGTCATATAACTGAGACTCTGACAACTAGCATGATGGGTGTGTCTAAACACTGCTTAGGAGTCCTCAGTGCACCAAGGACTAAGGACTCCTTAGCAGTGTTCAGACGCATCCTAAGTGCACTAAGGACTAAATGGGGTGCTGTTACATGTATTTTTTTTCATATTATGGTAAAAATTAATATTTAATGCATTTATAAATTACAAATTTTATAGAAAAATAATCATAAATAAACGAAATATTCAACATTATTTAGACATTGGTTAGCACACATAAGCTTTAATGTGTTTTGTACCCGTATCTCTATACAATTTATTTTTACTTGCAAGTGTGCTTTAATGTGATAACAGGCGACGATGGACATGAGTTTGAATAGACTGCAATGGAGCTGAAACACTTTCGCTTGTTTCTTGTGGTGCACTTTTCAAATTTATTTTAATATATTAAGACATTAAGCAATGTAAGAAAAAAAAAAGATTTAAAGAAGTTGTAGTTGAGAATATTTCTGTCGGCTTTTTCATTTTTTTCATGTGATATATTTAGGTTAATATATTCAAATAATAATATAATAAAATCATATTGTATTACAAAAAAAGTATTTACACATCATGTAGTAAAGGCATATTTTTAAGGCATTCATACGTAGGCAAGCATTCTCTTTCTCTGTCAAAATTATATTTTTAGCTCTAAATTAACACATACTGAAATTTTTTCGTAATACTGTACTAAAAACTGTGGAACATTTGCAAAAAAATAATTTGTCTCTTTTATATATTTGAAAATGAAACTTAATCTGACTAAAAAATAGGGAAATGATTTTTTCAACTTCTTTTATACTTTTAGAAGAAGAAAAAAATGTCTAACATATACAAACAAATAAGTATTGTATGAAGCCTTTGTAAACAGGGTTCAGTTCAATATTGTAGCAGATACGTAGCTGCTACAATATTGAACTCAATCCTGATATCAAACTGGTCAAAAACTAGTGATTTTGATAAACCCCAAGGACGCCAAATGATTTTTTTTCTGAATTCAATTGCAATTTTTAGTGAAACCATTTGTACATACACGCATCTTTGTCGAAATCAAAATGAAAACAAACACTTATCAATATATCTATTTCTTATGTCTTCGTATCTCTTACATAACAAGCTGACCACACTCTAACTTATTAGTCAGTTAGTTGGCGCACATCACAGTCGTGCACCTGTGACAAATGACTGACAGGAAAGAAGTAAAACAAAAACTAAATTATTGTTTTTTTCATCATTTTTAATAAGAACAACACATTTAATTGTATAAATCTTTTTCGATATAATTGTTTATTACTTAAAATAAAAAAGATTATGATTGTTTAATCAGTTGTTATGTCATTTGGGGTACGTGTCAAACAGTTCATTGATTTTCGGCATATCAAAGAAAAATAATGTTGAATTTCTTGTCTATTTATGATTATTTTTCTATAAAATTTGAAATTTATGCATTAAACATTGTTAAATAACAATCTCTAACATAATATGTAAAAAGAATACACACAACAACACTCCTTTTAGTCCTTAGTGGCAATGTATAGTCGTTAGTGCACTAAGGAGCCCTTATCAGTGTTTAGACGGCAGCAGTCCTTTGCGCTAATTACTGTTTTTTAGGGATATCATTTGCACCAAAATTTGCTGAATATTTAATAAAGATTTGCCAATAGAGAAGAAAATGTAAGCTTTTGCTGATTATGTTTTAGCCAAATATGTTGTTGACACAGTGCTTTGTTCCGACATTGAGACAACTCTCCACAAGAGACCAAATAACACAAAAATTAACAACCATAGCTCAGTCTTCAAGAATGAGCAAAGCTCTCACCAATTAGTCGAACTAACTATAAAAGTCAGTTAAAATTGTCTTATCTCATCAGATGGATGCAAATAGAAAGTACTACACAATGGACCTGGTCAGGTACTTGTATATCCAAACAACAAAAAGACACATTAGTTCAGCCTCTGAGAAAACTTGCAGTTACTGATAGCTAGTTCAAAGCCACTTACAACAAATAAATATCATGCCTCTTTAGGCTAAATTCTTGTTACCCTATTTTATGGATTTTCTCCAAACTTTGTAGAGTGCCAGAATGGAAGTTATTAATTATATTATTTTTGATGATTTTTAAAGTTTAGTTAATTGTTCAATTAAAATATTCGTTAATAAACCTTTTCATTCCCCCAATTTTTATTTAATAAATAATAATAAAAAATATGTTTTCATTTTCTTTCTTTCTTTAAATTCATAATAATTCAAACCCTTTTTGCTTTTTTTCTTTTCTTAAAATGTGGCAATTTTACCAAGTTCACTAATTATTTTTACAGTTAAATACTTATAAAAACACCTATTGTTATTATAAAAACATCCATCGAAATATTTTTGTTGGCATTCAAGGAATAGGTAAAATATAAAATGTTGGCATTCGAGGAAGACACCAAGTCAAGAATTACGGTGTGTTCCCATTTCGCCTTGTGTATATCAGTGCCTTGTACTTGTATGCTATTTGTCTTTATTTATTCATTAAAATATGAAATGTTCATATCCAATTTGTCATCTCTAAGAAGACTTTATTTACAAAATATAACACATTAGT
The DNA here is from genome assembly GCF_036588685.1 of Mytilus trossulus. Lineage (NCBI taxonomy): Eukaryota > Metazoa > Mollusca > Bivalvia > Mytilida > Mytilidae > Mytilus > Mytilus trossulus. Next base: position 25,877,951 of record NC_086373.1, on the reverse strand, counting down.
AAAAAAAAATACTTTCAGGAAAAAAAAGAGCAACTACAAAAAGTGGGACACCAAAAATAAAAAAAAATATCTTTCCTTTAAAAAGTATTTCATGGTAGAATTTGACATCAAAATAACAAATATCAACTAATTGCAATACAAACAAAACATAACATAATTTTATTGTTGACAGAAGCTCCCATTTCGCCTTAGTTAATTATTGTGTACCTGAAAATTTGTACTAAGGCAAACTGGGATTAATTTTATATATAAATTTTGACAGCTAAGGCGAAATGAGAATAAGCCAGAATTACCATAATGACCATTAATTATTCAATTGTTTATTGGATATGATCAGTGTGTATATGTGTCTGATATGGTTGATTGCACATGATAATTTGCAATTTGCTCAAAGTCATCATGGTCATCAGTCATGTGAAATGTGCTGTTTAAAAAGTCATTTAATTGCTAAGTCATAATATCTGTTAATACCAAATTTTATTTATGGTACGTTTTATATGCTTATCTTTTCTTACATCACATAATAGAATAGAACAAGGACGTATATTAGACTTCATTGAATAGAATAAAATAGATTATTCCATATTGATAAAATATTAGTAGGTTTTTCTATATGAATGGGATTTGGAATAAATAAGCATATTCACCTGCGGAAAAAGGATATTCACTGCGCAAAACGTCGCGTGCTTTTACGTGTATAATTTTGCCGGTAAAAAAATGTTTGATGGCCTCAGTGAATATCAGTTTTTCAAAAGTCAATAAAACCACACATTTACCTCACCAAAAGACAGTAATTGTATAATATTGCATGGCCAATTAGTGGCATAAAATCAGATACAATTGATTTTCAACAATAATAGTCACTTGTAAATATATATTTAGTAATTTTATCAGTATTGGTAAGAATCAGAGCCAAAAACCACATATATATTGTGAATAAAAGAATAAAATTACATTATATCAGAGACATATAATACATTATGTATTATATGTCTCTGATTATATGCATGCATTCTCAAATCATTTTCTTGACTTAGTGTCAATATTCATGCCTGATCTCCTTATTAATTCAAAACAGTCACAAATATAACAGAAATAAATTTTTCTTGGGTCAAGATCATGCATCTAGAGGCTGAGCCTTAAAAATTTATAAGATTTATTTAAATTTTTTAAATTATAACAATTGTGAGAAATGTATTGACAAACATCTTCCCTATGAATATTATAAAGAGTACATTGTAACTAAAAATGAAGCTCATCTTCAACTTTACCAAGTGAGCAATTTGAACAATGACACCAGCGGGGGATTCAGAATTTTTCAAAAAGGGGGGCCACTGACCTAAGGGGACCCAGCTCCAGTCATGCTACAGTGATTCCCTATATAATCAACCATTTTTTTCTCTCACAAAAGGGAAGGGCGGGCCCTCCTTGATCTGCCTTATTTTTATTTGGACACTCAGATCTTTCAATATGTTTTCAAATATGTCATATATATGCACACTGTGCTTCTAAAACACTGATTTGTGGTCATAAGTTTCAAAACTTTTGTTTCCGGTGCACCAAAGACAAGTACTTTGCTGTTTTGTAAGCACCAAATACCACCAAAAGATTTTCAAGTCCCATCATGTTTAAGTCCCAGTTTATTCAAGGATTTGTATAGTTAAAGGTTTATTCTAACAAGTTCAAAAAATATTCCTGTGACTTTCTTCTTTCCTACATTCTTAAAGGAGATCGCATTCATAATGCTATGAAATGATTCAATTCAGTCTTATTTACTTTCATTATTTTAACCAGACATATATAATACATTATAATCTCTGTTCCATGATATTAAAACAATTAAATTTTCATTTTCATTTGGTGGGAACTTTATGTAAACTATATTTTTATTCGTTTATTTTAGAAAATCAAGCCCAAAAATTAATAAATAATAATAAAGACATAAAAATAAAGTTCTATGACAGAGAGACAAAGACATAGATTATCTTATCAACCACTTCTTCAACAATCTGTTTATTCTTGTTGAATTTTACATGACTTGTGTGTATCATGTTTATAGTTCTGATATATACAAATTTAAAATTTCATTATAATGTCTTAAGTTGACAGATTCTAATTCCGACATTTTGCTAGTTACACATTTTACATGTATGTTAAATTTTCAATATATAAAGGGCAGGGTTTTACATTTTAGGTCTAACTTTTTTTTTTAGGGTTTATTTAAATACTAAGTTATTTGTCAATATATATACATGAATACAAGGACACACTTTTATTTTTAATTCAAGAATTCTGATATTATATTTATATATATATTTTTCAAACATGTCTTCTTTCTTTACCTTTAAACATGTTGAAGAAATTTACAACTTTCCAATTGAAACAAATAATTATATAGATATATGCCACGCAAATATGAAATATGAAATAACAGGGACATATAATGCATATGTAATATGTCTCTAGAATAGACAATACGCAAGATGTTAACATTTATAAATTAGGTATTAATCTGAGTTTGAATTAAAAGTAATTAACAGGATTAAGATTGTAAGTTATACCCAGAGTTTAAATTATATGTAATAAACAGAGTTTGGATTGTGAGTTGTAAACACATGATAAAGTTAATATTACATTGGGGAAGATGTTTATTGATTCATTAAATTTGAGGCAAGTTTTAAAAATGGAATAGCATAATATAATAAAGTTAAACTAAAATAAAGAGTAGAAGATGTTGTTTGTATTTTTTTTTACTGTTCAAGATTAACAACCAGCATATTATTTTATTTTTTTTGGATTGTCATTGTCAACACACAGAGAGAAAAAATGTAGGACAGTAAGTCACAGGACAAAATGTCACAGACTAAAAGTCACAAATCATTTTTTCTGATTATTTTCTTTGAATAATAACTGATTATTTCTACAAAAATATTTTTGTATTTTTCTTGAACTATTATATATTAACCAACTTTGTCATGTTTGTAAACAAATTTATCAAAAAAATATAACAGATGATCAAATAATTGTTAAAAAAAACAAAATGTTAAAGTAGTTTGTCACTAAATAATAAATTAAATGGCTTCATGGTGCCAAGAAATATATCTTTAGCATGATTGAAATTAAATAAGTCTTGACTTTTCAAGTATAATGACACATTTCCTAAACTTTAATATGAATATATGTATTAAAAAGTAAATATTTCAAGATATTTGTCTTTTATATATTTAAACAATTGTCAACAAATTATTTGTGACTTTTTGTCCTACCAAATTAGTGACTGCATGTCCTGTGAATTTTTGTCCTGTGACTTTGTCCGTTTACAAAAAAAACACACCATCATAATCACTTAAAATTCGTGAATTCAGATAAAACAATTATTTAAAAGAATAATCCCAGGCTGAATGTTATATTAAAGTAATTGATCTTGACGTGAACATTAACAAAGTCCTGCTTATAGTGGAGTTTAATGACCTTGACTAAGTTGGTCCTGAAACTACTGTGTTATAGTAGTCTCTGAGGTCTGTTGCAGAAAAAAATAAATTTATTTTACTCACAGAAGACACCAAGTCAGTTAAGATACTTGTACATGCATATCCAGACATTTTCAAACAGATTTATCATAAAGTATAAATGTGTCGGGACAACAACAGACTTTTAAGTTATGACCTTGAAAAGTCCATTCATAGTATGTTGAGACAAACTCATACCCAGTCTTCCAATTGTGATATAGAACCTTGTGTTACAATTTCAGAGAGATCCATACACTAACACACAAGTTGTGGTTCCTTGAAACTACAATATAAATGCTTGTTTTTGGTCCCATTTTTGGTCTCTTATTTCTCAACCTTTGGTACCACAGACCCCAAAATCAATCCAAACTTTCTCTTTGTGGTATTGAACATTCTAGTAAAATTTTATAGAGATGCATTCATTAAACCTTTTTGTCTTAAAAACCAAATGTGTCTTTTGGCAACACAGACGACGTCATAAAAGACCGGACATAAAACTTATTTAAAAAAAAGTTTGCATTTTTAAAAGAAATATTATTAAAATTTAATAGATTTTCTTTTGACAAGGCTTATGAACAATTTTCTAAACAGTGAAATGAATATAATATGTTACTTAAATTTACATATGATTTAAACAATTCACCAAAGTTTCAGGTATATAACCATTGTAACCTAATTCTCTATGCATGTAACAATTGTAACCTGATTCCCCATGTGTGTTACCATTGTAACCTAATTCTCCATGCGTGTAACCATTGTAACCAGATTCCCCATGCATGTAACCATTGTAACCTGATTCCCCATGTATGTAACCATTGTAACCTAATTCTCCAAGCGTGTAACCATTGTAACCTAATTCTCCATGCATGTAACCATTGTAACCTGATTCCCCATGTATGTAACCATTGTAACCTAATTCTCCATGCATGTAACCATTGTAACCTGATTCCCCCATGTATGTAACCATTGTAACCTGATTTTCCCATGCATGTAACCATTGTAACCTAATTCTCCATGCATGTAACCATTGTAACTTAATTCCCCATGTATGTTTCCATTGTAACCAGACTCCCCATGTATGTAACCATTGTAACCGAATTCTCCATGCGTGTAACCATTGTAACCTAATTCTCCATGCATGTAACCATTGTAACCAGATTCCCCATGCATGTAACCATTGTAACCTGATTCCCCATGTATGTAACCATTGTAACCAGACTCCCCATGTATGTAACCATTGTAACCTAATTCTCCATGCGTGTAACCATTGTAACCTAGTTCTCCATGCGTGTAACCATTGTAACCTAATTCTCCATGCGTATAACCATTGTTACCTGATTCTCCATGTATGTAACCCTTGTAACCTAATTCTCCATGCGTGTAACCATTGTAACCAGATTCCCCATGCATGTAACCATTGTAACCTAATTCTCCATGCGTGTAACCATTGTAACCAGAATCCACATGTATGTAACCATTGTAACCTAATTCTCCATGCGTTTAACCATTGTAACCAGATTCCCCATGTATGTAACCATTGTTACCTGATTCCCCCATGCATGTAACCATTGTAACCTAATTCTCCATGCATGTAACCATTGTAACCTAATTTTCCATGCATGTAACCATTGTAACCAGATTTCCCATGCATGTAACCATTGTAACCTGATTCCCCATGTTGGTAACCATTGTAACCAGACTCCCCATGTATGTAACCATTGTAACCTAATTCTCCATGCGTGTAACCATTGTAACCTAATTCTCCATGCGTGTAACCATTGTAACCTAATTCTCCATGCGTGTAACCATTGTAACCAGATTCCCCATGCATGTAACCATTGTAACCAGATTCCCCATGCATGTAACCATTGTAACCTAATTCTCCATGCATGTAACCATTGTAACCTGATTTCCCCATGCATGTAACCATTTTAACCTAATTCTCCATGCGTGTAACCATTGTAACCTAATTCTCCATGTATGTAACCATCGTAACCTAATTCTCCATGCGTGTAACCATTGTAACCTAATTCTCCATGCGTGTAACCATTGTAACCTAATTCTCCATGCGTGTAACCATTGTAACCTAATTCTCCATGCGTGTAACCATTGTAACCAGATTCCCCATGCATGTAACCATTGTAACCTAATTCTCCATGCATGTAACCATTGTAACCTGATTCCCCCATGCATGTAACCATTGTAACCTAATTCTCCATGTATGTAACCATTGTAACCTAATTCTCCATGTATGTAACCATCGTAACCTAGTTCTCCATACGTGTAACCATTGTAACCTGATTCTCCATGTATGTAACCATTGTAACCTAAGTCTCCATGTATGTAACCATTGTAACCTGATTCTCCCATGTATGTAACCATTGTAACCCGATTTTCCCATGCATGTAACCATTGTAACCTGATTCCCCATGTATGTAACCATTGTAACCTGATTCCCCCATGTATGTAACCATTGTAACCTGATTTTCCAATGCATGTAACCATTGTAACCTGATTCCCCATGTATGTAACCATTGTAACCTAATTCTCCATGCGTGTAACCATTGTAACCTGAATCCCCATGTATGTAACCACTGAACCTGATTCCCCCATGCATGTAACCATTGTAACCTAATTCTCCATGCGTGTAACCATTGTAACCTAATTCTCCATGCATGTAACCATTGTAACCAGATTCCCCCATGCATGTAACCATTGTAACCTGATTCCCCATGTATGTAACCATTGTAACCTAATTCTCCATGCGTGTAACCATTGTAACCAGATTCCCCATGCATGTAACCATTGTAACCTGATTCCCCATGTATGTAACCATTGTAACCTAATTCTCCATGCCTGTAATCATTGTAACCTAATTCTCCATGTATGTAACCATTGTAACCTAATTCTCCATGCGTGTAACCATTGTTACCTAATTCTCCATACGTGTAACCATTGTAACCTAATTCTCCATGCGTGTAACCATTGTAACCTAATTCTCCATGCGTGTAACCATTGTAACCAGATTCCCCATGCATGTAACCATTGTAACCTAATTCTCCATGCGTGTAACCATTGTAATCTGATTCCCCATGTATGTAACCATTGTAACCTGATTCCCCCATGCATGTAACCATTGTAACCCAACTTTCCCATGTATGTAACCATTATAACGTGATTCTCCATGCATGTAACCATTGTAACCAGTCTTTCCCATGCATGTAACCATTGTTACCTGATTCTCCATGCATGTTACCATTTTAACCCAACTTTCCCATGTGTGTAACCATTGTTACTGATTTCTCCATGCATGTTGCACTGTAACCCAATTCTACATGTATGTAACCAGTGTAACCTGATTTCCCATGCATGTAACCATTGTAACCAGACTTTCACAGGCTGGTTACAAATTTTTACTGGATTCCCCATGGACAGCCATTCATGTACAGTTTGCAACAGATAAAGCCACCATTGCATATCAGTTACTAAAGGTCCATGTGTGTAACCAATGTAACCAATGTAACCATTGCTTCAATGGGGGTAACAAAACAAGATACCTATATTCAGGTGCACATTTTGTGCCATATCTACCGGTTTCTTCCAGTTAATCGACAATTAATAATACATTTATACTAAACTTTTGACCTCTCAGTTTGAATAAATAAAATAGTCTTGTATTATCTTTCTGGCGGTCCCTTTCTGGCTGCCTCTGTCCAATCTTTTTAAAATACAGTTAAGAAAATCAAATCAGCAGACGCACGAGCGGCCATGGATTTTGCGTCATAGTATAAAAAAATGGCAACGGTGAAAAGTTTTCCGGGTTTTCGTATTAAACGTGCAAAAATGTCTACGTAGTTTTCTAGTTTGGTTTACGGATGGATATTTGAGCATGAGAGTTAGTCTGGAATCAATAATGGGGATATATATTGTATAGAGAATAATGAACAAAAAAGTGCAGAAGAAAGGACAAAAAGAATTGATATTGAATAAGCAATAATTATATAATATCATAGGCCTACTGCCGGACTGATTATTATTTATTTCTTTTAAGTCATTCACTTTTTTTTACATTTTGTTGTTTTCCATGATTCAGAATCAAATTACTCCGCTGACTCCTTTTGTGATGTGGGATGTAGTGTGTTTGTGGAGGAGAGGGGAAGATGGAATTTGGGGGAAATTGACAATTTGAATTAATCAAATCAGAGAATTTAGAAATCTCAGTAAGAGTGTAAATTAATAAAATACAATACATAGGAATACTCTTGGTTTGTTAGTGTTCCTGCCGAAGATATCTCCAGCTTCCTCCATTAATAAAAACTTACCAACCACGAAATAACCTTCGAGAAATAGTCAATACTGTTGACAGTGGCGCAAAAATCATCGGAACTATCAATAAGTCTTGGATGCAGATATATTCATTTAATAAGTGAATTATACAATATTTTTTTTCTGAATTTAAAGACATTTATATAATTAGGAAATATACTTTAAGTTTGCTACTGTCCCTGTGATTTAGATGTGCACACTCTACAAAGCTCTAGACAAATAATAGCCAGTGCTAGCCTACAATATCGGCATAGTCGATCCTTGAAATGCCGACTAAATTTTTGACTCGATCGATCTATTGATCCAAGCTAAAGGTTAAACAATATGTTTTCTTTTATAATACTCAACTCATGGACTTATTAACTATGCAAATACTTTTAACACTATCTCTTATATTCCACGACATGATCGCCAAACCTTCTGTTCATATATTATGCGGGAACTTGGTCCCGTCTTTGTGATTCGTGTTGTAGTCTTTCTTTCATGGTTTTATCGATTCTTTTTGCGGGGAACTGCTCACATAGATGTTACATTGTTTGGGAACTAGCTTGGACTCGGCATGACAACGGGACCTTTAAAAGACAATCCAGTCTGCTAACTACATTTTATTCTGGTTCACAGTCTAGTCATATATTTACAATAGTTACAATAAAGATTACATAACTTTTCCATCATAGTTATACATCAAATATTTCGCGATATCAATCGAACAATAATACAAAACCCGACAATAGTATACGCGCCATAAATGAACAGTCGTGTAATCTGTTATCTCCCCTTATTTCGTTTACTTTTAATATTCAATCAAATATCAAATGAAGAATTGTATTTTCAAAGTTATCTATACGAATAAGTTAATTTCTTTTTTATATGTTAAGAATATTTTATACAAATCATTTACCTAAATTTTATCTCAAACTTTGCCTCTTATTTATTTAAACTGTACCACGATTTTACTTGTGAATGTGATTAAAATTACTTTACTAGAAAACATCTTTTAATTCTTTAAACTCTTTTCTGCTAAAATTTATAAGATAAACTATTAAACAAATTTAACATTTTTACTAACCTTTAAAAGACAATCCAGTCTGCTAACTACATTTTATTCTGGTTCACAGTCTAGTGAACCAAATAGTTTTGCACGACTTTATATAGCAGACTGGACTTAATTTGACACGTAATATTTTGTTACTCATTACAATAGCTTTCTCTGATCTCTTTTAATAAACAATGGACTTTGTCGGTTAAAGGCAGAATTATTTAATCTTAATTGTTCATGTCTATTAATTTCAAAAGTATATACAATTATCTTTATGCCTTCGAAGCTGACACATTTATCAATTAGCTGGGGGACATTTTTGAGACAACGTTATCAAATATGCTTAAAAGATTAAACACTTCACATTTATATTTTTAGGAAATTGTTCTATAAACAAGTTAAACTTTCTTTAATTTATTTTATTTACGTTTATTTTTCTGTCATTTAATTTTACAATTAAATGACAAATATTCTCTTTAACTTCTGTGTAATTCTTCCATTATTCACGAATGCTTTACTTGTAATTTATTAATAAATATTATCTTTAAATATCACGCATTTTTGCATCATTATACATATGTTAGTATAATAGTCCCACTGAGCTTCATTTGCAATTTTACTAAAACCTACTGAGGCTAGGTTGCCACATGTTGACGGTAGAAAGTTCCGAACTGTTTACCATTTATAGTACCTAAGTTCACCTAAGTATTTTGGAGGTTCGTGTTCCCCAAAGAAGGCAATGGATTATATAGGGAACCACGGAAGCATGACCAGAGCGGAAAATCTTTAGCAGTGAGTGCCCTCCCCCTTTTAAAGTTATCAAAATTTCTGGATCCGTCACTGGCACAATCTATAGTTTCTTTTAATGGTAATGTAAATTTATTGGTGTTTTACTGCATGAACATTTTATATTTTAGGCTTTCTCGTTTTATTGGATTTATGGTAATTAAGTACCAGATTAATTTGTATTCTCCTTTGATAGTTTCACGGTTAACAACAGACACACAGCTAAAGACCCTGTATTGTTATTTTTTTTATTTATTTATAACCATGTCTGTTTTGGTATGCATCGCAATTTTAAAATGTGTTCACATTTGATTTTAACTAAAGACTTCTTTGCAGTACTTTAATCAAAAACCGTTCCGTGAATGTTTTCCCACATGCACACTGGTATTTGTAAATGCCTCGACAATTGATATTTTTTCCTTTATACATGTATAGAAAAGAAAATTGAGGAGTTATGAACTTTAAAAAAACACAAGCACGAGTAACTTTTGAAACCACCCGTAGGACATGCAGGGGACAGGTGGTGATCAGGTCACAATTAAATTAATGGAAGTTTATACATGTAACAGTAAAGACAGTAAACCCCTCCCAAGAAATGCTTGCTTAAAAAACAAATAAAATAGAAGCTTTGCTTTCAATATTCCACTCCAAACAAGAAGAAATGTATGATAAATTTATAATGGTACATTTTTCTGTCATTATATATGGACTATAAGGGACGAAGTAACACCCTGTATAGTGACTTTTGTTTGTCGTGATTTAAACATAATAAAAGTGTTTCTTTCCCCTAAATCTTAAGAGCCTCATTGAACAGGATAAAAACTACCTCAGACCTCAAACAATCTGAAACTTTTCAAGTATGTTCTATATGCTCATGTGAATTTTGTCTTGTTAGCATAGTTTTGTACTTGGACAGATAATCAGAATGATCAGCTATCGTCAGTATGGTCTCGTTTGTTTGAACAACCAATGATCAGGTAATTTTTAATTCAGCTTTACATGTCAGTGATTTAGAATAAGAAAATCCTAGATATTAAACATATGCAAATGGCTAGTTTAATTTTATTATAGTCATAACTGTATGAAGCACCTTTTAAAGACTAAATTACATCTACATGTAACTGCCTTTTGGTCAAAGATTTTTTTTGGGGGGGGGGGGGGGGGGATAGTTGGCACACATGTACACATGAAAAAAAAGAGATGTAAGGTATTGTACTAGACTTTTGGGAAAGTTATATATACTTGATAACAATATTAACACAACACATCTAGATATTCAGGGTCTGTTCCATACATTTAAAAAAAAGGGGGGGGGGGTCACAACACAGGACAAAAGGGGGGGGGGGGGTGTTCCAACTATATATCCCCATAATATAATGCCATCCACCATTACTATAGTTGTTTGTTGGGAAGACAAGACACTAGGCACTTTTTGTTACTCAAGGACACACATTAACTTTAAATTTAAAAGAAATTCCAAAGATTTTTTTTAAATTACATACAATGTACAGGAAAACTTATTCTTTAAATCAACATTGTTTTAATGCAATATTATTTGAGCATGTTGAGCCCTTTTCTAGATTTTTTTCTGAAGAGATGTTTATGGTAAATCATGTTAATAGTACAACCATATTTTAAATTAAATAAATGGATGACTACATGAAGAAATTAAAAAAAAAATTCAGCGTTAAGAAACTCACTGTCTTTTCATCATATAAAATAATGTGAAACTGTTGTCAAGAGAGTCTGTCCATTTTATTTTGTATATTACCATACCTTTTTCATTAAATTGCTATATATTAAATTATTTTAATATTTCATATTTTTAATTAAATAAGATTACCATGTGGTCTTTGCTGGAAAGAAATCACTCCATTTGTACTCATATATCATGTATATACTAGTATATGCCAATATTTAAAGTATTTTAAACAGAGATTTACAATATGCATGTACATCTGCCATGATCTGGCATGCAAAATGTTAACAGCAAGTAAAGAATTGACTTTATATGTGCAATATCTATAATGATTTATATCATGTATATACACAACACATGAGATTTACAACTATTACATAAATTGGATGAGTCGAGCATGATACAAAAATGACTTTCTCATGTACTTAGCTTTCATGCGTAAATCATGCGTTTACAATATATGTGATACACGCATGTATTTATTACATGTGAAAACCACATGTGAAAATCATGCGTTTAACCCATGTATTTATTACATGCGAAAACCGCATGTAAAGATCATGCGTTTAACGCATACTTCAGATACCGCATGATTTTCGCACGATTCACACATGATTTACGCATGTAATAGCCTTTTATGCGTAAATCATGCGTTTGAGAAATCATGCGATACACGCATGTTTAAAACGTGCGAAAACTGTATGTGAAGATCATGCGATTTACGCATACTTCATATTTCGCATGATTCACACATGATCCACGCATGACTTTTGCATGTAATGGCCACCATGCGTATATCATCCGTGGCACTTTTTTTCGAGTTTGTAAACATTTCTAATAACTAGTTTAATATAAAACATGTCAATTTAGGAATATCAACATATAATGATTGATTGATACAAATCAACGGCTGGTCTATGATCAAGTTTCATAACAAATATAAATTTTCAAACTCTATTTCTATGTTCCTGATCGATGGAAAGGACACACGCAAACAAGGAATAAAACGGAATCTAAAGGTATTGTTTATTTATACAATTCAATTATATTATGTTGAATTTTCCGTTTTAAAATATTCAAGAAAAGGTTCTATTGATTACTGACATGCACTCATAAAACAATACACGAAAGACATTGAATTTTTCTTCGCGTGACCAATGTAAGCTCCTATGAGCTGTTCTAAAACATATAAGTAATTATGCGATGATAGCCTTTTGAAGGTAGAATTAGGCAAAACAAATTCATATTAGAAATTTAAAATCATACAACGAAGAAAAATTATGATTTTTATTGTTATAAATATGTCTCATATAAGCTTTTTAAAATCTTTTCTTGGACATAAACACATTTCTAAGACATTTGTAAATTTGAAATGTGTATATGCTATCTGCTTACAGTCACGAGAGAACCGAAACATCAATTGACTTTGTTTTAAATTTTGTTTTATTTTTAATTTGCATGAGAAACAACTCACGGTAACTTAGTTGTGTCCCATCATATATTATATAAAATTATGACAAGAGCTTATGTTACAAAATGTATTGCTGGTAAACTGTTTTCAATTTCATTATCTAACATTTCATAACATAATATCTAATAACATCACATTTTCAAAGGCTTAATGCACTAAGGAAGATATAATTATTGATATATTTCGCACAATATGCTATATCCTTCCCACTTTGTATAGAATACGACACGAGTTGAATCCCTTTGAAAAAATATATATTATTCAAATGGAGATTTAGTAAGTGAACTTTGCTGATGTTTTAGGCAAACAATTTATATATTTGTGTATAAAAAAATGATAATAACGTTTACAAGGTAAACGAAACACATCTGTGTGAAAATTGTTCTTTTATTTGTGTTTGGTTGGATTCGTGTTGTTTTTTCTTTAGTTTTCTATGTTATGTCATATGTACTATTGTTTGTCTGTTTGTCTTTTTTCATTTTAAGCCAAAGCGTTGTTAGTTTGTTTTCGATTTATGAGTTTGACTGTCCCTCTGGTATCTTTCGTCCCTCTTGTATCCCCTTCGTCTCGAAAAACGCTAAAATATCCATATTTATTTGAGTTTTAATTTCCTCTACTCTGAGTATGTATAAAGCATTTTCCACTGTAATTTATGTCAATTATAATCATTCGAATTCAAATTTTAATGCATTTTCATCTTTTCTCCTGTTTACTGTCTCTACTTTTATATTTTTTTGATATACTTTACAGATATGATCATGCTTTCAACAGTGATCTATCTTTTGAGATTTGCAGTCAGTGTTGCATTGATATTAGATGGTAAGTTTTCACGTATACTTAAGATCAAATATAATGTTCTGTATTCCTTGTAAATAAGTTATTATCTAAAAATTTGTTTTATAGGAGACAAGAGATTACTTGCATTTCTCTCTGCAAATAAACAATAATTTTGCATAAGCCACTGTTTGTGAAAAGTTAAAGAAAATACCCCAAAACAAACAGTTTGTAATCGCATTTTTAACTTTGTGGAAAATACAATCTAGAAATAATTAAAACTGTATTTTTCTACTTTAATCAGTGACATGTCAATGTTCATATGATTCTAGTACAGACTGCATGAACCAAGTCATTAAGAAAGGTAAATAGAAATGCTTTTATTATCAATTAGATTGTTTTCTTCTGGTATAAATTCTCCATATAAGTCTATCACTGTTTCATTCTATTTTAATATCAGAACACGGTTTTATTTAAGATTGTGAGATGTAAATGTATCTCACTTTCTCTTCTGTATGACTGTTATATATGTGGTTATACAAAAAAACAAGAGCAAATGAGCAAATAATTAACCAAAAAGACATAGACTCTAAACAGCAAATAGTGGATGATTGGATTGATATGTAGTTCATTTGAAAATATCACAATAGTTTGTGTTGCTTCAGCTTGACCACTGAATTAGAATAATAAAACTTTAGATTGACAGTTAGACGTCAGAACTAGTGATATTTTGATATACTTTTGATTTAAACTTGAGTATACATAAACCCAAGCAGACTATATTTCATTGATTATGCATACTTTGTTTTTATACAAAAGCCTCGATTCAGTTTACATGTTGATATAGAAACAGTTAAATTGCACTAACGTATATCTTGTGTATTTCAGATTGTTTCTGCAGTTGTTTGGAGGCCAAAATAGATGCATATTATACTACAAAACTAAAAGTTCAAGCCAATTATTTATGTACACACTTTCTTAAAGAGTGTAAGGACATATGGACTCTTTCTTTTAGCTACACAGTTGTCAATATTTCAACTTTAAATGAGGAACTGTATACCAGTGAGAGAATACCCGTACCTCATGATCAGGTATTTTTTAGTATTTGAAACAAAAACCATCAGTTTATTTAATTGGAAATAACCGAGCTGTGTTGTTTGTTTATTTTGTTATCGAAAAATTAACTGGAATAAACCAGGCTCTTGTACATATTAAATTATACAGACTCGAACAGTACATTTCGTTTTGACATTGATATAGCGTGTTTTATACTATTAGTTGTATATAGAGACTATAGTCCTATCATCGCTTATGTCCATTTGCTGTGGTCACAATTTTGAATTCGTTCTTGTTACGTCGTAAATTATTGGACAATGATATTGCTAGAAGAGGATATATTTTTCTTTCAATATTAACAAGCGCAACACGATTGGTTCAACAAATGAAAACAGGATCTTCTTACCCAAAGAACCTGATATCATAACCGGTTTTGGTGGCCATGGATTATTGTTTTACTTTTCTATTTGTGTTTTGTTTACTGTTGTTTGCCTTCTAAATCTTTTTAATATTTTGCCATGACGTTGCTAGCGTATTTCGGACCTTCCATCAGGACAAAAGCTTATAGATTTTTTTCTAGGACAAGTATGGAATGAAGAAAAGTATACTTAGAATAAAAAATAGAAGGAATATTATGCAATTTTTGTATTCCATTGAATAAGTTTTTCATTGTCATCTCAAACTACAGTTCTTTTTTTTCTTTTTTTGCTAGGAAATTGTAACGGAAATTAAGGAGTTACACATAACAGGAAAATATAGAATAAAAGTAAGTATGGCTAACAGTAAATTAAAAGCAAAATCAGGTATGATATGTTTTCCGCGCATACAGGTGTTTCTAAGAAATTTTTCGTTATATACGCTTGAAACCAAAAGCTTGGAAAATAAATCATGTGAACAATACACCCTCAAAGATACCAGCTATATAATTCTATATACCTGACGCGTTTTTCGTCTTTAAGGGTCCATTATTGATGGATTGAATATAAAAAAAGTTAAAAAGACTAATGAAGTAGTTATCAAAAGTACCAGGATTATAATTTAGTACTCCAGAGGCGCGTTTCGTCTACATAAGACTCATCAGTGACGTTCATCAAAATAGTTATAAAGCCAAACAAGTACAATGTTGAAGAGCATTAAGAATCCAAATTTCCAAAAAGTGGTGCCAAATGCGACTAAGGTTACAGCATTGGACATACGAAATTCCGAAAGTTTTGCCAAACACAGCTCCGGTTATCTATCAATTGGGCAGAAATAAACGTATTTAAAAAAAAGGTATTCGACGATTTATAATAGTTCATTTATATAAATGACCATATCGATGAAATTTCAAGTTGTGAATATAAAAGTACTCACATCTGATCTATTGATTACGTTTGAAAACACAAAAAAAAAACATTAAGAGCATACTTCACAGAAGTCAAAACCACATACAATAAACTTTGAAGTTGTTTAAACGTTTTTATTGTTGATGCTTTATCTACCTTAATAATAAGGAATACTTATAAAAGATGTTTTATTTAAATATTCTGATTAGTTTTTTTGTTTGTTTAACATCTCCTTTTTTACAGATTAAACCATCTTGTACTATTTGTGGCAGTGGTTGCAAAGTCATACATTTATCCAGTAAGAATAGACTCAGTAAAAAATATGAGTGATTAATAGACATTTATGGAAACTAGGACTATACCTAGGATTACACTTACACTACCGAATACAGTTCACGAAAAATAAGTGGTCTTCTCAAAATGAAAGCATAAATCAAATTGTGATACCCATTCAAATTAAATGATGTGTTTAATATCATGCGAAGTATTTTCGAAGACACATACATGCAAAATACTTATGGTCACAACATATGTGAATCGTCAAATAGTCCTCATAACTTTGTGGGTATTTTTCATTCTCTGATGGCGTGGTCAACTTTTACTCTTGTAGTGCATAATATGTCTATTAAATTTTCTCCATATCCCGGTCTGCATCTTTCTGATGTTTGTCTTATGTAAGGCGTCAATTCTTGATATATGTTCAGATATTTTGTCGCCCAGCAAAAACAGCTCATAAAGGCAAGGAAACTTATGTCTTAATTTTCTCATCAACATATATTACTGATGCCAAAGAAATCCGTACTCAGCTTATCTTGTCTTCGTTAAATATAACAACTTGACTGTTAATACAGTGACGATGTCTTTGTCTCGCAAAATTCTATTCCTTTTAATCCTTTATCACCCTAACCTTTCCGTCATTAACCCCACTGCATATAGAAGTTGTAAGTTCTGCATACCAATCATTCAAATTAAGGCCAATAAATGAGACGGTTACATGTTTTTTTTAGGAAAAGGGTATACCTGTATGCGTTTCATCTTAAGTAATAGAAACATTAACGGCATATATGTCAGAAATAATATGAAGAGACGGGTACGGAGAAGAAATATGTTTTCCGGGAAAAGCTTATGATCCCGACCGGTTATCTGTCTCACATCTTATACGTAACTTGAAGTAACGTTGCGGGATATTCACATGTAAAAGGAATATTGTTTGCTTAATCACAAATGACCACCTCTCTTATTCCAAATTGTGTACAGCATTGCCTATAAATTCTTTGATTGTAAAAGAGTGGGTTAGTGATGGTCAATCTAGGCCCCCTGGGTAAGAATCAGATGACGAAAAAATGTGTACCATAAAATCTCAGACGCTAATTTGGGGGGAAATATTTGATTGATTTATTTAGGGAATTAACAAAGCCTGACCGGAGGATACCAGTCCTTTGAAACATTTAATTTGATTTCTAAAGAAATGAAAAAAATAATCATCGTTTGACTTGCATTTAATCTAAAAAAAGTTTCACATACATCCGTGTACTTTAAAAGACAACATGATTGAGAATTTTATTTTAAAGAATACGACTACTTTATCTAAAGAAATATAAAAAAATAAATCATTGATTGAAAAACACAGACATCCGTGTACTAGAACAGACTTTTGAGCAGCGGTATACTAATGTTTCCTGTTTCAATTCCTATATGAAACATCTGTATAAAATTTTGATTAATAGCTAATAAAAAAATAACACAATTAAAATTGCATTTTTATTTCAAATGATATATAAAGTTACTTTTCATTTTTTTACAGGCATTCAAATAACAAAAGGAAAGGGACAAAAGAAATCCACTGCTAAACAGTATTTAACGGACTTTATTTCTTTGCCTGTTTTAGTCACTTTTGTTTGCGTTTTGGTCATCAGCATTTTATTGGTAATAATATTGACTCAAAAAAACGGAAGACACTGGAATCAAATTCCTGTTTCGGAAACACACATATAAATTGTTGGCGTAACCGGTGTTTAGGACACTGTGGACATAAAAATGTGCAATGAAACTGATAATGCGCTCACGATTTTATATGCATTTATACCAATGTAATAATGTCACCTTCGTAAAGCATGCTTTCAAATCAATAACAATGTCATTTGATCTAATGTCGCTTGGGAAAAAATATAAATAAAAGCTGAACTGTAATAAGAAGATCAAATCTAACAGGATGGACTTTATAGAAAGAGATACATATTTAATATTTTTAGTAAGATTCACCAATACAATTGTACGGGTTCTGAGTCAGACATTGATAGGGTTGCGGTGAAATCATCTATCCTGTATAATAGAAAATATTTAAATGTTAACGATTTGTTCTTAAAGAATTAAGAATTTTAATGTGGTTTTAAGACACTTTTTGATTGTAATGTAAACATGTTATTCGTATTTCCTACTTTCGCAAGAACCTTACTAGACTTGTAGGTCCTTATCGAATGTATCAAATTAATTAGGTTTTGAATTTAGTATTTGTTTGCCTCGCACATCATTGAAGTGACGTTAATTGTCGAAATGTGCATCTGTTAACGTAAAACTGATACATAGTATTTAATACTTACTATTTCAAAAAAAGAAGATAATACCTGTAGATCTTCAGATAGCTATTTATGAAAACGCTAACCGAAAGGAAACAACTACTACAACACAACATTGTGGTAGAAAGATTGAGAACATTCCAAGTGAAAACAATCATAAGTCATACATCTGGAGGACAGACCATATAAAAATGGCCATGTCATGAGGAAAAATCTACAAAAGATATTAGAGAAGTACACTAGTAAATGTGCCACACATGATAATCGTGCGAAAATCATGCTTTTTTTTTCGCACGGAAAACGCCCAAATCGAGCTACATCCGATAATCGTGAGTAAATTTCACGCATGATTTTCGCATGATTCCCGCACGACAAATTATGCGTATAGAGGTACGTGCGTATTACATGGAATAAATTTACGCATGAGAATCATGTGTTTAACAAAACACATGATTATCGTGCGTAGTCATGATCAATTATGTAGTGAATTATTTTATTGTTTTTATTGTCTGGATTTGATAACTTCTTTTTTCTTGTTAATGTTTTGCCAACTTTTGGTATCTTCTATTTTCAATTTTATACCAATAAGAATTGATTTTTTTTTGAAAAAATATATATATGTATGGTTTGATTTTTATGTCACAGTTGTAATGCCCGAACTTTCGATGGAACAGTCAATATGTACTTCATTTTAAAGCAATATAGTTGTTATCTGTGTTTCCTTATAGTCACCTAGTGTGCAGCTAAAATATGTTTCTAATGCAATATACACACACAAGGATTTTGGTAAAGAAATCTCAGTCATACAATAAATTGTTGCTAAAAAAGGTGAATATTGATGATAACTCTGATTTAAAATCCATTTAAACATTCTACATGTATATTCAAGAGTACAGCAACAATATCCCAAGTATTTTAGTGCTTGCCTCTGGTTCATATATTTCATTTTCACATTTTTCAAAACTTGTTAATTTTTTTTCTCTTCTTCTTACATGTCTTATGTTTGGGTCTTTTTATAGCTTGGTTTTTTTATTCATTGTTCAAGGACATACGGTGACCTGATATTACTTACTATATATACATCATTTAAACAACTCTTGTGAATATTTTTCTCATTGGCAATTCAACCAAATTTCTTTACTTTTATATGATCTTTGGATCATATTATATCAAGAGTAATTGTCCTCAACAGTGATTGTGTAAAATACAGTTTCCTTTTTACAGTTTTGAATGTCTCCATTTTCTTCAAACTTTCTTAGTACAACACCAAAATATAAATTTCAAACTTCTAACTTTATTTTCAAGTATTTTTGTTCACAATTTTATTTCTTCAGTTTTCCAAGTACAAGATGTACATGAATGTCAAAATGAATGTCTTCTTCATGAATCAAAATATTGGATTTTTCTTGTAATATTTCAAATGTTTGTGAAGTTTTTCCATGTTTGTGAGGTAGTCTTCTATGTTCTATATTGGTTATTCTTCATAGTGTTCACTGTGAATGGTAACTGAAATAAAATATTTAAAAATAATATAAATTCATGAAATTTGACTTCAGTAAATTAAGTAATTCGATAATAATTAAAAGTGTAATTCACTTAAGAGGTTTCAAACAGCTTATAATGTATCCGCATATATAAAAAAAAATATGTGGTATGATTGCCAACTGTCTATATCTACAAGAGACCAAAATGACACGGACATTAACAACTATAGTTCACTGTACAGCCTTCAACAATGAGCAAAGCCCATACCGCATAGTTAGCTATAAAAGGCCCAGAAATGACAATGAAAAACAATGATTGCCAATGAGACAACTGTCTATATCTACAAGACACCAAAATGACACCGAAATTAATAACTGTAGGTCACCGTATGACCTTCAACAATAAGCAAAGCCCATACCGCATATTTGGCTTTAAAAGGCAATTCAAACGAGATAACTAACTACCTTGACCAAAAACTTTAACTTGAAGTGGAACAGACGGACGAACCAACAGACGCACAGACCAGAAAACGTAATGCCCCTCTACTATCGTAGGTGGGGCATAAAAATGAAGGAAAAACAAATATGTAACATATAAACAAACAACTACCACTGAATTAGAGACTTGGGACAGACACATACATAAATAATGTGACAGGGTTAAACATGTGAGCGGGATCCCAACCCTCCCCTAACCTGGGACAGTGGTATAAAAGTACAACATGAGAACTAACTATAACCAGATGCTCCGCAGGGCGCAGCTTTATACGACTGCAGAGGTTGAACCCTGAACGGTTGGGGCAAGTATGGACACAACATTCAAGCTGGATTCAGCTCTAAATTTGGATTATGATTAAATAGTTGACACAGCATAGGTTTCTGACACAGAATGAATGTGGTCTAATGAACTTAAAGTTTTTTTTTTGCCTTTGAGCAATTCACTATGCTGTTGAATATTAATCCTCTCAAAAAAATGTTTGAAGAAATTTTCTTTTTATTTATGAAATCTGAAATGAAAAAAATTGACCCCCCCCCCCCCCGCCCAATTTTTTTTTCACATCCCCCTTTCCCTTATTTCAAAACTGATCTCAATTCAAATTTCTAATGAAGTTTGCAACAATAACTACTCATTTAAATACATCATAAAATATTAAAATGTAAAAAAAGTGCTTGTTATCACGGAATGGTAAAGATTGTTTTAATCTATCAGTTGGTAGTAAAAGTGAATATACATTGTATATATAAAACAATGATTTAAGTTGATTCAACTACTATTCTGGACAAAGAAAGATAACTCCAATTGAAATCCAATTGGAATTTCTTGCTATTGTACAATATTGTGCAATTAGATATTTCTTGCTATTGTACAATACTGTGCAATTGAAAATATTGGCTATTGCACAATACTGTGCAATTGAAGATTTCTTGCTATTGCTGAATACTGTGCATTTGAAAATTCTTGCTATTGCACAATACTTAATATAATAATTTTGGATCCTGATTTGGACCAACTTGAAAACTGAGCCCATAATCAAAAATCTAAGTACATGTTTAGATTCAGCATATCAAAGAGGCCCAAGAATTCAATTTTTGTTAAAATCAAACTTAGTTTAATTTTGGAGCCCTTGGACTTTAATGTAGACTAATTTTAAAACGGGACCAAAAATTAATAATCTACATACCCAGTTAGATTAGGCATATCAAAGAACCCCAATCATTCAATTTTTGATGAAATCAAACAAAGTTTAATTTTGGACCCTTTTGGCCCTTTTTCCTAAACTGTTGGGACAAAAACTCCCAAAATCAATACCAACCTTCCTTTTATGGTCATAAACCTTGTGTTTAAATTTCATAGATTTCTATTTACTTATACTAAAGTTATGGTGCGAAAACCAAGAAAAATGCTTATTTGGGTCCCTTTTTGGCCCCCAATTCCTAAACTGTTGGTACCTAAACTCCCAAAATCAATACCAACCTTCCTTTTATGGTCATAAACCTTGTGTTTAAATTTCATAGATTTCTATTTACTTATACTAAAGTTATGGTGCGAAAACCAAGAAAAATGCTTATTTGGGCCTTTTTTTGGCCCCTAATTCCGAAACTGTTGGAACCAAAATTCCCAAAATCAATCCCAACCTTTCTGTTGTGGTCATAAACCTTGTGTTAAAATTTCATAGATTTTTATTCACTTTTACTTAAGTTAGAGTGAAAATTAAAGTATTCAGACGACGACGACGCAGACGCCAACGTGATAGCAATATACAACGAATTTTTTTTCAAATTTTGAGGTCGTATAAAAATCAGTTGAAAAAGTCTTAACTCATCAAATGGACAAAAATACAAGTGGACGTGTTAATTTTAGAATGTTAAAAAACTACTGTAATGTTTATGTTTATTGTATTTAGGAGAGGCAAACTCTTTACTAGTTAGAGAATAGAAACTAAAAAAATCACCATTTTTTTCATTTGTAAAGGGGCATAACTCTATACAATAAAAATGATGTCACCAAAATCCAAAAGTGATCTTAGTTTTGATGTTATACATTTGTACTAATAAGCATTGTGTTTAAGATTCATAACATTTGGTTGAGGCAAACCTTAAGGCAGCAACCATTTGATTTTCTGGGGGGGGCTATGGTTTTTTTTGGGAAAAAAAGTTTGTTTCCAGGTTTTGGTGAAAAAAATAATTTGTTTCGGACTCTGAGAAAAAAAAATTGTCTGTTTCACCCTCAGCTGCCACTATATGTAATGCTAAAATTGAAAGAAAAAAAATATTTTCGGTTTATCGCTAAAAAAAATAGATTGTTCTTCGCCGAAGGCGAAAAAAAAAATTTGCACAGAAAAAAAAACCATAGCCCCCCCCCCCCCCCCCAGAAAATCAAATGGTTGCTGCCTAAGTAAGAGAACTCAGCAGATTGAGAAATGAAGTTAAGGAATTTTTAAGGGGCATTTCTCTAGAACGGTAAAAGGGATGCCACTTAAATTCAAACTTGATCTGCATTTTGTGGTTATAGGCATTGTATACAACAAGTTTTACAACATTTGATTGAGGCAAACTATAGAACTAGAGAATGGAAACCAATTTTGCAACACAAGTATGTAAGGATGTACAGACAGACAAAAATTAAATGCCCTTCTGCTTCAGCATGGGCATAAAAAGGAGATGCACAATGGGATTATGGGAAAAGTTTCAATAAATTATGCATGTTATGAATTATGGGTTTAAGCAGAAAAAAAACCCAAATACACAATATGTGTGTTCTAGTGGTCAGATAAAACAAAGTTGGTCAGATAAACCAAAATACATGTCATCCAATTTTATAAAATTCCATGTATGTTTGACAAAGTTATTGATGTCCAAAAAACTTTAAAGAGACTATTTAAACCTAATTGTTGACCATACCAAAGACAGAATTTAAAATCGCTATGTCTAGCTTTTGCCACCAAAAAAATCTCTGACAGCAAAAAGCAATACATATATATTCATTAACGCTGTTATGGTTTAATATCCTTCTGATAAGTTCAATATTTTGGCATTTTAAGTCATACTTTCCTAAACTGCTTGAAGTGACAAATGTTATTACACTAAATTCCTTGAACATGTTGAAGGATATATATTTCAGTTTGAGAAAACAAAATTTTTGCACATTTTTTTTTAAGTACCTATAGCTATTGACAATGATTGATGAGTCTAGTCATTTCTGGTTAATTTTGAGAGTAGGTTCTTGCTGTCTTCCATAACTGTTTGTTGTACATGTTGTTTTAATTTTTTCATTGGTTAACATTTTGTATCCTTATAAGTTACCTTATGGTATGAATTTTGATCATTGTTTAAGGCTGTACAGTGTCAAGTGAATGTTTACATCTTAATGAGCTTTGTCCTATGGTCTTTTAATTGATAGTTGGTCACATTAAAGATCATACCTCATCTCTTCATATTTTATGTATGCTGGTCCATTGAAAAAACTCCAAGGTTACATGTACATAATTTAATTGTTATATTTTTGCAAATACTTAATGAATGGCTATCATCTATTTTGAATTTATTGAACGATAAAACTAATGTTTGACTCTTCACATTGAATAATCCGCGAAAGGAGCAAAGACTGGCGTCCAGAATATGAACTAGCACGTAATAAATTGAATTATGTGAAAATGATAAAACTGTTTTGTTAAAGATGTCGAACGCTATTTGTCATAAATTACCTGAAAAATTTAAGAACAGATCTATAGGAAATATCAGGGTAGCGACTGACGTCTGACTGATTAGATGAATGAAGCTGAATATTAAAATACTACTTTTTGATAAATATTCCTGGAGCAATGAACATAGAATTTTTTTTCGCTCGGATTGATTGATTGATTGTTGGTTGCTTAACGTCCAGTGGCAAATATTTCATGCATATTCAGGACGGGATCAAGTTAACAATAAATACAATAGGTAGGTTGTTGTAATAGAGGTCATCTAGGATGGTCGGGGAAATTTGGACTGCCACTGGAAAAGAGGGTATATTGGATAGGGACAGAAATTTTGCCTTGCAACAGGCCACCTACGGACCCCTCAAAGAGTTGTTGCAAGGGTTCTTAACGTGCAAAGAGCGTGGCACTCTCTTTACACGAGACATCGGATTTAACATCCCCCTCCTGATCGGACGTGACTGCAAACTTGATACATCCCGCACAGCCAAGCGGACGCCCCACTTCGGCAAGCGTTATACTGCCGGTCGGGAGAAGACCAAGTGACCATATTTCTATACCCCAGTCACCCTTGGGGTCTTTTCGCTCGGACACACACTCCATAATCTAGTATATTATACACTATAATATTATAAGAGCATTTACCTGAATCCAGGGAGGCACTCTACTGTCTTCAAATGGCACTAAAGACAAACTCTGTAAAAAATAAAATTGAGAATGGAAATGGGGAATGTGTCAAAGAGACAACAACCAGACCTTACAGTAGACAACAGACGAAGGCCACCAATGGGTCTTCAATGTAGCAGTATGAAGTATGTTTTGCCTGTATGTAATCCTGATAATTATCAATTCAAACTTTAATAAACAGCTGCGCCATGAGCGCATGATAAGCCCTTAGTCTTGTGTGAGAAGTTTTATGCAATAATCATAAATAGTCTCCGAGATACCGCGCGACACGTGGAAAAATCATCCCCAAAAAACATACAAATCTTTAGATTAATAAAACTAAGAAGTGTGTAAAGTTTTAAGCAATAGTTATTAATTGTTTTAAAGATACAATCATGACAATGGATCATATGAACCCTACTATACCCCCCTTTAAAAAAAATCAATTACCTTTAAATTAAAAATTTTGAATCATCACCAAAAAGTATACAGGTCTTTTGATTAATATAATTAAGAAGTGTGTGAAGTTTAAAGCAGTAATTATCAGAAAATATTTTTGAGATACAGCGTGACATGTGAAAAGTACACACCCCTGTTTTAGTTATCAAGTCCTGTAACTCACAAAGTTTAAATCCTATTTCGTGTATTTACAACAAAAAGTATACAGACTGTTTGACCATCATAAGAAACAACTATGTTAAGTTTCATGAAATTTGGATAAGCAGTTCTCAAGTTACGGTTTGACATGTAGAAACCGGACAGACAATTATTTGTATACCATAATAAGACCCGTCAAAATTTTTGTCAGACAGGCGTACAAAAAATCTTTAAAACTACATGTACAGAGTCTGACAAGAAAAAATATTCAAACTAAGTTTTCATTTCATTACATACATTACATACCTCTCATCACACAATTATTCATTGACTGGTGCTCCTCATATTGATGTGCACATAAAATCAATATGAAGATCTATGACTCCACTATCTATTTAATCTAGAAAGCAATGCCTAAAATGAATTCTGTTCTGTTGCTTAGCCATGTTAGCTTCTCCTACTTCTTGAAGGACTTGTACTTTCATTGAAAGTGCTAAAAGAAATAATGTTTAAATAAAACCACCAAACTTGCCATGAAAAAGTTTGACTATACAAAAACATTGGAATGTTCTTATCAATAAAATTAAATCAATATGACCCTTGAGTAAAGAGCTGAACAAAAGTGGTTATATTTTAGCTCTGATTCCGAAATAATTTATAACATTGTATAATGCCAATCTTGGGGCAATAAGTCATTTAATAATCATGATACATCATTGGCGTAGCTAGGTCATTTCTACGTGTACGCCCAAACCTCTGTGATGAGGCCAAAGAAACTGCTGGTAGTGGATATTAAAGCGGGGCATGACTAATTTCAGCTGATTAACTGATTGTTGTTCCTCCGATATCCAATTTATCACAAATAAATCGAAATATTTATGTTTTTCAATGTTTGGTTACAATCCGATATAAATCAAAATTGATAAATGGTTTCGTTTGTGTAGTGCAGTGGCAAATTCCAAAGGGACACATAATTTAAAGCATATTTCTTACTAAATAGATTAGAATGACCAAAGAATAACAGAATATAGACATATAGAAATTATGCACTTAACCCCCCCCCCCCCCCCCCCCCCCCCCCCCCGCTAAATCCTGTTAATTAAATTCGACGAAGATTTGCTCTAAATGCTTTGGTTTTTGAGATATAAGCCAAAAACTGCATGTTACCCAAATGTTCTATTTTTAGCCATGGCGGCCATCTTGGTTGGTTGGCCGGGTCACTGGACAAAATTTTTAAACTAGATACCCCAATGACAATTGTGGCCACGTTTGGTTTAATTTGGCCCAGTAGTTTCAGAGGAGAAGATTTTTGTAAAAGTGAACGTTGACGACGACGCCGGACGCAAAGTGATGGGAAAAGCTCACTTGGCCCAGGTGAGCTAAAAAGACAAACCGAATCTCAGCTCATAATGAATTGGTTTAAAAAAAGGGGAGGAAGTGAGTATAGAATTCACGGTAGATTTCGAATTTAACAGAAATAATATGATACTAATTTTCGTCAATTTTTTTCGCAATTACAAGCCATTGAAGAAAGACTTAGAAGGTTGATGTACTGCTTATAAACAATGCAATACTTTTATTTTTATTTAGATGATTTTTATACCAAATATAAGTGTACGCCCAGGCATTTTGACGTAAACGTAGCTACGCTCATGTACATTATATGCATGACCATGTACTTTGAAATTTAAAGTTATTCATAATTACACCAAAAGTTTATCTGTTTTAAAATAAGGAAGTACTGTATCTGATAAATGGACTAAACTAGGCAAGGTTTCTTGTTTAATATTGGCTTTGAACTAGCTGTTGGTAACTCAGGGAGTACTCTCAGATATGTACTTAGTCTTTTTTGTTAAGGGGATGTGTAAGATGTCTTTCTGTTGTTTTTTTTTTAGATTGATGAGTTAGGCCTTGTTCACTATAATATCCCCAGATAGATGGGTTTGACATAAAAAAAAAAAACTACTAGTCTAGCCCCATCACATTCTGTACATGAGTATCAGCCTGTAATTCAGTGGTTTGGTTTGTTGCTGTATATCATATTTTTGTTTTTTTTGTTCTTTTTTTGTACATAAATTAGTCTAGTTAATTTATTTTGTTTGAAATCTTTTACAAATTTGTCATTTTCATTTGGGGTCTTATATAGCTGTCTATTAGATATGGGCTTTGCTCATTGTTGAAGGATGTACATGATGTACATGTAAGGTGACCTATAGTTATTAACTTCTAATTAATCTCTGGTGAAGAGTAGTCTTTTCTCATTAGTGTAAACAATATTGTATTTTGAAAATAATAATGTAAACATTACAATATCATGTGAATCTTGACAGTTTTATTAGGATTGGAGAACAAGTGAATTTTAATTTGTACAAATTTCTCTCTTTTCTCATTGACAATCATACCACTTTTTCATATTTATATATTAATATAACGTACTATTAAATAGACCTTTCATCTCCTCCAGGGGTCCACTTCCTATGTACAACACACAGCCTGACAGCATGACTTTGAGTTGCTAAAAAAAAGTTGAGATATTTTGGCATTACAATGTACATTTGTTAATATATTTTAAACCTCTGCCTGCTTTAAATTTCCATATGAACACGATTAAGGTATGAATGTTTAAACTTACATATAGCATTTTATTCAAAGATGCCCTGCAGCCCAAGATTGATAAATAGCCAAAAAAAATCCCAATGTTTTTTTTTTACAAATTTTTAAACATAATCACTGATTTGGCTAAACTTTTTGGACCTTTTGGATTATAGCTCTTCATCTTTTATATAAGCTTTGGATTTCAAATATTTTGGCTACGAGCATCACTGAAGAGACATGTATTGTCGAAATGCGCATCTGGTGCAAGAAAATTGGTACCGTTAATTTTATTACTACCACTGGGTCGATGCCTCTGCTGGTGGACTATTAGTCCCCGAGGGTATCACCAGCCCAGTAGCCAATACTTCGGTACTGGCATGAAAATACGGATTTTTTGTGTTATTAAAATTTACTGTTACAAAATATTAGAAATTATTATAAATTAAGGAATGTATCTCCCTCATGCAAAGCTCTGATTCATTTCACTGATTTGGCTAAACTTTTTGGACCTTTTGGATTATAGCTCTTCATCTTTTATATAAGCTTTGGATTTCGAATATTTTGGCCATGAGCATCACTGAAGAGACATGTATTGTCGAAATGCGCATCTGGTGCAAGAAAATTGGTACCGTTAATTTTATTAAAATAACCTTTGAACCAGTCGACTCAGATTTCAAAAATTGTGGTGCCAATGAATTTCTTTCTTTTGTGCTCTTTCACAATATTTAATATATTTTTTGGTATATTTCCTTTACTTCATATTTTGGCTGGCCTTTATCATTGTTATAGCATTGACTTTTTTGTTACCCAATTAACATGTTTTAACTGTGTTCGTTTGACTTGTCTTTAATATTCATCTGGATTTTACAAAATTTCAAAAGTGCCTGAAGTTGGGATTTGGCAGTGAGTATATATTTGACAGGATTACACACTTTTTATTTAGTGGGGGGATTTTTTTTTCAGTGGGGACCGGGCGAGTTAGTGAAAAAGTGTAAGTCCCCTGTGTGGAGATTTGTCAGCAGGTCGAGTTGTCTTGCTTCCGTTCTTGGACTGATTAACGGGTTTACATGAATCACAGGGGTTTGTTACACTTTTCCGGGTTTACTATGCAACCACGATTTATCGGGGTTCGTATGGATAGATAGTAAACCCGGCAAATTGTAACAAACCCCTGACGGCCTGTGCATGCATAACATTTGACATGTACGCCGGTATAAATTCAAAAGGTTGTAAATTATAGCACTAGTATCTGCTCTCATCCATTTAAAACAAGTTTAAGATTATATTTACCTTTCGTTGCGCTTTCCAAGTACAAAAAAGTGGGTACATAAATCCATCAATGTTCCAGTTCAAGCAGGGGTAACACGAATTACCGAATAACACTGTTATTATCCGAATAACTCATGTAATTACCGAATAACTCTTCAAATATCAATATTAACACATTTAAGTGACTTTTAAACATATATTATTGAATAAAATTATAATAGAAGTGTATTTTATAACTTAAAAATTAAAAAAAAGTTGCAGGTAAGTTAATATTGATCATTATAAAATTATGGATATCGGTGTGTACTTCCAAGATGGCGACCAAGGAAAACGTAAGAAATGAAGAAAAGAAAGATTGCATATATGCCTTCAAAGGAAAACGCTATGAAAATATAGTATTAAATAATTTACTGTATATACAGAGAATTGTCTAATAATTGTTTTTCAGAAAGGATTTGAAAATTTAACCAGTACATCAAAGCAATGCAATTACTCCAATCACTAATTACTTTTCATAACAATTTACTCAACATTAAATAAAATGTAATTAAGAATTTTCACATATTCAATTCAAATCTAAAAGCAGTTGGTTTGGATCTTGTTCATTTCTATTTTTTGGTCGCCGGTTTCTTCCAGTTAATCGACAATTAATAATACATTTATACTAAACTTTTGACCTCTCAGTTTGAATAAATAAAATAGTCTTGTATTATCTTTCTGGCGGTCCCTTTCTGGCTGCCTCTGTCCAATCTTTTTAAAATACAGTTAAGAAAATCAAATCAGCAGACGCACGAGCGTCCATGGATTTTGCGTCATAGTATAAAAAAATGGCAACGGTGAAAAGTTTTCCGGGTTTTCGTATTAAACGTGCAAAAATGTCTACGTAGTTTTCTAGTTTGGTTTACGGATGGATATTTGAGCATGAGAGTTAGTCTGGAATCAATAATGGGGATATATATTGTATAGAGAATAATGAACAAAAAAGTGCAGAAGAAAGGACAAAAAGAATTGATATTGAATAAGCAATAATTATATAATATCATAGGCCTACTGCCGGACTGATTATTATTTATTTCTTTTAAGTCATTCACTTTTTTTTACATTTTGTTGTTTTCCATGATTCAGAATCAAATTACTCCGCTGACTCCTTTTGTGATGTGGGATGTAGTGTGTTTGTGGAGGAGAGGGGAAGATGGAATTTGGGGGAAATTGACAATTTGAATTAATCAAATCAGAGAATTTAGAAATCTCAGTAAGAGTGTAAATTAATAAAATACAATACATAGGAATACTCTTGGTTTGTTAGTGTTCCTGCCGAAGATATCTCCAGCTTCCTCCATTAATAAAAACTTACCAACCACGAAATAACCTTCGAGAAATAGTCAATACTGTTGACAGTGGCGCAAAAATCATCGGAACTATCAATAAGTCTTGGATGCAGATATATTCATTTAATAAGTGAATTATACAATATTTTTTTTCTGAATTTAAAGACATTTATATAATTAGGAAATATACTTTAAGTTTGCTACTGTCCCTGTGATTTAGATGTGCACACTCTACAAAGCTCTAGACAAATAATAGCCAGTGCTAGCCTACAATATCGGCATAGTCGATCCTTGAAATGCCGACTAAATTTTTGACTCGATCGATCTATTGATCCAAGCTAAAGGTTAAACAATATGTTTTCTTTTATAATACTCAACTCATGGACTTATTAACTATGCAAATACTTTTAACACTATCTCTTATATTCCACGACATGATCGCCAAACCTTCTGTTCATATATTATGCGGGAACTTGGTCCCGTCTTTGTGATTCGTGTTGTAGTCTTTCTTTCATGGTTTTATCGATTCTTTTTGCGGGGAACTGCTCACATAGATGTTACATTGTTTGGGAACTAGCTTGGACTCGGCATGACAACGGGACCTTTAAAAGACAATCCAGTCTGCTAACTACATTTTATTCTGGTTCACAGTCTAGTCATATATTTACAATAGTTACAATAAAGATTACATAACTTTTCCATCATAGTTATACATCAAATATTTCGCGATATCAATCGAACAATAATACAAAACCCGACAATAGTATACGCGCCATAAATGAACAGTCGTGTAATCTGTTATCTCCCCTTATTTCGTTTACTTTTAATATTCAATCAAATATCAAATGAAGAATTGTATTTTCAAAGTTATCTATACGAATAAGTTAATTTCTTTTTTATATGTTAAGAATATTTTATACAAATCATTTACCTAAATTTTATCTCAAACTTTGCCTCTTATTTATTTAAACTGTACCACGATTTTACTTGTGAATGTGATTAAAATTACTTTACTAGAAAACATCTTTTAATTCTTTAAACTCTTTTCTGCTAAAATTTATAAGATAAACTATTAAACAAATTTAACATTTTTACTAACCTTTAAAAGACAATCCAGTCTGCTAACTACATTTTATTCTGGTTCACAGTCTAGTGAACCAAATAGTTTTGCACGACTTTATATAGCAGACTGGACTTAATTTGACACGTAATATTTTGTTACTCATTACAATAGCTTTCTCTGATCTCTTTTAATAAACAATGGACTTTGTCGGTTAAAGGCAGAATTATTTAATCTTAATTGTTCATGTCTATTAATTTCAAAAGTATATACAATTATCTTTATGCCTTCGAAGCTGACACATTTATCAATTAGCTGGGGGACATTTTTGAGACAACGTTATCAAATATGCTTAAAAGATTAAACACTTCACATTTATATTTTTAGGAAATTGTTCTATAAACAAGTTAAACTTTCTTTAATTTATTTTATTTACGTTTATTTTTCTGTCATTTAATTTTACA
This sequence comes from Mytilus trossulus, assembly GCF_036588685.1. Lineage (NCBI taxonomy): Eukaryota > Metazoa > Mollusca > Bivalvia > Mytilida > Mytilidae > Mytilus > Mytilus trossulus. The sequence continues at coordinate 25,845,731 of NC_086373.1, read as the reverse complement.
ATTAAATGACAAATATTCTCTTTAACTTCTGTGTAATTCTTCCATTATTCACGAATGCTTTACTTGTAATTTATTAATAAATATTATCTTTAAATATCACGCATTTTTGCATCATTATACATATGTTAGTATAATAGTCCCACTGAGCTTCATTTGCAATTTTACTAAAACCTACTGAGGCTAGGTTGCCACATGTTGACGGTAGAAAGTTCCGAACTGTTTACCATTTATAGTACCTAAGTTCACCTAAGTATTTTGGAGGTTCGTGTTCCCCAAAGAAGGCAATGGATTATATAGGGAACCACGGAAGCATGACCAGAGCGGAAAATCTTTAGCAGTGAGTGCCCTCCCCCTTTTAAAGTTATCAAAATTTCTGGATCCGTCACTGGCACAATCTATAGTTTCTTTTAATGGTAATGTAAATTTATTGGTGTTTTACTGCATGAACATTTTATATTTTAGGCTTTCTCGTTTTATTGGATTTATGGTAATTAAGTACCAGATTAATTTGTATTCTCCTTTGATAGTTTCACGGTTAACAACAGACACACAGCTAAAGACCCTGTATTGTTATTTTTTTTATTTATTTATAACCATGTCTGTTTTGGTATGCATCGCAATTTTAAAATGTGTTCACATTTGATTTTAACTAAAGACTTCTTTGCAGTACTTTAATCAAAAACCGTTCCGTGAATGTTTTCCCACATGCACACTGGTATTTGTAAATGCCTCGACAATTGATATTTTTTCCTTTATACATGTATAGAAAAGAAAATTGAGGAGTTATGAACTTTAAAAAAACACAAGCACGAGTAACTTTTGAAACCACCCGTAGGACATGCAGGGGACAGGTGGTGATCAGGTCACAATTAAATTAATGGAAGTTTATACATGTAACAGTAAAGACAGTAAACCCCTCCCAAGAAATGCTTGCTTAAAAAACAAATAAAATAGAAGCTTTGCTTTCAATATTCCACTCCAAACAAGAAGAAATGTATGATAAATTTATAATGGTACATTTTTCTGTCATTATATATGGACTATAAGGGACGAAGTAACACCCTGTATAGTGACTTTTGTTTGTCGTGATTTAAACATAATAAAAGTGTTTCTTTCCCCTAAATCTTAAGAGCCTCATTGAACAGGATAAAAACTACCTCAGACCTCAAACAATCTGAAACTTTTCAAGTATGTTCTATATGCTCATGTGAATTTTGTCTTGTTAGCATAGTTTTGTACTTGGACAGATAATCAGAATGATCAGCTATCGTCAGTATGGTCTCGTTTGTTTGAACAACCAATGATCAGGTAATTTTTAATTCAGCTTTACATGTCAGTGATTTAGAATAAGAAAATCCTAGATATTAAACATATGCAAATGGCTAGTTTAATTTTATTATAGTCATAACTGTATGAAGCACCTTTTAAAGACTAAATTACATCTACATGTAACTGCCTTTTGGTCAAAGATTTTTTTTTTGGGGGGGGGGGGGGGGGGGATAGTTGGCACACATGTACACATGAAAAAAAAGAGATGTAAGGTATTGTACTAGACTTTTGGGAAAGTTATATATACTTGATAACAATATTAACACAACACATCTAGATATTCAGGGTCTGTTCCATACATTTAAAAAAAAAAGGGGGGGGGTCACAACACAGGACAAAAGGGGGGGGGTGTTCCAACTATATATCCCCATAATATAATGCCATCCACCATTACTATAGTTGTTTGTTGGGAAGACAAGACACTAGGCACTTTTTGTTACTCAAGGACACACATTAACTTTAAATTTAAAAGAAATTCCAAAGATTTTTTTTAAATTACATACAATGTACAGGAAAACTTATTCTTTAAATCAACATTGTTTTAATGCAATATTATTTGAGCATGTTGAGCCCTTTTCTAGATTTTTTTCTGAAGAGATGTTTATGGTAAATCATGTTAATAGTACAACCATATTTTAAATTAAATAAATGGATGACTACATGAAGAAATTAAAAAAAAAATTCAGCGTTAAGAAACTCACTGTCTTTTCATCATATAAAATAATGTGAAACTGTTGTCAAGAGAGTCTGTCCATTTTATTTTGTATATTACCATACCTTTTTCATTAAATTGCTATATATTAAATTATTTTAATATTTCATATTTTTAATTAAATAAGATTACCATGTGGTCTTTGCTGGAAAGAAATCACTCCATTTGTACTCATATATCATGTATATACTAGTATATGCCAATATTTAAAGTATTTTAAACAGAGATTTACAATATGCATGTACATCTGCCATGATCTGGCATGCAAAATGTTAACAGCAAGTAAAGAATTGACTTTAAATGTGCAATATCTATAATGATTTATATCATGTATATACACAACACATGAGATTTACAACTATTACATAAATTGGATGAGTCGAGCATGATACAAAAATGACTTTCTCATGTACTTAGCTTTCATGCGTAAATCATGCGTTTACAATATATGTGATACACGCATGTATTTATTACATGTGAAAACCACATGTGAAAATCATGCGTTTAACCCATGTATTTATTACATGCGAAAACCGCATGTAAAGATCATGCGTTTAACGCATACTTCAGATACCGCATGATTTTCGCACGATTCACACATGATTTACGCATGTAATAGCCTTTTATGCGTAAATCATGCGTTTGAGAAATCATGCGATACACGCATGTTTAAAACGTGCGAAAACTGTATGTGAAGATCATGCGATTTACGCATACTTCATATTTCGCATGATTCACACATGATCCACGCATGACTTTTGCATGTAATGGCCACCATGCGTATATCATCCGTGGCACTTTTTTTCGAGTTTGTAAACATTTCTAATAACTAGTTTAATATAAAACATGTCAATTTAGGAATATCAACATATAATGATTGATTGATACAAATCAACGGCTGGTCTATGATCAAGTTTCATAACAAATATAAATTTTCAAACTCTATTTCTATGTTCCTGATCGATGGAAAGGACACACGCAAACAAGGAATAAAACGGAATCTAAAGGTATTGTTTATTTATACAATTCAATTATATTATGTTGAATTTTCCGTTTTAAAATATTCAAGAAAAGGTTCTATTGATTACTGACATGCACTCATAAAACAATACACGAAAGACATTGAATTTTTCTTCGCGTGACCAATGTAAGCTCCTATGAGCTGTTCTAAAACATATAAGTAATTATGCGATGATAGCCTTTTGAAGGTAGAATTAGGCAAAACAAATTCATATTAGAAATTTAAAATCATACAACGAAGAAAAATTATGATTTTTATTGTTATAAATATGTCTCATATAAGCTTTTTAAAATCTTTTCTTGGACATAAACACATTTCTAAGACATTTGTAAATTTGAAATGTGTATATGCTATCTGCTTACAGTCACGAGAGAACCGAAACATCAATTGACTTTGTTTTAAATTTTGTTTTATTTTTAATTTGCATGAGAAACAACTCACGGTAACTTAGTTGTGTCCCATCATATATTATATAAAATTATGACAAGAGCTTATGTTACAAAATGTATTGCTGGTAAACTGTTTTCAATTTCATTATCTAACATTTCATAACATAATATCTAATAACATCACATTTTCAAAGGCTTAATGCACTAAGGAAGATATAATTATTGATATATTTCGCACAATATGCTATATCCTTCCCACTTTGTATAGAATACGACACGAGTTGAATCCCTTTGAAAAAATATATATTATTCAAATGGAGATTTAGTAAGTGAACTTTGCTGATGTTTTAGGCAAACAATTTATATATTTGTGTATAAAAAAATGATAATAACGTTTACAAGGTAAACGAAACACATCTGTGTGAAAATTGTTCTTTTATTTGTGTTTGGTTGGATTCGTGTTGTTTTTTCTTTAGTTTTCTATGTTATGTCATATGTACTATTGTTTGTCTGTTTGTCTTTTTTCATTTTAAGCCAAAGCGTTGTTAGTTTGTTTTCGATTTATGAGTTTGACTGTCCCTCTGGTATCTTTCGTCCCTCTTGTATCCCCTTCGTCTCGAAAAACGCTAAAATATCCATATTTATTTGAGTTTTAATTTCCTCTACTCTGAGTATGTATAAAGCATTTTCCACTGTAATTTATGTCAATTATAATCATTCGAATTCAAATTTTAATGCATTTTCATCTTTTCTCCTGTTTACTGTCTCTACTTTTATATTTTTTTGATATACTTTACAGATATGATCATGCTTTCAACAGTGATCTATCTTTTGAGATTTGCAGTCAGTGTTGCATTGATATTAGATGGTAAGTTTTCACGTATACTTAAGATCAAATATAATGTTCTGTATTCCTTGTAAATAAGTTATTATCTAAAAATTTGTTTTATAGGAGACAAGAGATTACTTGCATTTCTCTCTGCAAATAAACAATAATTTTGCATAAGCCACTGTTTGTGAAAAGTTAAAGAAAATACCCCAAAACAAACAGTTTGTAATCGCATTTTTAACTTTGTGGAAAATACAATCTAGAAATAATTAAAACTGTATTTTTCTACTTTAATCAGTGACATGTCAATGTTCATATGATTCTAGTACAGACTGCATGAACCAAGTCATTAAGAAAGGTAAATAGAAATGCTTTTATTATCAATTAGATTGTTTTCTTCTGGTATAAATTCTCCATATAAGTCTATCACTGTTTCATTCTATTTTAATATCAGAACACGGTTTTATTTAAGATTGTGAGATGTAAATGTATCTCACTTTCTCTTCTGTATGACTGTTATATATGTGGTTATACAAAAAAACAAGAGCAAATGAGCAAATAATTAACCAAAAAGACATAGACTCTAAACAGCAAATAGTGGATGATTGGATTGATATGTAGTTCATTTGAAAATATCACAATAGTTTGTGTTGCTTCAGCTTGACCACTGAATTAGAATAATAAAACTTTAGATTGACAGTTAGACGTCAGAACTAGTGATATTTTGATATACTTTTGATTTAAACTTGAGTATACATAAACCCAAGCAGACTATATTTCATTGATTATGCATACTTTGTTTTTATACAAAAGCCTCGATTCAGTTTACATGTTGATATAGAAACAGTTAAATTGCACTAACGTATATCTTGTGTATTTCAGATTGTTTCTGCAGTTGTTTGGAGGCCAAAATAGATGCATATTATACTACAAAACTAAAAGTTCAAGCCAATTATTTATGTACACACTTTCTTAAAGAGTGTAAGGACATATGGACTCTTTCTTTTAGCTACACAGTTGTCAATATTTCAACTTTAAATGAGGAACTGTATACCAGTGAGAGAATACCCGTACCTCATGATCAGGTATTTTTTTAGTATTTGAAACAAAAACCATCAGTTTATTTAATTGGAAATAACCGAGCTGTGTTGTTTGTTTATTTTGTTATCGAAAAATTAACTGGAATAAACCAGGCTCTTGTACATATTAAATTATACAGACTCGAACAGTACATTTCGTTTTGACATTGATATAGCGTGTTTTATACTATTAGTTGTATATAGAGACTATAGTCCTATCATCGCTTATGTCCATTTGCTGTGGTCACAATTTTGAATTCGTTCTTGTTACGTCGTAAATTATTGGACAATGATATTGCTAGAAGAGGATATATTTTTCTTTCAATATTAACAAGCGCAACACGATTGGTTCAACAAATGAAAACAGGATCTTCTTACCCAAAGAACCTGATATCATAACCGGTTTTGGTGGCCATGGATTATTGTTTTACTTTTCTATTTGTGTTTTGTTTACTGTTGTTTGCCTTCTAAATCTTTTTAATATTTTGCCATGACGTTGCTAGCGTATTTCGGACCTTCCATCAGGACAAAAGCTTATAGATTTTTTTCTAGGACAAGTATGGAATGAAGAAAAGTATACTTAGAATAAAAAATAGAAGGAATATTATGCAATTTTTGTATTCCATTGAATAAGTTTTTCATTGTCATCTCAAACTACAGTTCTTTTTTTTCTTTTTTTGCTAGGAAATTGTAACGGAAATTAAGGAGTTACACATAACAGGAAAATATAGAATAAAAGTAAGTATGGCTAACAGTAAATTAAAAGCAAAATCAGGTATGATATGTTTTCCGCGCATACAGGTGTTTCTAAGAAATTTTTCGTTATATACGCTTGAAACCAAAAGCTTGGAAAATAAATCATGTGAACAATACACCCTCAAAGATACCAGCTATATAATTCTATATACCTGACGCGTTTTTCGTCTTTAAGGGTCCATTATTGATGGATTGAATATAAAAAAAGTTAAAAAGACTAATGAAGTAGTTATCAAAAGTACCAGGATTATAATTTAGTACTCCAGAGGCGCGTTTCGTCTACATAAGACTCATCAGTGACGTTCATCAAAATAGTTATAAAGCCAAACAAGTACAATGTTGAAGAGCATTAAGAATCCAAATTTCCAAAAAGTGGTGCCAAATGCGACTAAGGTTACAGCATTGGACATACGAAATTCCGAAAGTTTTGCCAAACACAGCTCCGGTTATCTATCAATTGGGCAGAAATAAACGTATTTAAAAAAAAGGTATTCGACGATTTATAATAGTTCATTTATATAAATGACCATATCGATGAAATTTCAAGTTGTGAATATAAAAGTACTCACATCTGATCTATTGATTACGTTTGAAAACACAAAAAAAAAGCATTAAGAGCATACTTCACAGAAGTCAAAACCACATACAATAAACTTTGAAGTTGTTTAAACGTTTTTATTGTTGATGCTTTATCTACCTTAATAATAAGGAATACTTATAAAAGATGTTTTATTTAAATATTCTGATTAGTTTTTTTGTTTGTTTAACATCTCCTTTTTTACAGATTAAACCATCTTGTACTATTTGTGGCAGTGGTTGCAAAGTCATACATTTATCCAGTAAGAATAGACTCAGTAAAAAATATGAGTGATTAATAGACATTTATGGAAACTAGGACTATACCTAGGATTACACTTACACTACCGAATACAGTTCACGAAAAATAAGTGGTCTTCTCAAAATGAAAGCATAAATCAAATTGTGATACCCATTCAAATTAAATGATGTGTTTAATATCATGCGAAGTATTTTCGAAGACACATACATGCAAAATACTTATGGTCACAACATATGTGAATCGTCAAATAGTCCTCATAACTTTGTGGGTATTTTTCATTCTCTGATGGCGTGGTCAACTTTTACTCTTGTAGTGCATAATATGTCTATTAAATTTTCTCCATATCCCGGTCTGCATCTTTCTGATGTTTGTCTTATGTAAGGCGTCAATTCAGATATTTTGTCGCCCAGCAAAAACAGCTCATAAAGGCAAGGAAACTTATGTCTTAATTTTCTCATCAACATATATTACTGATGCCAAAGAAATCCGTACTCAGCTTATCTTGTCTTCGTTAAATATAACAACTTGACTGTTAATACAGTGACGATGTCTTTGTCTCGCAAAATTCTATTCCTTTTAATCCTTTATCACCCTAACCTTTCCGTCATTAACCCCACTGCATATAGAAGTTGTAAGTTCTGCATACCAATCATTCAAATTAAGGCCAATAAATGAGACGGTTACATGTTTTTTTTAGGAAAAGGGTATACCTGTATGCGTTTCATCTTAAGTAATAGAAACATTAACGGCATATATGTCAGAAATAATATGAAGAGACGGGTACGGAGAAGAAATATGTTTTCCGGGAAAAGCTTATGATCCCGACCGGTTATCTGTCTCACATCTTATACGTAACTTGAAGTAACGTTGCGGGATATTCACATGTAAAAGGAATATTGTTTGCTTAATCACAAATGACCACCTCTCTTATTCCAAATAGTGTACAGCATTGCCTATAAATTCTTTGATTGTAAAAGAGTGGGTTAGTGATGGTCAATCTAGGCCCCCTGGGTAAGAATCAGATGACGAAAAAATGTGTACCATAAAATCTCAGACGCTAATTTGGGGGGAAATATTTGATTGATTTATTTAGGGAATTAACAAAGCCTGACCGGAGGATACCAGTCCTTTGAAACATTTAATTTGATTTCTAAAGAAATGAAAAAAATAATCATCGTTTGACTTGCATTTAATCTAAAAAAAGTTTCACATACATCCGTGTACTTTAAAAGACAACATGATTGAGAATTTTATTTTAAAGAATACCACTACTTTATCTAAAGAAATATAAAAAAATAAATCATTGATTGAAAAACACAGACATCCGTGTACTAGAACAGACTTTTGAGCAGCGGTATACTAACGTTTCCTGTTTGAATTCCTATATGAAACATCTGTGTAGAATTTTGATTAATAGCTAATAAAAAAATAACACAATTAAAATTGCATTTTTATTTCAAATGATATATAAAGTTACTTTTCATTTTTTTACAGGCATCCAAATAACAAAAGGAAAGGGACAAAAGAAATCCACTGCTAAACAGTATTTAACGGACTTTATTTCTTTGCCTGTTTTAGTCACTTTTGTTTGCGTTTTGGTCATCAGCATTTTATTGGTAATAATATTGACTCAAAAAAACGGAAGACACTGGAATCAAATTCCTGTTTCGGAAACACACATATAAATTGTTGGTGTAACCGGTGTTTAGGACACTGTGGACATAAAAATGTGCAATGAAACTGATAATGCGCTCACGATTTTATATGCATTTATACCAATGTAATAATGTCACGCATGCTTTCAAATCAATAACAATGTCATTTGATCTAATGTCGCTTGGGAAAAAATATAAATAAAAGCTAAACTGTAATAAGAAGATCAAATCTAACAGGATGGACTTTATTGAAAGAGATACATATTTAATATTTTTAGTATTTTTAGTAAGATTCACCAATATAATTGTACGGTTTCTGAGTGAAACAAGGATAGGTTTGTGGTGAAATCATCGATCCTGTATAATAGAAAGATATTGAAATGTTAACGATCTTTTAAAAGAATTAACAATTTTAATGTGGTTTGAAGACACTTTTTGATTGTAATGTAAACATGTTATTCGGATTTCCTACTTTCACAAGAACCGTACTAGACTTGTAGGTCCTTATCGAATGTATCAAATTAATTAGGTTTTGAATTTAGTATTTGTTTGCCTCGCACATCATTGAAGTGACGTTAATTGTCGAAATGTGCATCTGTTAACGTAAAACTGATACACAGTATTTTATACTTACACTTTCAAAAATAGAAGATAAGACCTGTAGATCTTCAGATAGCTATTTATGAAAACGCTAACCGAAAGGAAACAACTACTACAACACAACATTGTGGTAGAAAGATTAAGAACATTGCAAGGGAAAACAATCTGGAGTACAGACCATCCAAAAATGCCAAGTCATGAGGAAAAATCTACAAAAATATTAGAAAAGTGCACCACTGTTATACAAAATCTTACGATTGCATAGAGCTATATAAAAGAATAGCGTAAAGCGGGTACTTAAAAGAATACAGGGGTTGAAGTCATAAAACTTTGCTCAGTGCTCGGAGCACAAAATTCATGCTCGAAATATGAAATCCAGCATTTTGATGTGTTGATTTTGGAGTATGAGAACAAAGAACTTACTCGAACTTTGATGACTTCAAGGCCAGATACACACATTTCAATATAAATATAGCATTTTAGAGGAGAAACTAACAGTTTAGTTTTAGTTTTCTGGTCTAATAAAAAGATCGATTTAACAAAATGTCTTTAAAATGGAAAGAAAAGACAAACAAGAAAAATTGTAATTTCTGACCAATTATTTTTATAAGATAATGCTGTGTTTGAATGATCGTTTATCCACCAATCGTGCGGAGTCATTGTTACCTTGATGACAAAAACTCCATGTCCAACATATTTTTTCTTTTCACACTGAAGTCTTTTTTGAATGATTTTCATTTGATATGAAGGATAATGTTAAACGATTTCACTTAAGATTGTACATGGAATAAAATGGTTAAAAAAATATCTCTCTTTTTATGTGGTCATTATTTGTTACAATGTGTCAGTAAATGAAACGATCATTTTGAAATAGATAATAAATAATTCTCAAAGTGTTGCTTTTATTGTCATCACGTTAATTATGAAATGATTTCAATGTTTGCACATCTTTATGATTAAAAGCTCAATTTCAAAATTATAAAGTAGCTAAATTTGTTCCGAACTTCGATAAATAATGCATGTTGTGGTTTGTTGATGTGCTTCATAAGTGTTTATCGTTTTTCATATAGATTAGGCGGTTGGTTGTCCTGTTTAAATGATTATACACTAGTAATGTTTGTACCCTTTATAAATTACTTTTCGGCTCTGTGTTGAATGCCGTACTTTGACATATGGTGGTTTTCTTTTGCAAATTGTGACTTGGATAAAGAATTGTCTCATTGGCAATCATACAACATTCTTTTACAGTTACTCATATCTTGACTTACATCTAGAACTACAACAAGGTTGGTTGAAAACAAAATTTTACGAAAAAGGGATGATTGTAGCTTCCCAATTGTGAACTTTCAATTTATATGTAGCATGTTCCTTATGTCGTTATAACAATTCCGTTCCTTTTTCACGAATGTGACCTACCGAATTAAACTGTTTACCGGGTTTGTAATAACATGATCAGCACGACGGGTGCCATTTGTTTTAATTAGCACTCCACAGTTAGAAGATAAAATAAAAAAATATCATCTTCTGGTCCTGACTTTCTAATACATTAACCTAACTGTGTTATGCATGCGCATGTGAATGTAATATTGTGTGTATCCATAACAATATTTAAGTTCAGCTATTTCATTAAAGTTTTATAAGAAAGCTGTACAAATATTTTATCTTTTCGATTGATCTCAAATTTATCGTCGGATCCTGTTCAAAAGCACTTGAACTTTTGAATGAATGAAATACAATTGTATATACTAGTAAATGGAAAATTTATGTTTATTATGGTTAGTTATAAATAGCAAACATTTTGTGCAAATTTAGAATTTTTAATCGATCAATAAGGTTTGTGTAACGTGTGCACACTGTACAGGTGAAGTAAATAAAGGTAAAGGTAATTTGGCTTCTGCTTGAATGATAGAAACAAATAACGACGTGTGTACTTATTGCTGTTATAACGTGTTAGTGATTTTACTGATCAAAAGACATAATGAATCACCTTTTAAATCCTAACTAGGTGATTCTACGAGACACATACTATTTGCTTTTCTGTAGAAAATACATTGAGAGATAACGGATTTATCATAAATTATTGTGTTATCAGTAAACTAAATTTAGAGATATTAACTAGGATTTGGAAATTTGTGACAAAATGTGTGAAAACCATAGAAAACAGTTGTATTGTTTGTACTGTAAAACATGCAAACGTCTTGTATGTCCGGAGTGTATTGTAGTCGCACATTCGAGGCATGATTTTGACAATCTGGAGAACACTCTGCGAGAAAACATAGATTTGTTATCATGTGTTGCGTCGGATATACACAATAACCTCATAAATGCGTACATCCAACATGAACATGCATTGGACGGAAATATAATGGATGTCCAAAAGGAATATGACATGTTAATGAACCGAATTTTTAGACAGGAGGAAAAACTCAAGATTTTTATCGAGGAAGAAACAAATAAGTTGCGAAATGATTTAACAAATGAAAGAAACCGTGTGGTAGATTTGATAACAGAAGAAAGAGTTCATTATTATGAGAAAAGAATCAAACTAAAACTATTTAAAGACAAAATAGAACATAAAATTTTAATTGAAAATAATCTAAATGATGTTATTGATACTGTGAATGAATTTGATTCAATGAATAATTTTCACCCAAAATACGTAGCGCATAAGGAAATGATGATAGACTATAAAGAAGGTAATATTACAACTCAAACAATAAACAATTTAGTCGGCTTCGCTTTCCCGAAGAAATTGGATGTACGTTTCAGTGTTAGTCAGTCTCACCCTACTGATTTATCGTCTATTATTACAATTGTGAGTCTAGCCCCTAATACAGCATGGTTTGTTGATAACATTTCGAATTCACAATCTAAGATATTACAGAAAATAGAGATAGGTGAAAACATTAGAAAAATAGACGAACACCTTGTTTCTTTATCTGATATAGACGTTTCGCCGTCGGGGGAACTATTTGCTGCATTTTCAGTGGAAGGTTGTATTAAACGTTTTACATCTTCAGGCAAGTTCGAAATGTTTTATGATTGTTCGCCGCTTATACTAAGAGGACTACATATCACAAAGTCTGGACATTTGCTGATAGGCGTTAGGGAATGTGGAATAGCTTTTCCTATAACAAACCGCAGTTCGCGACAAATTTTAGTTATTACAAATGACAGGAAACTAAAGAAAATCCTCGAATTTGATCCATTTGGGAAACGTCTTTTCTCTGTTCCTCTTCAAATTACTACGAACAACAATGGCGATATATGTGTAGTAGATGCTGTTAGTATGACAGGAGGAAGAGTAATTGCAGTTCGCGAATTAGCAGAGATAATAAAGTGGGAGTATTTAGGCCACAAAAGTGTAAATTCTAGAAAATTTCCTTTTAATCCGGACGGCATCGTGTGTACGAAGACTGGAAATATAATAGTATGTGAAAAAGAAACACACACTCTTCATATTCTGTCAGAGTTTGGTGCATTCATACATTGTCAAAATCTTGAAACTTCGTTTGGAATTCGTTGGCCATGTAGCTTGACTATAGATAGGACAGAACTGTTGTGGATAGGATGCTCGACTGCTGCAATAGAACCCAGAAATGCAAAATTCCATATCTTAAAATTCAGTGGCATTTGAAATTGCATGCTTGGAACTATATACTAAGTTTAGCTCTTTTTTAAGTATGAAGATTTATATACTTATCCAGGCTCTACATTTCAGAAACACACATATATGCGAACAATATATTTTTCATTCGGTTATCTAAAGTGTTTATAAAACAATATGAATTATAATGCACTTAATATTGAAAAACGAGAATAGATTGTGTGCGTACTGAAAAGCATGTATGTTGTGTAAAACAAAACAAATTTTAAATTGGACATGCACATAAAGGAGTAATATTTCCATTGAAACAAGTTATTTCTATAATTTTCATAGATAATGAAATGTTAAACTCGCAGATTTTTTTAATGATAATATATGTCAGTGCCCTTTATTTTTTATCCAATATATTTGTTTTATATTTTTTATACCAAATATACATATAAAAGATTTCAAGAAACGAAAACATATGGATAAAATCAGGTTATCTCATATCATTAATTGCAGGAGGATTATTTTCCTCCGATGGTCACCAATGTTTTTTATTGACACAATTAAAATGATAAAATGTTGATACTAATCAAAATTATTTCACAAACGTGTTGTTCTATTTTCTCTCTTTTTTTTTTAAATTGAAACTACATTTTGTTTCTTTCGCTCTTTCTTTGAATAACTTTTTTTTAAGTTACAAAATTTCTAGAGCTGAAGTTCTATTGCAGTTTAAATTACACCCGGTTTTTGGTTTTCGATGTTGGTTTTTGTTTACTGTTATTTGTCTTTTTATGGTTTATCGGGTTTTTTTTGCCATGGAATTGTCAGTTTGTTTTCGACTTATGAGTTTGATTATACATACGATGTCTTTTGCCTCTCTTTTGTAAATAATTTATTTCAATTCGTCGATTCCCAGTGCTTACAATTTAGTTTTGAAACAGTATACAAAAAGTATATCAGGAGATATTGAGTTCTAAAGCATCACTAATTCATATTCAATTCGAATTCAGATTAAGTCTGATTCTGTAAAGATCAATTAAATACAACTCAATTGAATATTTAAAGATGTTTAGTCGTATAACTTCAGAGTATCACAGGTATGACGACTGCATCAAGTGCATTTCATAAATGTTATCATTGACTTACATAGATGTAAATTAAAGTCGGTCGCAATTTTATAGTAAGAAGAAAAGAAACCGTTGGTGGGTTAAAACAACGTTGTCACTATGATGAATTTATTCATGCAAAACTATTAAGATACAAGGTAAAATGTACTTTTGTGTGTTTTTGAATTGCAACCCGGATTTGTGTTCACCAAATCAATTTATGACTACTGAACAACAGTGTATTCCTGTTGCCTTTATTTGAATTGACATTTATGAGGTAAAGGTACCAGCAATTCAATCATAACCATTACATAATCAGCAAAACATTAGGACCAGCAGAAAAGAGTACTCAGAAAACTGTAGATTTATCAACGTACATTAATCCAAACAAAATATATAATTTGGGTATCATGTGGAGTCTGTATTATTTTCACTGGTTAATATCTCTGTGTACCGCGTCAGAACTATTATTATTATCAAGAATTTCCTCTTTACAGGTTTGTTACCGCGAAACTGGGTGACTTGTCAGGTTGCGTAACAAGAGCCTGACTGAATGGCCTCTTATTACTGACAACTGTGTGATGCACCTGATAACACAACGAACGATTGCTGTGAATAGCAACGAGAAGTCTGGGACTGAAACTCTGGTGAAAACTCACTCTTGAGACTCTGGAACTAGCGATGAATAAACCAATAATTCAGCATTGAATACTTATACTTTTATTACAGATGGACTGTGTTCAGGGTAAAGTCCTGAGTCCGAATCTTGCTTTTAAAAATTATAAACAAGTATTTATACACAATTGAATTGACAAGTATAGACATAACAAAAACAATTAATTTGAGTAATATTGTTCACTGACAAAGATTAAACTTTTTTTAGAACTTGAAGAATAAATATTAAATTATAATCTGATTATGAAAATTAAGGACATACATTATGAAAACGGTAAAATGTCACTAAATAACTAACAGAGTATAACATGTCACTCAATGCCCAAACTGAGAATTAAATGCATATCAAAGCATGTTGATTTTAAGTCCTGGATACGAAATGTAAATAGAAACGAAATTATAAATTATTTTGAATAATAAAACACAGAGAATTGATGTCTAAAAAATCAAAAATTGGGAATTGTATATTAAAGTCCAAAATAATAACTGAAGCTGCTTTTTCCTTGGTCACAGTATCATCTGAAAAGTCATTACTTTATTGCGTTATCAAACAGTTTGAATTGCCATAAATCAATCAAGTGTTTGAATCTTATGATGTACATACCAAAACGACATTGTTGTCTGCACGGATAATCTCATACTTGTTATAAGATAAAACATGGATATAGGCCCTTGACGATGAATGTAGGTTGAAGCCATTGACGTATATGTAATTGCGTGAACACTTGATGAGCTATATGAACATTATTATTTTAAAGCATAAGGCAGCCTTTGCAATACGGTCAGAAATAAATTGCACAGCCTGTATTTTGATTAAAGGTCGAGTTTTACTCAAATGGTGATAACTATTTTTAACTTTCTGGAATGTTGGGTCCAATATGACAGTTCTTGTCCATTTGTTTTTGATGCGTTTTGTTATTAGATTTTGTCATGTGATTATAGACTTTCCGAATTGATTTTCCTCTAAGTTCAGTATTTTTGTGATTTTACTTTGAACTTTGTACTTCATTGGATTTATAACTATTATATCAACTGATCTGAGCGTCACTCATGAGTATTATGTACCTTTGATAACTATTCTCACAATTGTTATATTTGTCACACAAAAATCAATACTGAATTTTACCAACAACTTATATTCAATATGGAAATATTATCAGATTGTGTTTTTTTTTCATGTTGACAAGACGAAAATGTCTTAAGGTCTCCAAGCAAAATACAAGATAAAAATACAAGGTACATACATCAAAAAGTGATATAAACAAAATAACTAAAACATAAAAAGGGGGTTCACAAAAGGAATAAGTACGACGTAATCTCCCATTTGTAAAAGGGATAAGAGTAGATTCAGTAGTTCAATATTCAATAATAACTTTTAAGCAATTTACTAGTGACAAGTTAATTCTGTAATAGACCCACTATCGTTCGTTTGACTTCATAACCGGATTTTGTGTCACATTTTCTTTTAACTTTGAAAACCCTCTCAATTCACCAGCTTTATTTTGTTTAACGTGATCTGTTTGTACAATTTCCACTCTTTTAACTTCCATTTTCCTTTGGTGAGTCTTATGCAGTCTAGACGAAATGTGCGTTTTGCATACCAAGTTTTTAAGCCGCAGGTATCTTTTACGTGATAATTGGATATTTTAACTTGTACTGGTCTACTTCCTTATTATTGAAGTGTACCTTATCATGTGTATCCACCCGATATCTTATCTTCATATGTATATTATGCATTTATAAATTGACATTTTCATTTAATATGCATTGATTCATAAATATAAACAAAATGAAACACAACAGGATTAAACAACTCGTACACAGGTACTTGTTCAAAATGTAAAACAAATCATATAGGTCATCTTCAACCGGTCATTTAGGATCATATATAAGTATTGATAAAGAATGATTTATTGTATCATTAATAGTAATTTGTACTTCATTTTGACATTTGTAAACCTAAAGTTTATTGTTACTGTGTATGTTCCGGACCATATGAGTATTTGGACCATACGCGTATGGTCATATATTGTATATTGTTTCTGTAACATGTAAAGACAGTGATCATCAGTATATACAGTGAAAAATGAATTAATAAATTTAAACAAAAATACCAAACTCCAATCCAATATTAATTTAAATAGGAGGAAGTCTGTGAAAACTCTCGACATTACCAACAAACTTCGTCTCGAGAATAAATGTGCTATTCCTTACTTGATACAAGTATTTCAGATGACTATAAAGCAATCGTTCTTAATCTAACTGACAGTTAATTAAGTAGATTTTTGATAGACATTCGAAAACAATAGTATTATTATCATTTGTCATTTTCACGTTAAAATCATCTACATATGTTGCCACTATCAATATATTATTATGTGTTGATGGTTTTTATTACAACTTATATAGTGATATGCAGTTAGTAATCTGTCGTGAGTTCTCTATCGTTAGTACTCTGCCGTTATAACTCATTTAAATGCAACAGCTTCCATTTCATTAATAGCTTATGGTGTTATGTAAAAACACTGTATTCAGATCAGTTAACAGATCCTTGCGTTTCTCTTTCAGAATGAAACGATTTAGTTTAGCACCGGCATTGACAACTAAGTCATTTTTGTGTGTGAGTGGCTAAACGTATCAATAGCATTATCAACGTCAGACATACTCTGCTTGGTGGTTGTTCTGGATGAAACTTCTCTGTATTCCTAAAACAGCAAAAGCACTTTCTAAATCATATTTTCTATTAGTATCCTTTATTTTTGCACTTATATATTTGAGGAAATTTTGAAATTCGAGTGTATAAAATTTTACTTGGTAAATTATATGAAGATCATTCTGAAAAGTCGTATGCTCATACTACACGTTACGTCCCCTCCCTGTACTTGTATACGGATTATCGTTAATCGTCTTTCTTTTTGCATTTAAAGGTTGTCCTAAAAATGCTCTACCACTTTCGGGAACCACTTATAATTAACTGTCAAATTTCCAAGGTTTTTTTTCAAGCTATGACATGCCGATGAAATGAGAAATTATTTAACGTTCAACTTCCAAACTTACGTAATTCATAAGCTTTAACTCATTCTTGCTAATCAACAATTTACATTTTCTTGGGTAGAGTATCGAACATAAAATAAAATGAAAAACAATACAGAATAATCTCTTACAGTAAAGTTTTCGGACGTGGTATGGATGTCTTGATGTTTGTTTGTTATTGTTGGCAGTTTTTAAATTACCTATATTTAAAAAAGCGAAATTTCATCGAGAATTCGGCGCAAACTTAGTTGAGGGCTTTGAATAAAGAATGATCTGTAGATTGCATTTAGTTAGAATGTGTGTTGTAAAATAATTAGTGTTTCAACTGCTTCTAAAAGTAAAAAATAATAATTTTTAGATTGAAGTAAGACTGACTTACCATCATTTTTCTTTTGATAAACAATGAAGATGAGAAGTGTCAAAATTGCGATGATACTAGGAACAACAATGGCAAATACTAAAATCTTGCTGTCATCGACAGATGGTGGGGTACTGTTCTGTGCCTTGGAGATTGTTGCAGGTTTTATCGCTGGCACTTCTGCAAATTATAGTAAAAATTAAAGAAAGATTTTACAAATATTCAATAAAAAACAGAAGTAACAATGTTCTTATTTGAGATTAAGCGTGTAACAACAATTTATTCATGATTCGTTATCTTTATAACCATTTATCAAGTTTCAGATAAGTGAAATTCAAACGCCTTAAATCGATAAAGACCATGGTCAAAACAAAAAACATACGAAAAAATACAAATAACAGTCAACAAAAATCCAATGATCTATAGCTACTAACACAAACACAACACTTCCGCTTCATTTGTCTAATCAAATGTATAAACCAGCGTAAATTGTAGTTTCTAGATCGACAAAAACCATGATCGTATACGTATATGTTAGTCTACATTCAACATTAAACCTGCTTTGTACCAATACTATTTATGATTTAAAGATACATTATAGAAAAATATATATAGAATATTCTAACTATTTTGGTAGTATTGTAGTAAAAGCGAGACAGTCTCAATAAACGTAATATTGATCTTGCTGTTATCAGAACATAATCAGGGACTAAGAACATTTAAGTCACCCCGGTTTCTCATGGTCAGTATGTAGTTTTCTACGGTTGTGGGAGATTCTTGGTTCGATCCACGGCAGTGTCAAACCGAAGACGTCTTCGGTAATTACACGGAGTTGAGAAAAACAAATGGTTCGTATGGTGACATATCTTCCTTTTGATTGTTACCAGTGAAACAACACGTTACAATTCTGGCCTAGTTTGTCGGTCTAAAACACAATCACATTCACCCCAATGCCGGTAAAATGAATGTATAGTTAAATCGTATACTATCAAATCAGTTATTACCAAATAGTCCTTTACTATGTATGTTGGCGGTTGTTTTTGTAGCAGTGCATTGTGTCTTTTGTTCTGTTTCGTTTCCTCTTATAGTTGGTGTTTCCCTCAGGTTTGGTTTAGTACCCGGATTTATGACTATTGAACAACGGTATACTACTGTCTTTATCTATTGCACAAATATCGTACCAAACCATTGTTACAGCTCCACGAAACATCTTTCTAAATTATTAACATCTATTTTATCAGCAATCAAAGACGGGCTTCAAAGTTATTGTGAAACTGCCTATTCTAGAGGCGGCGTGAATCAGATGTGGATACTTAAAAATTCCAAAGATCTTTTAGAGTACATACAATCTAACTCTCTTTCATCTTGCAACAGTATTAAAACATTTGACTTTTCTACTCTTAACACAAGTATTCCACATTCAAAACTAAAAGACAAATTGAAAGAGTTGGTATTACTTTGCTTCATAAAAAAGAATGGCCAACGTAGATACAAGTATCTTGTCTTAGGGAGGGATATATCCTACTTTGTAAAGAATCACTCTGATTCAAACAAAAAATTCTCTGAAACCGATATTATCAAGATGCTTGATTTCTTGATTGACAACATATTTGTTACGTTCGGAGGACATGTTTTTCAACAGACTGTCGGCATCCCAATGGGAACAAACTGTGCCCCTTTACTTGCCGACTTGTTTCTTTATTATTATGAGGCTGACTTCATGCAGGAACTTCTTAGGATGAAAGATAAGAAGTTAGCAATATCCTTTAACTCTTCTTTCCGCTAAATAGATGGCGTTCTTTTGGTGACTATGTGGAACGCATCTATCCCATCGAATTGGAGATAAAGGATACTACAGATACAGTTAAGTCGGCTTCATATCTTGACTTACATCTAGAAATTGACGATGAGGGTCGGTTGAAAACAAAACTTTACGACAAAAGAGATGATTTCAGCTTTCCAATTGTGAACTTTCCATTTCTAAGTAGCAACATTCCAGCAGCACCTGCATACGGGGTATATATCTCCCAATTGATACGATATTCCCGTGCCTGCATTCAATGTGAGGGTTACTGCTCACAAAGAAGCTATTAAACCAAGAGTTCCAAATGGTGAAGTTGAAATCATCCCTTCGTAAATTTTACGGACGCCATCACGAGTTGGTTGACCGTTTTGGAATAACCGTTTCACAAATGATATCGGATATGTTCCTTACGTCGTAACTACAATCCCCTTCCCTTTCATGACTGTGACCTACCGAATTAGACTATTTACCGGATTTGTAATCACATAAGCAACACGACGGGTGCCACATGTGGAGCAGGATCTGCTTACCCTTCCGGAGCACCTGAGATCACCCCTAGTTTTTGGGTGGGGTGCGTGTTGTTTGTTCTTTAGTTTTCTATGTTGTGTCGTGTGTACTATTGTTTTTCTGTTTTTCTTTTTCATTTTTAGCCTTGGCGTTGTCAGTTTGTTTTAGATTTATGAGTTTGACTGTCCCTTTGGTATATTTCGTCCCTCATTTACATGTTCTTGGTATTTTGTGTTAGGTCTTTAAGTCTCAACACAATCATCATAAGTATCAACATATGATAAACTTGTAAACGAAATCACAAGAAAAACTTACCTATTTGAATTATTGTACAAGAGTCGTCACATACACCGCATCGTGTCCATATCTGAAATGTTTAAGGACAATTATGGGTATGAATAATGGATCATATACACCCTTAACAATGATAAATATGTATATTAACCTAATCAAAAGTCTCTTATTCCTTCTGTTAACCCTGATCAAATTGAATCTACCTAAACAATAAACATGGATTTATCGATGTATTAGGGTCTTGTGTGGTTTACAGAGTAGGAGTAAAAAGACAAGAAGTCTAGAATAACGGGCAAAAGGATAGATCAAAACAGGCCAAAAGTAATAAGAAAAATAAAAAATAATGTGGTGCTAAAAAATAAAGAATAGAGAATAATCTTAAGTAATTAATACAGAATGATGAGATCAAATAAAGAATAGAAGAAAAGCTTGATAATTAAAATGCAGAATTGAAGTGACCCGTCCAAACCTAAAGTGTATGCTTGATGTTTTGTGAAAATATTTTAAAGTTCAGAAATTCTAGGTTTGAAAGACTAATGATAAAAAGACAGCGTTGCTTTATGTCTATTTCAGTTTTTAAAAGTAGAAAAAGTTTTGAAATAAAGAGTGAAACTATAAAAATTGTACAAACATAAGTTATCATACCTCAATAGTATGCTCTTCTTCTTGACGAAGATCGACGGGTATTTTAGCCATTCTATGCTAAAAATCAAAAATCAAATCTTTATTAAATGTTCACCAAATGAATCGAAAATTCGCACACATGTATAGACTGTTGTGAGGTATACGCCAATAATACAGCAATTCAACGACAGAAAAAAAACACATCTTAAACATCTATGAAAGTAAATAAAAAGATTACTAGATGACTTGCTTTGCGTCATACGTATACAACTTCTTCCTCACTGTTAAAAAGCCCAATAGAAAAAA
Organism: Mytilus trossulus; assembly: GCF_036588685.1. Taxonomy (NCBI): domain Eukaryota; kingdom Metazoa; phylum Mollusca; class Bivalvia; order Mytilida; family Mytilidae; genus Mytilus; species Mytilus trossulus. Next base: position 25,824,221 of record NC_086373.1, on the reverse strand, counting down.
TGTTGAAATAGCTGATATATACGTAACAGATTGTTACTTTCATGAAAAAAACTCACTTTACTATTCACTCGTAGCTGTTTAGAATGTAAAACGATCGCGCTGCTGTTCAGAACATTAATTGTGAAATGTATATTTGCCCAGTTGCATTTCATAAACATATCACACTGTCTATAGTCTAGTTCGACATGTTGACGTTCTTCTAGTCTAGCTACAGCGCAACTACAAATGCAATCTGAAATTATAAAAAAAACAGCATCATCAACTGATTTTTTTACGAAATGTCCAATCAACCGCAATGGTAATGTTAATGAAACCAAAAATCTTTTTGGGATAGACTATATATGAACACCAGTAAAAAAATACGCGTTTCAATTTATTTTTATCAAGAATATAGCAGAATGATCCAGAGTAAATTTTGCCGTAAAGGAAACTGTGCAGCTCCCATAAGCTGCATCATTTTTTATTACCAAATACCCATCTATATTCGCTTTATAAGGGATGTACGTTTTCTCAGTTGTGTGTTTCACATTTTGTTTTATAAGGCATAGTATATGATATAACTGAAGGCTGAGCAGATCCCCAATGTTCTTAACATCCGTCTATCTTTGAAATATTGATAGATAGTTGTATAATTGATAATCCTTGCCATGTGATTATGGACTTTCCTAATTGATTTTCCTCTAAGTTCAGTATTTTTGTGATTTTACTTTTTTTGTATAATTGATAATCCTACCACATTTTCTTTTTTAAAATAAGTTGATACATTATATCACAAAACTTAACTCTGTAACTGAGAATAACTCTGGAATCAAGATTTCTGTAAATTAACTTATGTTAAAGAACGAAATTTTTTCGCAAAGTTTCGCGAGGATGAAAATAATGCGAATATAAATCGTTGTGAATTATCAAATTAGACTATCAGTTCGTAAATAATAATGAAGAAAGGAATAAAGAAAAGGACTAGGATTAGCTAAACCAAAAAATATGTTAGCAAAAAAAAAAAACACCTAATTTTACTTGTGTAAATCGTGCACCTGTCCAATCATACGAACGACGGGTCCAATTAGTTAAGTCACACTTTGGAAAAGGGGAAGGGATTATAGTTTCGACATTATGGACATATCAGTTATAACTGTATTTTGCAATTCTTTATCGCAATTCATTAAATTTAATATTTTGGCTTAATATGTTATCACGAATTACAAAAAACTGATAACCAATATAATTATAGATTATCGTTGATCATCTAAACGAGATTGATTTTCTCGCTTGAGCTGGTACAGCGAAAGTGAGAAAAGCAATCGAGTTGAGACGACCAATGATAATCAATTCCTTAGTTTCTAGTGATAATTTTTCCATCTATTGCGAGAAGCATGATATGAAAATTATCACAAAAAAAGATTAAACGAAAAATGCACATAATAGCGATAAAAAAGCTTATAACTTCTATCTGAATTCGTTATCACGAATTTAATCTGTAATTACGATTTTTTTCAATATGTTTGGAAAGTCTTAACTGTGCTTCCGGTCGATCAAGACGAAAATCATCAGCATCAAAATATTTCTGTTACAAATTAACAAATACCAATACTCACGTTTTATTTTGAGCCAATTGTCTGGCTGCAAACAGTTTAAATTGGACAAGCTGGGACAGTTCAATAAATCAGATGAACCTGAAAAGTGTTTAAAATGTTTAGAATGTATATGTTGGTATATATCGTGTAACATATTCTGAATTCTATTTGGATTTTTAAAAGGTACGAATGTGAACACTGAACAGAAAGACAATACATTCATTTTAAATTCAATGCGTGAAGAATCGCATCTAAAAATGCATGCTTTGATATAATTCATCCCGGGTTGATAACGTGCCGGTAGTGGGTACAAAGACTGGGGCTTACCTCGAAAGTGTGAGGGCATCATTTTACGACAATGTAAAAAGATAAGCATTCCCCGTTTCATTAAAAACGCTATACTAAGATATGTGATCGAAAACTGGCGATCTCGGATTCAGAATACTCGTAGTATGTTCTTAGAGGACAGATTTCTCCCAGTCACTTTTATCTTGCCAGCTAGCAAGTTAAAATACAGCTATTTAGTCTTAGATGCATGATTTTTTTTCATTAGTTGTTAGTGGCTTTGAACTAGCTGTCAGATAACTGCGAGTATTCTCAGATCTGTTCATTGTGTCTTTTTGTGTCTGGATGTATAAGTACCCGGCCATGTCAACATGTTTTTTTTTGTCCATCTGATGAGTTAAGCCTTTTTCACTGACTGATTTTTATAGTTCGTTCTTATGTTGTACTGTCATACCACTGTCCCTGGTTAGGGGAGGGGTTGAGATCCCGCTAACATGTTTAACCCCACCACATTATTTATGTATGTGCCTGTCCCAAGTCAGGAGCCTGTAATTCAGTGTTTGTCGTTTGTTTATGTGTTACATATTTGTTTTTTGTTCATTTTTTACATAAATAAGGCCGTTAGTTTTCTCGTTTGAATTATTTTACATTGTCTTATAGCTGACTATGCGGTATGGGCTTTGCTCATTGTTGAAGGCCATACGGTGACCTATAGTTGTTAACTTCTGTGTCATTTTGGTCTTTTGTGGATCGTTGTCTCATTGGTAATCATACCACATCTTCTTTTTTATATTATATGGCTGCCTATCTAGTATATTTTGACAATCTTACCTTTGATAGACCGAACTGTAAAACTATGCAGGATTATATACCAAATCATTCTCCATTGGGTCTTTTCAACCGGAGCAGAAACCAATTTTACCATTGTAACTCTTTGAATCATTGGTTTCTGGCGTTTGCCTACACATAAAAGAAAAAAAAGAAAAAAAAGATTAAACATGTTTGTAAGAGCTCAACACTTTTAACATGTAAAATCTGCAATAATTGTCGTTGCATACCAAATAACATTGTCGGTTATGTTAGACACGGGGTGGCAATTTCGAAGCGGAGAAAAACTATCAAAGTAAGTTCAAGTATCAATTATTTATTTTTTTGAATTCTTAGTACCATATAATGTATTGCACGGAATGAACTGAAACACAATCTATTTCCTGCAAGCATAAGCAGTCGTTTTCAGTGCTCTGTTTCCTCAAACACCTCTCCCCAGTTTCCGTGTTGCAGATTTGGTTAAATTCCATGATGGGAGTTCAATTCTATATAAATGAAACGGGAGTGAGTCGTCTACAGTAGTTTTTTTTAAACCAGAAATTTGCATGTAAAGCCTCAAAATCTGCAACACGGAAAACTAGGGAGAGGGCATCAGACGCATCGAATATGCAGTATTTTTCCTGTCAAACGTGTAAGCTAATGATCGAAATCGAAATGGTTAAACGGTAACGAAATTATCAATGTATTTATATATAGAAAAAGGCCTGTACAAAATTTACTTGTTTAATTAACAATCACAAACACCTCCTTATTTCATATTAAAAAAAAATGTATATGAAAAAACTTCTGTAGTTTTATAAAATGTTTCCGATGCAAAACCCATGAGACAGGGTTTGATTAAACAGTCAATATAACTAATGGTTTTATGGTTAAAGTAATGCAAACAATCCTACTAAATTCAACACAATGCTAAATCAACGGTTTTCAAACTAAGACTACTGAAAATGGGAGTTTGTTGGGTCTTCGCGAGGAGACAGATTATATTCTATTTATTTTTAATTAGTCTAATGAATAGATAGATGACGAATTTCGTGTTCACATTGATGTGTTAAAAATTCTGATATTCAATTATTGTAGAATTCAATACAAGCATGCATTAATTTACTGAACTGATTTCTTTGCGTAACGTCTATTTGCAAAATCACCTTTGCATTCAATTCTTTTAGAAATGTATGAAATAATTTAACTGATAATGAATGCTCTTTATATCGTACTATGTACATATGTGTTGGTTATGTCGTTTTGCACACCTATATGTGTCTGAGGTTATAAAAAAATATTGAATTTTGGTTGTGCATGTTTGTGCATGTTTGTGCATATTTTTTGTTTTATCTTTTATTAACAAGAAAGAAAAAAAAACTTACCAAAATGAATATCAGCAAAATTCTATTATTATTGATCCATAATGGATATCTATATAGCATACACCACAAGATAAAATCTTGAAAACTAAAAAACAACGTGAATAGAGAAACTAAGTGACACACTTTAGAGAAGGGTATGGTGTGTCAATTCTTGACACTAAATCACTAAGGTATAGTACGCAACCAAAATGTCTTTTGTGTGTGTGCACCGAAGAAGCATTCACTTGTTTTTTTAAACAACAGAATAATTATGTCAACAAATAGATTTTTATATACTATATTGAAATAAAGGTGTATCATGATAAGAAGAGTATTTAAGTAAAAGGTTTTAAGGAAAGCATTTAGGTGGAAAGACTTTTAACCTGCAGATGACTGATAATTAGAGGGTAATCATTATACTTTCTCGGTCATATCATCAGGTTATTATGGAGTCGGATTTTGTTTTGTTTTATTTTTCTTCTTTTTTTTCATTTTTCATTTTTTCTTTTTTTTATTATTAATTTTTCGTTTTCTCAGAAAACTGCGGACAATACTTTAAAGTTAAAATAAGATAAGATATTTATTAATGTACATCGAAAAGAAACGATAAAATTAACAAAGGGACAATCAAACTCATTTATAATTCAAAATTAATCTGAAAACGCCATGGCTAAAAATGGAAAACACCTTGGCAAAAAAAAATACTAAAAGACGAACAAGTTGGAAAACTAAATACTGCCCAACACGAACCCGATCAAAAACTGGTGTGGTATGAGATGTAGATACTGCTCCACGTGTGACACCTGTTGGGTTCAATTACAGTTATTACTCATTTAGAATATAATATAAGTTATATAAAGTGATAAAGTGTAATTGGTACTTATATTACTTCAAAACATCATCAAAGTGTGGGCCATTGCGTCTTGGGCTGCGCTGTTTTCATTGAAACTATGAAAAATTAAGATACAAATTGTCTTATTTCAAATTCGAGTGTGTACACGTTTGAATGTTCGTGGTTAACACATCTTTTAAAACATTTTGCGAATTATAGAATGAGAAAAAATAGACAGTTTTCATTTTCATTTGAATCATTATTTTGTTGGTTTTTTTAGATGTAAACTTGGATTTAAACATCTTTCGTATTATATTTTTAAACATATCTGCAGTGAATGTATATTTACAAGTTGATTTTGATCTTATTTATATCAACGAATTTATTAAGCTTTTTCTTCACTTTCAGCATGACGAAAATTATCTCATTCTAGCCGCTGTATTATTAATATTACTTTAAAGATATTTATAAAAGTCAGTGCTGTATGTTGACCTCTATATGTCTCCGGCTGTTTCACTCGATCGGTTACTATCTTAGTAATTGTGTAAATATTACTTCCATGATTGTACAATGGCGAACTTTCGATGCATGAAACTACTACAATGGGTATAATATGTCAGTTAGGTCGACATCTATGAAGGTCTGGAAATCAAGACTGCCCTAGAAAATGGGTGTTTGTTGGGTCTTACATTCCGTCGTTGCGTTAAAGTAGAAAGTCGTACTACGTTTCGGTTCAGTCTGTCATTTAACTTTTTTTAAAAGCTGTTATTCTTATGCTAGCAAGTTTAATGTTTGGTTGGTTTGCTTGCTTTGTTTGTATAAATGTTTGCTCAAGCATTGTAATTTTGATAGATATCTGCTGTCAATAGATAGCGGGGCTTCAGCTTGTATATATGTTCCAGACCATATGAGTATTCGGTCCATTCGCGTATGGTCATGACCATATGCGTTTACTCATATGGTCGGACCATATGAGTAATAATATACTCGTTTGGTTATTAACGGGCCGGACCTTGTATCTGGACCATGTAGGTATTTTTTTCAAATTACATTATAAACGTATGATAGTATCAATAATACAAAAACTTTATCTAAAAAAACAATGATGGTTACCTGACAATGTATTAATTCTATAATTCAAAGACTACGTAAAAAATAAATATTGATGCCATAGTTAGTTCTCATCGCTAATTACATTAATGCATGAAGGCTTAGAATAATATTTTCTTTCACACGGTATCATAGCTTTTTTGCATTTGCAAGTCTTGGTTGTGCAAGAACCTTTCATTTACACTTTGTGTTTGCGAGAGTGATAAGCTATACTTTTTGCAGCTGCATACAGTGATACCTAGGTCTTGGGCAATTCCGATACGTCTACGGTATTTTTAAGAAGCTCTAGATCTCAAATATCGTAACATGACTGAAGTGCACCATATTCACAAGACAGTGACTTCGTTATATTTTTTTCTTTCAAACATTGATTTAAGTTGAAAGGATAACACATTTTTTGGGAACTGACTTTTGGCCTATGACTGTATATATATTATTAACAGATAAAACTTGTCATACCGTGTGCCACGGTTCATTTTTGTGGACACAATCCGGTATAATTAATCATAGAAAAAATGGATTGAATCGACTCATAAATGATCCAAAATTGCACCCATTTTAAACAAGATCTAACAGCATGTCTGTAAATAACGAATCAATGGCGTTTTGCTTTATTTTTCACATCTTTTTTTTCATTTTAAAGTAGACTTTTTGTAAACGTTTCCGTAAATTTTACTTTTTTCACTGTAGACTTTCTTCCCTTAGATTGAATTTGGCTGTTTAAATACGTGCAATGCATGATAAAAAATTATAATTTAATAATTTTATATTTTTTGAATTCTCGTATAATCAGTGTCGTTACATTTGTAATTTGTTGACCTAAGCAAGGGTTTGTATAGAAACATCAGACAGATCCTTGCCTGAAAGTAGAAAAGTGCTCGTTTTTGGCCACTAATTCCTGAACAGTTGGGACCACCATCCTCAAAATCGATCCCAACCTTCCTTTTGTGATATTGAACATTCTTATTAAATTTCAAAGAAATCCATTCACATAAACTATAAAAGTTATTGTCCGGAAACCAAACGTGTCTTCAGACGACGACGACGACGACATCATACCATTATACGATCCCCCCGAAAAAATTTGCGGTCGTATACAAACTAGACATTGACATTTGAAACACAAAAAATGAGGTCAAGGCCAAATGTACATTGTCGGAAATAAACCCATATTCCCCGTAAAAGCATTCCATATCATGACAAATCGTGACTATCACCATTAATTGACCTTAAGTTCTGTTACAACAAAATCATGAAAACTTTACATTGTCAAAAGCACCATGAAATTGAGGTCAAGTTTACATGATACCCAGCCAGACAGACGTGTGCACCTTACAATCATTCCACGTGACAAAATATTACATTTTGTAGCTGAGAAACCACTGAATACTATACAAGATCATACAAATCCTTGGCCTAAGCATGCACTGGCGGATCCAGAAATTTTCCTAAGTGGGGGCCCACTGACAGCATAAGAGGGTCCCCGATCGGGTCATGCTTCAATGATTTTCTATATAAGCAACCAATTTTTGTAGAAAAAGAGGGGGGGGTCACCCCCCCTGACCCCCCCCCCCCCCCCCAAATCCGACTCTGGCATGAAAACCTCTATAATACAACTGTTTTGCTTGCAAAATGGAAACACTTTGAGTTCTTGTTGCAATTTAGGTACTGTGACATAGGTCTAAAGTTTGGACTATTATACTGTAGTCTCAACTGTAGTAACTTAGCGTAATGGAGGCAAATGAGGCAAATGCCTCACTTTTGAAACGACGACCAAACTTTTAAAGTGTCGTTTTTTGTTTATTATATATTTTACATTATCAATATGCGAGTTTCGCGTTTCAAATTAACTACCAGCACACTTCTACATACAATATGTCTAATCTGCAGCAGCGATTGCAGCTTTTACCATAGCGACGGTAAAAAAACAAGTGTTCCAAATACAAATCAAAATAAAAAAAAATAAACAAATCTTAATGTCGTTACAAAACTGGTTGAAGATGGGTTCTTCAAATAAAAGAGAAAAAATATGAAAAAGGTAACTCATGAGTATAAACACCCCCTATAAGTATGCTGGTTAAATACTTTCCTTGGTTTAATTTAAATCGATAACGCTATAGTTAATTTAATCTTTTTACATTATAATAATTCATTGGCCAAAAATATAATAATTATTCATAATTAATTTAAACAAAATCATGAAGCGCCTTTTCTATGGAAGTCTTTAATGTATAAGGCAATTCTTGATTTTTATTTATCTTTTATAAAAGTATGAAATATATTTTTGGTATTGTTTGAAATTTTTTTTTTTTGTGTTTCTTTTTCTGTTAATGATCAGCATTGTCTAGTAAGAAAGCGTGTTCCATTGATTCTAGTGCGGTAGGTCATGGGTTCGAACCCCGGTAGGTCAAACCAATGACTTAAAAATTGATAGAATAATGTGTACAGGTATAGGTCTTCCAGCAGAATAATGTGTCCAGGTAGGTCTTCCAGAGGAATGTTTACAGATAACTTGTGATCACTTGTGACATTAGAACGTCAAAAATCCGGTTATGTATAACAATGTTGTCTATTTTTCTCTGTACCTATTCTTATGGTTAATGATTATGTATAATAAATATATTCTTATTGATGCTCGTCTTTTAAAAGCTTATAAATTGCTGTTAGACATACATATATATATATACATAAAAATGTGTGTTGAAGCTTTTCGATGGTACAGGTTTTAGGAGAATCGGAAAGTTTTAGTTAACCAACAGAGATTAACTTTGATATTGAAACTTGATTTGTTACTTACTAGGCTAGTTAATAAAAAAAAACCGCATTTCTAGATCTGTTATATTTTTTTATTTTTTATTATAGATGGTAATGCTGGAAAAAGCTTCTCCCGTTTCAGGCACCCGAACCACCCTAAAAAAAAAGCCCATAAACAGTTGAATAACATTTTTACATGTTGAATATATGCATATATATTTATATTTAAGTATCTGTGGTTTTAATTTTGCTTTTGTGTTTATTTTCTTTATTTTATATTTTGTCATTTGTATATCATAAAGAATTAATAATAATCGTTGTAACAACTTGTTTGTTATTATACTGCTTTTTGGGCGTCCTTGATTGGCAATAATAATATTGTATTGTTTTATAGTTCGTTGTGGTTCAATAGCAATTTTTTATTGGTTATTAGTCTCATTTTAGACAAATTGTCTCCCTTTGTCTTTGCTTCCGGTATAAGAAAAAAATTAACAAAAATGATCTCTAAAGACAAGTAATCCTGGAATTTCTGTTAAAATGGGACAGAAAGTATCTGGTTTGACCAACAAAGTAACAAGATCTGTTTCTTCGTTATTTTCCCACTCAGAAGAAACTCAAGAATCATCCCTTGCTACTCAGAGAGCAACTCCGTTCGTCTATAAAAGAACAAGGTTAATCTAAAATAAATTAAAGTGTGGTGTTTGGAGACCATACATTTTTGCATTGTATAAATGTACATTTTTTTTTTATATTCAACCTGAAATGCATTTTATTTCGTTTCTAAACCGTCTCCTATAGGTGTTTTATCAACATACCATAATTTTTGTAACATGCAAAATACTAGTCCAAATAATTATGACGTCTGGCAAGGCTATTTAATTTTTTTTCTGGGACGTCTGTAGGAAGGCGTCCCAGAAAAAAATTTAAAATAGCCTTGCCAAACGTCATAATTATTTGGACTAGCAAAATACACCTTTTGTCACTTTGAGGTTCATCTGAAGAAATTGAAAAATATGGCGGTTTTCACACAAAAATTTTACTATTAGTACAGACAAACTGATGCATCAAGGAAAGTTTAAAGGCATGGCTGTGATTAACCTGGATTTTGACGTGCATATTTTACCAGTCTGCAGAAGATAGCAAAATAAACAAAGGCAGTGTCTGCATGTACAATAGTCAAATTGCAACTTGCCATTCGTAGGCTACACGTTCCCATATCTGGTTTCATAAAAAAGTGACATCGGATTGGCAATGAAACATTAAATATAAACGAAAATTATCGATAGTATGGGGATTTCGTGTAGAAAGAGTGAAGTCCAGAGTATGAAAATCATATTTTCAAATTGTATTTATTTAATTATAATTCATACATGTAATTAAATAAACATTGCAAATTAAATGCACACTGATGTAGAATGACACTGTCATGACTGTACAGTCCCTGTAAAAAGAAAAACACGATAAAAATTTAAACTATCACATTATAAATCGTAAATGCAAATTTAAAGAATTCAATTTTATTGAATAAAAAAAAATACCCATATGAGATTTAAAAATAATCTTTTAGTAAAATGTAAAACAGAAGATGATTAAATAAACCTATTGCTTCCCTCAAAATCAGATTTTTTCCATCTTTATAAGTCACGCCAAGTTTAAAGTGGAAAGGACATTCTGTTGGAAATGTACTAAAAGTATTCATATCCTTTATATTAAGAAAGGTTGTAAATAAAAAAACTAGAAGTTTTATTTTAATGTGCGTGTTTTGATCTGCATTATTCAATTTCGTTCAATCTATATTCCTTTAGATAATTAATACAGTACTATCCTCCATGAATACACAAAAAATGTATTCTGTTAAACTTTAATTGTATGAAATTAATCGACTGTTCTAATTCATGATACACAGATACATATGAAATGTCTTCCCCACATGTATGTAACACTCTTTTCCATTTTAAAAATATTTATTAACTGAAATAAAAACTGTTCACTTAACCAAGGATTTGTATTTACAAATCCTTGATTTAACTATATATATATAAATATTTAAAAAAAAATCTGAGTAGTTTTAATCAATTTAGTCACTAATTGCGACAAATTTCACGTTTTTTCCCGATGCATTTTATTATTAAACCAGATGTGGGTGCGCTTAGCCTACGAACGTCAATTTTACTCTTCGTACCCGCATGCGGGTATGCACAGACATAGCCATTAAGGGAATTAACAAACATACGAGTTTCATGCATTATATACATGTACACTCAGTTACAAATTTTAAATCACCTATTGTTTACAGGTTCTATTGTCCATTTAAATCAATACTACTCACACCATTGATTATATTAGGCGAGCTTCGCAATGTTTTCCTCAACTTTTATTATTTTTGCAGGAATGAAAAAAAATTAACAGCAAAATCCTGAAAAGTTTACAATTTTCTGAACCATAAAATGGTTTTAAAATATAGTTATATCTAGGTTCAGCTATGCCTTAAAACTTTCGCAGGTTCATAGGTTTTTCTGTACTCAGAGTAAAATTGGTGGTGTTAATACATGTACGGCCATTTAAGCTAAACGGTTATGATGAACCTTAGGTTTTATTATAAAAGTTAACATCACAAATAATCTTCTGGATACCTGTATCTTATCACTATTTGAAAATCAGCGCCTGTTGTACTATTGACGTCAGACAACAATCTCTTTTCCATTGTGGCTTTATATATTATTTATTATGACATCAAAGTTTTACCATGTTTACGGGAATCTTTATGATGTCCAGTGTAAATGGTGGACAAATAGCAAGAAGGTGTATTGCATGTAGGCACCAATTAATGACAATGAATTAATTAATAATAGTTCTAAATCATACGACACACATAAAGATTTGTAAAGAATGAGATCATGTCTTTAGACTTTATTCTTGATTTTTTTTCCTTTGTATGTTTTTTCAATGTCTTTGAATTTTTCTAAAATCTTACAATTCTTTTTCTTTCAGTTCTATGTTTTTTGATGAAGAAGGTGACCTTGCTCATGAATTTTATGAGGAGGTATTTGATGCTGGCCATTCAAGAATGAAAAGACAGTATAAAAATTTAAGACCACAGGTAAATATAGCCATCAAGGAATCATGTTTAGTTTTTCAATAATTAGTGTTGATAGTTTGATTTTTTTTTTTCAAAAGTAAATTTGCGAGTGTGGCCCTGGATTGTAAAACTCATAATTTAATTGTGATTTGTACAACTTAAGGAGTTTCTGAATTCATTTCAACTGTTAAACTCATTTCATTAGTGTTAATTAGTTCTTAAAATTAACAGACACCAAAAAAATCAAATGGTGTGTGTTTTAGAGGAACCTGAGTTGCTCAATTCAGAAAAAAATAACTTTTTGTCATATATCTGATGTGCCATATCCCCAACTGGATTAGTTTTCTCTTGTGCACTCTAAACGACACTCCCAAATCACCAGGTCTCTTTTGATTGATGTTACAAAACATATACACCACCCCTTACTCATTAACATATTTAAAAGAACTCATCCTGCGGATTTATCGTTTAAATATGTTAACTTGTAAATAGCGTGGTATATACAAAACTTGCACAGAAAGTTTTTCATAAACTTAAATTAATGAAATGGAATTTTTTATTTTGCATTGTATTAAAATTTACAAACATAAAGTTATCTATTTTAGCTGTATCTTTGATATTCTATATGTATTATAAAGGTCAATTCATCTGCAGTTAACTTAACTTTAAAAATATTAAAGTCAAGACATGTAGAATGTCAGTTATTATATATATATATTTTTTGTTTGTTTCAGGGAGAGGTTGAGTTACCATATCCAAAACTACATCCAGATTTACCTATTGTGATGTGTGAACTTGAAGCAATTCGGTGATGAACTTTGAACTTAGTATTAGGTTAAATCTCAATCTTTAAGTGTTGTATCAAAATAGCATTTCATAAGTGTACCAATACCATAGGACTACAGTGCCCCTACACAATGTCTGTCATTTACTGCCATTTAACTCATTTTGTGTGTATTGCCTGAACTTCCTTGAAGTACATGGTAGATAATATTATATTAGATACAGGAATAAAACATGTAGAAACTTTGTAAAATTAAAACTCATATTTTAGCTGATAGAAACAATCACTAGATTTTGAATAGTTCAATATAGTTTTATAACATAACTGAGACAGATTTTCACTTTTAATTACTTGTAACAGCTTGTTTTAGAGACCATATGATTTCAAAATGGCCAAAACTAATTTTTCAAAGTCATGATTCACTGGAAAAAAAAGCGTACAATAATAAAAGAATAGGAATTGAAAAGATGATGTGAGGTAGTATCTTGTTTGAAATGGGCAGTGTTCTTGGTAGTATATTAAAATAACACCTTAGGGTTTGAAATAGTAGTTAGAACTTCATTTATGATGCAATCTTTTATCAATCTGTTCAGATAGCACCTGGTGCTATAAGGTCTGGTGAAAACTAGCATTTTATGTTTTGGCTTCCAATGATATTACCCGAGTTTAAAGTTGAACAAAGTTTTTTTATTTATTTATTTGTCTTGACACCATTAATTTTGCAGCTTGAACATCATTCCTGAAATAGTCTATAAATCTCCATCATTCCATTCTGAAATTTCTGACAGCCATTTAGAACATTTACTATTGAAAATTTACAGTTGTGTAAAGGAAAATAAAAATATTTATATTATCAGTAATTTTTTGTTTAAAGGACTTAGGTTTTCTCAATTTTAAACATCTTTTAAAATTTAATCCGTTCCTGTTAAACAAATATGTAAAAACTTTTCATTTTATATTAGATGGTGTTATAAACAAACCAATTGAACCATATGTGATGAAAATGTTATTTATAGAAAATCTGTTTACAAGTTGTGTATGTACATGTAACTATTGTGATAACATAATGTATTTGTGATATTTATGAATATTGTTGTCATAGCTCTCATCTTTTGTAAATAAACATTGTGTGTATGCATGAATTGTGTATAAGTGTATAAGGGAAATAAGTATTTTGTCATTATATTAATGTACTATCATGTTGAATTGTTATACCTCATTCTGTTTTATGTGTATTGAGAGCTTTACTCTTATTTTGTTAAAATTTGTTACCATGTAACATACATGTACAATGTAGTACAATGTACAGTCATGGTGTTGTCAGTACGATTTTTCTTTTGTATATTTTGTCAGCATTCAATTAAATACAGAATTTATCAACAGCTTTCTGTTTTTAAAGAAAATAAGTTTATGGAAAATTTGAAGTTATCTCCCTTTCAGTACAATTTTAAAATTCATGTTTCTTTCATATTTTGTGATTACATTTATCTCTTCTTACAATATCAAATAAAGTGTGTTCAAATAACACTTGTGCATGTGTGAAATTGGCAACTTTTAATTTTGTCAGATATTCCTTTATGTCAAAAGATATGACAATCAAATAACATCATCAATTTTCAGCTAATATTTGCATTTTCTCATTTAGACATTTGGAAAAAAAATATAGTCAATAGTAAAACCATTCAACTAAACCCAAGATGAACATTCTATTTTTGACACTTGCTTCCTTTGTGTGGGGATTTTTGTTCAACTATCAATTTCCTGGCACTATGCTATCAAAGTAAAAGTTATAGTTATTTTTTTGTTTGTTAAATTATTCAATATTGTTTACAGATTTCAGTTTGTGCGATTAGAAAATCTGTTTTGAAGATGGCATTATACATTTTTGGGGGTTCAACCGATCTTTTTTTATTTAAAGATTTTTTAGAAGTCATTCATTCAAGATAACATTTTGTCTCTCTGAATTAGATTATCTCCCTTTGTTTAGTTTCCAGTGTAAAGTATGGATAGAAGTTGATGTCATTTGTACATTATTTCATGGAAATGATTTTAAAATTCATTTGTATTCAATTTGAATTATACTAGTCACAAATTCAATATGGTATAAATACAAATGTTTATGATGTGTTGTGTTTAAAATTATTTGTAATTTATAGTAAATGTTTGATGCAATTATTTAATACAATTTTTGTAAGTCTTTGTTTTATGTTTAAAATGTATAGAATATAATTTTGTTCTGATATTTCAGAATAAAAAACATGGAAAACAAATTATTTTGTCTTTGATTTGAATCTCCTCTGTATTAATTTACTCATGAGACAATATATTAAGTCACATTTTTCTCAGCAAGTACAGCGATTCTTACTTGATATATGGCATTATATGGCATTATCATCCTTCCCTACGCCTACATCACACTACTCAGTTACTGCAAGGCCGTAACTACCATTGAGGCAAGTGAGGCAATTGCCTCACTAAAATTTCGACACAAATATTTTTTATTTTTTTTGTAGTTTACTTTATGGTAAATAAATATGAGCATACATTAATATGTTTTTTGTTTTTTCTCCACCTTAATTTCTATAACAGTTAACTTCGCCATCCCTTTTAAATCATTCTTCCCGGATATAACTCAGCATCTCAACGGGTGATGTTTCTCGATTACATTTTTTACTTAGTAACGGTAATAATCATGGATCTCTGGTTGAAAACAGGTTCTTGCAGAAAAAGGAAAAGCGATAATGAAGGTGAGGAAGGAATATAAATTGAAAATTTGTCACCAGTGATGTTGTTCGTGATCACAACAGGGGTTGATCATTCAGAGTTTAAGTATTGAATTATAGATATTTTCGTATCAGTTTTGAGACCAGAGCAGGCATTATCAGCAAAGTCACAATGTCCCTAAAAGTTGTCAGCAAGGTCAAATGTGTGAGGAGACATTCAAGCTTTCATTCATGAAGGGTAAAGCTGTTTTAAGGGAGGAGAAAAAGACCAGTAATACAATAATTAACAGATAATCAACTTTTTGTATAAATATCAAAATATCAGCCACTGGAAACTAATGGAAGCTTTTTTAGCTCATTCACTGTGTTCACTCACAAAAAAATGTTTACATCGTGACTAGAAGCTGATATTTTACTCTATATAGATGATGTTCTTTCACTAAATAATTCAAAATTTGGTGACTATGTTCAATGCATCTATCCCATCTACCTTGAGATAAAGGATCAACAGACACAGTTAAGTCTGTCTCATTTCTTGACAATGAGGGTCAACTTTACCAATTGTGAACTTTTTATTTATTTGTAGCAACATCCACACCTGCATACAGAGTACTGTTAATTCAGAAATTATTGTGAGGTTTTTATTATTGTGAATAATGCAACAGAGTTGTAAACGCAATAAATTAAACTCGTATTTTGTAATATTTTATCTGAATTAGGCAGGACTTTTCTCAAAATAGTTAAAATTAAAATCACATTTAAGTTTCAAATGACAAAATCGCAAAAATAATTGCACGCAATAATTTCTGAATTTACAGTATATATCTGCCAATTGATAAGATATTCCCAGGTTTATATTCCATAAATAGAGGGTTGCTGCTCTCAAGAAAGCAATAAACCAAGAGTTAAAATGGTGAAGATGGAATCATCCCTTTATAAATTTCTTTACGCAAATGATAAAAGATATGTCTCGTGTTGAAAAAACAATCTCTTTTCATGTATGTGGCCTACTGAATTAGACTTATTACCTGGTTTGTACTAACATGTTAGACAGGTTCCACATGTGGAGCAGGATTTTCTCACCATTATGGATCATCTGAGATATCCCTAAGTTATTGGTGGGGTTTGTGTCACGTAGTCTTTAGTTTTCTATGTTGTGTATTGTGTACTATTATTTGTCTTTTATAGTCTGTATACCAAATTGCCTGGGGAAAATCTACTGGTAAGTCAAAGAACTTTTCCTGGATTATAGTGTAAGACCTCAAAATATGCTAGATTTCTCATTTTTTATGCCCCACCTACGATATAAGAGGGGCAGTATGTCTGGGCAATATGTTTTCTGGACTGTGTATCGGTTTGTCCCACTTCAGGTTAAAAGTTTTTGGTCAAGGTAGTTTGAGATGAAGTTGAAACTTAGTACAGGTTATACACGTGTTATCTTTGAAATGATCTTTCAAATTCAAATTCTGTACTATGGACACATTCTTGTTTCTGTAGCTGTCTCATTAACATATGTCCTTTTATTCATATCTGCAATGACATTGACAGTAATGACTGGTAAACACACAGGCACTCAGAATTTTTTTTTACTACAAGTATCACATAAACTCAGCATTATCAAGATCTATGAATATGAGGTCAATGTCAGATAAACCATGCCATACACATTACAATTATTCAATACACCAAATATAGTGGTCCTATTGATTATAGTACAAGATCAAACCATAAAATCTTAACATCGACATATGAACCATGAAAATAAGGTCAAGGTCAAATGTACATTGTTGGAAAAAAGCATATTCACAGTACAATCATTCCACACACCAAATATAGTTGACCTTACAGTATTTGAAATGACAAAACCAGGAAAACTTACATTGACAAAAGGAACATGAAATTCAGGTCTAGTTCATATTATGAACCCAGCAAGACAGACGAATGAAGTTTATAATCATTCCATACACAAAATATGGTGGCTTTAGCTGAAAATCACCAAACCGCAAAAACTAAACATTGTTCGCTGAACCATGGAAATGAGGTCAAAGTCAGATGAAATCTGCCCGTGTGACATCTGCATCTGGCAATCATTACATACATTAAATTAAAAAGTTGACCCAATTGCTTATATTAATTGTAATACAGACTTGATCACACAAACTAAACCTTGATCCCTAATCCATAAAATGAGGTCAAGGTCAGATGAACCCTAACTGGCACCATGTATACCTTGCAAGGAAATCTAACAAATAAGATTATCCTTATACTCAATTATTCACTGAACTATGAAAATGAGGTCAACTACTATGGATATATCACAGACAGAAACTTCATAACATATTATTGTATCTGCTTACTCAGTATGAAGCATCTAGGGCTTCTACCTTCTGAAATATAGCGTTTAACACAGAGTTCACTCTTGATAATTTAAGAAGAGAATAATTCAAAAAGTAATGAGACTGATGGTAATATCTGACAAATGCACCTTTTCTGCCAATGAAATTAACTCTACTAATTTTATGCATGATTAATGCATTTCAGTATGTACCTTTTCCCAAAATGCTTAACTCTGATCAACTCTAACATCTGAAAGTCTTGTATAAGAATATATCCTAACTACTATGCACACTTAAATAACTATTTAACAGAAAGGGGCTTCAACTATCAAAATTCTTCTTGCATAATGTGGATACACATATAAACATTCATTATTTCTCCATTTCAAGACTGTAGACAGGGAAAACCCAACTTCGTGATAAACTATAAAACACCTGATACAAAGTGTCAACAACAAATCATATTACCTGTATTATCAATATTATGCAAAAGAAACAAACAACAAAAGAAAAAGACAAAATTGACAATAGACAATTTAATTGGCATATAAAATCAATCTCTTAATAAAAAGTACAATGGATTTTTGTTTGAAAACATATTTCAATTTTACAACTTTCAAAAATATTGAATCTATAAAGTGTTTGTGTAAAGAAATTCGATACTAAATCATAATCTATAACTCATTCAAGCTTTTGTTTTAGATATTGTCAATATGCATCCTTTTTACCTGAAATAAATACCCTTTTGTGTAAAATACATCCGACTCTGTCAACAAATCATAGCTGTAAGAATAGCCCACTTAAAAAAAAAATTGGCAACAACTTTTAACAATAAGATCAATGTTCAGGATGTGGTATCTTACAGAAAAACTGTCAGATCAACTTGGTATTATACCATTATGGTACTTGTGGACCATTAAAAGCAATAATAGGATCTATTTCAGTGTTATAATAGGTGTTCATTTCAATCTAACTAGAACAATTATTGATGCTTGGAATTTCCCATCATTTATTTTTAACCGGCTGACCTTTTGTGTAGCCTTTAATAACAACACAATTATTTCATGGTTAACCCAAGAAAAAGGCATTGAGTGAAATATATTTATTGTATTTTTAAAATTAAAATTTACTTAAATAATTGTACAACGCACTACTCTAGTTTTATGACAAAACAGATCATTAAGTATAATAATGAGTAAACAGATTATCTAATTGTTACAGATACAGTAGTGGCTATGCACTAATCTAAATGGCATTATAACTACCTGCACTTAAAAAGCGTCGTTTTACGTTTCCGCAAATTGGCATTACTTTTCCGAAAAAAATATGACGTTTCCGCAAAAAAAAGTTTATCTAAATATCTTACTTTTCCGAGAAAAAAATAACTATTCCAGAAAAAATAAATTATTACTTATCCGCAAATAATTGAAGAATACCTGTTGATCGAAAGAAAAAAACAAAAGTCATAATAAAAAATAAATATTTATTAAGCTAAAGGCCTAGGTCATCATGGCATGCAGGCAAAACTCGTCACAACGTATGGAAACGTTTGTCCAAAAGACAACACTAATCAGATATAGCTTGATATATATGAGTTCATAAGCCAGTTCTGGCAGATTACATGTATGTGTAGCCAATACGTCGTTCAAAGTCCACAGTAGTACATTCATCGTTTACAAGTTTTGTATTTTGTTCAAGAAGGAAGACTTAGTCCATCTTCTTCTTTTCATATTTCCGAATGGTTGTTTTTACGGTTAGATTTCTCATCTTTATGTAAGATGTTGCTTGAAGTTTCAATAACACATCGACAAAGATAAAAATATTCGGATGGCTAGCGTAAAACTGCTCGTTTAGGTGGGCATGAAAGACTCGGCACCATTCATTGTTCTCTTTTCCTCGGGTGATGCCTTATTTATCTAATATATATTCAAATATTTATAATTTACCAGGTAATTTTCCGGAAAAGTAATAAATACAAATTGCGGAAACGTATACTTTGAATTTGCGGAAACATAGTATTGGGACTTTGAAAAATTAGCGGAAATGCAATACGCCCTTAAAAAGATATCAGAAGAGATTAAACTTCTTTCTAATGCATAAATAAATGATTCAGCTTAAGTGCAAAAAGGGCAAATGCATCAAACTTCCTATCCCAGAACATGTAGAAACAGCAGCAAAAATACACTTAACTAAAAATTCATGTTATCTTTTTCATCTTCTTTTCATCCTTTTTTGGGGTTGTTCAAAATTTCTTGTCAAAGATTTATTTGAAAAGTCTGCTTTCTTTTTCATAACTGTTCGTGGATAAAGTGGCTGACCAGTGATTGTGATCATATTTGAAATGATTTAACTATAAAAACTTAGTGTTCTTGTTTGAATAGTTTTACATTTGTCATGACTGGTCTTTTATAGCGGACTATGCGGTATGGGTTTTGCTTGTTGTTGAAGGCAAAATGGTGAGCTAAAGTTGTTCACTTCTATGTCATCTGGTCTCTAATTGAGAGTAACTCACCGAGTTGTATCATTGGCAATTATACCTCATCTTCTTATTTTTTTAATATTATTTTGTTCATCTGATTTCCAAGTACTCAAGGGTCAACAAGAACATAATAGTAAACTCAAAATGGCACTATGTGATTGCATTAGGTCAGAAACTGCCTCCAATACATGTAAGTGACATTTGTGGACAAAGCAGCATGACCTCGACTTATTTGGTTTAGTTTTACTATTATGGTGGTTGTGCTGGCATACATGTCAAGTGACATGATATTCGCGTGTAATACACGCTTTTTCAACGTTTTACACGTTACACGTTTTACACTTGTGCTCTTTGTTACAAGTAACTATTAGAAAAAAATAACTAAAATAGACACATTACGATTTTCAAATTATTAAAATGGAAGATAATGAGTAGTTTATTTTTGATGCAGATAGCTGAACTTATGGACACAATGTCGATATTCCTTTCAATGCTTATAGAACTGATAAAGAAAAAAACAATAACACAGCCAACATGACAGATCTCGGAAAACATTTTATCACAGAAAAACTATCAGTCAGTGTAACAAGTTCTTTTCTTTTCACAAATAAAAAGTAATTTTCTTGTGTAAAAAGTCATTTAAACCACAATCAGACATCGGTGTATGTTGGATCAGTTCTCCTTTATTTAGACTCAATGATGCTGACGGAATTGATTGCATGGATAACACGACTCCATTCAACTCCATATATCATGGCTTATTGCAATCATGGTAATAAACGAGTCTGGTAATAGCTGAACAATGGAATTCTATGGATTAGGAAATAATGTTACTTTGGGATTTTGTTTAACAATATATCTATCTTCATGGAATTCGTCTCGTGTCAATTTTCCCCATCGATGTGGAGGCCATACAATCCTACTGGCTTTGGCATATATCATCCCAACTGGAACCTAATTAAAGAGAAATAACAGATGATTATTTGACTAGTGAAATGAATTTAGACATGTTTCTATAATAAAGACACTAACTACCGAGATCAATAAATAAACTTATCAGTACATAGTTTTAAAGAGGTATGAGTAAGTGGTGTGTCTGTAATGTGCTTTTCCCACAAAGAGATCAGGGCTGTGTACTGATAATGTAAAAATAAGAAGATGCGGTATTATTGTTAATGAAACAATTCTTCATCCGAGACTAAATGACAAAGAAGTTATCTTCAATAAGCAAAACCGATACCTCATAGTCAGCCTGAAATGACAAATGTAAAACAATTCAAACAAGTAACCAATGGCCTGATTTACGTAAAAAAAACAATGAATGAAATACAAATATAACATTCAGCAACAAACATCTGAATTTCAGGCTTATACCCTTCTTTAAGTCTGGAACCTCGTCAATGGTCTGTGTATATATCTTTTTCTTGTATTTAAATTTAACTGGTGTTGATTGTACAATGCAGATATTAAAAAAACCCAGAGATAATGTATTCATCTGCCTAGACTCTGGCCATTTAGACCTTGATATATTGTAAGCAGTCTATTGTTGAAGACCTTATGTTGATCTCTTAATGTCTTTTTTGTTTTGTTTATTGTGGTGCTGGGTTAACATCTCATAGAGATATCAAAACTTCACATTAATCTGACATTGGCTACGGGAATCACTCATCTCAAGCAAAGGATTGAATTTTAACAGTAGGACCAACCACATAAGGAAAATAATATTGCACTTGCTAGAATAAAACCCTCTTTAAGACTCTTTTTCAGCAAAATGATTGGTTTCAAACATGATAAACCACACAGAAAGTACTCCCACCTTTCTTGAATCAATTCTTGAAACTTTTAATTTTCTTCATAGCACACTGTGCTTTAGGCAACTCATAAAAGTGCATAGTATGGGCTTTGTTCATTGTTGAAGGCCATACGGTGACCTATAGTTGTTAATGTCTGTGTCATTTTGGCTTTTTGTGGATAGTTGTCTCATTGGCAATCATACCACATCTTCTTTTTTATAGATGTCATATTAAATTTTGAAATACCATTGATATCAGACTTTCGGTAAGCCAGTTATTTTACTCAGAGCAACTCATTTATATGAACTGTCGCAAGAATTGTGTCAAAATACCTTTTTTAACAAATCTTTTTCTAAATATGTATGAAAAGATTTTAAAAAAACCCACATTGAAATGAGATTTATTTTGTAGATTTTTTCTTCTCAAATGAATAAGTCCTGATGCAAGTCAAAAAAGATGCTCTCAAGAGCCTGAATCGCTCACCTTAATTTTTTTGGTTAAATCTCTCATCAATGATTATTTTGGCTTTTCAATTTATTTAAATGTTCTTTGAATCGTCCTATTTTCTTAAAAAGCAAAAAAAAAAATTATTTTCTCCTATGTTCTATTTTAGCCATAGGAGCTATGTTTCTTGACATACAAGGAAATAAAATATAAAATTTATACTAGATACTCTGAAACTCATTTAGCCTAAGTTTGGCTGAAATTGATACAGCAGTTTCAAAGGAGAAGATTTTTAAAAGTAAGTCAACATGATGAACAAATTGTGAAAAAAGTATTTAAAGGGCAATAACTCCTTAAGGGGGTAATTGACAATTTTGGTCAAATTGACTTATTTGTAGATCTTACTTTGCTTAACATTTTTGCTATTAACAGTTTATCTGTTTCTATAATAATATTCAAGATAATAACCCAAAACTGCAAAATTTCTTTAAAATCATCAATTCAGGGGCATTATACCTGAAAAACCTGTTACCCAATTCTGCTGAAAATTTCAGGACAGGTAGACCTTGACCTAATAAATACTCTAACTTCTTGTCTTATTTGCTCTAAATGCTGGAGTTTTTGAGATACATGTATAAGCCAAAAACTGCATTTTACCCTGTGTTCTATTTTTAGCCATGACGGCCATTTTTTTTTGACGAAATAAAAAATAAAACACAAACTTTATTTTATACACCCTACTGATCATTCAGTTGAAGTTTGATTGAATTTGGTTGAGCAGTTTTAGAGGAGAAGATTTTTTAAAGTTAGCAAATATGATGAACAAATTATGAAAAATTGTCATTAAAGGACAATAACCCCTTAAGGGGTCAATTAACAATTTTGGTCATATTAACTTATTTGAAGATCTTACTTTGCTGATCATTTTTGCTGTTTACAGTTTTTCTTTATCTATAATAATATTCAAGATGATGACCAAAAACTGCAAAATTTCCTAAAAATTACCAATTAAGTGGCAGCAACCCAACAATGGGTTGTTTGATTCATCTGAAAATTTCAGGGCTGATAGATCTTGACCCAATTAACATTTTTACCCCATGTCAGATTTGCTGTAAATGCTTTCGTTTTTGAGATATAAGCCAAAAACATGTTTGTTGATAGATAAAAACTTCGGATACAATTTATAAACTAGATACCCTAAGGAACATTCAGTTAAAGTTTGGAAGTATTTGGCCTAGTAGTTTCAGAGGAGAAGATTCTTGAAATAGTTTACGACGACAGACGACGACAACAGACGACGGACACCAAGTGATGGCATAAGCTCACTTGGCCCTTTGGGCCAGGTGAGCTAAAAACAACAAAAAAATTACAATATCTGACTGAGTAATTTCTTATGAAGCATGATAACACCTTTTGTTTTCTAAATACATGAACCAACAAAGCTTCATGGCCTTTATCATACCTTCTCATATGCTTTTACAGATTAAACTTCAACATGCATGTGTATCAATTGAAACCCAAATAGTACTTGTAAATAAATTCAAAATACTTCAGATTTTAACATGTTGAAAACCATTTTGTATTTGATTCTAATATAATAGTATCGTCCTCTGGTTTGAAACCAGGAAGTTGTTTTCTCTGTTATTTCCATATTGAAATCCTAAACAAAAGTATGCCTTCCGCAAATAAAACTCTATATTCATTGTAATTTTAAAGCAGTGGTTCGTGACCTAATCTAAAAAACTAATCTGTGTTACAGGAAATGTGTGAATGTTCTAGAATCTGGAACAGAACAATCTCATTACAAATCAAAGGTTACAATTAACTTTGACCATTTAAATCACCATGATCATTGGACAGAGAAATTAAACTTTAATTAGTCAATTTACTGGTAGTGTTATTTCTTTATGATACGCATTAAATCCCAATAACTTTCAATTGTCAAAACAGATATAATTTGTATAGAGCAAACTCATCCATCCTTTGTCCTTAACCATTTCATTTCTAACGTTAATTAAACAGATAAGGAAAAAAATAACGGTAATCAAATAAAATGGTTTTCAAAGTACTTCCGATCTAATAGTAAAATCAATGTGTTATCTGGCTGACATGGTTCTTTTTAGCTTTGGATAAAACATAGGCATGTTTGGAGATACAAATCAATCGTAACGTAAAATTACAATTAAAAAAAACTGACACTCGTCAACTTAAAACTAAATATTAGATCAAGAGAATAAGCCTGCCATTCCATTAGAAATTGCACTGCATTTGTACTTAAATTACCTAACGGAAAACAGTTTAAACAGCAAATCCTTTTTTTTCACTTTTTTACTTAATTAATAAATATCAAACACAGCTCTGAACACATGGTTTAAGGGTTCAAATGGGCCAGAAATCATTCTGACAACTGCTTAAATGAAAGATGTGAATTTGGCATAATAAAGATTGATTGGTGTTAAAGTCAGTTTAAGCACAATTGGCTACTTTCTGGCAGTCAGGTTTTTCTTGGTACAAAATAACACAAGTTATAAATGGAACTGGGCTTTTAAATGTAAAAAAAAATATAGAGGTTGCACCAGCCTGTCATAGGTTGATATCAAAACACTTGTGACCAGAAGCTACTTACAGGTCCAAAATCATTGCTATCATGGCTATGTTTAGTGTTGTCTCCCTCTAACCAACAATGTCCTTTGGGTATGGGCACACCTCTTTTCTTGTTCTTTGTCCTTAAAAAAATAAAGAAAAGAATTTAAAATTTAGAAAGAAATAAAATATTTTCTTGTGTTAGAAACTTAATAATGTTGAAAATATTGCTGTTATCTATGAATAATTCAGAAATTGTGTATATGTTTCATAACATCTGGTTAAGGCAAAGTCTGACAAACTTAACTTAGAGAACAGATTACCAATTTTGGGATGGATGTACAAATGGATGTACATATAGACAGACACAGGTAAATTTAATGCCCCTTTCGCTACAGCAGGGGCATAACAAAATCATAATAAATGCCTGATACCCAATTACATCAAATGCCATCTTGATGTAAATACAGAAGAATCAAAATCAGGGCAAAACTTAAGTTATGAAGTGTTTTTTAATGAAAATCATTTATTGGTGGACACGATCGTCTTGTTCTGTAAAATAACACGATAATTTAAAGTCATACATCATTCAATTATTAAAATAATCATCCCATATTTACATAGATTCCTCGAAAATAACACTGGATATTTGTTATCCTTGGGTTCCATATCAAGTAATCATTATTTAGTAGAAGATCTCTGATATTGATAATAGTCGACATTGAAAATCAATGAAAAAACGTAATATTGAGTCAACTAACAATAATTTCCAATTCCGCTAAAACTAAATTAGATAAAGTCATTTGCTAGAGATATTTGCTAACCCTTTTTCCTGATTATATAAAATTTGTTAATAGATTCTAATCATTGCTCATTTTCTTTAACAATCTTAGAATTTGACCTTTAAAACTGTTATTAACTATTAATTTGAGAAAGAGTTCTTCTCTTGATTGATTCTTGTCAAGAAAGTCCAAAAAATTTCACGATTAAATTGAATTTCATTTAAAATGTTTCCCAAAACAGACTCAAAACAGATATAATAAAATTAGGTTGAAAAATAAAATGCAAATTTGATTATTCCCAGACGTAACAAAATAATTCAATTTATAAGCTAGGTGCCACTGTTCTAACTATATTTGGAACTGCTCATGTGAAACTTGACAGATTATTAAATTAGAATGTTTTAAATTAATTGTGCAATAACCATAACTCTGCATATATATCACTGAAAAACCTTAAATTTGATAATATTTTTCATCATGGCTGTTATAATCTCCATAAAAAAATTATTAGATTACATAATATTTTTAATTTTACAAACTTCTAAAATACCATTAAAATTAACTATCAGCTAAATAGATTTGTATCTTGACCATTCATTGCTTTCCAGTATTAGTAACATCAAACACAGTTCAATATCTGTAAAGGATTGATGCTGTCACTATCAGCTAAACAGAATGTGGCCAAAATGACCATCTATCAAGCTATAAGGGACACTTTCTGAGTTTCTCATTCCTTGACTTTCAATTTTCAAGTAAATACAAAATCCTTGTCTCCTAGGCCTCATCACTTCCTTCCTTTTAGAGTTCAAACAACATAGCATGTCTAATGGGATGCAGAATGGAAATTATGAGTGAACTGGAAAATGAGGGAATGTTGGATAGGGATAGATATGTTGCCTTGGGACAGACTTGGATAGGGATAGATATGTTGCCTTGGGACAATGAGGGAATGTTGGATAGGGATAGATATGTTGCCTTGGGACAGACTTGGATAGGGATAGATATGTTGCCTTGGGACAGACTTGGATAGGGATAGATATGTTGCCTTGGGACAGACTTGGATAGGGATAGATATGTTGCCTTGGGACAGACTTGGATAGGGATAGATATGTTGCCTTGAGACCGACTTGGATAGGGATATATATGTTGCCTTGGGATAGACTTGGATAGGGATATATATGTTGCCTTGAGACAGACTTGGATAGGGATAGATATGTTGCCTTGGGACAGACTTGGATATGGATAGATATGTTGCCTTGGGACAGACTTGGATAGGGATAGATATGTTGCCTTGGGACAGACTTGGATAGGGATTGATATGTTGCCTTGGGACAGACTTGGATAGGGATAGATATGTTGCCTTGGGACAGACTTGGATATGGATAGATATGTTGCCTTGGGACAGACTTGGATAGGGATAGATATGTTGCCTTGAGACAGACTTGGATAGGGATAGATATGTTGCCTTGGGACAGACTTGTATAGGGATAGATATGTTGCCTTGGGACAGACTTGGATATGGATAGATATGTTGCCTTGGGACAGACTTGGATAGGGATTGAAATGTTGCCTTGGGACAGACTTGGATAGGGATTGATATGTTGCCTTGGGACAGACTTGGATAGGGATAGATATGTTGCCTTGGGACAGACTTGTATAGGGATAGATATGTTGCCTTGGGACAGACTTGGATATGGATAGATATGTTGCCTTGGGACAGACTTGGATAGGGATTGATATGTTGCCTTGGGACAGACTTGGATAGGGATTGATATGTTGCCTTGGGACAGACTTGGATAGGGATAGATATGTTGCCTTGGGACAGACTTGGATAGGGATAGATATGTTGCCTTGAGACAGACTTGGATAGGGATAGATATGTTGCCTTGAGACAGACTTGGATAGGGATAGATATGTTGCCTTCGGACAAACTTGGATATGGATAGATATGTTGCCTTGAGACAAACTTGGATAGGGATAGATATGTTGCCTTGAGACAAACTCGGATAGGGATAGATATGTTGCCTTGAGACAGACTTGGATATGGATAGATATGTTGCCTTGGGACAGACTTGAATAGGGATTGATATGTTGCCTTGGGACAGACTTGGATAGGGATTGATATGTTGCCTTGGGACAGACTTGGATAGGGATAGATATGTTGCCTTGGGACAGACTTGGATATGGATAGATATGTTGCCTTGGGACAGACTTGGATAGGGATAGATATGTTGCCTTGAGACAGACTTGGGTAGGGATAGATATGTTGCCTTGAGACAGACTTGGATAGGGATAGATATGTTGCCTTGTGACAGACTTATATAGGGATAGATATGTTGCCTTGAGACAGACTTGGATAGGGATAGATATATTGCCTTGGGACAGACTTGGATAGGGATAGATATGTTGCCTTGGGACATACTTGGATAGGGATTAGATATGTTGCCTTGGGACAGACTTTGTTGGATAGAGATAGATATGTTGCCTTTGAACAGACTTGGATAGGGATAAGATATGTTGCCTTGGGACAGACTTTGTTGGATAGGGATAGATATGTTGCCTTGGGACAAACTATGTTGGATAGGGATAGATATGTTGCCTTGGGACAGACTACCTGCAAACCACTCTTGTCTGACTCAAACGGTTTTTGAATGTGTAAAGCAGGGGGTACTCTCACTACTAAAAGCATCAGATTTAACTTCTTATTCTGACTGAATGTGGCTGTGTATAAATTGTACATCCTGCACATCCAAATGAACTCCCATCTTTGGGTTGGATTTTACTGCAAGTCTTAAGATGACACAGGGACAACTAAATTTGTATATGTAATAAGTCAACCCTTTGGGATAATACCCAATTGGAGATTCATATTTTGAAGGTTAAACTGCATATGATATTGTTTTAAGAGCTAAAATCCGCAAATTGAGAGAATAGTAGCTCAGGCAAAAATAAAGAGCTGCACCATAAGCCCATGATACACCCCTCGTCTTACGTGTGAAGTTTTACGCAATAATCTTAAATAGTTTCTGCGATGACATGGGAACACCTTCCTTTTTGTTACAAAAAACACAATATCTAAAATAAAATTTTGAATCATCACCAAAAAGCATAAAGATCTTTAGATTACTATAACTAAGAAGTATGTACAGTTTTAAGCCATAATCATAAACCAATTTTCAGATATGGCGTCATGTAAGAAAACCCACATCCCTGTTTTAGATCGTTTTACCATCATAAGAAACAACAATGTAAAGTTTTGTGATATTTGGATTAGTTGTTATCAAGTTACTGTGCGACATGTTTAAGCCAGCCAGACAGACAGACAATTGTATACCACAATAGTTCTTGTGAAAATTTTGACGGAGTAAAAAAACTATGAAAAAAATATTAAACTATATATACGCTAGGTAACATTTGAATATTGTGAATTCAAGACATGATCATTTTCCCCACTCCATCAATATTTACAATTCTTCTTCAAGAATTCAATTACAAAAAAATTAACAGTACATCCCTGAGTCAACAGACAACTGAGACTGTAACAAGTCCTCCAAAAGATAAGTTTCTACTACAAAGTACTCAAACAAAGGGGTCAAGAGCTAATAACTACTGGTGATTAATGAATGTTTTACAAAGTAGATACTGAAGCATGAAATGTTTTCTTTCCCTCATAAATTTACACAGAGAGCTCATCGTTTTTGCTAAATAAACAGCTGTGAGAGATTATGGGAAGAAAATTATCACTAAATTGTTGGTACTTCAATGAAAATTTAGGATAACACATCTTTCTAACGAGTTAACATTCCAGCTTGATTCTTCAGCAATAAAGGTAATGAAACATAAAACAGGCAATTTGTGCACAGTGCCAATTTGACATACTGTTTTTCAATGAAAACATGCTCCAGTTCTTGTTAACATACTGATAAAGTTACTAAAAGATGTTGTTTGTTCTATTTGTGTTACAATGCCATTATTCACAAAATGCTTTTGATAACAGTTGGGGTCTTGGAATATGTACAATAAAACAATGTCAGGAATTAAATTGTAATAGAATTGAGAATGAAAACTGAGAATGTGTCAAAGAGACAAAAACCTGACCAAAGAGCAGAAAAACATCCTAAGGTCATCAATTAGTCTTCAATACAGCAAGTAAATTTTGCATCAGCCATCTACATACATGCAATATCTTTTTTATTTCATTGTTCCCACTTACTTAATTAATATGAAAATTTAAAGCTTTTTACAAGATAATGTTTTTTTAGTGATCTTATTGATCACTAACTTGAACAAATGTTGAAGGTTCGTGTTGTTTATTCTTGAGTTTTCTATGTTGTGTCATGTGTACTATTGTTTGTCTGCTTGTCCTTTTCATTTTTAGCCATGGAATTGTCAGTTTATTTTCAATTCATGAGTTTGACTGTCCCTCTGGTATCTTTTGTCCCTCTTTTTGAAACTTGTGACACAGGCTATTAAAATCTGCCCATGAAATACTTTCATCACATGCAAGATCAAAATCCCTTTAATATCCTCATTCCTCAGACATGGACAACAAAAAGGTTTTGACAATTAAGAAAGTTAAGAATCAAATTCAATCATGCAAAGATGGATAAATGAATGATAAATGATTCCGAATGTCCAGGAGCAATATTTTCAAATCATATTCAGCATTGAAAACAAGATAGGAGCGCATGCTTAAAGTACATATTTGAGGACACTTAAAATGTAAGGGAAAAAATGTACATTGTAATGTTCTATCAGATAATTTGTTTTAAACCATTTTTTTTTAAACAAGTCGATTCTTATTCCTATTGCATGTCATTCATTACCTTATTACATCTCCTTCAAAGCCCACGATTCTTTTAATCAACTTCTCATCTGGGTTCTTTGGTGATCTGAAAGTAAACATTTCAAGAGTTTCATTATACTTCTCATCACTTTGTTATATTCTTAAAGTAGGCAGCTGTCTTCACAAGATTATATAATTTACCTGGATTAAAAAATACATTTATAATCATTCTTTCAAGTGTTTTTTTAAACATTTGATGTTAAAAACCTTGGATGTTAATTACATTAGTGAGAAATTCAATATACATGATTAGTGTTTTTGAATCAGTAAAAAATTCCAACTGTATCTCCTAAGTGTCTTAATGGATTTTCTCTCTGCTCTTAAGTTTAACTGGCTTCTGACCCCTACCCATTTGCAAGCATTATAAAATGTTAGATGAAAATTGGGGGTAAATAAGTCTTTGTGATACCTAAAAGCTAATCGAAAAAGTCATGTTGTGGCTCCAAATCTCCTGTGTACTCAAGTTAGATAACACCTGAAGACAATTATTTCTCAAAGCTTTTATCTTATGGTCAGTCAGTATGCTCATATTTGCCTCATACTGATTTGAAAGCACAATAATGATTTGGCAATCTAACAAAAGCCAAAGAGATCAACTGAGACCTGGAAAAACAGTTAGTTTGTCTTTGATGAAGTTTTGATCATTAAATGGAAGTCAAAAGTATGATTGTCTAACGATCAATCTTTTTAATGATCCAGAATAGAAAAAAACATCTAAAACATTTGTTTTTGAATGTACTAGATATCAATATAGGCAATCAAGTTTATATGAGTTTTCACAATACTTGATTCATTTATTTGAGCTTTCAAATTACTGCCAGTGATGGTTTGTCAAATTAAACATTAATTTAAAAAACACTTTTTGTGACATTCTAAATAGTTATCAGACTTTGGTTATGCTGATCCTAGGCATATAAGCCTCATATTCATGCATATGGTAAAGAGGGGTAGAAGGACCTTTTTCCAGACAATAGGATTAGGCCTTTTTTTATTATTTTCTATTTTTGAAGGAATTAAGGATTGATCAGTGGGTTTATTTTCACTGGAATTTAGGATTTGCCATTTTTGGAAGTTGTTACAATGGGAATTGGGAATTAAGGATTATTTTTTTCAGGATCCAGGAATTAATTTTTGTTTCTCTCTCTGGATTATTCAGTATGAAATCGTGTCTTACTCCATCTCTGATAATAATTTCTAAGTGTACATAGAACAATTTCAAGTCCTACCCAAATTCAAGCAAAAAATTTGCCATTTTACTTGCAAATATCGCTGAAATTTACAAAATATGCTTTCAATTATCATTTGCCTAGGTTAACTTTGCTCCTTTGACAGAAGACATCAGTTATACTTTTAAAAGAACTGACATAAATAAATAGATATAGTTATGTTAGGAATTATAAGATATAAGAAATCATATTTATCCATTGTATTTTTCTGATGCCTTAATATAACTAAACATGCAATCATTTTTCAACCTATTTTGAAAATTCTGATAAACAGTGGAAACTAATACAACATTGCTCTATAAATCTGACAGAATTATCCAACATTGATTAATTACCATAAACATCATTTAAACTAATCGTTTTTACCAATATCCCCAGAAGCCGTCAGTTGTAATTCAGAATTCAGACTTTTAAATAAAGCCTAAATGCAGCTTTAACAGGTTGCAGAGTTGGAACAAGTGGATTAATTGATTTTTTGCTCCATTCTGATATAAAGGAAGTGATAAATGCCTGGAGCCCTGGATGCCTATTTGAAAACTCTGTGAGATAGATCACATGCTGCATTAGCATCTTTGTAAATGATTGCCTCACAATCAAACTTAAGCCAACTGATATAGAACTGATAGACAAAAAAAAAACAATTTACAACCAAAACATCAGTTACTATACCATTTCTCATCATAAAGAAGAAACACAAACAACTTGAACACCAATAATCGACAAATCAAAGAAGAAAACGCAGGGCTGGAAAATTTAATGTTTATTTTGTTTTGAAGTTTTCAAACAAGTTTAAAATCCATAATTTTCAAAAATGAGCAATTCAAGGAAGTTATAAACATAAAAAGGAATACAATATTCATTGATAAAAGTAAGTATGCTATTTAGTAAATTGTATCTATTTTATTGCAATCGCAAATATTAGATGCTTTTGTTTTTGAACATTATATGATTTATTCAGACACGCAACATGTAACAGTTGTGAAACATGAGCTTAAAATATGCAAAATATTGACATAATTCAATTTATTCTTTCAGTAAAACATAAACCAATATATTGGTTCTTGTTTCAAGTGTTAGAGCTCATAATATAGTTAATAAAATAATTTATTTCAGATTAATTATTTTTTTACTGTAATACAACATGAGATATTTATCCGTTGTGACTTTGTAACGATAGAGTTGATATAAAATTTAAAAAAAAAAGGAGTTTTTGATAATTCCATATAAGACATATTAGAATCAAATAACTGTTACCAAAAGTTTAACAGCAAATATTTCAGTTGTAAGATGTATAGTATGAAGCAACAGAGACTCTGTCTGAAATTAATATCTGAACACTTAGTTTCTAATAATAATCTAGCACTATTCATTCTAAAAGTTCCACTCTATAAATTTGTCAACCACATTACCATATATATTTTTTTTATTACATTTTCAAATGAAAGTCATGCAGATTCCATCAAAGAGAGAAGCCTCACACCAAGAGTTCAATGTTTCTAATAATTAAATTCATCCAAGTTTTAAATGAAAGATGTAATTTCTTTCAAGCTACAAAGTAGGAGTTCTGATGCAGGGAATGGAACTGTATAGGGTATCGATACATCAGACTATGAGAGTACAAGTGATCTTTTCTTTTCTGTTAATCTTTATTTATCAAAGTCATAACAACTATAGGCATTCAACATATAAACTACATTCCAGTACACACAATATACATTGATAGCAGAAGGTAGTGTCAAACATATTACAACATGTTAGATCTTAATTTTCCTGTTATATGTAAGGCTTTGATAAGATTAAATCTTAATTTATAAATTTTCCAACCAAAAAAATGCAACTACTCAGTACTGCAACAATAAATGATTGTGGTAGTTATCAAGGATAAAAGGAAAACATGTGATATGTCATACTAGTCACCTCCTACAATTGTCTCCTTATTTCAAATTATCATTAAAATAAAAGTCATCAAAGGGATTAAGGAATCCATCATTTTTGAGCATACGTCATGAAGAACAAATGATATTCAATAACAAGCACAATTCAACTGATTAAAATTCTAGAACCATGAAATCATTCCTCATTACAGAATCTTAGAAATATGTAAAAAAAGTTATGAATGTATGAAAGGACAGACAGACAGACAGCAGAAAAAGCAAATGTATTAATGGTTACACCATACAACCTAATGAGTCCTGGTATAGTAATGTGTACAAAATCGGATTAAATTTCATGTTGTCTTAATTAATGTGATCTTTTCTAGCATATAAGTATTTGCTTCTTGATGTTAAACATTCATTTCTCTAATTCTTTGGCAATATAACCCTTTCTGGACCAAATGTTAAAAAATAAATTGATTAATATATGGTTGACAATGATCTCAATAATCCATTTGTACCAATGTGACAATCTCTCTCTCTATATATATATCCACTGCAAATATTTAAATGTTCAATAGTTCTGACTAAAATTGTAAAAGAAAAATCCTCCAAAACAGTATGTCTGTGACATAAGTAACTACAACAACAAAAGATTTACAGGCTCAAGAAATATAACATCTATCCTGTTTATAAAAAGAAAAATATTTGTTTTTAAACCCATCAGACTTCATCAAACATTTTTAAAAGATTGTTTACAGTGAAACTATATCATGATTTGAAATATTTCAGATTATGTAATACCATTATCTCATGCAATTTTTTTTTTATTCTGCTTTCAACAAAATTATATAACACTGACATTAGTAAACCTGTAAAATATCACATTAATACTGAGACTCAAAATTTAGTATACATAATTCAAACATTCATTGATTCAAGACAACTGTAGTCATTTAAAATAACGCAAAATTCTACAGAAGTTTGAAATTTTTTTTTTATTAAAAGTTTAAGATAAACAAATTTTTTCTAAAGTTTAAGATTAAAATAAGAAAATGTAAAAGTTTTTCAACATACTGTCATTTCAGAAATATTAATGTGCAATTATCATTTCAATTTTTAAGCTATAGACACATGCAAGATTTATTATTGCAACTTCCACAAATTCTGTATCGTAACAAATGATAAAAAAAATCAAAATGCAAGGGTGACAATTTTGGCAATATAATAAATTTAAAATACTGCAAAAGTATCAGAATTTACAATATTCTATTAAACTTGAAATTTATGATATTGGAGCGACATAAAAAGTGACTCAATGCATTCATCCCAAATATCTATCTGTTTACTGAATACATCATCAAACTTCAGCATTTTGGTTGCAGAAATGTTGGCATGCATATAATTTGCCATTCAGGACATACTTTATAACATGCAATTACAAATTTGAGGCAGATATTGACATTAATCACATCTGAAAACATAAATTCTACTGCCAAAATTAATCATTGCACATATTTGTGTGAAATATTTGCTAGTTGCAATGCAGGTTTTGTTCCAATATTAAACACGGCATACCAGTACAAGCCATCAATTTACTTAAACATGGAAATAAACAAGAAAACTAATTTGAAAACTAGTCTTTTAGAAGCAATTTATCATTATATTCTGCCATTTTCGAGATCCAATTAATATTGCAAACAATTTGATTTTGCATGATAAAATTAATCTTTATGTCTATGGAATAAGCTTTAAAATCATTTATTTTTATAATTGTGTGCCACCTGTTTCAATAAATACTGATTCGAGGGTAATTTACAATTAGATCTGTCAGATAGTATAAAAAAATCTGGATATTTCAATTATGTTTTCCTGAAATACTTTATCTTTATAGCAGAATATCATGCAACAGCTAGCAATACTCATAATTTAAAACCTAAAACTAGCTTTATGACCCAGTTGTTTTTATTCAAAACAATTTCAAGCAGACCTCTACAAATGAATTTTATTCTAAAAATAAATAACTTTATTAAACAAATATCTTATAAATAATTTAGGCAAATTTTTAAAATCGGAAACTCTGTGGAATTCATTTCACAAAAAGATTAAATATTTAATGAAAACAAACCATGATTGCTATTTTCAACTTTAATTGATATGCATAAAAATTAAAAAACGTTTACAGATTATATCAAACAATTCCCAGACAGTCATAATCAACCTGAGCTTACAACTAACAAACAAAAGGGGATTTAATATTAAAACTCCAGAAATAACAAATGTTGTAAGGGGAAGTAATACAGTGCACCTTTCTGCATGAAAAGATAGTGAATCAAGTTGACCTTTTTTTACCACCTGTTATTCCAACCACTTTTATACACATGATACACACCCGTTAAAAGATCCAAGTGCAGAATACTACAAACAGTGCATACATCAAATAGTTTTTAATTAAGAACATGCTGTGGGAAATTAGTTAGTTTGCCATAATGGATTATGTATGCTGACAGAACAATTTTCATCGTAACATTCTAATGAGTCGTGCCTTTTTTGCATTATTGCGCAAAACTAATTGTTTTCTTCAAAACAACATTTTAGATAATAAAGAACTAACTTGGCAGATAGGCAAATATCATTAAAATTTCTTAAAGACAAGTTTTTAGCTGTTTTACTCTTTATTTTGGGTATATTAATGATTTGCGTGTGACATTAGTCCAAATATCTTTTCATTTTTTTGGAAAGTTTTTTTTATATAAAAGAAAAAAAAACTTTATAAGTTATCTAGATTCTAACTTAGAGTCTGTCTCCGCAGAGATTGCAGGAAATATAGTACGTTTCACACATTTTTTTAAGCAATGATAAATTCTTACTTTTATCTGCATTATACAACAGAATAAAATTATAACAAACAACAAAAAAAACAAAGATTAAGAATGAATCTTTGTAAGATGAACATTATAAAAAAAAAAAGATAACATAGCAAGCAGAGATAAGATTACACTAGTAAAAAAAAATTATTTTTTTTATTTTCGGTCTTATTCTTGTGAAATAATCTGATGTGGTGATTCTTATACAATTTTTTTTTACAAAATCAGTTCAGAAAAGTATTAACATCAATTTCCTTAACATTAGAAGCAGAACCACCACTACTGCAACTATTCTGAATAAACACGGAAATTGTTAATTGAAAAATTAATTTCAGGTATCCTTGACACAACTAATTAGGTGACAAGTAAAATATTTTCCTTTCAAGTATGAATAAATTAAATAAGAATCGATATTGGACCATTATATCTATTAAAAACAAATGTAACTTATGTCAGTTTCATGCAAAGGGTTATTAAAATAATGTAGATCTCAAAAAGAACAATTCAATATTGCAATTCATTCCTCTTTAACCGATATTTGAAAATATGGTAGTCACTCAAAATCTTTGTCCAAGGAATTGTATATATATAGATTCTTACATTGATACCAGTGGATTATCGGATTTATCCAATCGAGACAGTTAAAATTTATAATTTAACTATCGAGATTGGATAAATCCGATAATCCACGAGTAACTATGTAAGAATCTGTTTCTCTAATGATTAAAAAGACATTTTCTTTTTTTTGTTAACCAAAAATCCCTTTGAGTGCCTTTCACATTGCACAAAGTTGTCAATTTCATTAACACCTGTTATCATATTTTGATTCATTCAGTTAGCTAAAAAGGTCATGACCTTTTAAATCATCCAATGATCTTTTGAGATCACTAGCAACCACACGTTGATTAAATTTTTTTATACAATGGGTTCTATTCAATGGGTTCGGAAAGGGATAAATTTCCATAGAGTTAGAGAAATTTAAATAGATGCCTCCGGGTGTGGGAATTTCTCACTACATTGAAGACCTCTTGGTGACCTTCTGCTGTTGTTTTTTCTATGATTGGGTTGTTGTCTCTTTGACACATTCTCCATTTCCATTCTCAATTTTAATTTCTTGCTTTGTCAATGATGGAGAAAAAGAAATACATGTAACAACTTATAACTAACAATTGGTTTCTTTCTATTAAAAACCTTGAAAGGTTGCTAGAAAAGCAATAGTTGTTTTAAAAATTGAAGTTTATGACTAAAATAAATCTCACAATTATCAGAAAACACCAACATTTTCCAGGGCTTTCCATAGAGTTTGAAGTACTTTTTTTTTTACACCACTTCAAATGTGGATTTGTTTTTACTTCTTCATATCAGAATAAACAATAAGTTTCATTCTTAATTATAATATCATTGAAACATTATAAACCTGTATAACATTCAGATAT
Source organism: Mytilus trossulus (assembly GCF_036588685.1). Lineage (NCBI taxonomy): Eukaryota > Metazoa > Mollusca > Bivalvia > Mytilida > Mytilidae > Mytilus > Mytilus trossulus. The sequence goes on along the minus strand of NC_086373.1, from coordinate 25,786,243 downwards.
GATATTGACATGTATTTACTATTATCCATGTAATAGGATAGTAATTTTATATACTATCATTATCCAAAATAACCTTGCTTTATGGTACTTAATATAAGGTTCAATAAAACCTATATCAATAAATTCATTAATAACAGGAAAATTAATTCATAAAAAAGCACTTTCTCATTAACTTCTTTCCAGTTAATGCAAAATAAATTGATGTTTTACAGAAAAAAAATACGTTCAATTTGCTATAAAGATTACTACCAGCAAATATGAAAATAGTTCTGAAACAAAAACATAAAAGCAATTTGTTCTCTCTATTGAACTAGAAAAGTTACCGAGGACAGTTTGTTCAATATGGCATAAAAAACATGTAAACAGTCCATTAAATGATGGTACCATCTGTCGTCAACTTGCAGGTGCATACAATTTCTCCGAATATCGATCTGCAAGTTATCCATTACCTGGAAAGTTTAGGTGAAATCAATTAAACCGCAGTCCTCTTTGTTTTTCTTCTGTCAACAGATACCAATCTTTCTCTTATTTCATGATATGATTCAATTATGTCAATTAAATATATAAACATCTAATTGAATTTGCAAAATAAATATTTACAAAATAAAACTATGGTATTTATTTTGCAATCTGAAATGAAAAGTTTGACTCATCTTTAATGGTTATAAAAGCCTATAAAAAGTGTTGATGATACTGTTGAAAATGACTTATGTTACACTCAGGGCAAAATTATCGACAGATAAGTAATGCTTTTACCTATTTCAAGGACAAAACAATTATTCATTATAAAAATATAAAAAAAATCATTGTTTTATTGTTTTACTTGCAAAATTAGTTCAAAACCATTATCTGAAATCAATCAAAAGTTCAAACGACTCAAGTGTTGATGAACTAACATTTAGCTTTCTTAGGTCAAATTTTAATCATATTTTAAACATGTAAAAATATTTTTCATGACAATCACCACAACGTAATACAAATGCAAAAGTTTTGCAGTTTTATAAAGACACTTGAATACTATGACAACCTGATTTCTAACTTCATATTATTTATTTTTTTTGGGTTGCTGTCTCGATCATTATATAATTTAACCTCTCATAATCAATAATAATATATGTTCCATGTAACTTGAGAATTGTCCTGGTGAAGGGATACTGTACATTAAACAGAAAAGATTACTATTGACTAACCACTACAAAGAATAAAAGAAGCACTCCAATGATACTTTCAAATCTGTGCCAAAATATGTTACAGTATCACCTAACTATAACAATATACTTATGTAATTCCGTAAATCTCTTTGTAATGTTGATTCCTAACATATGTTTACTTATTAATGGCATATCATTGCATCATCATTCATAAAGCATCAAAGTATATGTCTTGGTGTTATGTAATGATCCCAAATTACCTACATAAAAAAATTCTTATGATAAAGTACTCATAGGAACAGAGTGAACTAAGAGCTGGTACTGTGAGCTCTAGATATTGTCAGACTTGCATGGACAGACCAACAGTCTCAGTAACTCCTTTATGCTTCCATCCTCAATTTCCTAGGAAAAGAGTGAACTAAGAGGTACTGTGAGCTTTAGATTCTGTCAGACTTGCATGGACAGACCAACAGTCTCAGTAACTCCTTTATGCTTCCATCCTCAATTTCCTAGGAAAAGAGTGAACTAAGAGGTACTGTGAGCTTTAGATACTGTCAGACTTGCATGGACAGACCAACAGTCTCAGTAACTCCTTTATGCTTCCATCCTCAATTTCCTAGGAAAAGAGTGAACTAAGAGGTACTGTGAGCTTTAGATACTGTCAGACTTGCATGGACAGACCAACAGTCTCAGTAACTCCTTTATGCTTCCATCCTCAATTTCCTAGGAAAAAAGTGAACTAAGAGGTACTGTGAGCTTTAGATATTGTCAGACTTGCATGGACAGACCAACAGTCTCAGTAACTCCTTTATGCTTCCATCCTCAATTTCCTAGGAAAAGAGTGAACTAAGAGGTACTGTGAGCTTTAGATTCTGTCAGACTTGCATGGACAGACCAACAGTCTCAGTAACTCCTTTATGCTTCCATCCTCAATTTCCTAGGAAAAGAGTGAACTAAGAGGTACTGTGAGCTTTAGATACTGTCAGACTTGCATGGACAGACCAACAGTCTCAGTAACTCCTTTATGCTTCCATCCTCAATTTCCTAGGAAAAGAGTGAACTAAGAGGTACTGTGAGCTTTAGATTCTGTCAGACTTGCATGGACAGACCAACAGTCTCAGTAACTCCTTTATGCTTCCATCCTCAATTTCCTAGGAAAAGAGTGAACTAAGAGGTACTGTGAGCTTTAGATTCTGTCAGACTTGCATGGACAGACCAACAGTCTCAGTAACTCCTTTATGCTTCCATCCTCAATTTCCTAGGAAAAGAGTGAACTAAGAGGTACTGTGAGCTTTAGATACTGTCAGACTTGCATGGACAGACCAACAGTCTCAGTAACTCCTTTATGCTTCCATCCTCAATTTCCTAGGAAAAGAGTGAACTAAGAGGTACTGTGAGCTTTAGATACTGTCAGACTTGCATGGACAGACCAACAGTCTCAGTAACTCCTTTATGCTTCCATCCTCAATTTCCTAGGAAAAGAGTGAACTAAGAGGTACTGTGAGCTTTAGATACTGTCAGACTTGCATGGACAGACCAACAGTCTCAGTAACTCCTTTATGCTTCCATCCTCAATTTCCTAGGAAAAGAGTGAACTAAGAGGTACTGTGAGCTCTAGATACTGTCAGACTTGCATGGACAGACCAACAGTCTCAGTAACTCCTTTATGCTTCCATCCTCAATTTCCTAGGAAAAGAGTGAACTAAGAGGTACTGTGAGCAACCAGATACTGTCAGACTTGCATGGACAGACCAACAGTATCAGTAACTCGTTTATGCTTACATCCTCAATCTCCCAATATATATCTCATATTTAATTATCAATACCCATTTGGTCCACAAATCTGACAGAATTATTAGTTGTGACCTTGCATCATCAGGCCTATTATCAACACCATTTCAAATGCTCCTTAATCTTCAAGAACATGGGTTTAAGTAACAACACATCCTTTGTTTTAAGCAACCAACAGCAATAGTTATAAATTTATCAATTATAGATTTTTAGTAGACTGAGTAACGTGATGGTACCCAAATTGCACCTATTTAGAAAAAATATCAACGGAAATCTTACAAAATTTTCTAGAGATTAAATTTTTTTAATTTTTATTATTTGATACAATGCATGTCTTTCAACATTGGTAAAAATATTTAAATATACAAAAAACGTTCACAGTATTTATCAACAGATGGACTGTTTACTGAAAAAGCGAAATGTACTGAAACGTCGCCATGTTTTGAGTTAGGGTTACAAATAAAAAACTTTGATCACTCATTGGAATAAATTGTTTTGAATTACAAACATATGGCTCAGAAACTATAAATAGTGATTATGTATATCAGAGAGTCAAAGATATAGACAGATGCATGTGACAAGTTCTGCTTAACTCTTCAAACTGTGTGGGATTAGTGTTCTTTTCTCTCAAAAACTATGCTCTTAGATTGCTTCAACAATCCTTTGATGAAAACAATCTACAATCTGCAAATTATTTCCATAATTCTATTTTTGTCTTTTTGCTAACATTATTTCTTAACTCAATACTAAGAACTGCTACAAATCAAAAGATTCTAAATTGTCTGTCGATTTTACAATTGTACATTTTTTTTCAATCTGCATTTTCTATGCAATTAAATAAATCAAGCTCCTACTGGTACGTTATCAATCTTTCCCATCACTAAAACCAATAAGTAGTGTTTAGTCAGAAAATAAAACAGCTGAATAAAAAAACAAATTTTCAAACTGAGAAATCCAATGTATAAAAGATAAATCTAATAATGAATTGTGTACTGAGTAAATAAATTTAGTTAACTTCCTGCAAGCAGCAGCTCTTTGAAGGCTGTGAGCAAACATTGTACCTGTAAATTCATTGATTTTGAAATTGAGGATATTACAGGGGAACTGAAGGTGTTTCAGGGTATTTTTTATTGAAATTAATTTAAATAAGCAAGTAAAAAATCTCAAATATCATATCTCATTAAGAAAGCAAATTTTGTGTTGGCCCTTTTATTTTTGTATAGATATTAACATAATTTGGCATGTTGTAATTTTCAATGCCCTTAATTCCTCTAAATAATAGTTAATACCATTGCATTATCATATTTCGCAAGAAAATCCCACAATTACATGTATGTCTATTTCTATTTTTGTAAGTGCATCTAAATAATGGTGACTGCTGATATGATAAGGTGATGTGGAATCAATAAGTTGTCAATGAGACAATCATCACCAGAGACCAAAGGACATAGAAATTAACAATCATTTAAAGATCACTAAACAGCCTTCAACAGTAAGGAAACCCAGTATACTGCATATTTAGCTGTAAAAGGGGCCAAACTGACAAAATTAAACAACTCAGATGAGAAAACTATCGGCCTAATCAATTTACAAAATAATAAGCAGAAAAAGACTATGATTTCAACAACAAACAACAACCACTTAGTAACAGGCTCTTACATGCGAATACTTCAGATACTGTTAAGTAGATTATTTTCAAAGATCAAATTGCTGTATTTCAAGGGGAAGACTGTTTTCAAGTTCCTTTTCATGTTTTCATGCTTACTTCTTTATAATCTGCCTTTATCAATCAAATTAATTAACAAGAGAAATTTCTTTCAATTATTTCATGTGACTATTCAGGAAATTATGGAAAAAAATAAGTTCTTTACAAGCAATTTTCACTTTATAATAATCAGAGGCCACAATAAATCATCTAAGATGATGGATGCCTTAATTAGACCAGGTACTGGCATTGTAGATAAGAGATATTGCAAGGACACTTTCTACCATAACACCATGGGTATTCTGTAAAGGTATGAATAAAAGGAGAAAATTTAGGGCTTGAGGAGTTAATTTTGGTGGATTTGAGTTTTATGGGGAACAACCAATACCAGTAATCATTTCACTTATGTTTAATGTTAACACTGCCACATTCTGTATGTGCCTGTCCTAAGTCAAGATTTTGTAATTCATTGGTTGTCATTTGTGCCTGTATATTATATATTATTTTTTTCATTGTTTTGTACATAAAACAAGTAGTTAATACTTTTTTCGCTTTTTCCTTTGAATTGTTTAATATTTGTCATTTTGGGGCTTTAATAAAGCTGACTTATAATTGTGCTTATTTGGTCTCTGTTAGCGACTTTTCTCTTTGTCAATCAATTACATCTTCTTATTTTTATATTTTTTTTTATATCTAAAGCCACCCTGCAGTATGATGACAATTTGCATCATCTATTTAAAAATTTATGAGCACTTGATAACTTTTTATTATTATGTGTTATATAACAGACAAGATAATCAATATTGAATTCTATAAACTTGTGCACTTTGTTAATTGTCAGTATTACCATCTTCTCCAGGAAGACAATGTAATGCATCACATTAACAATCAAACATTCAGTCACATGACTTTTCTAAATAAATGTCTTGGAAACTACCTCAAGCTAGCAATAAATGTCATGGAACAAATATTACCATATGTGGTTTTAAATGAATTATGTGCTTTTCTTAGTTAATTTGAACTTTTAGCATGTTCAAAAAAAGAATTCAAATCAAAATAAAATTCAATTTACCCAAAGTCAATCCAATTACATGTAACTTTTAAGTCAATTTAAATGTAACTTAGGAGCAGATAATGGAGAGAGAATCCCATAAACTGATCTAGTAATCTGACAAAAGGAACTAAAAGTGAATAAAATCTTCCTCTTGAGGGAATAGGGTTGATGTATTGATGACAGTTCAACATCCAACTGCAAACAATATATGAACATTAAGGTTAATAAATATGTAAATATATATGTATTACCAAATATCCTGAGAAATGTGTCAGATGTACCAAACACCAGTTCAAATTTTAATAAAATACATTAATATGCTGACTTCATAATCTCAATTACTTCTTTCATCAATCCTAATAATAATGTAAAGTCTTTCAATTTAAATTCTTTTTTTATATTTTTCCATGCAAGAGTAACAAGACTTTTAAAAAATGTTTGAATGAAGGCAGGTTTTCCCATATCCCACACTAACTCTAGTATACCTGATTGGTTATTGTTGCTCCAGTGAGGCTGAGTTGGCTAAAATACTTGAAAGAACATGGGTTGTCGTCTATGACAGAACATGGAAAACGAATGGTCCACTTGAGTCAATGAGTATTTATAAGTACTTGTATATGTGCAATCGCATTGTCTCAGTACTATTTCAGCAGCTCATTTGATGTGCTCTGCACCTTTTTTTTTTTTTTTTTTTTTTTAAGTAAAATCAGTAAAAGTTAAAGGGAAACTGACCCACTGCCATACATGAAAGATCCATCTATTCAGTTCTTCTTTGATGTCAATTTCAATATTAATATCATCAAAATCAATTAATAAACCATTATATCAAGGTCTGTGATTTAATTTCACTATGATAATTGTATTTATTTAAGCTTTAATCTCCGATGACATGTCAGTTAGATGGTAGTTAGATTATCATCTAAATGGATCTCATTTGTACTAAGTCACCAATATGTGTCACTATGACATTTCACAAACCAATAATGCAAGGAATTTTTCCCTTGAATAATTCATAAACAAAAACAAAGTACTTAGAGACACGTACTAAAGAAAAAAATCATTTGAATAAGTAAAATATTCTTTTTTCTTTGTGAAATCATTTCATGAAAATGCAGATTCAAATAAGTGATAGGGAATTTAAATCGGAGTTAACTCATAAAAGGTAATATGTCCTATAGTTGCAAACATTCGATCACCATTTTAATTTTTCACTTTTATTTGTTCTTTAGTCAAGTTAGTAGATGATAAGACCTTTTTATGTTAATATGCAGACATGCAAAAAACTACTGAATCTTGCAAAATGCATCATTTTCAAATGACAAATCAATTTTATATACATTGACGTAGAGAAGTTTAAATCATTCAGACTCTCATCCAAAATGCTGCTCAAACTATCCATTGACATTTCTTGCTTACTTGCAGAAGCTGATGCATTCAAACATATCTATAATTTGAGGACTTCCAGGATAATTTATAGATAGGTTCAAATCTAATTCAAAATATTTACTATGGTCTGTAAACTAAAATATTATCAGTATTTTTTGCTTCTTTCTATAGGTCTGTTAATGTACTGGTAAGTACGTTTGACATTCAAGGTTCTACAATAGCCATAAATTGTAAATAAACCAGACAAACTAAACTACTAGCCATGAGTAATGACTCTAGTTTTACCAATAACTCTAGAGAATTCCAAGTGACATTCAGACAATACTGAACTGTAATTACAATTCACTGTAGATGACAGAACCAATATTTCATTTTTTTCACAAATACACTAATATTATACTGTTTTCCTTTTCTTACGAATACTAAATGGAAAACAACTCAGGAGAATTCATGTTAACAATAGGGCTTCAGACACTAATTACCAATGCATTTAAAACTTGTAAGACTGAATGGCATCATCAGCAGACATTATCTAATATCACCCACACAGTATTACTATTGTATTGTACTTTCTTCTGGTCAAAGGCATCAGCTAACATACAAATAAATTTAAAGTGTTGGTCTTCTTTCCTAAACTTAATAAACTTTGTTTTGCTTCTAATGTTTGGTCTAAAGACCTTTTTTTTTACTGTATTGTATGCTTTTAACTGATTTTGAATAAATTTTACTTGATTTGATTTTGATTCTGACTTAGTAATATAATGACAGAACCTTTCAGCAAGCTAGCTATTACCCAACATAGTTAAATCTGACAGAATGTTATACAATATACAAGTGTTCAAAGCCTATAAATTAAGGACTCAAATAGTTGGAAAACCATGATTTAATTGATAGTGGAGTTCAAAATCTACCAATAGTGTTTCACATCAAGTTAAATATTATGTTAACAGTACTGTAGCTTAAGTGTGTACGTGTTCTCTGAATTAATAGTTCATTCTAAAGTTCAATATTTCCACTTTTCTTCTAAATTAATATATACTTCATGTACACAGGGTTTGTTAAATTTTGTCTGTTGTGTTCAGTTATTTCTGAAATCATTTACTCTTCTGTTTTATCGAAAAATTCAACACACTTCATTATCTTTTAACTCAATTAAAAAAACAAAATAACTCAATTTGCAAACAAATATAATACAAATTTTCAAAGGTTATCATCTTTAACGCTATGTCTTGGGAGATAATAAAATCAACCATGTCAAAAATCATCATAACTCAGTTTCAAAAATGATATTATAGTATTGGCATAATTCCATTCTTATCTTTTAGAATCTATTCAACTGCCATAAAGCACTTCAACATCCCATTTAATAGTAGTACAGAAATCTACAACTCTTTAAGAATATCCTGAAGTATCAATAATCTATGTGGCAATGAGCATCAAGTGGTTTATACAGACCTGTGGTTTACCAGTCCCGATTATAAGCTTATCATTGGAATAATTGTATAGGGAAATCCCATGGCGAGCTAGACAAAATGAGCAGTTAGTGGTAGGATTTTATCTCCAATATTGATTGGTTATAGTGAAAGTTTTTCGTGGTGATATTTTGTCTGACCTGCCGTAATTCAAGTCAATTTTCCTGTATTGCTTGTATTATTGACAACTCTTTCAGTACTTGCATGATTCATAAGGAAGCTTATTTGTTTTTGTGTTCTAACATTACTGAGTATCATTAGTGAAATGGATCCTGCAGACAGGTTGGTGTCAATTAACTCTCTTGCTTATCTCTTTAGTTAATGTCAACCCTTTACTGGAGTCAAATAAATAAATAAAATAATGTATACTCTTCTTTAATCAAATAAATTTTAAAAAAACAATCAAGCAATTTTTTTTCTTAAAATCAGATTTATGGGATTAATTCTCTTTCTAAGTTTTAAATAAGTCGTTAATCTAAGTAATTTTTATCAATATTATTTCAGTCTATTTGATTTTTTTTTACTAATTTTCCATACTGATTTTGTGATATTGAAGACTCCTGAGCAAGAATATTGATATTATCATTTTCAAAACAGTACAATGGCACTAACATGATGCACTTTTGCAGATCAAACAAAAAACTGGCTTCAGTCATTAAAAACTAATAATGCACTTAGATGTAATTTGATTGATTTGGTTATTAGGTACACTTCAAATAAACATAAATCTCAAAATAAACTGAATGCTCAAATTGATTAAGATGTCCAGAAGCAATTATTTTGATTTGTATTTTACAAAACTGCAACTGCAATCTGTTTCACAAAAAAAAGTTATCATAAGCATACAGAATGTTTATGGCTTATGACCAATCTTAGTCGTAAGTGATTTTGTGAATCGACTCGATCCTGCCAATATAAAAATAGTCTCATTTTGAGATCTTGTTATTAATTTATTTAAAAGAGCCCTGTCTGGCTTAAACCTAAAAAGATAGTTTGCTACAAAATAATTTATAAAATGCAGTTATAGAATGATTTTTTTAGTTTTGGTACTGATTTTTATCTGCAAGAATATCAAGCAAGCCTTCAGTAATAAGGGGCAGCTGACATTCTAGCTGATGAAATCAGTATAAATAAAATAACAAGCCATTATCTTCATCGACATTTCATCTTAACAATATGTTTTTGGCTGAGATAATGAAATCCAAGAAAATAGTTAGTAAAATGATTTTTACATGTACAAAACGTTGATAGTTGTTCATTTGTATGAATGAAGTTGCATTGCATATTTTATTGACCAGAAAGCACAGCTGACTTTTCTGAAATAAAGTGTCCAGATAAAACATCTTACTAATTTAGAATCTAAGAATTAGTATTATTTTGTAAAGATTAACGAATTTGACTAATTTTATAGTTTCAGGGGCAAAATAATACCTCTTATTGGAACTTCTACTTTTCTGTATAATACATTATGAAAAGTACATCCATAACCACTCACTTATAGGATAACTAATAATTCAACTTTTTGCTTCAAATAATAAAACAATTTCTTCTACCATGTCTACTTCCATCATTAAAATGTTCCAAAAATCATCATGATAATTAACAAACGAAATTGTACAAAAAATTAATCCAAAAAAGGAATTTTTCAAATATGGCAAGCACTAAAGATTTCCAAAAATATTAGAAGTCATACTATTAATACATTTTCAGTATAATTATCCGTGTTATATGAGACCTGTTCGTTCTAAAAAAGGAAAATGTATGTGCTTAGCCACTAATTTTAGTACTCTTTTAATACTCTAAATATAGGCTTTAAGAAAATATAATATCATAAATATTATTTAAGCCAGTATGACAGTGCTGTCATCCAAGTTATGTCACAATAGTAATTTGCCAGCTTATGTAGCAGACAGACTATTTCAGGATCAGCTTGGCTATATGACAAACATATACAACTAGTGTCACCCAAAATATTTTTGGCAGGGTCTAGATAGATAATTACAAAATGCATGTGAAAATGTATATTAGTTTAGGGTTTGCCTTTATATTAAATCTTTGCATTTGTGTCAGAAAGTCAAGATTTCAATTGGAATATTTTACCCCCAAAAATGTCAATTCAGTGGCCTATCCAGGGAATGGTTACAGGGGTTGGAAGTTGGAACCCCCCTTTTTTTGTCGACCATTGCATTTGAATGGGGACATATGGTTGGAACCCCCCACCTATATACTATATATTTTTCCATGAGTATGTGAGTTAAGTTAGCATTAACATCAAGAACCCATATATATATTTTGATATTTAATCAATCATATTTCATTTTACAAAAATATGCATTATTTTTTTACAACAAAAATGTATCTCATAGAAAATAAGAGCCATAACAGCTGCTGACATATTTTTACAAAAACGTTTTTTTGTTAACATTTTGAAACATGCAATTCAATAATTATGTCAAAATTTTATGCACAAATAAAATAAACATAGCACTTGAGTGCTTCTGTTTTCAATATATTTCAATGCTTCTGAGAGCAGTATAATTAAGTAAATATTCTGTTATTCTCATAAACATTTCTAATTATAATTTGTAAAATGCAAATTTTCACAAAAGTTCAATTGTTTCTAATGTAATTGACAAATAAACTGCACATTTGAGATTACAAATATGTTATCAAATGTCGGTCTACAAATTAACGTTCGCTACATATAATTGAAATTCTTAATTCAAATAAGGCTTCTGAATTCGTACAAGTAACTGAAGTACACAGAAATCCTACATTCAGTAAGCAACTTGGGTTTTCTGAGAATACATAATTTTAATTAACTTACTTTTTGCCAGGCATTTGAACAGCAAGCCATTTTTGTGTTTAGCAGAGTTAAACAATATACAACCGCATTTTTTTTGCAGTAGCCTGTATATAAGAACATCTGCATACAAATTGAAATTAAAAAGAGGTGTTAGTTTGGCATCACTGTATTGTTAGAATGCCCCTATCAATCATACAGTGCAACATCTGCATTAATTCACATTAATTCTTTGAGAAGTCTCATTATATAAACCTGAAACACAAATAAACAAAGTCTGTAAAAAAAAAATTGATAACTGTTTTCCCATTTGAAACATTTACAAATCCAATCATATTTTTTTTTAGTGTTATTGAATATCTAGCTATGTCTTAGTAACAATGGATGTTATACTTGTCCCCTAGCAAAAAACATCCTTGATTCTGAAATCATTGATAGTATTTTATTTATAACAAAAATTTGACTTGCAATTATGAGCAACACAATGAAAATAGAAATAGAGCTGAAACTGTTTCTCCTTCTGAGCATTGGGTTCACTCTTGGATTTTGTTGTTTCAAATTGCTCAATCTTAAGTGTTGTAATATGGTTTTGTGGACATTTTTGTCATTTTGTAGTTTAAATTTTGGACACAAAAATCATTAAGCATAAGGTTTGTTAAATTCCAAGATACCTAAATTAAAAAAATATCACATTATCTTTTTTAATGTAAAAATTGTTGTTATTTTTTTTTAAACTTTTAATTTTGAACTTCTATGAGCTACGTCTGCGCATTTACTTCTCAATATGAATTGTGATTTTTCAGTTCAGTTGTTCTCAAGAGCTTCTTTTTCAGTCTTTTCACTTTAGACTATTTATGTTTTCCAATATATCTTGCGTAAGTTTACTGAAGAGACATAAACAGACAGATGCACTCTTCCAAACTCCCAGTCTAACTGTAAAGGAGACATCAAACATGTCAACTTAAATCTATTTAATTCCGTATGTGACAAAACAAAGTATATTAATTCTACGTTATATGTTTCAGGACACTGACACAAACTTGATGAACGGCAGAGACAAATCGTTAAAAGCTTTCAAGTGAGATAATTATCCAGCTCCGATGCTTTTTTTCCAATTTGAGGTGACATAATTTGAACTGCGAAACCGAATCATTTAATATACATTTAGTTGTGACAGATGCTGTAGGAAATCTATTATATCCTGTTCACTCCTGCAGACATTCTCAGAGGAGGGGAAAATTATGGAACTACAATACTGACAGTGCCAATTTACAATTTAACTAGTCCAAATAATGAAAATGGTAGTCTTCTATTCAAATCTACAAGACATTAACGCAAAACAATCAAGCCTCCATTTCAATCTCTGGCGACTTTACAGGATGTTTGAGCAGCTGAAGTAATTAAAGAAAAAAACATGTGATTATTGAACTTTTTAAGGAAACATGCATTTATCCCTTAGACAGCTGATAAAAGGGAGATTAATTATTATTTTGCTGCTTGGAGTGATATTATTCACTGGTATTGAAAGTAGAATGGATTGGAATGTTGAATGTCCTTTGAAATGTGCTTGCTATATCGGAAGATTAGATACAGAGAATTTCAAACAAGTGATGAAAATTGTCAATTGTACAAATGCTGGACTTTTTTTAATACCACAAAATTTGTCTTCTTCCACCGAAGCTTTAATTGTGGCGAGTAACTCAATAAAAGATCTCAATCTTCCACCAAGGATGCGGCAGCTGAAATATTTAGATGCCTCAAATAACAAGGTAACCAGTTTCGACAAACAAATACAAAAACTGATTCAATTGAGAAATCTTAATCTACATAGTAATTTTATTACTACTCTAAGAAATGGACAATTTTCAGGCTTGAAGTATTTAATAAACTTAGACTTATCCAAGAACAAGTTACGTTACATAGAGAAACATGCTTTTGGAGGATTAAACTATGTGCAACGTCTTAATTTAGAAGATAATAACTTGAATATACTTGAAAATCAATGGTTTGTTGGGATGCCATCTTTAAAATGGCTATATTTGTCAAGAAATGTTTTAAGAGAATTGAGGAGTGGTGTATTCGATACATCAAATCATCTTGACACTATCAGCTTCACGGAAAACAAAATACAAAATATTGAGAATAATGCTTTCTTTGGGCTAGAACAGCTAGCTACATTGGATCTTTCTAATAACAATATTTTATCTATTCCATCAAAATCATTTCTCAAGCTTCCAAATTTAAAGAAACTGAATTTTGATGGCAATCCAATTTACAGGCTAGTGCATGAAACATTTTGTAATTTAAACGTTTCCGTACTTTCTCTCAGTTACATGCCACACCTTTCAGTTATTGAGGAAGGAGCGTTTGCCAACTTAACCAAACTCATATCACTTCAACTTCATGACAATCAGAAACTTGTGTTCATTGATCCAAATGCATTTGAAAACATTCCAAGTCTTCGAAATTTATATATTCACAATAACCGCTTGAGAGTGCTTCCTCATAAAATAATTCAAAGTCTGCCATCAATTAAAGTTTGTCATTTTTACAGCAATCTTTTGCATTGTGACTGTAACATTGACTGGATGGTCAATGACATCATGTCTAAAAATCACACATCAATCATGTATGACGGGGCCATGTTAATATGTTACACTCCTCCTAGCAGGTATGGACTGCCAATTGTCAGTCTTCCACGAACTAATCAAACCCAAAACTGTGTTCCATTGACGATTCCTATCTACGATAAAAACTACGAAGTGAGTATTGGTGAAGAGTTACGACTTGAATGTCATGCGACAGGTGTTCCTGAACCAAATATAACTTGGATGTTACCCAATGGATCAATGTTATCTCAGAGCATTAAATACAATAGAATTGAAGTGAAAGATAAGTTTATACTAATCGTCAGACATTTACAAAAGTCTGACAGCGGATTGTATGCATGTCAGGCTACGAACAGTGAAGGTTTTGATATAAGTGAAACATTGGTCAAAGTAATCAATAAGCCTATAAGAATAATTGCATTACCATCAACCCTAAATTACATTACAATTACGTGGAATGGTACAAAATACTGGTCTATGATTTCCGATTATCAAATACATTACAGAGAAGCTAAGAGTAGAGTTAATTATAGGATTGTTCATCTCAGTCCGTATTCAAGACGTTATACATTTTCTAATTTAAAATCCTATACGAGTTATGAATTTTGTATTGTCTATGTCTATTCTACCGAAGTGTATCCAGTGGATTGTATCAATGCTACGTCTGGAAAGGCATTAGATTATCTTCCAGGAATAACGTCGGTGAATACTAAAGCAGTGGCTGCTGTAATAACAATAGTTGTTATGATTTTCATATTAGCATGTGCCGTTATGGTTGTTAGAAAATTCAAGAGACGGAAGAGCTATAATAGCACTACTGATGAAGAAGACACATTTGTTACAACACAAATTCCATTAGAAAATGTCTACCAGCCTAATACCTATATGTGTTCTTCAAAAACTTCCTTAATTAGAGCTCAAGAATAATAGATCAGCTCAAATCATTCAAGTTACTTCAAATATTCATTGCAGTCATATCTGAATTCACCATTAGGATGATTGCAAGTTGATGTCATAATTAAGAAAAATCACATTAAATTTCATGTAATGATATTCGTGTTCATTCAGTCATTATTTGTTCATAGCAATTTAAATGTTTGAAAGTTAAATATTTCAACGAAGCAGTCTATAGAGAAACTTTAGAAACATTGGACTTTTCTCTATCTATACACATTGGGGCTACAAATGGGAATTAATGTATGCAGTACTGCGGTTTTTAAATGAGTTGATCTTTTAAAAGGGGTGATTAATACGTCCTAATTGGATGTATTTTGTTATACTTGCATAATATTCAAAAAATCAAAAAGCTATTATTCATCTATCATTTTTTCATTTTTTAATGTAATAAAAAAACAAAGAGCGAATCAAAACTGGTCAGTATTGAAAACATTTATATATAGGGCATCAAAATTAAATTGTACAGTCATGATAATATATATCTTGCACATATTTTAACTGTTGTTATAATAGGAGTCAACTCTCTAGCAGAAAATAATAGGAATACATGTATCAATCTTTATAACAATGAAACCAAATTAAACAGATTTTCTTTCATAGTTATTTCTGGTTTAATCATGTCTGTTATAGAAACTAATGAATAAAGATCACAGTAAAAAATGTGTGAGCTTCAACAATACACAACAAGAATATTTTGGGTAAATATATAGAAATTGGATAAAACACTAGCTTCAGTATTTACTTTCTTATTTTTGATGACCTTGGTTAAGGGAGATAACTCTATAAACCAATAATGAATAGATAGTGTTTTTAAACAATACTTTTAAACATTTGTGTGAAACAGAATAAAAAAAGGTCGTACATTGACCTATAATGGTTTACTTTTAAAAAAAATGTTATTTGGATGGAGAGTTGTCTCATTGGCACTCACACCACATCTTCCTATATCTAATTACAATATATTTATGAAACTGGGTCACAAAAGCAATACTAGTGACGGGATTTATCCAATCACATTAGAGTTAACCTTCTTCAAAGCACCTGCTTGATTATCAGGTTATAGCATCTACATTTATGTTTTGAATTATGAAAAGACAGAATATAACAGAATATGCATGTAAAAAGGGAAAATCAGAATTCAGATCATATCTTTACCACAAAAACTATTCTATTACAGCTTTTGACAAGAATGGTGCATGTAAAATGATAAAGGCATCTGTATAATATTTTGATCCTGTCAACTATTATCAATTCTTTATAGCCCAAAATGGAACTTAATCCGATTTTGTGTGACATTTTGAATAATAACAATTTTTCTCTTCTATTTGTAACAAGCAGAAGTTACCTTTCATAAATATATACACATTGTTGTACAAATATATAAGGGAACAAGTGATAAAGCCTAAAATCTAAAAAAAAATCCAGAACTAGTATGTCATTGTCAACTAAAAAAAGCAAAAGTATATATATCTGTATATACACATGAAACAATCTTATGTGATCAGAATTTAATTTTTGTTCACTTAAAAAAAGAAGTAGTTCATAGAATAATGAGCATTACCAGTGTTCCCTTCTGTTCTCTTTATCCATCTTCTATTGATGGTTTTATACAAAAATCAAAACTGTTATATATATTGAATCTAGTCAAAAGCTCTTTAAGTTATAATTGTATATATTTTTACACACATGTTCTGCATTGTAATTTTATAATTATTGTGTAAATAAAATTTATGTGCTGCAATAAAATTATCAACATGAAGAATTTGTTCTTGTTTCTTTTATTGCAGTTGAAGAATTCTACATTGTTTTTTTGTTTTTTTTAAATCTTACATACATGATACATGTATAGATGAAAAGCAAAAATGGAGATCTGTGTAATCTAGTTATAACATCCATCATACTGTGGAATCATGATTATTCGTTGGATACCAATTTTCGTCGGTTTCGTTGGTACAGGTGAACATGGTGAACCACAAATTTAAATGTTTAAAAATTTTCTACCAGGTTTCTACCAGGTTGTATTTAGACTTTTGCAAAACAACGAAATAAATTATCAACTTATTGTTCTTTTGGGTAAAAGGTAGTACTTCAAAGAAAGCCAAAAAAAAAAAAGGTTTTGTAGATGCCGAATGTGTCAGCATTGACAAAACTATCATGAAAGAAAGAAGACAAAGTTAAAGAGGTCAATTACTTATGTACAGCTTATAGAGATTATCTTAACAAGGATAAGACTTCTCAGTGATTACTAAAGAAAAGAGAGCATACCATGAGATGTCTCACCTGCTTCACTAACAATGGGATTTGAAAGACTATCTAAATCAAAGATCAAGGTTTTACTACAAGCATCACATTAACATAAAATTATCATTATTAGTGAAAATACAGGACAAGGTCATATGAACCCTACAAGAAGGACATACAAATATTTAGTTATTTACCTAGTTTACGATTCCCTTTCACACAAAAAACCCAATGCATTTATGCCAAAAGAGTTTAAATGATAAAAAAAACTTAAAGTTGACCTAATAAACATGGACATGATTTCAAGGTCAGATGAACCCTGCCAGACAAACATGTAGCATACATTCAAACCAATAGCCAAATAATTGGAACTGTTGATTATAGTATCAAAGAAATGAACCTTTATCACAACAACTTAATATTGATCATAATTCATGTATCTTTACTCTCAGTAAACTTCATATTCACAGCTTGTTTAATATCACCTAATTTACACATTCCAAAATTAAATAATGATATTTCCTACCTCCATTCGGTGCTTTGTAACAAATATTCAAATTTTACATATATCATATATCATGTATTATATTAGAAATAATTTAAGAATAAGAAGATGTGGCTTGATTGCCATTGAGACAAACCGCCACCCGAGACCAAATTTTGCAGAAGTAAGCAACTTAAGATCAACATACAATCTTCAAAAATGAACAAAACCCTTACTTTACTATACTGCAAGCTATTAAAGGCCCAATTATAACATTTAGTTCAAAACAAGAAAAGAAATGGCCTGATGTATGTACCAAATAATAAAGGAAGTAGAAATATAAATATGATATATATATACTGTATTACAGCAACAAACGACAATCTCTAAATTACAGGAACCTGACTGGCACAAAAAGAATATGGCAGTGTTAAAGCCTGTAGCACTGCATGCATGATAAATGGTTTCTGTTAAGTCACATAGGGGACTTACTGGCTGAGTGGTCATCTGCAGTGATAACTAAAATATCAACCCAGAGTGAGAAGATTGCCAGTTTTCCTGCCAAAGGCAAAGGTTGGTTGTTCTCTACAGGTAGTCTTAGCTACCTCAACCAATAACCAGATGCTCCGCAGGGCGCAGCTTTATACGACCGCAGAGGTTGAGCCCTGAACAATGGGGCAAGTATGGACACAACATTCAAGCTGAATCCCGCTCTAAATTTGGATTGTGATTAAATAGTTGACACAGCATAGGTTTCTGACACAGAATGAATGTGTTCTAATGAACTTAACATTTTTGTTTTCTCTTAGAGCAATTCACTTTGCTGTTGAGTATTAATCCTCTCAAAAAAATGTTTGTAGAAATTTTCTTTTTATTTATGAAATTTCAAATGAGAAAAATTGAACCCCCTCCCACCCAATTTTTTTTTCACATCCCCCTTTCCCTTATTCCAAAATTTATCTCAATTAAAATTTCTAATGGAGTTTGCAACAATAACTACTCATTTAAATACATCATAAAATATTAAGATGTAAAAAAAACTGCTTGTTATCACTGAATGGTAAAGATTGTTTTAATTTATCAGTTGGTAGTAAAAAGTGAAAATACATTGTATATTGTATATAACAAAGATTTAAGTTGATTCTGGACAAAGAAAGATAACTCCAATTAAAAAAATTCTTGCTATTGCACAATATTGTGCAATTAGATATTTCTTGCTTACTATTCTGGACAAAGAAAGATAACTCTAATTAAAAAAAAATTTGCTATTGCACAATATTGTGCAATTAGATATTTCTTGCTATTGCGCAATACTGTGCAATTGAAAAGACTTGCTATTGCACAATACTGTGCAATTGAAGATTTCTTGCTATTGCTCAATACTGTGCAATGGAAAATTTCTTGCTATTGCACAATACTTAATATAATAATTTTAGATCCTGATTTGGACCAACTTGAAAACTGGGCCCATAATCAATACTGTGCAATTGAAAAGACTTGCTATTGCACAATACTGTGCAATTGAAGATTTCTTGCTATTGCTCAATACTGTGCAATGGAAAATTTCTTGCTATTGCACAATACTTAATATAATAATTTTAGATCCTGATTTGGACCAACTTGAAAACTGGGCCCATAATCAAAAATCTAAGTACATGTTTGGATTCAGCATATCAAAGAACCCCAAGAATTCAATTTTTGTTAAAATCAAACTAAGTTTAATTTTGGACCCTTTGGACTTTAATGTAGACCAATTTGAAAACAGGAACAAAAATTAAGAATCTACATACACAGTTAGATTTGGCATATCAAAGAACCCCATTTATTCAATTTTTGATGAAATCAAACAAAAACAAAAGTTTGATTTTGGACCCTGATTTGGACCAACTTGAAAACTGGGCAAATAATAAAAAATCTAAGCACATTTTTAGATTCAACAGATCAAAGAACCCCAATTATTAAATTTTTGATGAAATCAAACAAAGTTTAATTTTGGACCCCTTGGGCCCCTTTTTCCTAAACTGTTAGGACCAAAACTCCCAAAATCAATACCAGCCTTCATTTTATGGTCATAAACCTTGTGTTTAAATTTCATAGACTTCTATTTACTTATACTAAAGTTATGGTGTGAAAACCAAGAAAAATGCTTATTTGGACCCCTTTTTGGCCCCTTATTCCTTAACTATTAGGACCAAAACTCCCAAAATCAATACCAGCCTTCATTTTATGGTCATAAACCTTGTGTTTAAATTTCATAGACTTCTATTTACTTATACTAAAGTTATGGTGTGAAAACCAAGAAAAATGCTTATTTGGACCCCTTTTTGGCCCCTTATTCCTAAACTATTAAAACCAAAACTCCCAAAATCAATCACAACCTTCCTTTTGTGGTCATAAACCTTGGGTCAAATTTCATAGATTTCTATTTACTTTTACTAAAGTTACTGTGCTAAAAACAAGAAAATGCTTATTTGTGCCCTTTTTGGCCCCTAATTACTAAAATGTTGGAATCAAAACTCCCAAAATCAATCCCAACCTTCCTTTTGTGGTCATAAACCTTGTGTTAAAATTTCATAGATTTCTATTCACTTTTACATAAGTAAGAGTGCAAAAACTAAAAGTATACGGACGACGACGACGACGCAGATGACGACGCCAACGTGATAGCAATATCAACGAAATTTTTTCAAATTTTGCGGTCGTATAAAAAGTGACCACCATAATATGGAATCGGCTTTAAAACACCAACAATCAATCAATCTATAGATATAAGAAGATGGTGTATGGTGTGTTTAAAATTTCGTATTCCATTCAAATCTTAAAATATATTGACTTTTGAAGTGCATTCAGATTAAGTTTTAAAGTATTCAGGTTTATCGAAAATCTAAGTAGAACTCTCAGTTTCTTATATCTGGTTGAAAAACACAAAATCTGATAATATACATTTGGAAGAGAAAGAAATAAGAAGAGCATACAACAACTTCATCAAGGCTTGGATATCATTGAAACTATGATGGTGGTACAAATAATCTTTGGATATAAGTTGATTCATTTGTGTACTATTTTGTTAGCTTTTCATTTCAATCCAATAACATATTATTAATCCAAAATATAGTTAGAAAAAAGATAAATAGAAAGTAGGTGTGAGATTGGCAAAAGAAAGATAACTCTACAGAGTTATAATCCTAAAATTGTATATCTACACTGTATATTTCAGAAAAAAGATTACTTGCAATCAAAATGTGAGGTCTGCATAAATCTGCCATAGAAAAGTGAAAGTTTTATTTCAGGCAAAAAGATCAAGAGTATGACAAGGCCACTTTTTGGGCCCATATATTAAACAATCAAAAAGCATCATAAATCTACCAAATAACATTTTATTTTAGGGCCAATCTGATACAAGTCATACTTCCTCATTATTCAAGTGCTTCTAAGAACTATGAATTCAATGTATTAAAAATAAATGTTTTAGACAATGTACTTGAATATTGAAATTTAATTTTCATATTAAAAACAAATGACCCCAAGTAAAATTTTCTGTAAAGTGCAAACAAACTCACACCTTTATCAAACTGACCATTGTTTAGTAAATAATATTGTTGATTCAGACGTTATTGTGACATTTTTATCATGCGAAAAATAGGATGGTATTAGGTTCACAGTACCTAAAATTGGCATTCATGAATATTTTGCAATCACATATTTACCACAGGTCAATGATAAGAAATAACCATTTTTTTTTTATAATTTCAAATTTAAATGAAAAATAATATTGAATTGTAAGTACAATCTCAACTTTGAGGAAAATAGTTATATTTCAGGAACTCAGAATGGCATGAAGACATCTGAAACTAATCACCATTATCTTTAATCAACTTAAATGCAACTGAAAATTGAATTTTTGTAGCATTCCAAAATAGTCAAATTAATAGATTAAAATCAAGGCTTCATTCAGAGTTTCTTTCAGTATAAACTTGGAATTTCATACTATATTCTATCAATGCACAACACAGATATCAAAGGAGCCTTAATACTTACAATAATGCTACAATTTCTCCTCTTTCCAGATCAAAATGTCTAACTTTCCATTTGTTCAGGAACACATAATCTGTCTTTCTTTCTGGATTTAATGTTGGCTACAATTGTTTTGCATATATGATTAAAACATAATCAAACAAAATAATAGTTGTAACAAAATAAGCAAATTATATAGCCAATCCAGATCCTTAAAGAGATCCAGTTACATGTATATACATTACCCTCATTGATGTATTTTTTGTACCTTCAAAATCAAAATTCCAACAAAATAATTAATCCCCTCCTGATTTTACTTTAAATACTAAATTCAATTTAAAGTGAAAAAGCATTGTCTTCTTTGTTTGTTTCATTCTGTACAATGAACCGACTTACCAAACACATAGTTTTGTTATAATCTGTGATATCTTAATATTATTATTCTTCTTTTGTTCATGTAAATTTACTTTTAATATATTTTTACTGTTATTTGATACCGGTATATATTCACACCAGACTGTTGACAGGGTAAAGCTATTTTAGTATATATGAAAAATAAACCAATATTGTTCTTTGAAAATCAGGAAAAATCTATGGTAAAGTCAGCTGAAACTAACTACATGTACATGTAGTTCACCCAATTTTGTTGATTTCTATGAATTGACTAAAAAAAATGTTTATCCCCCTCCCCCTTTTTTGTCTATCAGTTGTAAGTCTCTAATTCAGTGGCTGTCATTAGTTACTGTAGAATATTTCTTTTTCAGCTACTGTTTTAACACAAATCTGACCTATAGTGTTCTCATTATTTTTTTTTATCATTACCTACCTGCATAGAAACGCCCATAACCTGAGCAATATATCCAACAGTATCTAGGTAAGTCACAGCGACTGGTAACGCTACTGCTGCAGACAAGGCAGAGGATGCTAATGCTTTGTACCAGGACATCTTTTAACCAAATTCCATTTTCAAACAAATGGCACAAGTTCCTATCAAATAGATAAATAATAAACTGTTGACAAATAAAACTGAATACCAAATACTTTTGACTTTACTTAAATCACCATGTGTTGTTCTCTTAAATCTGACCTAAAAACAAGCATCAACATGTAAACTATCCACAGTCAATGTACCATGATATGAGAGGGTTGTGGCCATATAATCACCATGTAAATTAGATAAGCAAATGCTAATAAAACTGCATACCAAAAAACAATAGCCTAACCATTAGTAGTCCCATCTTCAACTGACTTATTATCACAAACTAAGCAAAAGTTTCAAAGACAATTTTGACCATGGCTAGGGCAATGCAGGGGTTTCAATATCATAAATGTACTATCAAGTATCAACTATACACTGTTTTGTACTACACAGATACATTTTGCTCATTGTTGAGGGCAGTAGGTAATTGTTCACATCTTTGTCTTTAAGTCTTTAAGGATACTGTTGTATTCAAAATGTCAATCACATCACACTTGTTTATGTATTTAATTGTATCTTTTTGCTTTAAACATTGCTGGTCATACAGTTTTTACTCAATAACTGACCACTTTCTTTTCTACAATGGTATAGGTGTACTGCTAGCTATCTTATGTTTAGTCTGGGACTCATAAACCTTTAAAAGGGACTTGAAACTTCTAAAATATTCAAAAATAACTTCATTTTTATGCAGTTTTCTTAAAAACTAGAGGCTCTTAAGAGCCTGTGTCGCTCACCTTGGTCTATGTACATATAAAACAAAAGACACAGATAAATTCATGACAAAATTGTGTTTTGGTGATGGTGATGTGTTTGTAGATCTTACTTTACTGAACATTCTTGCTACTTACAATTATCTCTATCTATAATGAACTTGGCCCATTAGTTACTGAGGAAAATATTTTTCAATTTACAATAGCTCATTAAGGGGTCAACTGACTATTTTGGTCATGTTGACTTATTTGTAGATTTTAATTTGCTCAACATTATTGCCGTTTACAGTTTATCTCTATCTATAATATTCAAGATAATAACCAAAAATGGCAAAATTTCCTTAAATATTACCAATTCAGCTGCAGTAATCCTACAACCAGTTGTCGGATTCATCTGAAGATTTCAGGGCAGATAGATCTTGACTTGATAAACAATTAAACCCCTTGTCAGATTTGCTTTGGTTTCAGAATTATAAGCCAAAATCTACATTTTAACTTATGTTCTATTTTTAGCCATGGCATCCATCTTGGTTGGTTGGTCAGGTCACCACACACATTTTTAAAACTGAATACCTCAATGATGATTGTAGCCAAGTATGGTAAAATTTGGACCTGTAGTTTCAGAGAAGAAGATTTTTGTAAAATACTAAAAATTTACGAAAAAATGGAAAAAAATGACTATAAAGGGCAATAACTCCTTTAGGGGTCGACTAACCATTTTGGTCATGTTGACTTATTTGTAGATCTTACTTTGCTGAATATAATTGTTGCATACACTTTATCTCTATCTATAATAATATTCAAGATAATAACCAAAAACAGCAAAATTTCCTTAAAATTGCTAATTCAGGGGCAGCAACCCCACAACCGGTTGTCTGAATTGTCTGCAAATTTCAGGGCAGATAGATGTTGACATGATAAACAAATTATCCCCATTATTTGATTTGCTCTAAATGCTTCGGTTTCAGAGTTATAAGCTGAAATCTACATTTTACCCCTATGTTCTATTTTTAGTCATGACGGCCATCTTGGTTGGTTGGCTGGGTTATCGGACACATTTTTTTAAACTAGATACCCTAATGATAATTGTGGCCTAGTTTGCTTAAATTTGGCCCAGTAGTTTCAGAGGAGAAGATTTTTGTAAAAGTTAACAACGCAGGATGCTGGACGCCAAGTGATGAGAAAAGCTCAATTGGCCTTTTAGGTGTCTAATCAAAAATTTAAAATAGCCTTCCAAGAGTGATCAAAAGTCATAATTTTGGACTAGACTAAGACTAGGACTATGATAGTTGCTTAGGGACCGTTCAATATTTACCAGATGGATGGGCTGGTGCATTCTAAATATTATTTCATTAAAAAAGTTAATGCCCATCCTTTTAAATTCAAAAAATCTATTAAAAAAGTACTTGCACCTCTATAACTCAAAGACAATCAAAAAGATTTAGTTTTTTTTTTCTATTTTAATGTTTGCAAATTTATGTCTGGAAATCAAACTGGTGTATACATACACAATTCAAAATGTGCTTGTTATTTCCAAGGACTTGTATAGTTATTTCCATATATAAATAGTTTGTGTGTAACAAAAACATACATTTTATTGTTTTCAAATCAGTATGAACATACCTGTCAACTGACCCGTTTTCTGCGGGTGTGACCCGAGATTTTCACAATTCTGAGGGATCACCCGGGACACCCGCCGGGTCATTGAAATCACTCGGGAATTCCGAAAATGAACCGATTTCACCCGTATTTCTTAGCCTTGCGATTGATTTCATAAGTAATATTCTTTTGAAATACCGGCAAATTCGTAATTCTTCCAGGAACAGGAAGTTCATCTAGCTATGTAAACTGTCAATTTAAGTGACCCATTAAGTGCATGGCTTTACTTGACAGCTTTGGTGTCAAACACACTGTTAATTAACACCAATTACCTTAGCTTTAGGTCGTAAATAAATTGCTCTACATTTGTTTACAAATAGAGTTAGAGTTATTTCCCCTAATTTGTCACCTTTCAAAATTATTCCTTATATTTACGTTTTATGGGTGAAAAAGATAAAATGATAAAAAATTTAGAATTCAAATACATTTTGAAAAAATAACTTTTCATTATTTTAATACTTTTATACAATTTTAAAAAAAAAAGTTGAAAATTATTTTTTACATTTATACTGCCTTTAACTGTATTACTATATTTTATCTTAGTCTAATTTCCTACTTTGCTTATTCTAAATTATTTAAATTACCACACGGTAAAATTATAAATTATTTAATGCCCAAAAAGGCGCAAGCCAGGGCCGACCGTGCAAGGGCTGTATAGCCAGTCAAGATCGTTAAAAACTTCCATTTGTTGTTGTTTAAAGTACCTGTTTGAGCCAATAATGTCAACCACTTTAAATTACAATTGAAAAAAAATTGTAGTATCTGATAATTACAAAAGGTAAAGAACATAAGAATGTGTTACACAAATGTAATAAAATCTTTAAAAGTGCAATGAAATAATAATTAATAAGAATAAAATGACTTAACCAAGTGAACATGCATTGATGTTTTGGTATCTTCCATATACATAATAAGAAAATGTACCATTAATACTGAAATTCAACTCGAAAAAGTTCGTACGCGTTATGACCTGAGATGTGATTCTTCAATGCAGGTCATGACCTGCATTTTCATCGTCATAGGTTGACAGGTATGTATGAACAAAATATGAATATACATGTATAGATTTAATTTTACATGTACAGCCTCAGATACAATACCAAAAATAAAACTCAAGACATAAGACATAGCATACTATTATACATCAGCCAGCCATTCTTAGAGGCTAAAAGAAGTGCTAACAATATTCATGCAAGGCAAAAAACATATGAATAAAATATTAACCTTAATATCAAATGTACTTAGATTATACTCTTCTGAATTCTGAGGTAATTTTAAATTTGAAGCAGTTTAATGTATCTCTTCTTATGTCTTTGTTCTAAATTAAATAATTGAGGGTCACCACTTTTTCCCCTTTTGTGACCATAGGACATGCTGATTTATTCAAACTGTTGTTAACAATCCAAATAATTTATTAACTAAATATCCAATCGGTATTCAATTTTCAAAATACCCTATTAATCTAAAATAAAGGAAACACTTTAAATTAAGGGGCAATAACTCTTAGACTTCAGCTAACATATTATCTTATGCTGAATAACTAATTATTGTCTTAATAACAGAGCATGTTTATATTTCAAATAATTTATGTCCCTTTATCTATTCTCCTTTCCAAGAAAGAAAGAAATTATAGTCTTTTTAAAGCAATTTAGGAAGACATGTTTTTGAATTTGATGCAGCTTTTTTTTCTTACATATTAATTAAATTCCAAGTTTTGACAGCAATACCACAAAATTCAAAACAACCTAGTATTTTATAAGATCAATATATAAATGAAATAGCTGTAAATTCATATGAAAATCCAAGCAGATTTAAAAAAGTTTTAAAAAAACCTAAAGATGACTATCTGGCATGTCTGGATTCAACCTGAACTGAAACTTTAGCTCTTTCTTTTTTTAACCTATTTAGAAATTCCATAAAAATGACACTAATACCAAAAAGTTCTCCCCCATCCAAATATTTCAAAGAAAAAAGTGCCTGCCCTGCCCCATTTTGCACTGGCCCATCCATCTGATGAATATTGAACGGTCCTTAATAAAATATTTGGTGCCTTCAGAGACATATTTTTGTATTATATGTCTCTCTGGTTAGTGGTGTCTTTAAAAAGTGTGTCAAAAATATTAAAAATAAAAATATTTATAAATAAAATTATGGTTTCAATTTGTCAGTGTTTTCATGAATATTGTCAATGACATTATTTTTCAAATCTTTATAAATGCAGGTAAATGCATCTACAATTAGTAATAGTATGTTTAATTTTTGCACCTTTCTGTTAATCAAGCCTTAGGTAAAGCAATGACCCTGCAGTTTACAATATTTGGATCTTTTCAGCAAGGGTCAAACACCTACAAAATTAAACATCTTCAAAGTGTTTGATTTTCGCACCGCCGCTCCTATTCTGCACTGTTGAACTCATATTACTTCCCTTATCGACCACTCAAATAATCCGGTTTACACTATTTTCCTACTGATTGGGCATAGGATCACATTCATCCGCGTCAGACTGAAGCTTGAAACTATTCCGGAAGCAGTGCCTGAAATTTTGCAAAAAGTAGACTGGGTTTTGCATCTAAACAAATATAAAAAGAACACCTGCGAACAAAAAGTGTTGCAACCTACAAATGAACTAAATGTCTACCCTTCATTTAAAGGACGGATTTTATAAAATCGAATTAAATAAGACTATCTGGGAAGTTCCACAGCGATACCAACTTCTGTCCCCTGTAGGGGCTGGGGCCTACGGGCAAGTTTGGTATGTATCATCTCGTTGCACAAGTGGATATTTGTTTGCAATGCAATATGTGCAATCATTTGCTGTGAAAACGTAAATTTTACATACTGTTTATCCATTTTTAAATGAAATTAAACAATGAAAATCTGCTTCCTGTTTACTTGGTTTCAAGGTTGCATTGTGATCAACATCCGACAAAATACTGAAATAAAGGGTACCAATCATGCAGCTGGTGTTAGAACATAAACATTTCGAATAACTGAATAAGTTCAAGCTGAAATTTTCAAAATTTACGTTGGAATAACTAATTACTGCTAACTTTTCAATACCTTAAGGGGTATTTAATCATTTACATGTACGTACATTTGAACCTATTGCATCTCCTCTTCATGTCATTAGTGTTTTGTTTCAAATCTTTTTGTGGTTTTTAATGATTATATATGTCCTTAAATGTATTTTTAGCTTATTTGAATTCCATATTCAATGTATTTAGTTCATGATATTGGGGATTTCAAGTGTCAGGTGACTCAGGTCCATTTAAGCTATGGGGAAATCCCTCAAAATCAGGAAAGTTGGCAGGTTTCAAAAGTTTTAGACAAGAATGTATATATGATCATATTCATATACAAATATTTCAGATTTTGTGTGAGGTTTTGCAAATGTTGACATGGTATCATTACATGTACAATGTATTTGATAAAGATAAACTGTGGAAAGTGAAGTAAAAGTGCTTTTATTACAATTTTTAATCTGTCAAGTTTTGGATACATTAATTAATATTTCCTGAAGTATGAGTTGTTGAAAGCAGACATACAAATAATTGGAACAATGAATGATTTTGAAGATTTGTTTCATGAAGTGGTAATGCATAATATATCATGGGTATTTCCACATAGATACAAGGCTTTAAAACTGATTGGTTTTGGAGCCTTTGGATGTGTTTGGTAAGTATTTACAAATGTAAGGCCTCAATAGAACCTAATGCTGAAACAGGCCAGGTTGAACTGATATCATAGTCCAACAAATTCAACTATTTAAATTAATGTCATGAACATGTACATGTTTAGGTTTGTTACATTTTATACATGTACCTTTTCTTTTTTTTTTATCAAACTACTGTCATGACTGTCATGAGATAAAAAAAAGGGCAAATTATGACTGATGCATGTTTTCTATGGTTAAAGTCAATCAGAAACTGAAAGATTGAGTTTTATTTACAAATGTTTGTGTGCATGAACATTAATTTTAGCAAAGTATAAATTTTTTAACTGCAAATTTGTAATAAATAAGATCTCTACATAATCAGTCAGAGCTCAGACATAAATAAGTCTGAATCTGCTTTTGACTTATAGAGGTCTAAATTTGTAAGTTTTAGGAGTTGTCTCCCTTTAATGCAAGACAAAATACAACTTAAATAAGTCAAATATTGTTAAGCAAGAAATAATTGACCAGAATCAAAAAGTTGCAAATATCGACTCCTACAAGTCGATTAGTTACCAAAATTGGTTAACTTCAAGACCCACGCATACTTATAAAAAGGTCATGCATCTAAATCAAATAATGACAACATTGATAGCCAATGTCTTGTCTTCTAAAGAAAAATATGAATGAGAGTCTAAAAAATTGGGGATCATGTTAATTAACCTTGCAATGCAACCACCTGGATCCACACTTAATGAGGTAAAACAACTGTGTTTAGTAAGGATGTTCAATAAGATAATTAGATATAGATAGATCAAGTCAATGTGAACTCTCAGACAAGTTTTAACTGTCATAGGTGGTGTAGTTTGGCCACCAAGTCAAGTTAAGTTTTTTCATCAACACGAATAGACCTAAACAAGTCTGTCATTTTGTGACTTAGATAAGTCTAAAATTGAAAACACATTTTTATAAAAAATACATGTTTTGACTTTTCTAAAGTCAAAAACAGAAATAGACTTGTTTATGTCTGAGCTCTGACTGATAATGTGACATGTATATCACTGTCAGAACTAGACTGTCAGAACTAGTATATATTTGTTTAGGGGCCAGCTGAAGGACGCATCTGCGTGCAGAAATTTCTCGCTACATTGAAGACCTGTTGGTGACCTTCTGCTGTTGTTTTTTTATTTGGTTGGGTTGTTGTCTCTTTGACACATTCCCCATTTCCATTCTCAATTTTATATGTAAATTATATTTAAAAAACATCTTTCTGGTAACGTATACGTAAAATATCAGTATTGATCATGTTGATACTGTTTTATACACTTTGATTCAATTTCCTGTCTTTCAAAAGGTAACACATGAATATGGCAGGGTTGTAAACCATAGTGTTGTCACCTCCAATCATCAGGATTCACAATGACTTGCAGTAAATGAAGACTAACATGCATGAATTTTTAATCAAACTTGAGTGTATTGTACATTGTATCTTCATTAAGCATGTAAAAAACACGGCTTAGCTGAGCACTTTTTTGGTGAACATGATGTTTTTGAAGAGTCCAACATTTATAATTCATGTTCATTTTAGCTCGGCCCTCGACACACAAACCAATATTAAAGTTGCTGTAAAGAAATTAGCCAGACCCTTCCAGTCAGTCATTCATGCCAAACGTACTTACAGAGAAATTCGTATGTTAAAACATATGAACCATGAAAATGTAAGTATAAATGTTATTGATGCTGAATGTTCTGGTTATGTATGACTTATGTATTTTGAAATTTATTACTAAATGTATATATGTGAATTTTATAATAAAACATTTGTAAAAGATAAGTGAAAGATACATAAAGATACATAATAGTAATAGAATACATATAACACAACCTGCTGTTGTTTTTACATGTATATGTGAATTTTATAATGAAACATTTGTAAAAGATAAGTGAAAGATACAAAGTCCAATTAGATATTCAAACTCATAAGTTTAAAACAAACCCTGACAATGCAGTGGCAACAACACAGAAAACAACCTTAAGAGTACTAGTATACATATAACACAACCTGAAATACAATGTACTTACAACTGAGCAACATGGTACATGTACATGTTTTAGTCCTGAATGTATCTGAAAATGGAATCCATAACAAGTTTCCAGTAAATTCTCGACACTTTTTAGGTATTGGAATAGATAGAGCAAATGTTACATACACATGACCTTACAGACTATCGAGACAAATACACAATACACATTTCCATTGTCATAGTACATTTTTAGGCAGTTAAGCTGCCTTATGCGAGCACCCTGGATTTGTGTGCTACCCAATAAATGCTGTAATACGTGCCATTGTTATCATCTAGCTGGCTACTATATTATTTATAACTTATTGGACAGTTTTTTCATACTTTTCATTCTGGATTACAAAAAATATGACCAGAAAAACCTTAAATGATCGTCGATTTTCCCAAAAGTTTTGAAGTTGCACATGGGAAGTAGAGCACATTAGGAATCCTTATGTAGTTTATTATCCCCTGAGCTTTTGGCTAAGATGTCAAAGAACAAATGTATGAAATATTTAATCGCCGAAATCTCTAAAGACAAGTAGTTAAGATTTCCCAAATTGCAAAACTCGTAGGAATATTGTGTCGTCAATACATAGTCAACTACGTATATAAGTTCAACTGATCACGCTGTTGGCGGCAATTTTGAATTAGAAGACGAAATTTTCGTATCTTTTTAATTTGGCCGCAGGGGTTCAAATAAGCGGTGGTCCGGGGTCTGTGACCTTCCACTTTTGCAGTCGGACTTTCTACTTAATTACTAGCTACGCCCGACGGACCTTGAAAGAAAACAAAAAATAACTTTACAAACATTTTTACCAAAGTTTCCTAAAAAACGATCTCAAACTTATTTTCATCATTACTATTCATGACAGCG
Source organism: Mytilus trossulus (assembly GCF_036588685.1). Classification (NCBI taxonomy): domain Eukaryota; kingdom Metazoa; phylum Mollusca; class Bivalvia; order Mytilida; family Mytilidae; genus Mytilus; species Mytilus trossulus. The sequence goes on along the minus strand of NC_086373.1, from coordinate 25,754,639 downwards.
ATGTTCAGTTTGTTCAACCGCTAGCTTTATACAGAAAATCGATGATAAATAATGTGTAAATCCGAGTAAAATCGTATCTCACTTTCTGTCAAAAACAACATTGTAAACAAAATGGCTGCCGCGAATTACAATATCGGATCCGATTCCAGAAGCGGATAAGGGTAATCCCGGGTCTTGGGGCTATCAACTAAAAAAATCCAGACAGGTGACAAAATACAGCTACAATGTATGCATGGTAAATAAATATAAACACTAGAATTGAAAACCAAAATTGTTTAAAAGAAAGAAAAAGCAGAAAATATTTTGTACACCAATTTTAATGTCAAAATCCAATACAAGTGACAGCTGGGAACAGTTTATCTAACAATATATATGTTCCTGGTAACAGTATAATTTTTTTTATCAGTGATAAATGTTGGTAATGCATGTTAAATGCTTTTCAAGTTAAACATTACTGCAATTTCAAGGGGTATTTTTTTTCTTCTCAATTTTGATAGGTCAGTTAAAATAGCTGGAAGTTTCTTATATATAAAAAAAAATGTGGTATGATTGCCGATGAGACAACTATCCACAAGAAACCAAAATGACCAAAACTTGAAGATCCCCACCCCAAACAATATATATTCATGTATGGGACAATATAACAAATCATATGAAATATAGGTGGAGTTCGTGGGGCCACTCTACCCCTTTCTGTTTGAGAATTTATAATGGTTGAGATCCACAATCTTAAACAATATATATTTATGTATGGGACAATATTACAAATCAAATAAATTATAAGGGGGTCCCTATGGTCACTTTACACCTTCATGTTTGAGAACTTGGAAAATTTTGAGATCATCACCCCTTAACCATATATACTCATGTATAAGACTACATAACAAATCAAATGAAATATAGGGGAAGTCCCTGTGGTCACCCTACCCCTCATGTTTAAAAACTTTAAAACAGTTAAGATCCCGTACTCTAAATAAATGAAATATAAGGGGAGTCCCTGCAGTCATCTGATTGAGAAATTGGAAACCGTCGAGATCCCCACCTTTAAATTAAACCATATATATTCATGTATGAGAACTAATCAAATGAAATATAAGAGAGTCCTTATGGTCACCCTACCCACTCCTGTTTGATACTTAGAAACAGATGAGACCCCCACCCCTCAACCATATATATTCATGTATTGGACAATATAACAAATCAAATGAAATATAGGGGGTCGCGATCCCCACCCATAAACCATATATATTCATGTATGGGACAATATAAAAAATCAAATGAAAAATAAGGTTAGTCCTTAGGGTCACCCCACACCCTCTTGTGTGTGTTTTGAGAACTTGTAAAAGGTTCAGATACCAACGCCTAAACCATATTCATTCCTGTTTTTCATTTCAAAATGATTGAATGACATACATGGTCAATCTCATAGGCGACACCATAACACCTGTTATTTTATTCCAAACTTAGACTTCATGGACTTGGGGGTGAAGGTGGGAGTCATTTACATTTACTATGGACAGGTCAGTCAGACCTCACCATTGATCCCTGTAGTAGTAAACATTTTTCTGATTTGTGTCTCATAACTTTTGTACTGTAAAATACAAACTCAGTTTTCTTTCAAGGGAAGCAAGTCCATTCATACTTTTACAAGCTTGTACTAAAGTCAACTTGAACTACTAACAGTCAACTAACACGAACAATTACGCTCAACTAGAAGAACTGCAATCATTACAAATTTGTACCACTGCTGACTCATGAAAGACTCATGACCATTCTTGGTCATGTGTGTTGCTATTAGTATTAAAAACCTTGATAAAATATGAATTATTTGCCTTAATGTTTAATTCATTAAATGAACATCAATGCACAATTATATATGAATGTTTAATGTTTGTTCTTTTAATAAAATTGAGAATGGAAATGGGGAATGTGTCAAAGAGACAACAACCCGACCATAGGTAAAAACAACAGCAGAAGGTCACCAACAGGTCTTCAATGTAGCGAGAAATTCCCGCACCCGTAGGCATCCTTCAGCTGGTCCCTAAAAAAATATATACTAGTTCAGTGATAATGAGCGCCATACTAATTTCCAAATTGTACACAAGAAACTAAAATTAAAATGATACAAGACTAATAAATGTCTGAGGCTCCAGACTTGGGACAGGCCCAAAAATGCCTTAAATCTTTAAAAAAAAAAGTTGAAGCAACATTGCCACAGTTTTCATACCGGTAATTGTGTTTGCCTTGGTTTTTGGTTAACTGCCTACAGTGCTTACAGCGCTTTGATTTTTACATTAATCATTCTTCAAGTAATCCATGCATTCTGTGTACTGTTAAATAAACTGACAAACTGCTTTAATATTTTCCAGGTTATAGGTTTATTAGATATTTTTACACCAACTTCAACGTTGGAAGATTTCAACGATGTGTAAGTATGTGTGGGAGATAAATTATTTGACAGAGGAATTTGTTGAATGTATTCTTTTAATACTTCTTAACAATGCATTAGATTTATCTTTTTAATTTTCGATGATATATATATTTAATAAGTGGCAAGTCTACTCTACTTTTTGAATGGATTTAATGAAATGAACTAGAGATAACAGCAATGAGATGACTAGAAGAAGTAATATAACACTATATTCATGATATTTATGATAATCTTGTCTATTTTCAGCTACCTCGTCAATACCTTAATGGGTGCAGATCTTAATAATATAATAAAAACACAAAGACTTAGCGATGATCATGTACAGTTTTTAGTTTACCAAATTCTTAGAGGACTGAAGGTACTCAAATATAGATATTTTTAGATTTTGACACTCATTGATCAATTTAAAAAAACAACATGTGGTAACTGCAGGTTAGAACTTTTAAGAGAATTTTACATTCTTATTGATAACATTTAATTAACAGCTGACATTGAAAAACTCACAAACCAAAAGACCTTCAGTGGTGAGCATTTTATCTATTTAACAAAGGATAAAACCACAGTTATGTAGTTAATTTACTGTTGTAGTTGTTTAGGTTTCATACTGTGAAAGCAATACATGATGTATGGTGCAGAGATTATGAAAAAGTTGTTGAAACTAAATATTGTATATTTCTAGAAGAGAACGGAGAGGAAAGCTAAAATAATAGAATGTAAAAAGTCATTTGAATAAAACTCAGAATCACAAAAATAGATGGCAATAATCAGTAAACAAAGAATTACAAAACATTCATAAAAATGGCAAACTATATTAAATAGGAGATCTTTGACAGTAGAAACTTCAAACACCTGTTAAACTGTATACTACATCTATGCTAGCCCTTATCTCAGATGAGGGACGGGGGGGGGATGACATGACAGTTATCTGAATCTAAACTTTGAGTCTTTATGTAAGTTTTTTTTTTTGTTTTCATAGTAGTTCGTAGAAATCCTCTACAAGTGTGCTCTTGAATGATAGCCTATCCTATCCGGATTATATTTACATACAGAGATCAAGGAGATCTACAGATTGAACTGTAATATTGAAATGTTTGGAGTATAAAAGATTTAGCAATCACAGACATGTTGATGATTATGTAGCATAAATTTGTAACTGTTTATTTATACATATTTTTCCCTTTTTCAGTATATACATTCAGCTGGAATTATTCATAGGGTAAGTGTTTTGCTCATACTAAAGATATAATTGAAGATGGTAGATTTCAATCTGTTAATTGCACCAACAGAGGAAAAATCTAAAGTTATTATACTAATTTGTGGTACTTTTTAAACTAATACTTGAGAAATGCTGTATCGTTTTAATTTAAAAAAAAAAAAAAAAAGATTTCAAAGCAGATATTAAAGCAATTTGTAGGACTTTTCACTAATTTTATTTTAAAATTAAAAGTTACCCATTTGTTGTACATTTACATCTTAATTGAATGATCATGCTTTTTAAAATTGTAATGCTTGCCAATTGTTTAGTGCTAGATAAAAATGGCTGCAGATTTTCACCTGAGATCAGTGTCAGACATCTAAGAACAGCTGTTTTATGTTATTGTCATTCATTCTTTTATATAATATATTTGTTTTATGTAAAATCTTATCATTGACAGGACATGAAACCGGCTAACATTGCTGCTACTGCAGACAATTTACTTAAGGTAATTAAAATACTTTCTGTTACACTTTATTGTAGGACTTAAAGCCAAGTAACATTGCAGTTAATGAAGACTGTGAACTGAAGGTAAAAACTATGTCAGTGCGATGTTTCATCCTTGCCTGTAACCATGTGTTTTTGTACGGTACATACTTTCCTTCACTCCTAAGTATCCTGCTTAGTATATTTAGTTTCACTAAGCAGGATATTGAGTGAATTATTGTTTTACTATAACTTTTCTACCTGTTAGAGTTAGCATGAATATATTAAAGGTGTGAGGTTTTCACTTTAAATATTATATTTAAGATACCAAATTATCTATAATACACTAGATAATTTTTCAAAGCATGTTTATTATACCACCTTAACAACCTTGACCACTTTATCAATGAAAAATGACCAGTACAAATGTCCTGGGAGTTATTCAATTTCAACCTTTTGATTAATTAATGAAAAAAATTAACAGATGTCCCCTCAGATACATTTATTCTTAGTAAATTCAAAATCTATAATTTTGTTATCTAAAATAGCAACTAGAGCATTCTGTTCATATATAGATATTTCTTATTTATATTAATTGTTGCTTGTTTCACTTCCAATGGCATATATGAGGGTAGTAATTGGGGTCCCTTCGTGACAAATAACTGTAAAAATTCTTACCAAATGATGTTAACAGTAAAAAAAAAATTAGTTCATCAGAATTAAATGTACAGTTTCTTTTAGACTATAAAAAAATCAAATGATTTTGACGTTTCTCGTAAAAAAAATCCAAAAAAAATGCTAACCATTATTTGAGACCTCTGACAAATCATGATAAGGATTTTTTTGACAAAACACAGTAAAATTTTAATCAATTTGATGCTACTGGTAGCTGAAAATGACTGATGGTAATGGGCATTACTACCCTCATATATTTTATGAATATTTAGCATGTGTCCATAATTTTGTTCAAAACAGCCTTGAATAAATTAGAATGAGTAATGTTAATAGAATTGTTTTTGTGAAGCACTGAACAATGATGAACAACAGTTGTAACTCTGTTGTCTGTTTGTAAGTTGACATCAGGCGTCCCTCTGAATATGACTTCCATGAAAGCCTATAAACAATCTAATGTTTTAAAAGTAACTAAGCTAACTGAGTATTGCAACTTTGATAACAATGGGAGTATATAGGTTTTAAGTAGGAATACAGTTTCTCGTTGTTGTCTTGGAAATATGTTTAAATAAATCTTCCCCTTAACTTGTTTATCAATTGAAATAAAAAAAAAAAATGGAATGCAGTGTTATTATGGATTACTACTGGCTGACTTAGATTGTTACTTTACTTAGATCATCCTTCTTATATATGACAGATATAAGCACTAAAAATGGTTTAAGAAATATAAAGAAAAAAATTCTTTAAACTTGCACTAGCTAATTATTTTCCTCTGCAGTGAAACTGTGCAAGGAAAATATAACTGCACCTGTCTAGATTGTAAGCACATTCACATCTACATTATCCTAGGTTAATATCTGCAATGGCTAAAACTAATCTAAAAAATCAGTGCTGATCAATTTAGTTATAGAGTTATACTCCTTGGTAATGTAAATTGAATGGACAAACTGCATTAGCGCTCTTCAGCCCATATTTTTTCTGCTATTATATGTCAAACTTACCATGGATAGTGATGTTGGATAAGAACAAACATTTCTTTTATAGCTGCAATCAAATACAGAAATTATCTACATTTATTATCAGGTTCACAGACACTAAAAATTTCACACAATTGACACTTGTTTGTTTTATGTTGTCTTTGTTGTCTCCTGTTTGTTTTAATATATGGATGCCTTCATGAAAAAGATTCTTCTAAGATCTAACGATGCCTTTTAAGGTGTTATTAATAAATGTGTGCACTGAAAGATTTGAACAGATTTAAGTTGGTAAGTAAACTGAAATTACTTAGATTATAGTTTATTATTACAGTGTTAGTTACTAAATTGTTGGTAAAATATTGATTTCAGACATGTATATAAAAAAATATAAGAAATATATATGTATCAAAACTTGCAATTTGCATCTTAGTAAGATTTGATACTACATGTAATACAATTGTTGAGAAGACAATTTTTATGTGACCCTTATGACTTTTTACAGATCTTAGATTTTGGTCTGGCTAGACATACAGAAGATCAGATGACAGGTTATGTGGCTACCAGATGGTACAGGGCACCAGAAATTGTATTGAACTGGATGCATTATGGACAGACAGGTATGCATTATATATATTTGTATATAAGCTGGTTATTATCATCCATTGTTAGCATATGCTTGACCTATTGGTATTCAAGTATTGTTGAATAAAAACACACACTCTTAATATATGAAATCTCTTATAACATTTTTTCAAATTATATGATGTTGTAACTGACTGATATGATATTGTTTAGTTGGCAATAGAGGGGGTTATGGTCTCACCATATTACCATCCAACAACTAGAGATCAGTGTAGACTCTTCCATTGATTTATTGTTGCTTCCTTTGCCTTTGATATTAGTAAAAATACATATTGTCTTAACCAATCACTTTTAAAGGGGTTTTATTTTTTCAGCCCTTGACTGACTCTTATCCTAAAAAAAAAATTAAAAAAATACATGATTTGTTTATCCAAGATATAATTGATATATGCATATGCCTATAATGACATGGAACATCTCTTTTTTTATTTTTCTACAATTTTTTTTCTCTATTTTAGTTGATATATGGTCAGTAGGATGTATAATGGCAGAAATGTTAACAGGAAAAGCATTGTTCCCTGGAAATGATCGTATCCTTTCTTTATAAGAAACTGTAGTTTGACACATTTCTAAATATTTTGTTTTTTTCAGCATTCCAAAGCTTTATTAACACTTCTGTATGCATAGAAGTTTTTGAAATTTTTTAATAATATTTTACTAACTCTTCTCTAACCATACTTAACAATAACCTTTGCATGTTAAATCTATAAGAATCATGTAATTTGCAGGAATAGTATAAAGTTGTTGGTTTTGAACAATAATCATGATGAATGTTCAGTTAAAATTTGGCCAATCTGTGAAAAAGATGTTTTTATGTGTAAATACTGTGGATTCATTTATTTTCGTGGGTACCAATTTTCGTGGTTTAAGGAAAACTTACATATTCGTGGATATTTAATTTCGTGGTTTTGGCAAAGTCTACACTCATTCCTTTACAAAATTTGTATTTCGTTGAACATTTGAATTCGTTGTTCTCCTGTACCCACGAAATCCACGAAAATTGGTATCCAACGAATATTAATGAATCCACAGTAGACCATTTTAAAGGTGGATTTTAGATTGTCACCATATATTGGTTGTTGTTTGATTAAATAGGTCTTGTATATAAAACAAACTGTCAGAACGCAAGATTTACTATTTTGGAAAGAAGTTCTTTATATATGTATCCTACAGATAAACAAGAGGCTCACTGCTATTTCACCAATTTCCTAGCACTAAAAACCAACTTTGAAATATTGTTAACTATAATTGTAATGTAAACGATAGGGAAGAAAATGACCAAGCATTGTTTATGAATTGACTGTTTTGTTTTGCATAGAATCTTAAATGCATTGAATGTTTATAAAACTGCTATTAAGATTACAATTTGCCATGTAACTAAAAACAACTTTGCTTTATAATAAAATTTAATTCTATAATATTAGTTCACATATATATGCTGTGATTTTGAATGAAAATGCAATGAGTGATAAGACATGTTAGATGTATGATATAGCCTTGATATATATAGTATATATATGTACAATATACCCATCAATCCAACTTCTAGAATTAATTGTTCTCTGTGTCTTGAAAAACTGAATGTGCAGTTAAGCCATAACTGAGTCTTGTCTTCAGTGTGTTCCATACTTGTGCACTAATTTCTCTATAAAAGAGGATTTACACAATATCCCAAAAGAGAGAAAAAAAATCATAACCTTGAACATGTTAAACAAATTTATATATCATTCATGAAGAGCATTTTTTATTGTTCTAAATCAGTTAAAAGATCATTGATTTATCAGCCTCAATTTGACGATAAATCGTGTTTTTTGTCTTTAACATTCTAAGACATTCACCAATTGAGATTAGTACTAACATTAACTGGTACACCACCACAGCATCTTCTTGATAAAATCACTGATGAAGATGTGAGTTACTAACATTATTTGCATGTGGTGTTGTCTCCCCTTTTGTTTGTTATCTCCCTTATGTTGAAAAGCATGAAAATGTTTACAGATTAATTTATTGCTCTTTTTGTTATCTGTTCACTGATTAAGTGTCTTCTGTGACAAGATTAGTTATAATATTTCATTTTTTCCACATCTTTTTTCAAAGTTTTATGTATGATTTTGGTGGAGGTTCTCTCGAATGATTTTTATTCAGTATCCTACAACTATTTTGACTTTTAATATTAGGAGGTATGTAGACAAAATGGATCAAGGTCTGTAGTTAAAGAATACTCTTATTTGGTGTTAGCTGCATTATACATATAGTTGCAATGCTTGCAAATGTGAAAAAAATGCTTTGATAATCTCCATTACTAAGACAATACTGTTTAAATAGAGATTAATATACATGATGTATGTTGTTTTTGTTTTTCATTAAAAATTAATGGCTGATGGATTTAAAACAAATACAAAGTACTACTATATTTTGAAAAACAAAATGTATGTAATTCAGATTTTTGGTTATGACTTGAAGATGTGTGTACCATGTGTTGGTCTGATGTTTTGTTCTATTTTAGAAATGTATTTGAAAAAGCTTGCTTTATTTATTCTAATATAACATTCATTATAATATTATTATAATTGCAGATTAAAAGAAGTTGCATTTTAGCTTATTACTTTGAAAGCTAGAATTATGTGTCTGTATTGTTCATTATGCATATTTGTTTTTTGTATGTATTTCCCTTGTATATAAATTCAAACTGATCAGAACTTTCAATATTTAACCACCTGAGAACAATCAATGTGTTCTTAAAATGTTTTCCAAAATCTGCTTCAAGTTTTCAAAGTTCAACAGAATTAGAAATGCAAGAAAATTTTGTCGAGCTTGCAACATTTTGTAGTGTAATCTAGATACAGCACTCATACATTCCTAGAGGGGGGGGGCAACATTTTAGATTAAGTTTGTAGTTAAAGATCCTCTCCCTTAAAGAAGCTTTTTTTATGTCCAAAGCAAAGTATCTAAATGTTTTTTTCCGCCATATTTTACTGATAAAAGGGACATCATTTAATTGGGAATAAACATTCTGGGGTTAATGTTTTTTTAGACATCAATAACTGTGTCACATGATATTTTTGCTTAAGCTTTCAAAAGATAGAAAGATAATGGCTGAAGAAAAATTTAGAATTATTTTTTCCACTTTTCTGTTATATACTCATAAATAGACATTACCCATTTATACTGACAGCATCCATGGCTTGCCAGACACCATCTTTTTGGATATAGGTCAATTATAATTTTGCATTCACAAATTAAAAAATTATTGCACACGAATTTTGCAGTTTGCTTACTGACTCTAAGAAGAAATGAGAAAAAGAATAAAATTATTTTAAACTGTCCTTAACAGAGTTTTAGATATTGATCAGTTAACAAGAGTTCTGTCCCTTGTTGGAACTCCTAATCAAAAACTGCTTGACAAAATATCTAGTCCAGAGGTAAGAATTGTCTTCTTGATCTAGAGATTAAAATAAAATGCTCTAACATATAAAAATGCATGGATGTGTATGAATTTATAATTGAATATTACCAATGTTGTATACATGTATGCATTTTGATGTACTTTTGTAGTCGAAAATAAAAAATGTTACAAAAAAAGGGCAAAAAAAACCTGACTTATTATTGTCAGACTGAATTTTTTTTGGGGATTGGTTACAAAATTCCACTTGACACCGTATCCCTTTAAAACTTAAGATTTACAGAAACTTCATAAATTTTGTATTTGGTTTGAAGTTCTCTATAGTCGTTTATCAAACATGTAACTGTGTTGAGAACCTGAAATTTTAAGTAAGATGTCATAGTGGAAGAAATTAATATTTGTATTAAACCTCCTGGGGGAGGGGGAATTTATAGCCCCTCTTTAAGAAGCTGTTTGTAAGATGAGCAAAGTATATAGCTACTATTGATTAATGAACTCAGAATTAGGCTAATAATGCACCATTTGAAATCAAATATGAAAAGTTCAATGTAGTTCATATATATTGTATTCAACCTTGCAAGCAATAACCTTAATCAAGAGGAAAATGTACTCGTGTTTAAACAAGTGCAACAATATTTGGTAGATTCGAAGCGTTTTGGCTAATAGCGTCGTTCGTGCATAATAAAGATCGTAATTGGGTGAGACACTCGACAATGTCCTGTAAACACACTCCGCCGCCGGCACATATATATATAGGAAAGATCTGATGAAAAAAAAAATCAACTTTTTAGTGGCAGTTATTTCCCTTTATCTTTTTTCTACAGGGAGACGGATTAATATAAGGGAAACCTTGTTTCCGAATCCTTTTGTTATATGTTAACACTGTATTTATATGTGTATGCCTGTACATGATTTTTTTCAAATAAAATATGTTTAAAGTAACCTTGCAAGCACACTCTGGCAAAAGAATGAAATATAGAATACATTTTTTCCTCAATCCACAAAAATTGGCACCAACAAAGTTTCTACAGTCTTTTATAACTTGAAAATTTACATATAATTTTAAATATTGACTTTATATATGCAAATGTGTTAGTAAATTAGAATGTTACAGGCATCTTTTACCCTCTTGGTCTCAACTTTTGATAAAAAAAAAAGTGTATACCGGTATATTTTAAAAGATTAATTCTTATTTTAATGACAAGACAGGCTTTAATTTATGTTTGTGATTTGGTCCTAATATTCTATATAAGTTGCAAGTATATAATTATGGGATGCATACTGTCTAAAATATTTCCCCAATTGTAAGACCAGTTTGCAATGAATTATTAATCATGAAATGCTGCTGTGGCTTATTTCAGGCTAGAAATTATGTTGCCTCAATGCCAAAATGGCCAAAGAAAGACTTCAGAGAAGTTTTCATTGGAGCGAATCCTCTTGGTATGTATATCTGAATACTCTTCTTCATAGCTTAGATACCCTGTTCATTTCTTTGACAAAGAAATCTTTGTGTCTACAGTTTTATATGCTAGCAAATCGTTTTTTCTTTTAATAATTTACATTGTACTCAATATGATTGTTTTTGTCCAAAACTCCAGGCTACGAGTGGTCCTTGTGAAGTTAAATCCATCAGTGTTGGACACAGCCAGTCATGACCAAAACCTTGATTGGGCGATTAAAATTGTCAAAAGATGGACTAAAATTTGAACGAAGACTATGGGATTTTTTTTAGGGTTATGTGTTGGGATGGTTTGTTTAAGAATTAAGAACATCTACCGTATTTATATTGCTTTATTGTCATTTTTTATGGCTCAAAATGGGAAAAAAAATTGAGTAAAATAATTGGGCTCCCAATATGCATTTTGGGCATGTGAGGTAAGTTTTGCACTCACCCAAAAAAACATTTTGGCTGGCCCGACTGTCCATAAAAGCACATACAATTGGTTAAGTGGTATTTTCATAAATAAATATTGTACTCATTAGAGATACAAGTTGTATGCAGCATTGATGCACACAAGATGAAAAAAATCACCTGAAACATTTGACAAATGATATACCTATCAAAAAATCATATAGAAAAACAAAAAATATTTTGCAAAACAAAAATTCTTCATCAGTGTCAGTATTTTTCATAATCATAATAAATATGAATTTATTTCAGCAATTGATTTGATGGAGAGGATGTTAGATTTGGATTCGGAGACTCGTATCACTGCAGAAGATGCACTTGCTCACCAATACTTAGCTCAATATTCCGACCCCAATGATGAACCGACAGCAGCACCATTTGATCAATCTTTTGAAAATATGGAATTAAGTATACCTGAGTGGAGGAGTAAGTACTTAAGATTTTTCTGAAAAAGAAAAAACAATTTGATCAGTTTTATGGGATTTATTGTAAATTCAGAAATTATTGCAAAATTTTTATAATTGCAAAAAATGTAAAAAGGTTATAATCGCAATAAATTAAACTCACTTTTGATTTTTATGAGGATGATTACAATTTACCTGGTAACATCCTGCAGCAGTGTTGAAATTGATGAAATAAGAAGAAGTGTCTATAGAATTACATAAATATTAGATTCAAAGTAAATAAAAACAACTATAACTCTTCTACTTTTTATAGAAATGTCAAAATATATTTGTATCAAAATAGATAGCCCTATTTTTTAACATTAGACCTACAATTCTATTTTTTAAAAGCAATGTGAAAATATATTTGCATCTAATGATTTAGGACAGTGCTAATAATGAGTCTTGTGTAGAGGGAAATATGGATGGTGTTCTGAATAATAAGCCTTTGAATATGGACATTAACTAAGTTGTTTCTGTTGGTGCATCACAACTGTATGTTCAACATATTATTCTAATATAAGTCTCAGACACTTGATTTTATGCTTCATATATTTACATAAAAATGTGTTTATCACTTACAATTTTCTATAATGAAGTTTTTTATTTATTTTAGGGAATTGTTATACAGAAGTACAGGCTTGGAATCCTTCCTGAGCTACAAGACAGATGTTATAGATATTTTTATGTATATTGTTAGTTATTGTTAGTCTTCAGAGTGCTGTAAAACTCTGTGATGATCAAACATTTTGTATGATGTTTTCATTCTGTCATAGGGCAGTTACTTAGTGCTGCTATTTCTTCCTAACCATTTAATGCTTTTGTTTAGATATATCAAAATTGAATTTGCATAAAGTTTCATATTGGAACATTTCTGTTGGGTAATTTTTTTTCAGAACAGTATGAAGCAGTTTTTCATTAAAAAAAATGATTAAATTTCATTTTGTTGGAAGTTATAGAACTCATGATCATGTCATCAATTTAAAAAATATAACTTGAAATTTATAAAATTTTATTTGAATAAATTAAAAAAATTAATAGGAAAGGTGATGTTAAATATAAAAGGAAACATCATGTTGAAATATATACCACATTCCAAATATCAAAAACCTGTCAAAGGATAAAAAGACCAGGAGCAGGGAAAGATAATCAATTTGACATCTTACAGGGAGATATAAATATTATAACATTATAACCTTAGCATTGGATTCTTAATGACAGGATTATATGTGTCATGCTGTCATATATATCAGAGAAACTAAATTAGAAATATCCCCTTTTAAAATAAAATATCTTAATATCCAGTTTTTTGTGGTATATGTGTTTTCTACATATTTGAATAGTAAAAAAAAAATTATATACTGAATTGTGAAAAAAATCATGCAATATAATGTATTGTTATTTAAAGTATAAAACTTGAATTTGTATTTTTGTTCTCATTACAGCATTCCAAACTTTGCTAAATATTTGGCTAAATAGTGGCCTTTTTTGATGCTTTTTATAAAATTAAGTTTTGAATTACTTTTTTATGGCATGTTTTGTTTGGATAATATTTTATTTATGTTTTATTTTTTGTCAATATTAAAGCATTTTTTTCTGTCTCTCTTATAGCTTATTGATGCATCATTTGCAACCACTACATTGTGTGGTATAAGCTGCCAATATAGCCTGATTTACAGTATTCCATAAAAAAAAAACTTAAAATTTAAAGTGTCAGAAAAACATACACATTTGTCTAGATTGTTTATGTTAGAAAAAAAGCTCATTTAACTTGTTTGAAAGTAACAATTATTGCACCAGAAAAGTATTTTTGGAAAAGCTGTTTATAATTATTGCGCAATAGTCATTTCATTCTCATTTTATTTAATTTATTCCTTCATTTCAAAAATAAGAAGTTATTTTGGGGAAAGTTATTAATTAGATTTTTGAAATTTGTATGTGTCTATCATGATTGGCAGCTGTAAGCATGTACTTTAATAATTTTCTTTTAAGTGGCAAACAATAGTTTAAAAAGAAAATGTGAAATATTCAGAAATGTTTAATATATTGCATCCTTTGATGTAGACGTATCTTTTAGTTTTGATTGTTTGTTTAATGATTAAGTAATGGTCATAATTTATGTTGCATCTACTAATGTTTGCAAGAAAGCATGATTAAGGTGGTACACTTTCACTTAAATTAATTTGGCTCGTTTAATTTTCTTGAAATTTGACAAAGTATTTACTTTGACCCTTTGACAAAAATATAAAAATTTTAAAATATTTGAACCAACCATTTTATCAGAAAAATTACGCTGGTTATATAGCAGTTTGACAAACACTTATTTTGATCATTGAGAAGCTTAATATTCCTTTTACAGCACAACGTAATTAAAATGTTTAGCTGACTTTACAGAGTTATCTCCCTGTAGTGTTAGGTACCACCTTAAATATCCCTTTTGTATGTACTTTTCAAAAGCTGCCTCAAATTTTTAAATCATTTGTTTATAAAGTAATGTTTCATAAGATAACTTTATTTTCTTCAATATTTGCTTATGTAACTAATCACAAAACTGCACTCTCTCTTTTCAAGATGCTTCATAAGTTTTTTTGTTATTTTTAAGTCAATATTTCTATGTTTTAGACTCATTTCATCATCCTGGTTTTGCATATATTTATTTGCATTTCTCATTTTTAATCCCATTAAAAAAAGTTATCTTACAGTTTATCAGGGAGTGCAATCATTATGAAACCTGATATAAATAAAACTTTCTACAAAAATTTCCTACAGACATGTAATAATTGTTGGAGCAAAATTCATCACGACTCTTTTTATAGTGATTGTATTTGTAAACTAGAGATGACACTTAAGTCTAATGGTATATATTGTTAGTAAGGTTTGTCTATCTGTCTGTTTGTTACACGAGGGGAAGAGGAAGATTTACACATGTTTAATATAATAGTTCAGTTATTGCTGTGCAATTTGTTCATAAAAATTTTTAGAAAATGTGCAAATTTATATGTACCAGTAATCTTTTTTTTCATACCAATACATGCTGGTAGTTTGTAAATTTGTTTTTTAATTATTGAAGCATGAAAATTTTGTTGAAAAGTTTAAAGTGGAAAAGAAGCAGAAATTTAGCATCAAATGCTTAACCTATGTTTAGGAAATATTTTCTCTACTATTCAACAAAAGAATATCACCGTTTACAACAGAGATTGTTGAAAAGATCTTTTTGACATGCATGTCAGCAAAATTAAGAAATATTGCTTGTAGGCACTCAAATATACAGTTCTGAAACTTTTTTTTTTATTAAATAGATAGGACTTTTTCATATGAAGAAGTCATAACAAAGTTGTCAAATTTATGTTTAAACTGTTTATCAGTAAAATTATTTCAATTTTCATGAAAAAAATACTAAAATGAAAAGCTCTAGTGTGTAAGGGATTTACCTAACTCTAAGATAACATACTTCTTTTTAAATTTAGCTTTACCATTTTGAATATTGCCATTATATACCAAATTTAAAAATGCTTAATGAAATATTTCTTTTACTGCCTTATTTGAACAATTTATGATAAAAGTATACAATATGTTTGTTTATAATGTTGCTGTTATGTACATCAAATATATTATCTTAATGTTTATTTTTAAGACAAATACATTTCATTGGGAGAGATGAGTAAATCAAATATCATTATGAATGTTCTTATCTGAAAATGTCTGTAAACAGTCCATTTGCCAATTTCAAATTTGTTTTTGATTTTGTTATTACAAACTTCTTACACAAATTGCTTAACTTTGTCAATCATATACTTCTTCTATACCAAAACAAAATTGGTTTTGAGCACGCAACAATGGTAATAACAAAATGATATATTAAATTTTTAACCAATTTTAAAGGAAAAATACTAAAAATGTGTGGCATATCAAGAAATTAAATACTTTTAAAAGTTTTGAAAATTAGGTTTATACAGTACACATCTTTTTTTTAGTTTTTCTTTGGCAATGAAAAATTATTTCCCTTTTAATGATGTAGAAAACTAGAAATAGATCTCTAATTACAGGGTCAATTACAGGAATTGGCAAATAGGATATTAAGGCTACACAACAGTTAAAAACTAAATGTGTTCATTCTTTTTCCACTATGAACAATATTTATATATGAATATGTTGAAGCTTTAGAGTAATTTTTATATGCTGTATTTGTATTGTAAGAAAGATACAGACATTATTGAATGTTATAAAAACTCTTGTTATTTGTTGAATAATGCACTCTGGTTAGATAAGTATGCAATCTTTTACATTATGGAGGTTCACTTAAGGTGGTACCCAACACTTTCACTAAAATGGCTCGTTTAATTTTCATAAAATTTTGACAAGGTATTTTCTTTGACCCTTTTACAATTTTGAACCAACTGTTTTGTCAGAAAAATTACACTGGTTATGTAGTAGTTTGACAAACACCAATTTTGATCATTGAGAAGCTTATCATTCCCTTTACTACACAACGTAATTTAAAGGTTAAGCTGATTTTACAGAGTTATCTCCCTGTAGTGTTAGGTTCCACCTTAAGATGAATTAATTCCATGAAATACATGTTTTAAAATTACTGATGCATTGAAGTACTTCAAAATCTTGATTGGTTAACAAAAAATATATGTAGGCTTTGCATAATATTGGACAAAGTTTGCATACTTGATAAGCTGATGTGAAAAGTACAAGTCAATAAAACAATGGAAAGAAGACTATCATTTTCAAATATTTATCCTGATTTAATTAGGAACTTACTAGTAAGAGAATGTAATGGAAATTGGAATTTTGAAAGATTTTTGTCATTTATAGATAACAACAATAGTACATTAAAAGTATGTTGCAAAAAAATGAATTGATATGAAAAGCTTAATGGGAATGAAATATCTGTTATTGACAATAGTTCTTATCTATTGATATGCATCGTTGTATTTCTTGGAGAAATAATGCAATTAAAGCAAATAAAAAGAAAAGCCTTTGTTAGATGTTTTCCTTCATAAATGCCAAAGAAAAGATGTAATGAATTACATTAAAATAAGCAAAGTAATTGAAATTTGATAAAGTTATTTAAAGAGTATTTGACCTGATCCCTGGGAGGTCAGCATGGAAGCACTGACTACTGATTTGATTCTACCTGCATGGGCTAACACCCAGTGGTATTAAACCAGTGCTGTATGAATGAAAACTGTACAAACAATTTTGTGCTTCCAAACCACTTTTCTGGATGTAAAACCTGGCAAATATTTATAGTCAAAACGCTGAAATTATCAGGTTATAACTAGAAAGTACAGAACGAAAATAAACTAATGAGTTTTATGTCCCAAGTCAGTAGCCTCTGGTCTTTGTTAGTCTTGTATGATTTTTAATTTTAGTTTCTTGTGTATAATTCGGAGTTTAGTATGATGTCCTTCATCACTGTACTAGTATACATATTTTTTAAGGGGCCAGCTGAAGGACAACTACGGGTGCGGAAGTTTCTCGCTACATTGAAGACCCATTGATGGCCTCCAGTTGTTGTCTGGCCTATGGTCGGGTTGTTGTCGCTTTGACACTTTCCCCATTTCCTTTCTTAATTTTATATTAACAGCATTATGATTTACCTGGTTATTGCAATTTATATGGAGGGATACATTGAAGCAACCTGTCAATCATTCACAAATAATTTATCCTATATGGTAATATGATAGACCAGATAAATAATAAAAAGATGGAATAAATATTGTGTAAATGTTGTACCACTAAATGATTAGGTGAACATGCATCATTTTAGTATTTGGGCAATATTCTAACTGGTAGTCAAATGTAGTCACACAAGACTAACAAAGATTAGAGGTTCCTGACTTGGGACAGGTACCAAAATTTGACGGGGTTAAACATTTTTTGTGGAATCTCAACCCTACCATCAACCTCTAGTCACTGTTGAATAAACTATCTACACAGCAATACACGAAGGAAATGGAGTTGTATTTTGTGCTTCTTTGTTAAATATTTATTTGTTTTTGTTCTGATTGAGATTATTACAAGGTGATGGCTTCTGTACCCCTATTTCGACAATTTTGCCCATTATATCTGTTTTGTTCACGCATCGTTGTAAATATATTGGAATTTGATGTGACTGTCATAAAAGTTAGAGGTTTAGTGCTATAAAACCAGGTTCAATCCAACATTTTCTATATTTGAAAATGCCTGTACCAAGTCAGGAATTTGACAGTTGTCCATGGATTCGTTTGATGTGTTTTATCATTTGAATAGGGACTTTCCGTTTTGAATTTTCCTCGGAGTTCATTTTTTTTTGTTATACTTTTTTTGTAAAGAATTCTGATGTTAGAATAGGTTACAGAAGAAACTAAGCAAAAAGACAATGATTATGAATTTATAAAGTACAACTAGCAGTTTCTGATGTGTCACCTACAGACCTCAATTAAAGTGGTCAAACGATTATGTCTTCATCATATAAAAACCCAGCTCAATCCCTTCTGGTAGGTTGTCAGTATCGTGTCATCTTACATTATAGGGAAAGACATAACCTGTAACAGGACAACAACTGGTTTTACAATAAATGTGTCAATATGTGATGCGAAGATTCCATCGAGTGATTTTAGTTATGTTAAAAAAAAGCTATCGATATAAAAGATTTGGCAACAGTATCATATCTATATTCCTAATGAATACGACTAATTACAGGTTTGGTTAGCTTTCGAGGTGAATTGCGATTGTTTGTGCTATGAATAGAATTTTACCATTAAAGATTTGATGTGAAATACTGGAACCTACAAGAAGTCTGCACGCTGATTTATAATTATGAATGATGTTCTTGTATTGATTATAAAGTTTAGTCCTTGTTTGTTTTACGTGTACATTATTATCATGTCGAAATGTACTATGGTATTGTTTATTTGTGTATTTCTCTGTTCTTAGTGTTCTTTCATTTACATGTACTGTATTCCTGGCATGTAATGTTGTCATTTTAGTGTTATATTTTATAATGCCATAAAAGTGCGAGGTTTGGCTAGCCACAAAACCAGGTTAAACTCACCATTTTTCTAAAAATGTTCTGTACCAAGTCAGGAATATGGCAGGTATCTTATAGTGCTTGAATGTCTTAGCTTTACTATAAACAACGTATCTCAACTAAATTGTAAAATGATATCCTTTACATTATCAAAATCTTAATAACTTCCTGCAACGAACATGGATGACGGTAAGCTTCGATCAATAAATTAATCACTGATGTGTCAGCAGTACGTTATAGATTCGCAATAAAATACATACAATACCCAGTTTTATATATTTGCATGCATTTGGTCATTAATTTTAATAACATTATATTTACAAGAAACTCGTTTCATATTACTTTTAAGTACATATTTTCACAAGATATGATGAACATAATTCATATAGAAAACGCATGTAAGTTATTATTTTACAAACAACAGAAAATGTACCGTAGGCGAACATGAAAATTAATTACAATCATTTGCATATGACAATTTGCTAAGAATACATTCTACGTTAGAAAATGATAAAGGTTAGGTACATTTTGGGGATTATTTGACATTATAGATTTATCGAAAATGAAATATAGTATGGAACAATTACTTGTCATTTCTTAGTTTTTAATTCAGAGGAAGGTCTTGTAGGAAATGAAGAATGACTTGAAAAAGTTATATCATACCTAAGAAATTTCTATTTGCCGAAATGCACAAAATACTTTTCCCCAAACGGTTGAAAAAAAATTATGATCTTCAGTTATTACATCGCTTGAATTCGTAACAAAACGAATAAATTATAACGTTACCATGTAAGAAAAAGTCACCAATATCTATGCGTAAACTATGTGTGTATCCTCAGGGTTCCTCAAAATTTATACTGTAAGCTCAACCTTATAAGGCCTCGACCCGATTTTTTTTTATTAATTTTGTGCGTGTTCAGCGGAACGCGTGTCATGAATTATTTCAAATATTTATATGAAAAAAGAAAAATAACAAAACTACCAAACTCTGAGGAAAATTCAAAACGGAATGTCCACATGTAATTATTTTTTTGTTACACACAATCGTAAAACACATTAATAATAAAGACAGTTAATGCAAATCCTTGTAAAATATCATCATGATACAAAAAGGACATTGATTATAACGCTCTACATCTTTTAAGAAACAGCTGTTGATAACTACATGTAGTGTGAATTGAAAGTAGTTTCAAATGTTTTTATGTCAAAATGTTGATGTACATTCTTTTTGGATTTTATACAATTTCTTCTCCGTCAGGTAAGAATAATTTTGTGTAAATATGATTTATTATAATGAATACAAGCTGATGTGATATGATGTGCCAATGAGATCGATTGATTGATTGATGGTTGCTTTACGCCGCATTAGCACAAAAAGGCTATATCGCGGCGATCTGCCAATGAAACAAATGTCGCTAATAACTAATTAAATCAGCTATATGTCACCGTGAAGCTTTCAAAAATACGCACAACGGGCTCTATAGTCAAATATAAAGGGCCATTGCAAAATGGAAAACAATTAAGACATAAAACGACTTAATTTATGACAAAAGAATGAACGAAAAATTTAAATGACAGACAGTAGACAACGACACTCAATGATTTGCGGGCTCCAGACACATAGGACAGGCATATATATTGAATGTTGGTTAAGCAGGATTGTCTGTATATATATATATTCATCGCCGCTTTTTGTGCCAGTTTTATGTCAATAATTGATAGTTTTGTATGTTGTTTTTTTTAATTTTGGTTCATCTATATGTTTCGGAATTTAGTGTGGCATCCAATTTTGCTGGACTAGTTTGCACTTTTTAGGGGTCCATCTGAAGCTTGCCATCTTGTGTGGAATTTTCACGTTTTAATGGAGACCCATAGGTATCTTCTGCTGTTTAGTCGGGCTGCTGCTTCTTTGACACATTTTCTGTTTTCATTCTCATTCTATATATATATATATATATATATAATAAAAAAAAATGTCAATAGAAAATCTAACTCTTACACTGTTTGGAGTAATTTTCAGACTTATATATATATATACAACTCGTCTAAACATCAACCCATCGATGTTAGATCTGTAAATTTGCTTTCGCAAATTTTTGGTTCTTCCCTCGCCTGGATTCGAACCCATGCTACTGATATAGCATGACACCAAATCGCCTGCACTGCAGCCGTCCCGCTAGACCACACGACCACCTGGGCTCTATAAAAGAGCTTCGGTGGCCCTATGTTACCTTTCCTCGTCAGTTTTAATCTAGCGGCGTACTACAGTACATGATATATAAGGCATGAAGATGTTATTGTTACAGATCAGCTAAATTATCTATAGCAAAGGATCATACAAATTAATGTAAGATACAGTCACAGAAAATAATTATATTTATAAGTACGTCTGAGTCAGTATATATATGGGTACTTTTAACATGGCCTTCCAATAACCGTTTCGATCCCTAACATCACTGAAGTGACATTTATTGTCGAAATCCGGATCT
The DNA here is from genome assembly GCF_036588685.1 of Mytilus trossulus. Classification (NCBI taxonomy): domain Eukaryota; kingdom Metazoa; phylum Mollusca; class Bivalvia; order Mytilida; family Mytilidae; genus Mytilus; species Mytilus trossulus. Next base: position 25,732,968 of record NC_086373.1, on the reverse strand, counting down.
GGTGTACTAAAAAAAATATTGACACCGTATGTTTGTGGCATAACATCGTTGCCACAAGTTAAAATTGTTTTCTGTTTAGTTTATATTAAGATCCATTTTGTTACATCTTGTGATCAATTTTATTTGGCAATCGCCAATGGCAGTCAGCAGGGTTAAAGAACATCAGTTGTTCGACCTGTTAGTCAAATGCGTTTTGTTTCATACACTTTTTCACTTTTTTGGTCTTTTGGAAAATGTTGTTTGTGCTGTTTTTAGACCCTTCTACAACGAAATTTGTTTGACATGCACATGTATAAAACTTGCGGTTTTTATCCAACGCAATCATAGGTTTGAAGGTAGTTTTCAATTAAGACTCGTTTATATATTTTCGTTTGGGCTTGTATCATATTTTCCCTGAGGTTTATCTGATCCGTTCATCCTATATTGACTCGTTAAATTCAAGAGTCGAGTCTATCTTAAAATGAGGGTACTTTTTTTTCTAAAAATGAGGGTACTTTTTTTCTAAAAATGAGGGTACTTTTAACATGGCCTTCCAATAACCGTTTCGTTCCTTAACATCATTGAAGAGACATTTATTGTTGAAATCCGGATCTGGTGTACTACATAAAAAAATTGACACCGTATGTTTGTGGCATAACATCGTTGCCACAAGTTAAAATTGTTTTCTGTTTAGTTTTAAATTTATATTAAGATCCATTTTGTTACGTCTTGTGATCAATTTTATTTGGCAATCGCCAATGGCAGTCAGCAGGGTTAAAGAACATCAGTTTTTCGACCTGTTAGTCAAATGCGGTTTGTTTAAATATACTTTTTCACTCTTTTGGTCTTTTGGAAAATGTTGTTTGTGATGTTTTTAGACCCTTCTACAACGAAATTTGTTTTACATGCACACGTATAAAAATTGCGGTTTTTATCCAACGCAATCATAGGTTTGAACGTACTTATGAATATAATTTTTTTCTGTGATTGTATCTTACATTAGTTGGTAGGATCCTTTACTATAGATAATTTAGCTGATCTGTAACAATAACATCTTCATGCCTTATATATCATGTACTGTAGTACGCCGCTAGATTAAAACTGACGTGGAAAGGTAACACATGGCCATGTTTCTTTCGTAGGAAGGCGTCCCAGAAAAAAATTAAAATAGCCTTGCCAGACGTCATAATTATTTGGACTAGTGTGCTGATAGATTTAAAATCGTTATATAAAGGCTAGACTGTGATTTTAAAAAACAAATGTTGAGATCTTTATTAAGCTGGTTCTCGACTGACTACTACACTTTGTTTGAGCAGTTGAGTGAAGCGAATACAAGCGGATTCCAGTTTAGATCTTTATATAATATTTACCAAAAAACGGTGCGGGAAATGGACATGATTTCATTTCCGGATGCGGGAAGCGGGAAGATAATAAAAATAAAAAAAATCTGTTTTGAAAAAAATAGGTGCGGGCGGGTCCGTCGAACAAGGAATCAAATTGGTGTGGCCTAATAGAACTTTTTAATGTATTAATTAGTGTGTTTAAGTTATAATATTAGACATTTATATAATTTTAATTCAGTAACTGTATCAGTTTATTTTCACAAACTGATCCACGCTCAGATGAATTGAATGTTGATTGTTGCTATTTTTAGACATTATATATATATATATATCCCCTTGCCTCTCATGAATGTGACTTACCGAATTTATATATATATATATTGATATAATTTTAGTATATAATTTTAGTATATATATATTTAGAATATATACGTTAGTGGTATACTGCAATTCAATATTTTGGTATCCAGCAATATATAGTTTTAGCATCTAAAGGTATATTATATAATACGTCCATGGTATGGTAGGTTGGACTGAATATTGTCAAAATGGAATCAGTTTGTCCAATCTAATTAAAATTAAATCCTTTAATTGCTCCTGTTCTGATATGTCGCGCATCATATCAGAACAGGAGCAATTAAAGGATTTAATTTTAATTAGATTGCAGTTTGTCATCTTTAGCATTGAGTTCAACCACCGGGGTCCTAAATGGCTATAAAACGAGCTTATAGTTTTCAAAAGTAAAGTACTGAATTAATTCCAAGTTTACACAGAGATCGAACAGTAAAGTTGTCGTCGTTTTTTGTTATCTAAACTTCTTATCCTAAGTCAGGTTAACTAAGCATAGATTACCTTAGCCGTATTTGGCACAACAACTAGAATTTTGGATCCCAAATGCTCTTCAACTTTGTACTTGTTTGGCTTTATAAATATTTTGATATGAGCGTCACTGATGAGTCTTGTGTAGACGAAACGCGCGTCTGGCGTACTAAATTATAATCCTGGTACCTTTGATAACTATTAACTAACTTATATATGAAAGTTAATCAACAGTTTTTGTACCAATACATACTGTAAATATCCTGAACAAGACATTCATTATCATGGAAAAATACAAATGTTGACTAAAAAATCAACTTAAACGACTAACAAGTCATATGTTTTAATCAAACAAGACTTTGATTATCGGAATAAATGAGTAGTGAATGGTAATCAATTTATTTGTAAAACAAAGTAATTTGAAAGCCAAAAAAAGGGGGGGCATATCATTATTATAAAATGTAGGAAAAATTTAGTCATGGATATTAACAAAGGAGGGACGAAAGATACCAAAGGGACAGTCAAACTCATAAATCGAAAATAAACTGACAACGCCATGGCTAAAAACGAAAAAGACAAACAGACAAACAATAGTTCACATGACACAACATAGAAAACTAAAGAATAAACCACACGAACCCCACCAAAAACTCGGGGTGATCTCAGGTGTTCTGGAAGGGTAAGCAGATCCTGTTCCACATGTGGCATCCGTCGTGTTGCTTATGTGATAACAAGTCCGGTAAATAGTCTAATTCGGTAGGTCACATACATGATTCTAGTTACGACGTTAGGAACATATTCGATATCAATAGCCACTTAACAACTAATTAAATGAGAATATTACTCCCCAATTCAAACTAAAGGACAAATTGAAAGAGTTGATATTGCTCATATTTCAACTATATAATCTTATTGTAGTATGTGAAAAATGTGATGGAAGAGGACTCGTCTTTAGTAAAGACATGTTTATTGTGAACAATGTTGAGGTGAGCTTTCTGTAGATATAAATATATATTATTCAAACATATCAAAATTCACCATAAAGTCTTACAACTGATCATTGGACTAGGCTAACATAAAGGTTTCATCAAAAACCATATGTAAATATGTTGGTTCATATATAAACTCGTTATTTATATAAGGTTTAAACGTTAGTACGGCAGACCCGCTATTCGTTTCTATGTATGTTGGCGTTTTTTTAATTTGATGCATTTCTGTATTCCTGTTGTTCCTTTGATTTCCTCTTATAGTTGTTCCACTCCGTCTTAGTTTGTAACCCGGAATTTATTTCTCTCAACCGATTAATAACTTGAACAGGGTATGCTATTGTTGCCTTTTTCATATACAAATGACTCACCGTGACGCTTAAAACAATTGTCCAAATCAAGTATGATGGTAAAAGTCAGTGAGAACCTACAATTACTAGAGTTTTTTTACCAAATACATCTAAATGAATCCATTCCTGGGGAAGAAAATCCCAGTTTTTCGAAACATTTAAAATTTTGTAAGCAGTCAGTGATTAATGATTATCACCATATCAATGATGCATCAGGTTAACTCAAAATTGTTGACGTCTCAGAGATAAAACTAGAACGGAATAATGATTTCATTCTCATAAACTAGTACACAGCTACAGGGTATATATCAGTTCATATATAAAACTTGTTTTGTCTCGCATGTGTGAAAATTACTAACAATATTAGAATATTACAGTTCCTCCAACCAGGAGGACAGAATTTCACTTATAAATATCGTATAAATTTACACAACCTTTCTATTTCAACAACATTTTCAGATGAGAATATTTGATAAAATTTGATAATGTTTGCATTTCAATTTTTGCAATAGCATGTTAAATGTTTGTCTTTTTCTATGTTGAAAACAGTTGCATAACATAATGGAGGGAAATGCATAACCAATATATATTAAGCTACAGTGGAGACAAGACCTTTCTGATCTCGGTATAGTTTGTTTCCTTCCCGTCTCTACAGGCAAACGATGATTTAAAAAAATAATATACACAATATATTAAAACATTCAAGATGAATTCAGTCTCATCAATTTTATAACATAGACCTTTCCAGGATTGATAAAAATCTACAAACCAGTCTTGTCGAAATTGGTCTCTTAGGTTTTTTCAATACTCAATATACTGGACTGATAATTCCCTGGAGGAGGAAATCTCACCAATAGTTCTAATATTAATTAAACACCCATAGATACCAGGAGTTTAAAAAAGACCAAATTAAGGTACAAAGTTTATAGACGATTGAGGACCCGAAATTCCGAAAAGTTTTGCCTATTTACATCTAAAATAATTTATTTCTGGAATAGAACAGTCTGTATTTCAAATATCTCAAAGTTTTGTAAACTGTTAATTTATAAATATGACTTTATCAATATTGATTCTTGTCAACCCAAACTGCTGCCTTTTGGGCTAGTGCTAGCCACTTGGATGAAACTATACATTACAGGGATATAGTTACGATACTATAGATTGCAAATTTTGCCGTTAATATTGATTCACTTATATGTTATTTGCATCGGAACTAAACACATTTTTTTAAAAAACAGTTGTTGGTATGACACGGGTTATGTTCTTCTCATATATGTTATGATGGTTTGATACTAAATCCCTCACGGGAAGGATTGTGCCTGATATTCATATGATGAAGTCATAATCTTTCAATCAGTTTCATTGAATTTGATTTAATTGTTTAATCTGGAGCTGGCATGTCAGTTAACTGCTAGAAGTCTGATTTTATTTATGTATTTTTGTCATCTTGTTTATTTTCTTTTGTTACATCTTCTGATATCAGACTCGGACTTCTCTTGAACTGAATTTTAATGTACGTATTGTTATGCGTTTACTTATCTGCATTGGCTAGATATATAGGGGGAGGGTTGAGATCTTATAAACATGTTTAACCCCGCCGCATTTTTGCGCCTGTCCCAAGTCAGGAGCCTCTTGTCTTTTTTAGTATTGTACTATTTTTAATTTTATTTTCTTGTGTACAAATTGGAGTTTAGTATGGCGATCATTATCATTAAACTAAAACATATATTTGTTTCGGGGCCAGCTGAAGGACGCCTCCGGATGCGGGATTTTTTCGCTGCATTGAAGACCTCTTGGTGACCTTCTGCTGTTGTCTGCTCTATGGTCGGGTTGTTGTTTCTTTGATACTTATCAAAGGTACCAGAATTATAATTTAGTACGCCAGACGCGCGTTTCGTCTACATTAGACTCATCAGTGACACTCATATCAAAATATTTATAAAGCCAAACAAGTACAAGGTTGAAGAGCATTGAGGATCCAAAATTCCGAAAAGTTGCGCCAAATACGGCTAAGGTAATTTATGTCTAGATAAGAAAATCCTTAGTTTTTCGAAAAATTCAAAGATTTGTAAACAGGAAATTTATAAAAATGACCACATTATTAATATTCATGTCAACACCGATACTACTGGACTGATGATACCCTTGTTGACGAAACGTCCACCATCAGTGGCATCAACCCAGTGATGCAAATAGTTATCAAAGGTACCAGATTATAATTTAGTACGCCAGACGCGCGTTTCCTCTACATAAGACTCATCAGTGACACTCATATCAAAATATTTATAAAGCCAAACAAGTACAAAGTTGAAGAGCAGTGAGGATCCAAAATTCCGATAAGTTGTGCCAAATACGGATAAGGAAATCTATGTCTGGGATAAGTAAATCCTTAGTTTTTCGAAAAATTCAAACTTTTGTAAACAGGAAATTTATAAAAATGACCACATTATTAATATTCATGTCAACACCGATGTGTTGACTACTGGGCTTATGATACCCTCGTTGACGAAACGTCCACCATCAGTGGCATCAACCCAGTGATGTAAATAGTTATCAAAGGTACCAGATTATAATTTAGTACGCCAGACGCGCGTTTCCTCTACATAAGACTCATCAGTGACGCTCATATCAAAATATTTATAAAGCCAAACAAGTAGAAAGTTCAAAGCATTGAGGATAAAAGATTCTGAAAAGTTGTGCCAAATACGGTTAATGTAATCTATGCCTGGGACACATTCCCCTTTTCCATTCCCAATTTTATATATCGTTTTATTAAAGTGCAACCTGCTGTTCACAATAATACAAATATGTAACATATTTTTTAATGTCAGCCAGTCTTCAGAGGCTTATGATGCAGTGTACTTATAAAGTTATCATAAGTTTTGGAATTTCAGTGCCTTTAGCATGTAATAGTTTTCAATTTTAAAAGGTTATTCACTTATGGCATTTCACTGGATTCTTATCACAATGAGCAACCTTTTCTGAACTAAATCAAAGGAACCTGGGATTGAAAATAATGAGTTTACAGTACAATTGTCCAAGATTCCAGGGTTATGCTATTTATTGACTGTTGTTGTAGTTTGAGAAATAGAATGCATAAGGCATATGAAATAATGAAAATGTTCGATCCAGACTGAGAGCAGAAAGGTTCTGTTCCCAAAATCTAATTAGATGCATTTATCTGTAGGAAAATCCTACATCATTCGATTTCTGAATAATTTAACCCCACTTATATCCTGGTACCTTTGATAACTATATGTACCTTTCATTCATGTACTAATCAACCGTATCACTACCGAACGCTTTACTCCCTATAAGTTTTTATTTCAAGTTTAGCCATGGCGTTGTCAGTTTGTTTTAGATTTATGAGTTTGACTGTCCCTTTGGTATCTTTCGTCCCTCTCCTTTAGAAATATAGCTTCGATCTTTCGCCGTGAATACATTGTCGTCGTTGTTTAATTCCGTACAAATACTCACTCCTCCGGATGCGGGATTTTCTCGCTTCAATACACTATTGGTGGCCTTCGGTTGTTATCTGCTCTTTTTGGTCGGGTTCTTGTCTCTTTGACACATTCCCCATTTCCATTCTCAATTTTATATTTCATATAGTATGTAATAGTAAATTCACGATGACCTGCGTATGAATACAATATGTATATCTTCGGCCAATATATTGATCCTAAATGCTCTTTAACTTCGTACTTTTTTTGGCCTCTTTAACTTTTTTTATTCGAGCGTCACTGGTGAGTCTTTTGTTGACGAAACGCACGTCTGGTGCAAATTACAAAATTTCGATCCTGGTATCTATGATGAGTTTATTATGGCAACTACTGGGTCGTTGACACTGCTCGTAAAGTTTTTATTTCCCGAAGGTATTACAAGCCCAGTAGTCAGCACTTCTTTGTCGACATAAATTATCATTGATATGGTCATAAAAAAAATACCTGTTTATAGAATTTGAAATTTTTGAAATACCAAGAATTTCTCCCTCAAAAACAGATTACCGTTGCTGTATTTGGTAAAACTTTAAGAATTTTCGGGTCCTCAATGCTCTTCAATTTTGTAATAATTTATTTGGCCCTTTTAACTTTTTTTTATGCGAGCGTCACTGGTGAGGTTTTTTTGTAGACGAAAAGCGTGTCTGTGCAAAATACAAAATTTCAATCCGGGGTTCTATGATGAGTTTATTCATATGCAGATGTTTCGAATGGAACTTGTTTGCATTAATTATCTCCTTCAACTCCAAGTACAAAAGGAAATAACGCAAAATTCCAAAACCTTGTTCAAAATGAAGGGCTATGAAAGATTAAAGGATTTAAAGGGGGGAAATTGTTTGTACTACAGGGGATAAGTAAGTATATAAATGGTGTTCTGTTATTATCGCTTGTGAAACAACATTTTACAGAATTGTGTTTAATAATATTTCCAAGGCTTAGTTCAGAGATGAAAAAAAAACAATTTGTTTTTATACAAATATGTATATTCATGGCTCTAACATCTGTCGATACCTGTATCTTGTCATTGCACAAGGTTTGTCTCTGATAGTTAATAACGTCTTGATACTAAATCAATTGAATGTTGGATGTGTACTGATTGATATATTGGAGGTTTGGCTAGCCATAAAACCAGGTTGAACCAACATTTTGTTTTATTAAAATGCCCTGTAGCAAGTCTGAAATATGACAGTTGTTATCACAGAGTTCGTTTCTATCTAAACAGTGTTACTGATTTCTCTCGATCGATTTAAGACTTTTGACTTTTCTGGTATACTATTGTTGCCTTTATTTAGTCTTTTATAAGTTATTAGCTTTGAACAAGCTGTCAGTAACTGCGAGTATTCTAACATTTATAATTTGTGTCTTTTGTTGATAAGGACGTAAAGATACCATACCACGTCTGGTCTGTGTTTTTGTTTAATGTGTTTTTCTGCATTGTATCGGTGTGATGAGATCATAAAATTTAGAATGGAAACGAATATGTCAAAGAAACAACAACCCGACCAAGAAGCAGATAACAGACAAAAGCCACCAATCGGTCTCCAATGCAGCGTGAGTTAAATCCTTTTCAACTGGTTTTTTTTTTATAGTTATACTATTAGTGGTTACTGTTATCACACTATCCAAGGTAGGGGAAAGTTTGGCGCCAGCAAACTAGTTTTACTTCACCACATTCTGCAGGTGCCGATCCCTAAGCCAGGAGCATGATATTCCGTGGTTGGCGATTGTTGCTGTATTTCATGTTTTTGTAAAAAAAAAAATAAGGCCGTAGGGTAACCTTTTGTAAACTAATATGTCATTTGTTCTCTGATGGAGAATTGACAATCATACCATAACATCTTATTTTTATATTTACTCGTGTTGTTCAAAATTATCAATCAATTATTTTGCATTAGAACTTGAAGTTAGATAACCACTATCAAACACATGATAAAAGTTCATTAAAAGTTGAGTTTTGAGACTTTGTGGAATATATGTAAATTGTTAACTTCCAAATATGTGTTTCCAGATTTGTAAAACATTAAAATAGGGTGGAAATTATAAAAAAAACTAACTTAAAGGGGCATTAGTTGTCAAATTCATGTTAACCGATGTGACCCAAAATCGCAATCTAATTAATCATTTAGATGACTTCCGAAGACTTCCGACGGTCACATGATCCGATTTAAACAGAGACAAAAATATAAATAGATAGCGACTTCGTGCAATTCAATTTCTCAAGGTCGGTTTGATCAATTATATTTCATGTTATAGGTTGAAAAATAGGTTAATCATCGTTTGACCTCTATAAGTCTGGCATACCCAATATCTAGCTAAGACGTTAAACGGAAGGGCACATGCATACGGATTCAATTATTTACTTGCAGGTGAATAATTCGGCTGTGGTGTTTCTTATCTTTCTTTGGCAAAATTGAACTAAACTGGCTGTTAAATAAATTTAATTTCACTTTTTCACATTCATGCATAATTGATCAAAAAATATATTTTAATTCTTTTCATATATCGTAGCTAATGCACCTTAAATACAATGTATACAACTTTATATGTAAAATATAATATTTAATACATGTTTGTTCCCTTTGAGATGAATGAAATTGTTTTCATATCTATTTAGTTTTTGTATTTTTTATTGCTTGCTTTTCGAATTAGAACTAAATTTAGATTACCATTGGTATTTCTCTTTTTTAAAATGATATATATTATTCATAGACAAAGACAAAGACAAACACACAGTGACGCATGTCGTCATCAAAAGTAGACAATGGACATTATTTCTTAAAACAAGAGTAGGAATCAGACAGGATTTTTATATTGATTCGATATAAATATAAACCTATACATAATATATATAAAAGAAGGTGTAGTATGATTGCCAATGAAACAACTCTCAACAGGAGACAAAATGACACAGAAATTAACATTTATAGGCCTTCAACAATGAGCAAAGCCCAAACCGCATAGTCAGCCATGAAAGGCTCCGAAATGACAATGTGAAACAGTTCAAACGAGAAAACTAACGGCCTTATTTTTTTTTTTTTAAAGTAACGAAAAACAAATATGCAACACATAAAAGAAACGACAACCATTGAATTACAGGCTCCTGACTTGGAACAGGCACATACATACATGACGTGGCGGGTTTAAACATGTTCACGGGATGACCGGGGTCCCAACCCTCCCCCTAACCTGGGAAGTGGTATAACAGTACACCACAAGAAAGAACTAAAAAAATGAAAGAGGCTTAACTCATCACATGAACAAAAATATAAGTCTATATCGATGTTCTATTGTTTGACATTCATGATATTTTTGATTGTTTACAGACGAACCTCACAGACGACAATCGACCGTTGGCTACGCTACCCACTGGCTTGTCGATTCGACCATCTGGAATCCCTGAAGCCGGTTCTGGTGTATTTGCTGAAAGATCGTTCCCTAAGGGTACCAGATTTGGTCCGTATGGTGGGAAAATAACAGAAAACATTGATAACTGGTCCTATGCATTTAATGTTTACGGTGACGATGATTCTGTTAAATATTATGTAGACGCTTTATACAAAAACAATTCAAATTGGTTACGATATGTTAATTGTGCGAGAACGGTTCACGAAGAAAATGTGTATGTCTTGCAATTAAACGAGGAAGTATTTTACGTTACGTACGAATGTATAACAGAAGGAACAGAGCTACTTGTTTGGTATGGACCTGATTATGGTGAAGACCTGGGGTTACAGAGAAAACCAGAAGATTATCAAGAACGATTTCATGAACAAGATGTCAGATATGTTATCGAAAACACAATAACGGGTAAGAAAGTAATGTTAGACAAAAAAAGATAAAAAGTTATCATTATCTTATATTCCGTGCATAGAAATCATCACTTTAGATTTTTCATAAAAGGTTTATTCGTGTTTCTACTTGTTTTTCTCTACTGTTGATAACTTACTTACTCACTTACGTAGGCCTTTGTCTCCTCCAGGGAGCATACGCCATTAACGAACTCCCTCCATCTAATTCGATGTAGCGCCCTTTTTTTGTTAAGTGTTCTAGTTGTATCCCTGTTGCTTAATTTCAAGTTCCGTGTCCCTGAACCAGTTTACTCTTAGTCGTCCTCTGTTTCTGGTTCCATTTGTAAAAATGCCTGTTTGTTATGCTATTCATTAGTATTTGTAGTGTGTTACCTACACATTTTATTTCTTGATTTGGGTGACAATGGGTTCTTTAACAGCTCTTTTCCTCGGGTCTTTATTACTAACTCTGTCAAACCATCTAATTTTCATGATTCTGGCAGCCAGTATTTGATGAACCTATGGAGTCTTGATAAATTGGTTTAGTTCATGTTGTTATCCATGTTTGTTTGTTTATAGATATAGGAAGATGTGGTGTGAGTGCCAATGAGACAACTCTCCATCCAAATAACAATTTAAAAATTAAACCATTATAGGTTAAAGTACGGTCTTCAACACGGAGCCTTGGCTCACACCGAACAACAAGCTATAAAGGGCCCCAAAATTACTAGTGTAAAACCATTCAAACGGGAAAACCAACGGTCTAATCTATATAAACAAAACGAGAAACGAGAAACACGTATATATTACATAAACAAACGACAACTACTGTACATCAGATTCCTGACTTAGGACAGGTGCAAACATTTGCAGCGGGATTAAACGTTTTAATGGGCCCAAACCTTCTCCCTTTTTCTTGTTTGTTTGTTCTTCTTTCCCTAGAATGTTAAAGATGACTCTGGCTTTGTTAATTCTTGATTTAACAATAGCGTCTATAGCCAATTCTATATTGACGTTTCGTTATTTATAAGTAATCTCCTCTGGTTCTTCTATATTTTTGTCGCTCATATTGGTTTATTCACATATTGATCTTTATTACTTATTCTTGCATTTATAGATACATGTAAACAAAGATTGAAATTATATTGTTTTCAAAGTTGTTGATAAAATCATAGCGTTTAGAAGAAAATCTCTGGAAGAAAATTTTAACGGAGGTTAGATGATTTATCTTGAACGTTTTTCTTTGAACCGATCTTTTTCTAATCGAAATTTATAGATGGTAGATTGCTAGTATTAGCAATTTCTAACCCTCATCACAAAGCATTGTTCAAGTGTTTGCCAAATGGCAGGTTTTTAGCTAAATCATAATGTTTGAGATATGAACAATTTGATGTGATTTTCGGATCTTTTGTGATGACATGAATTATAATTGATTTTGGTCATATTTATATAAATTAACTGTTAACAAAACTTTAGAATTTTTGAAATACTAAGGCTTTTCTACCTCAGGAATAGATTACCTCAGCTGTATTTGACAAAAGTTTTAGGAATTTTTGTCCTCAATGCTCTTCGACTTCGTTCTTTATTTGGCCCTTTTAACTTTTTGGGATTTGATTGTTATGTATGAACTGCCTAACTTTTCTGAAATGCTTTTGATATATCAAGGTGGTTTTTTTTTTGGGGGGGGGGGGGGGGTAATTGCCATTTAAGAGATGTTCACATTTGCATTGCGATAGCGAGTCGGCTTACTCTTTTGGTATTTGTTTCATTTTATTAACTTTGTTTCTTTGTTAAACCTTTTGACACATGCTGTAGAAAACAAATCAAGTGTTCATAAATTTGATCACAAACCAACAGGGTGCATGTATATAAATGTTCTATTTGGATGACAAATTAACACATTATGTTAATTTTTTGCATCTTTAACAAAATCAATACAGCCAACATCTACATATTTGAATATTTCTTGGAAAACAATCATAGATCATGGGTTGTATTTTTGTATTTGCTATATCTATAAAAGAAGGCGAATTATTTAAGCTATTTGAAGTTTGTGTTTTCTGTGGCACATTTAACTTTAAACGAAGTAGTAATTTTAACTGAAAGTTATGTTTTATTTTACAGAAAATGTTCATAAACTGTACACACATTGCTATAAATTCTTCAATCAGGCACCATTTATCAAACCACCGGGGGAAAATGGCACGTTTGACAAATATTGCTTTCACGATGGGAGTTATCAAGTTTGTCTTTACAGCGAATGTAATGCAAATCCTTGCACAAATCAAACTGACTGTAAAGATTGTGATGGTTAGTATTGTTTCATGTATAATATATCAAAGTTAATTCAATGGTATTGGTTATAATTGTCATTATACAAACAAAAACATGTAATGCCACTTCAACATGTTCAATAGGACTCTGTACAAACGTTTATTAGCGGGTGTTGAATATCTTTGATGAATCTGATCAACGTTTCTGTTGCCAAAATCGTCCGACAAATATGAATATTTCATAGGGACAGCTTGTCAACTTTTCAGTGTAAAATATCGACAAATATAATGCCTACCCATGTTAAAATGAGCATAGAGCATGACATGAAGGAATTATTTCTTAATCAAAATGTACCAGGCTTATAATTTAATTAGCCATACGCGCGTTTCGTCTATATAAGACTCGTCAGTGACGCTCAGATGTACTATCCATACCTTCACTTTTGGCCTCCCTTGGAATTATAGGCTGCCGCTATATTTTGTGACAGGACTACAATACAAATATATTAAAGAACATTCAGGACAGAGGCATACACAAATTAACAATACAATATAACATACTTGAAAATATTAACGAATTAATTTACCGGAAGACAATAAATCAGTACTAGTACATTTATGAATATTTTGATAAAATAAAGGATTTTCTATTATACGAGAGTTTATGCGCGCATGCTTTATAGTAAAACTCAGCCATTCGAGAATATAAAGTCTATTCATGTTGTTTTAAATCGGAAGTTTCATATGACTTAACCTGACGTACGAAATTGGAACATTTTTTGTTTTTAGTTTAAAAGACAAAACTAATTACTTTTTTTTTCATCAATTTGTGACTTACAGTTTGACAATTTTAGAAGCACGGCATGTCTTTACGTTATTTTAGCAAGACAGCTTCACTGTCAAAGATCCATGTTTTAGTTCCTGTTTAAGAACGCTGATGTTGCTCAATTGATATTTACATAGCACTTTCTATTCGTTAAAAGTTAGAAGCTAAAAAATCAAACTACCTCAAAATAATAATATAGTCCAAAGATTTTTAGCTAGTCGTATCGTAACTTCATTATTTTAGGTCGCACTTTGTAAATACAGCTGATTCACAAACCGCGCCTCATTTAGGGAGATATATAATATTCATAAATAAATTGATTTGTTTACGCGCTGGTTTCCAAATATGATCTTTATGTTTCATATCATGGGAAATTGAATTGTCTATATTTACAGATTTGCAACCATTAAATATCTTTTCTAAAAAGAAGTTTATCAGCTACCATTCATTAGAATAATAACATTTTTTGTAGGTTACTGTTTACATCAAGGAAAGTATTTCAAAGCCACCGAAAAATTCAAACATGTAGACACAATTAATACATGTGTTTGCAATGAGGATGGACATTTTGGTTGCACAATTTTTTCTCAGTTTACAGAGTACATTTGTAGCTAAATAATAGTTAGCTAAATATGAAGAAAAACAGTGCCATTTCTTCACTTTGGACACAGATTTCGTGGAGTTTGCAGTCACAATTGGAGTATTTAATTGTTTTTCGAGAACTATAACATCAAATTTTGTATTCAAACATACGTTTATTTCGCTTCATTTGGTGGTAACCTACATGTAGGTGCTTTGATCTCGTTTCAAATTAATGTCAAATTAATATTTAGTAAAATCGATCAAGTTTCAGGATTGCAGGATAATGGTACACGAATTTGCAGTAGCTACGTGCATCAGTGTTCTTTGGTTTTAAAAATACTGAACCAAATTCTCCACAATTTTATAGAGTATTAATTATGCAATTGAATTGGTAAATTAAAACCCATATGAAGTCGTGGAAAGCATTTATGAAAGTTATTTGATTGGGCAATTACGTTCCTCTTATGTCGCTATCGTTCAATAAATACTGCTGGAAATGCGACCTTCTTGTAACTTAAAATAAGTATTTGGGTTATCCTTCTTTCTACGAAAATTCTAGTTTCAGTTAACATAAAGTTGATTGAATTTCCTTCTGTAATTACTCTCTATCAAAGTGTCTTGTCAACATGTAACTTAACTTTTTAAATGTCTTCTTAGTGCTGTAAAGAAGTTTGCACGCGGACTGTCGACCAAAGGATATTCTGTATCTTAATTATTGGATGATATAATGTGTGAAAGTTTTTTATATAGATACAGGAAGATGTGGTATGAGTGTCAATCAGACAACCTTCCATCAAAGTCCGACAATTTATAAACATAAACCATTATAGGTCAAGGTACGGCATATATCATATGTTGATTTTCGTTATATTCTGAATCCAAACAGTTCTTTTTCGAACTAACTGATTACCTCTAATTATATAGCTAACTATTTAACTCTTAAAATAAAGTATAGTTGTTGTTGTTCACGAGAGTAAAAAACTTTAGAATTTTGCTACCGATATAAGTCAGATAGAGTTTTTATAATCCAAAAAACCCTGAACGGTCCCTGAAAATCTTTCGTTTCGATAAGGCATAATTATGGAAGCGCATATGGTACACCCCTTGTAAAGTTATTTTGTTGCTAATAAGTCGGAAATATAAGTTTTGTTGTGTGTTATAAGCTGGAATCTAATAATCATGTGGATTCAACATGTCGAAATGATGAAGAAATAATTGTATTACAATGTCGACTTGCTAATATATATGTAATGACATATTGATAAGAAGTCGACATGATAAATTCAACTTGTTACTTGATTAAGTCGACTTGTTTATTTGTTGATTAGGTAAAACCACGTGACTACTTTTGAAAAAACATAGGTCTATTATTAAATCGATTTCCATATTTCGTTTGTTAAAAGTGCTTCGGCTGTGTGAGTTATTTCGTAGGAAATGGGGAAACGGCAGTCAAATATCAGACAAAAATACCAAAAAAATACAATATTTCGGGCGTAAGGGGGATATACCCCCGTCATTTAGTCAGGCCGTTTATTTTCCTTAATTCTCAAATGGAATCGGTACTATACTTAATTCGTAAAGGTTTCCACGAAACCCTCTGTTTCGCCTGAGACTGCTATTGTCTCTAAAAAGTTTATTTTTTCAGTAGCATACAAGATTTAACATTTTTTTATTTCTGTAGATGCTTAATCTTGAAGATCTAAAAGATTAACTCAAATACAACAATACACGATTTATAACATAAATGTTTGTTGTTGAGATATACAAGTTTCTGGCCATGTGCACTCTGTGTATCATTTTTATCGAGCCTTTGACTTAAGTCGAAAAAGCGAGACTAAGCAGTCCTACTTTCCGTCGGCGTCGGCGTCGTCGTCGGCGGCGTCCACAAATATTCACTCTGTGGTTAAAGTTTTTGAAATTTTAATAACTTTCTTAAACTACACTGGATTTCTACCAAACTTGGACAGAAGCTTGTGTATGATCATAAGATAGTATCCAGAAGAAAAGTTGTAAAAATAAAATTCCATTTTTTCCGTATTTTACTTATAAATGGACTTAGTTTTTTCTGCGGGGAGACATTACATTCACTCTGTGGTAAAAGTTTTTAGAATTTTAATAACTTTCTTAAACTATCCTTTGTTTGAACCAAACTTGGACAAAAGCTTGTTTATGATCATAAGATAGTATCCAGAAGTAAATTTTGTAAAAAAATAAATCCATTTTTTCCGTATTTTACTTTTAAATGGACTTAGTTTTTCTACAGAGAAACATCACATTTACTCTGTGGTTAAAGTTTTTAAAAATTTAATAACTTTCTTAAACTAGCTGGGTTTGTACCAAACTTGGACAGAAGCTTATTTATGATCATAAGATAGTATCCAGAAGTAAATTTTGTTAAAAGATATTTCCATTTTTTCTGTATTTTACTTTTAAAGGGACTTACATTTTCTTCCAGTTAACATAACATACAGTCTGCAGTTTAAGTTTTCAAAACATTAATTAGATTCATTAACTATCCTACATTTTTACCAAACTTGGACAGATGCTTCTTACAATCAAAAGGAATATTTTTATTGATTTTTTTCCTCCTTTATGTTGAGCCTGCGATTTACAGCAAAAGTAGGCGAGACACTGGGTTCCGCGGAACCCTTACAAATTTTTATTTGTATCCATCTGATGCATGTGATGAGTAAAGCCTTTTTCAATTGATTTTTATAGGTCAATCTTATGTTGTTATGTAACACCACTTCCTAGGTAAGGGGAGGATTAGGATCCCGCTTATCCGCTTACATGTTTAACTCCGCCACATTCTATATGTATGTGCCTGCCCACTGTCATGAGTCTGTTATTCAGTTGTTGTCGTTTGTTGATGTTTTACATATTTGTTTTTCGTTCAATTTTTGTTCATTAATAAGTTCGTTAGTTTTCTCATTTGAACTGTTTATCTGATTGGCAATTATACCACGTCTACTTTCTTAATACTTAAAACTAAGAAGATGTGGTATGAAAGCCAATAAGACATATCTCCAAAACATACCAAATCACTGAGAAGTAAGCAGCTATATGTCACTATATGGTCTTTAACAATGAGAAACAAAACATACTGCATAGTAAGCTATGAAAGTCCCCGAAATGATAAAAATGTGGGGGGAAAATGAGAAACATGAGAAAGACGAAGACGCCGACGCCATTATTATTGACGACTGCATAACTATTTGCTTTGTCTCACTTCCGCGACATTAATGTCGCAGGCTCGACATACATCAAATGACTAGTACTTTATTGTCAACAAATGGAACACTTTTAATCATCTCACACTCAATTACAGGAACACAAAGAATAATATATGTTCCAATTGTTGAAACCATAATTCCTTCCGCTTTTCCTCGCAGATGACCTTCCATATTCGACAAAATCAATGGGTTTGTAATTTCACGAATAACATGACGACAGCTGACTCACGTTGAGCAGGATCAACCCACTTTTCGAGATCTTTGCCGGATTTTGATGAATTTATATTGACTAGTAATACCGATATATTGAGTTATCTAGCTTCAACTGATGTTTTATTGATTTTGTTGTGCTGTGACACGGCGTTCCCATGTTTGGTGTAAGGTTAAGCGCTCACAGACATGTTTAACCCCACCACATTCTTTACATGCCCGTCACAAATCAAGAGCATGTAGTTCAAAAGTTGACGTTGGTTCATATTTGTTTTTTTTTGTAAATTGTTTTGTTATAAATAAGGCCGATACATTTTTCGTTTGAATTGTTTCATATTTCCATGTGGAGGTCTATTAGATTTGTTAAAGGTCGTACGGCTGTCTGTGATTGCTTACATCCTCTTTATTTAAACTCAGGTAGCTAGTTGTCTCATTGGCAATCACACCACATCTCACAACTTTATTGAGTAGTGGCGTCGGCGTCTTGGTCATATAGATTGTTATGTTTCCCGCCTGTGTAGTTATACATGTCAATTCGGATGCTTTCATAGCTTTCTATACGCGGTAAAGGTTTTGCTGATCTTCTTTTTTTTTATTTAGCTAGCGGATCCCTCCACGTGCGCTTCCTTCGATATAATTCTCTGCGATTCGACATAGATACTAGGAAACAAGACAGTGAGTAAAACTGTTTCGTAAATCTCTATGAATTGTGAGAGGAGTTACCGGTAATACTTTAGATCATACAAGATTTTTTTAAATGTTGTTTTTTTTTGTAGATGCTTTGATCTCAAAGACCAAAACCTAAGCATGTACAGAAAAAGAAACCCAATTTATCAAATATTGTATGTTACAGATTTTTTTTTTTTATAGTCAACATTTCAATTTTACACTGACACTCAGCAATGTCATACAACAGAAAGTTCCGTTGAATCCTTCACGAATTTATCATTATACCGAATCCATTTGAGAACTAAGGAAATTAAACGGCCTGACTTAATAAGGGGGGGGGGGTAAATCCCCCTTTTGTCCGAAATATTGTAATTTTTTAGTACTTTTTTCTGATATTTGACTGTCGTACTGTAACCCCTCTTCATACAAAAGAACTCACACAAACGAAGCATATTAAACAAACGAAATATGGAAATCGATATAAGATAGACCTATGTTTTTCCAAAGTAGTCACGTGGTTTTATGTCATCTTCAAATAAACAAATGCAAGTTGTCGACTTAATCAATTAACAAGTTGAATTTATGATGTCGACTTTTTATTACTATGTCATTACATTTATATTAGAAAGTCGACCTTGTAATGCAATTATTTCTTTATCATTCCGACAAGTTGACTCCACATGATTATTAGATTCCAGCTTATAACACACAACATAACTTATAATTCCGACTTATTAGCAACAAAATAACTTTACAAGGGGTGTACCATATGCGCTTCCATACATAATGAGGACCGACTCTGGTGTTTAGATTTCGAACTTATTCCACTCTCTGTGATTTTTCTTCTTCTCAGTTTTATAAATTAAAAGGAAAAACGTTCCCCTTTCGTGTCCAATCCCATTCTATGTGTGTGTCTTGTAGTAATGAAATTGATGTAGGGTATAATACAATTAAAATGGAAATAGGGATTATGTCAATAAGACACCAAGCCTTCAACACAAAACAAGATATCTTCAACCACAGGCTCTTTGGGCATGGAACCCTTGTTTTCTTTTTGTTTTGGTGTTGACAATTTTCAAAGTTGATATTCTTTGACATTTTTAACTTGTTTTTGCTCTTATCTATTAGATATATCAGTAACAGTATTTTAGGTGCAAAATATCGTTTTTATAAGTCTAGAGTAAAACAAACTAAAAATGTGAAAATAGTAATATTATATATGACAAGCAAGTCTAAAAGATTACAAAAAAAAAAAAAAAAAAAGAAGGAAACTCATGCCGAACAAATGTTAATCATTTTGGAAAACAGATAACCTTCATCTTTATGATTATGATGTAAAATTAATTATTTCAATCTTTTCTGATTAAAATATACACATTTAGTAAATTGTACAATTTAAACCGAACATAGCAACGTTTGTACAATTCTAAAAATTTCAAAAATGAGGTAGGTTAGGTATTTACAGAGACTGCACAGATGTGCCACTTACAAAAATAGTAAGTGCGATACATGAACAGGTATTTTCCAAGAACACATTATGTGTAAACAAATAGAAAAAAAATGAAACAGGTTAAGTGGCTGCGTACTTAAACATTCCAAATGAATAGCTCTTACTTTTACAGCGGATGACCGTGAGGGCATTTTGGTGTATTCCAATCGCCTATATTTCCGTCACGTTTAATATTCGTTTTGGGTTTAAACCGATCTGTAAACATGATGAATACGTAGACATCATTAAGTGCAAACTAAAAATCCTTAACGCTTGTCATAAATCTTTTTTCTTCAATGAATAGTCATCAAATATTTTTTAAAGAAGATAGACTAATAATATTAAAATGTGTTGTTATATGTATATACCGTGGCATATAAGCAAACAATCATTAATATATATACCCATGCATTCGGAAGAATATCTGAAGAACGTTTGAAATCTCAAGGAACGATAACTCTGCATGGATGATTAAACATTGTTTGTGGGAAGATACGAATGCCTACTGAAATTCATTTATTAGAAACATCGAATTATTGCAGAAGAGAGACATGTCCACTATGCACTTGCGCTGCACTATTATAGATATAGTAGAATAGAATGACATTCAAATGCATAAAAAGTATATATACATGTTGAACTTTAATTTACAAGTATTAATATAATATATAACAATAAACCAGAGTATACTGATTTGTATCACTACAAAATGATAGTCTTTACGGTGAGGATGAATTCCTTGTCATTGATTTATCATCCACGCATTTATAAACTTGTGCCAGAAAAAAATATATATGTATATCAACCTCACTTTCAGGTATAAAGATGTGATTTTTTTTTAGACAAGTGCATGTCGGACCAGCCACAAGAACTTGCAGTCATCCGATTGTCAGTACTTCAGTACTTTGATTAACATTACTGATAGCGCCAAACACGTTTGTATCGTTTGCTGAACACAGTAACGACATAAACAGTATAGGATGACACGATTTTGTATGGTGGCCGGATGCAGCCATTTCGCCGTTTTGCGTTTTCGCGTTTTCTCCTTTCACTATCACGCGAAATCGAGAATTCGAGAAATTGGGAAATCGGGAAATTGAGAAATCGAGAAAGCGAAATCGAGAAATCGAGAAATCGGGAAATCGGGAAATCGAGATATCGAGAAATCGAGAAATCGAGAAATTGGGAAATCGGTAAATCGAGAAAGGTAAAACGCGAAATCGAGAAATTCATTTCGCGTTTTCGCGTTTTCGCTTTCGTGTTTTCGTGTTTTTGCTTTTTCGATTTCTCGATTTCTCGATTTCCAGATTTCTCGATTTCCAGATTTCTCGATTTCCAGATTTCCCTATTTCTTGATTTCCCTATTTCTCGATTTCCGTATTTCCAGATTTTTCAATTTCTCGATTTCTCGATTTCACGATTTCCTGATTTCGCGTTTGCAAAGTGAAGGAAGAAAACACGAAAACGCAAAAAGGCGAAATGGCCGCATCTGTCCACCATAATTTTGTGTTATGCGACTAATATACACGTTGTACAAACTTCAATGTGGAAATAGATAAGCAAAAAGGACATGTAAACGTGTATACTTACTCAACTCAAAAGGCTAGGTCTGAAATGTCTCTTTATCATTTTTATTGATGAATAAAAATTTCTTAAATATCAATTTTCTGAAGATGGAATCATATAAACTTCTTTATTTGGTAAAATAGCTATTATAACCTTTTTTCGATCTCATAGATTATTTTTTTTATTTCATGGTTTCTTTATGTAAAGATGTTATTAATGAATCCGAGACGACATTGAATGATCTGGATAGAGTTAACAGAATAGAAAAATAATAGACTTAACATGCTTAATATAGGTCCCAAAAAGAGTAGAAAAAATTTAAGCAGGTCAAAAAAGAGTGGTGAATTTTGATGTGCTGTAATATAAAAAGAATAATGAAGTATGGATAACAATTATACAAAAGAGAACTATGGATAAAAAATATAAAGAATAAAGAACTGCGGATGAAAATTTAAAATAAGAGAACTGTGGATACAAATTTAAAAAAGAGAGAAAAAGGATAAAAAATAAAAGAATGCACACTTTCTAGGAAATATATGGTATCCGCCCGCTTGGCTGTACCATTTCAACTCTCGAGCTGCAGTTCAGTTAATGACCGACCATCATCAAGTTCATTTGACTAATATCAGTTGGATTGCAAATGAACAAAGAAAATAGATTATTTTAGGAAGCAAAATGTTATAGATTTTACTATTAATCTTTATTTATGTAGGAAATAGTTAACTATAGATTGATGGAAAAGAAATATATAACATGCTTTTCTATTGATTCCTTGGTTTTAATGATCGTGAGAGAGATGAAAACAACAATTATACTAATATATAGACAAAAGGAAAGGGTGATAAAGTTCTATTATTATAGGTCTAGATTTTAACTTATTGACATTAATAGCTGAAAATTGGACGGCTGTCAACTATCAAATGAAAACTAAGTTTCTTGATGGAACACATTAGGGTTTGGATCAGTCGTGCTGAGGTTGTAGCGACTTTGTTGTTGGAATAAATAGATTTCCATGGTTATCTAGACAGTCGGACATGGATAGATTTATTAATATGTCTGATAGCCTGCTGATAATCCCTTAACGAACTACAAAATATGTTCTGAGACTCACTTGGGTCGAAGATATATTCTAATCAAACAAATAATGTCAATACCCATACATTCAGCTGTTCTTCTAGACTAGGCACATATCTCGGCACATATATAATCTACACGACAATTTTCACGAAATGTGTCTTAGTTCACAACCGTAAACATGCAGACTATCAATGTTCGCAGAATAAGGAAATTCATTTTCAATTTACAAAAACAAAAGATAAGACATGTTCATTTTCATTTTCAGATTCCTGAATTAACCCATATGAGCAATTCGGGCTTTTGTGTTATTGAAAGTACTATAGTAGTTAAAATGTGTTATTCACAGTGAGATTGTGAACAATTATAACTATAAATACAAATACATGTATAAAGAAGAATACTTCGAAAAACTACAAAGGATTGGAAATGTTATCGGGCAATATCAAATCGTCCAACAACCAATGCTTTCTAGGTCTATAAAAAAGAAAGGTAATTTTGAGTAAAGTCTGTGAATTCTTTGAAAACTTAATTGAAAATTAGTAATTATACAATACTACAGTATAGAAATTCATAAGGGTTCCGCGGAACCTTGTGTCTCGCCTACGATTGCTGCTGTCAGTGTAAAAGTTGTTTTTGGAACTGCTATTTCTTGGTGTTGGAGATTAGCTTCTGTCAAAGTTTCATAACAATCCATGAAGGTTGACAAACATATAATGGAAACTTTTTTTTACTGATACCAGACTGTCTGCATGTAAATGTTAACCGTAAAAACTAATAAGCCAACTATAAGAACAATAATGAAAATAAGAATCGTTTTCAGAACTTTGCATCATACAGTTATCTCTCAGGCAGTCATAAAATAAAGACAATAACTAAGTAACTCAATACATATACACAAATTCAGGTAAATATTAAATGGTCCCCTGTCCTCAGTTCCATTGACTTTTTTTTTTATAAAGGATCCTAGTTTATTCACTTGTGTTGGTGTTGATGGGTTAGGTATATATATAACTTTGTCATTGTCAGTGAGATTAGTAAATGAATTACTTTCTCTGTTAATGCAATTAAAATATGTTAATCTAATATTTGAATTATGAGAACAATTTATTAAGAAATGTTTCTCATCATCTAGTACTTTGCATTTTTTGCAAAGTCTCTCTTTGCGAGGAATTTTAAAATGCCTTCCTTTTTCAATTATTATATATATATAATGAATGGTCACTGATTCTAAGTTTTGTAATTAATTTTCTAAATTCAAAGTTTGGGTTAGAGATTTGGCCCAAGTCCTTTATAAAAATAGAATTTAATGTTCATTTGGAAACAAATGGAAATAATTTAAGGAAATCAAGTCTTACAAATTACAAATCCTTTCTTCTTTTTTTTTAAAACAGAAACAAGATTTTTTAGAAACTGACTTGTGCATTTCTTAAAGTTGTGCACGATGAAAAGAAAAACTTTTAAAAGTCTTTCAACACTATTTTGCTGTGCGCATGTGTAAAGCGTGCAAAGTGTGCACAGTCAAAGCATGTGACAATGTCCACGATAATTAGTCACGTGATCTTGAAACGGAGAAACCAACCAATTATATTTCTTGACAACTTTGATTGGCAGATTCCTGCACAAAGTTCGACTGAAAAAAGGAGGAGACTGACACAGTTATTATCAGAACAAGGGAAGTCATCCAAGAGCAGAAGTTGAATTGAAGATCGTCAAGAACATTATTTATAATTGTAAGTAAATTATTGAACGGTTTAACAGCAAATAGTGCCAAGTGCTGGATTTCGCTCATCATGAACCATGAACAAGTTTATCACCCCCAAACAACACAGTATCAAGATCTGGAAGTTTACCACTCATGTCTAAAGTTCCCGTTTTATGATAGTCCAAATAATTATGACGTCTGGCAAGGCTATTTTTTTTTCTGAGCACCTAAGGTGTCCCAGAAAAATAATAAAATAGCCTTGCCAGACGTCATAATTATTTGGACTAGTTTTATGATAGCTTCACTTCAAGAAATATTCATGAGGGGGGCCACCGACTTTAAAAAAAAAAAGGGCCCATTCCAGCTAGTCCTGATAATGATTAGGTGATTCCCTGCTTCCCAAAATCCATCTCGGATATCACCATCCTCAGGCACTAGACGTTCTGTCAATAGAATAAAAATATTGGCAATTGGAAGAAAATAGTGTCCATATACTTTAGACTATTTACAGAACGTCTAGTGCCTGTGCACCAGCTCAAACACTGAAACTGAAATTTCAACTAAAATTGTAGTCCAACCTTCCAAAGTTCCAGAAAAAAATTAAAATAGCCTTGTCAGACGTCATAATTATTCGCGGAGGACATAAATTCACCATTTTATGAATTTGAGGTGTAAAAACTTTAAAGGATGGCTGATATGGAAGGAAAATTCCGGTTTATTATATTTTTATAACAAATATGGTTATTTTTAAAATTTAGACAAAATTTCAGCACTCACCGCAATGGACAGATAAACGGTCTAGGATTTTCAGCCAATTTCCTCAATGAAAAACATGATTTCAAAGAAATATTTCTTAGTAATTCTTTTGACTGATTGCCCTATAAATTTCAGTTGTTTACACCTTTGAAATGTTTGCTATCCATCTATGATGAAATTGATTTGATAAGTATTGTTAAAAGCTGCATTTGTTTGGTTTTAAATGAGGGGGGTCAGGGTGTGTGTGTGTGGGGGGGGGGGCAATATTTTTTTTTATGTTAACCTAGCTGTTTTGGCTCTTTTCAAGGTGCGTTGTCCACTGTTATCTGCTGTTAACTGTTTTTAACCCACTTTGTGAACTGTTATTAGCATTTTTTGCATTTTTGTTAACTGTTTTTGCCAGAATGGAGGTGTTGTTAACATGTTAACGTACCCCCTATTGCCCTCCTCTTAAATAGATGTAGTAAAACGGTGAATATGTGTCCCTCTTTGACAAAACATCAGGAAATTTTATACAGCCTTTGATCTAACTTTTCAGATACTTTTTTTAATTGAAGAAACACGTTTTCAAGCTCATATAAAAAATATGTGGTATGATTGCCAATGAGACAACTGTGCACAAGAGACAAAAATGACACAGACAAAACAACTATAGGTCACTGTACGTCCTTCATCAATGAGCAAAGCCCATACCGCATAGTCAGCTATAAAAGGCCCAGATAAGACAATGTAAAACAATTCAAACGAGAAAGCTAACAGCCTTATTTATATAAAAAAAATGAATGAAAAACAAAAATGTAACAAATAAACCAAAGACAACCACTGAACAGTGTACAGGCTCCTACCTTGGGACAGACACATACATAAATAATGTGTGTGCATACCTGTCAACCTGTGATGATGAAAATGCAGGTCATGACCTGCATTGAAGAATCAAATCTCAGGTCATAACGCATACAAACTTTTTCGAGCAGAATTTCAATATTAATGGTTAAATTTCTTAAAATTTAAATAAAAAAAAAGATACCAAAACATCAATGCATGTTCACTTGGTTAAGTCATTTTAAATTCTATTAATTTTTTTTTTATTGCACTTTTAAAGATTTTTTTTATAAATTTGAGTATCCTGTTTGCTTTTTAAGATTGTGAAACACTACAATATAAAGTGTAATTTTAGAAGGTTTGACATTATTGGCTCTGTAGCATTTAAACACATCCTACCCATAGACTATGTTAAAATATAGTAATACAGTTAAAGGAAGTATAAATGTAAAATATAATTTTCAATTTTTTTTTTAAATTGTATAAAGGTATAAAAATAATGATAAGTTATTTTTCAATATTTATTTGAATTTTATATTTTCATTATTAAATATTTTTCACCTATAAAACGTAAAAATAAGGAATAATTTTGAATAATGACAAATAAGGGGAATTATTTAATTAGTTAAACATGTTGGGAATATTTTACTTTTAATGGTACTTTTATATAGAAATATCTATATATTTAAATATCACCTAGCCTTGTCGGAAGTCATAATTATTTGGACTATAAATATGGGTGATTGGGTAGAGATTGACATTCTATGTCATGTCTGTAAACAAGGATCAATGTGCCATAAGGTATACTTATTTAAGATTTCTAGAAAACCAGAGGTTGTTTTTAGCAGTACTTGTCTGAAGTATTGACAGGCCTTTTTAAATGTTTACAGCTAATTTCCTAATGCATGTAGAAAGTAACTTCGGTTCGCTTGCTTGCTTTGTTTGTATATTGTACAATCATTAGGATAACACCCAATTAAATTTAAATTGGATATATGTACAGGTTAAACTATGCCTATATAAATTGTTTAAAGATGTCAATTTTATTTGCAAAGCTTGTATAAACAATTATACAAACAAAGCAAGCAAGCCAACCAAAGTTTTACTTTGCAAGCATTAGGAAATCAGCTGTAAATATCAGCTTAGACTTTGGTAT
This sequence comes from Mytilus trossulus, assembly GCF_036588685.1. NCBI lineage: Eukaryota > Metazoa > Mollusca > Bivalvia > Mytilida > Mytilidae > Mytilus > Mytilus trossulus. Next base: position 25,705,845 of record NC_086373.1, on the reverse strand, counting down.
GATATTTCAGAATTACATGACTTGCTAATTTTCATGTTGTTTTGCTGCTTTTAAACTAATTTTCATTTGGTTTAACTAGAGCATTTAGTTACTATGTATGTTTAACTAGAGCATTTAGTTACATGTACTATGTATGTTTAACTAAAGCATTTAGTTACTATGTATGTTTAACTATCTAGAGCATTTAGTTACTATGTATGTTTAACTAGAGCATATACATGTAGTTACTATGTTTGATTAAATAGAGCATTTAGTTACTATGTATGTTTAACTAGAGCATTTAGTTACTATGTATGTTTAACTAGAGCATTTAGTTACTATGTATGTTTAACTAGAGCATTTAGTTACTATGTATGTTTAATTAGAGCATTTAGTTACTATGTATGTTTAACTAGAGCATTTAGTTACTATGTATGTTTAACTAGAGCATTTAGTTACTATGTATGTTTAACTAGAGCATTTAGTTACTATGTATGTTTAATTAGAGCATTTAGTTACTATGTATGTTTAACTAGAGCATTTAGTTACTATGTATGTTTAACTAGAGCATTTAGTTACTATGTATGTTTAACTAGAGCATTAGTTACTATGTATGTTTAATTAGAGCATTTAGATACTATGTATGTTTAACTAGAGCATATACATGTAGTTACTATGTTTGCTTAACTAGACCATTTAGTTACTATGTATGTTTAACTAGAGCATTTAGTTACTATGTATGTTTAACTAGAGCATTTAGTTACTATGTATGTTTAACTAGAGCATTTAGATACTATACATGTATGATTAACTATGTATGTTTAACTAGAGCATTTAGTTACTATGTATGTTTAACTATTTATGTTTAACTAGAGCATTTAGTTACTATGTATGTTTAACTAGAGCATTTAGTTACTATGTATGTTTAACTAGAGCATTTAGATACTATACATGTATGATTAACTATGTATGTTTAACTAGAGCATTTAGTTACTATGTATGTTTAACTATTTATGTTTAACTAGAGCATTTAGTTACTATGTATGTTTAACTAGAGCATTTAGTTACTATGTATGTTTAACTAGAGCATTTAGATACTATACATGTATGATTAACTATGTATGTTTAACTAGAGCATTTAGTTACTATGTATGTTTAACTATTTATGTTTAACTAGAGCATTTAGTTACTATGTATGGTCTTTGAACCTAATGACCTGCAGTTTATAATAATACAGTACAGGTCTATAAGTAGGAATTCAATTTCTGGTTTTAAGTTCTTAGTCATTAGTGAATAGTCATCTAACTGGCTTTCATCCTACCGTATGACTTTATGTAAACCAGAAGTGATACAAGTAACCCCAGTACAATTCATCATGCCTGCATCAATTCCCTGTTCCATCATTGACTTTGTATGATCAATTATATTTTCATAGTTATACTGTCTCTTGAGAATAGGCCTTTGGCTTTCTAAAAGATTTCTTTATCTTGGAAGGCAATATTAGCTTTCTTATATATATGGATTAAAGGGTTGAATTGATCTTGATACCAAAAGCATTGGAGTAAATTAAATCAAGTCACTTACCAAGATCATAAAATGTTACTCACCAGTGGGCAAATGTTATTTTATGTCTACACACATTGTTTTGTCGTTTTCTTGTGAACCACAACTGTGGTAAATTTATTAGTCTATTGCAATAGTACACTAAAATAAATTGTTGATAACAAAACTGTAACTTAATCCTAACACTAGTTTTTTTTCAAAATTGGAAACAAATTGTAGTTACAAAATGTATCTAGCTAATAGTAACTGCTTTTATGATGAAATTAAAAAACATTACTATTTATAAATAAGAACTGCATGTTTGTATTTATATCCAATTAAATAAAATTTTAAGAGTATATTTCAACAATTATTTTACTTTGCAGACCTGTGTTAGTGCAGATTTAGGAGGAGGAGGGGTGTGAACATCTAAATAAAAATGATAGAATTTTCTACTCTTTGCCTATATGTATAGTATAAGGTGGCTTGGGCCTATTCGAAATTTCTATCAGAAGTGCCGTATATTTTGTTTTTTTAATTTTTACAGAAAGTGAATCAAACTGGTCAAAAAAAATAAGAGGTGACGGACCGTTTAAGCTCAAAATTTTACTTTTAAACGGGTATGTAAAAGGGACCATTTTTCAATGTCTGAAATGAGAGGGAAAATAGAGGTGTTGACATACTTTTATCGGAATATAAATAAAACGTTCTTTGACATTCTGTCCAAATCTGTAATATAAAAAGCTGTAATATAGCTTCAAAGAATTAGCTAATAAAAAACATAGGTCACCGATAAAGAAAAAAAATATTTTTGCCTTTAAACCCAAATTTTGGCGAGTAAATGGTGAAAATGGGTGAAATGTCATTTTGACACTTTAACAAATAGGGATGAGGGGGGGCGAGACCATTTTCGGGACGCCGGGATCAGCCTTTTTTAGCATCGGGAAACTGGGATTGCCTTGTTTAAAGATCGGGAATTCGGGATAGAAAAATATCGTGATACGGGAAATCCACGTTTTTAGCCACGGGAAATCGGGATTTGTATGTTGAAATATAACGGGATTGACAAAAAACTGCACCATGGACAGACAAAAATGCCATTTTCATTATACTTCAATCAGAATTCATCTAGAAACAGAGTAGATCCAGATCAGAGAAAAAAAAGAAATTTAACAAAATTGTTAAGTCACGGGCTATCATGTTTTCTACATAAAATAAGCTTATCTTTCTACTTTTCTGAATTTTTCCAGTGTCAGTCGATCAGCTTTTTGTTGGTATTCAGTTGTGTAATTACATATGCCCTAAGTACGGTCATCTACCCTAACAAGTGTTTTACCATCTGTTTTTTTTTTTATTTCATATTTCATATTGTAAATCGTTTCGACTACTTAAGCATGGTCAAGTTGGAAATCTCATAAGTGACATTTGTAGTTCTGTTTGTGTCTGTAATTTGGTTCAGTGGTTTTACGAATTGTGACTCAATAAATTCAAATTTCTCTCCGTTACAAAACGACCCAAGTGCTTATCTTATAGGTTCTTGTATTGACTTGAACTAGAATTTGTCCATTTTTCTGACTGGCTACTGAAGATTTACGAGAACAAAAATTCTTATATGCAGCTTGACGTCGCGTTTATATTGATAATACATATATTCGTATTTCTGGAGACCTAAACATAGTCAATAACTACAAGTTGAGACAACTTTTGTCCAAGGGTTCGAAATACAGAGAGCCACAGCCAATCAATTGGAAGCAGAACTTCAAACAACTAATGGATTCTATTGAGGATTGTGCAAAAGACTGGTCATACAGAGAAAAGGTTGAGGTTGACACTCTTTCGCAGTGGGTAAAATCAGTGAGGTCATTGATTCAGATAAGAGTAGGTAAGCTTAAAGGGTTTATTAGTACAAAAGCTCCTTCCATCTTTAAAGACCCTCGGGTCAAAGAGGAACTGTCTTGTCTCCATGACAAATATGTTGTTGTTCTAGCTGACAAATCCTCAAACACTTTTGTTTTTGTTTGCAAGAAACACTACATTGACTGCCTGATGAAGGAACTGGGGATAAATGTCACACTTGGAAATCCTACATATACACTTAAGTACGCTTACGAAGCAGGAGATCCTTGAAAACCACAAATCGGTTCTAATCTCCTTTGGTGTTAATCCAAAGGATGAATACTAGGATCTTCTATGATCTATCCTTATATTCCTAAGTTTACAAGAATACTTATAAAGGAAAGGTATATTGCAGATTCCTCTAAGTGTTCCACTTAAACCCTTTCTAAAGTTAGAAACTGCCATACTCACTGCAGTCAAAGAAGGACTACAGAAATATTCCGAAACGTCATATAGAGTTATTTGTGAATTTACAATCTCAATCACATTAAAACATTGTACCAACATTAAAACCTTTAAGTGTTCAACTCTTTGTTACCACTATTCCAAATACTAAACTTAAAGCTCGACTGAAAGAACTCGTCAGCTTGTGTTTCTTTAACAAAAAGGACAGTAGACGTTTTAAATATCTTGGACTATTCAGCTTACTTTGTAAAAAATCATACAGAGTAAGGGAAAAAATAAACCGACGAGGATATCACTGCCATGCTGGACTTTTTGATTGACAACATATTTGTTGAATTTGGAGGTTTGATCTTCCAACAGACTATTTGAACCCCAATGGGTACCATGACTTTGTGCTCCTCTACTTGCAGATTTGTATTTTATATTCCTATGACGCAGAATTTATCCAAGGGCTTGAACAGATAGCTGAAAAGACATAAGCCCAGTCTTTTAATTTCATCTTTCGGTATATTGATGGTGTACTGTCTCTTGATACTAGAAGTTTCAGTGATAACTTATATTTAATAAAATAATAATATATCCAAGTGAATTTGAAATTGAAGATACTTCCGACACAGATAAATCTGCTTCATATTTAGTCCTTTTTCTCGAAATGACTACTGATGCGCGGTAGGTTGCGGAATACCAAAATTTATGACAAACGCGATGATTTTAATTTTCCTAGTCACCTTTCCATTTCTGTATAGTAACATCCCAGCGGCACCAGCATATGCAGTATATGTGTCTCAATTGATACGTTGCTCTAGAGCTAGCTCTAAGTACGCTGATTTTGTTGAACGAGGAATGCTGCTTTCAAAAAAGTTGCTTAGACAGGCGGCTATGAATCAATCAAATTAAGGTCATCACTCAAGAAATTTTACGGTCGCCTTACTGAGCTGATTGGCCATTATGACCAAAGTGTGTCAAAAATCATATCTGATATTCTTCCAGAGTCATAATAATCTTCTATCAATTCCGAACTGAACAAAGAAATAACACGACGGGTGCTTACCCTTACTGAGCACCTGAATTCACTCCCTATTTTAGTGGAGTTCATGTTGTTTTTGTAATTATTATTTATATCTGTTGATGTAAATGTCCTTTGGTTTGGTGAAACTTTGTTTACTCCTTGGTTTTGATTGTTATTGTCTTGTTACGCTGAAAGACTTTGAATATCAAGCATACCAGAGACGTTTAAATCGTAAGCATTGAAACTTTAAACTTTAAAATTGGGGAACAAATTTATCGGGATCGGGATTTTTAACCAAATATGTCCGGGATTTCGGGATTTCCTGATATTAAAACCGGGAAATCGGGATGAGACCCCCTCTAGCCCCCCCTCATGGATAATAACAAAAATATTCTATAAGTCACATTACTACAATGATTTAACATTTCTAATCAATCAATATTTAAAAGAATTATATCAAATTTACAAGAATTACTTTTGTAATTCATGCGTGAAATTATGCACAGTCGAATAGTCCCGAGCCACCTTAATTATGTTATTTTCAAAAACATAAAGAAAAAATGTAGTTCTATTATTTTTTTCAATCCATGCGGGTTGTGTTGTCAACGTTTATTTGTTCCGCCTAACAGAAGATTAAAAGGAAAATTGGGGGCATGATATTCTGTATTGTAAAAACAAAATATGTAAATTTACAGTGTATAAAAAAAACAAGCAGTAAATAAAATGAATGAAATTTTTCCTGTCTCAAAATTTACATACATATTTTGTGAAGAAATGCAATTTAAGATGGCAGAAATCTGTCCATCTACAATGTATCAATGCCTATTATATTTTTGTGAATCAGAGCAGCATATAGAAATGCTGAATATTGCAATTGTAAATAAGACAAATAAATATTCATCTGAATTTAAGGAAATTTAGGTCAAAAGTTTACATCATTATCCATGAGATTTAAACTCTTCATTCTAAAAAATTCTCTAGTAATTTTAAAAAGGAGATTATCATTTTAGGCCAAACATTTTATATATGTATGAAAGATTTTGTAGCAAAAATGCAACAAAGGTCCTTCAGCTAAGCTCCATTAAATAATAACTATCAAGATATTTTTATTCAATAATATTCATTTATCTCTGTGCCTGCATTTGCTTCTCAAGTTGCATCTTAAGTTTTGGACTGACAAGGAATTTTGATCATCACATTAAAAAGTCATGACTTCTGAACTTCAGAACTCTGATAGGTTAACAAAAAAACAATCTGTTGCAGTGACTCAGCAAATTGTAATTTCCAAATTCTCATTTATTGTAATTGAATTTAAATTGAATTACGATTTATGTTGATTTCATTCAACATTTAATGAATAAACAATGATATTAAAAGCACAACCATGGAAAAATCTTTGGAGTGTATAAAAATTATCTTTGAAAAGAGACCATCATTGAAGATCAATCCATTAGTTTTTAAAGTGAGTGCTCTGAAGTTAATAGGCAGGCCAAAAAAATTAAAAAGATAACTGATAATAGAATTGAGTCATTTCTTCTGTGATAATTTTTATCCAAAAGAGTTTGATTTCATTTGAAGGTTGTCTGTAGATTAGATTTTTTTTAAAGAATATGGTTCTTACATTCATGTGCTGATAATTATAGTCTCTTTGGTGTTATGCATGAAAAGTTTTTTATCTATATTTTTTTTCCAGGACCTCTCATGACTAGCTGATTAGATATATGGAGAAAGGGAATGTTCCAATACAGCCCGCAGAATATTAAATTTAGGTTGGTATGTTTGAAATTAATTTTAGGTTGTAAAAATTTTAATTATTTACTCATGTTAGATATTCTGTTTTCTGTCATTATGGCCCATTAACACAAATCCAGGATATGCCTTTGCAGATAACAGCTTTGTACAGTCATCTATTGCGAACCAAAAGAAACTTCCACAGAGTCATCTCCTCTTGGTCAAAGTATTTAAACTTTTGTCAGTTATATTGTTCTCTGTGTAGTTCATTCGCAAATCTCTCATGGGTTAATATACCTGAATTAAAAATCTATCTCGTAAGAAATTTAAAATGCATGTATCAATTCACAAAACTGCATGGAATGTTGTATTTATTCAATATCAAATGTATATTTTCAATGTAAACACTGATTCAAACATTAAAAATTAGCCTCATTTTGGGAGATTATCACTTAATTATAAGATATTAGCAGCAGTTTTACCCAAAAATATATTTTGTCACAGAGCAAAACTTCTTTTTGAGGAAGGCTGTTGCTCATTATAATTTTGTCCAAAAAGTATAAAAAAATAATATGGTCATGTTTGTATGAGACAAATGTCAGTTTCAACATGGTTATGACATAACAGTGACGTCACAAGTGATCTTTTTGCACTTAGTAAGTGTCCAAATTATATAAACCTGTTCATTCAACAATATATACAATTAACTATGAAAGTCTTCAATTTTTTGGTACTTTTTCAGCAAAATGAAAACCGTCTCCTTTGTGGAAGGACTAATAGTCAGATTTAACAAAGCTGGATAGACAAAAACTTTTAACAGCAAAACGAGACCTAGAAGTAAGTCAATAGTAGAAATCATCTGGCTAAACAGTTATTGGTTTCAGGTCAAATTTTCTCATGTTACTTACAGCATTACTTGGGATTGCATATTACATCAATTTTTAAACTGTTAAAAAAGTAAATTCACTTTCAAACTTTCAATTTTCACAATTTTATAATTCTATCTAAAGATCTGTTATTTTAACAGTCTGGCTTTATTTAACTTTTAATAATTTTGACTATTGTGTTGGAGTATTCGTTGATCAATTTTTTCAAACTTGAAATTGTTATGTGGTTGGATTAGAAAAAATAAGATCCCTTTAGATTTAGAGTTTTTATAATTTCTTTAACTGAGAATTTCCTTATGTAATTAAAGCTAATCATTTATAAAATCAAGATTTTGTCACCTTTTTTTATCAGAAATAAATATTTAACTTTGTAAAAATAGTTTATGATGATGGCTCAAGTAGATAATACATATTGAACATTTTTAGTCACTTTTTTTTCATGCAAGACAAAATCAGATTTTTCTTTGTGAAATGTAAAATTAAACCATTGTCCATAAAGTAATTATCCCACTGATGAATTATCACACTACATCAGTGTATTAACTAAAAATCATCATAAGTTTATCTTTCCATTACAGTGCAAATGGTTTACACATATGTAACTGACAAAAGAGTAATCTAAAAGACAAACATAGAATCACAGAAAAGTAGTTTTCATCCTAAAAATGACAGGTTCTATGAAGACAAATTCAGATAAAATCACAAGCAATTACGATTTGTCATTAGGATTTAATTCTTATAGATTTTGGCTAAATTACACATGCTTTGGTAGTGATGTTCCATACTTCTGATTTCAATGAAATATTTGAAGTATTCATCTCTTTTGAAAGGATCTTTTTAATGGGTTCTATCAATCATGCAAGCCTATCTGATATTTTCTAGCTTGACAAATGAAATTTGCAAATAAGATGCAGTATGGTATGGAACTTTTTGTATTTTTTCAATAATTCACTTTTCCTGTTAATCTTAGTTGGAAAATTTCTTACTGTGCATATCAATCACATGTTCCAATTCAATGGCAATGCTAATTTCTCATTTTGATATAACTTGACAAAATCATCTTTGACATTAGCAACAATGTTTCATGCCAAGCAATTTTTTATCCAGAAGCATCTGAGTGAAAAATCAAAAATGGTCTCTATTGAATTGAATCTTTTAAATCACTTGTTTTGATAAATATGATGCATTTTACTACTTTCTATTTAATTTGTCTGCTCTGATACCATTTCACTTTTTCATTCTTCTAAAATGTGATCACCATAAATGAAATAAAAAATCATTTTCGCTGTCTCTGTGGAATTAGATATGTTTCGTCTCTACCGCTATATTTCATTAAATGATCTGATGCCTTTGGGCTAGAGGTTATTACTGCAGCTAACCATAATTTTCTGCATGTCCGACGAAATTTATGGCTTCTTGACTCCAAACAATACAGCACTCATTGCCAGTCGAGATGAAGTCGTGGAAAAAATTGTGTTGGGATAACCCGCTAGATATTGCTCCCTCCATATCATGCTTTTATGAAGTGGCATAACAGATTTGTCTAATTGATTTGTTTCTCATAATCATGTTCTCAAGATTATACCACCAAAAGATTATTCATGCATGCGTCTTAATTCCGAAGTTCTGTAAGGAATTTGATATTGAATTCTTCCGACTGACATCACATGATATTAGATCCTATATTTATCAATGTATCCTAATTTTTGTAACGAAATTACATAAAAGTTTGCGTCTTACATTAAAAGAATATTAAGAACAGATATTAGTGTCTGGCTGAATATTGAAGCAGAAAAGTTATTACTTTTGAAACAGAAATGAAATAAGATTTACATTAATTTGTGATTAAGTCTTAATGAGATGGGAATAGTATAAAAACTAATGGGAGTTCTTTCTTTTTTATTAACGTCTTTAAAGTTATTTCTCAATAACTTTAGACAGGATGTTATTGATATGCACGAATTGAGGACAGTATACATGTACCTATCTATAGGGTATATTGGTTTCTCTTGGCATGGAAACAAAGTTTTTGAAAATTAATAATTAGAACAACATGCAATCTGTAGATCTGTCTGAACTATTTGATGCAAACCAAAGTTAGGTGTAAACCAGGGAATTATTCTGTGAACAGATATTTATGAATCTATTATTGTAAAAGTAAAGATTTTTTTTTTAATTATATACACAACCTTTTTTTCCAATACTCAGTACCATCATATCAGTCTCCTACAGATTAATATTATGTATTTCTAACTTATGGAAATCTACTTTTTGAAAATGATTGCAATAATTTAGGTTGTGTTTTTGGTAATGATTTGATTGGTCTTCAAATATTCATCTATAGACACTTAAGTATTTCAAACTAACTATAATTAACTGTTATATACTTACCATTCTCCTCAACTATATATAAAAAAGAAGATGTGGTATGATTGCTAATGAGACAACTATCTACAAAAGACCAAAATGACACAAACATTAACAACTATGATTGCTTGACTTTAAAACTAATATTCATAGAGGAATGAGTTAAGTTATGATATATGCTTGCATTAGTTCTATCATTTCCTTCACTTTATTATTACAAAAAATAGTTCCATATGACTTTAATTGCATTGAATTAATGTTTGAAATTGAAACTCTTCGTCTTAAAGACAATTATTCATTGCCAAATATGTTAATGGTTTCATGATGAAACAATTATCTAATAAAATATAGCAATTAATATTGTAAAAGATATTTTATAGGATAATGAAAGAAGGTAATAAACAAATAATAAGTTCATTATGAACCCATTACCAGATAAAGTTCCAAAAATATCTTCATTTTCCATATTTGTTTACATTTGCATAATATGCTGTTGGGGAATTTTATATCTCTTTAGAGATTACACAATATTTTATTTCTTCTTTTCTCAGATATCCAATTGACATATTTACACCAATAATTGTTGAAAAATTGCATGTTATTAAGTACATGCCTGCGATTACAGAAACCTTCTATATATGGGAAATTCTAGTTAAGTTTTTTTGTATAGTGGAATCTTACAATCTGGGAATATCCTGTAGTTGTATTGATTGCTAAATTGACTTAGAGAAGCTAATATATCAACGATATCTGTCTCTACTGAGTATATATCCAAAGGAACTTCCTTTTGTTAAAATACCCCTCAGAGATTTCATCGAATTATTCATTCGCATAGACAAATTTGATACTATTGCCTGACTGCGTTTAAAAGCCTGAAATGAATACAGTATTTTTCTCTTCGACAGGAAGTGTCAAGATGTCTCACTGATGTCTTGCTGATATTTCCGAGGGTAGGTATAAAAGTTATTGATAAGGTAACGTCTAATAATAGAGTCCCCTAGTGACAGTGTCAGATGATCAGGTCTTGTATAAATCGCTAACTTAATGTAATGTATTCCCTGGAAAACCAATTAATCATGTCATTATAGATCTATTAGTAATCAATTCCTCATCTTTCAATAACATTTCAATAAGACTTTCATCCGTAATATTGCAACAAAAATATTTGCATATTGGCAGGAGGTAGATGTTGACTAAGTTCCAGTCTGCAAAGATTAAAAAAAGCTCTCCTTGCTCGAAAAATTTATTTTTTGAAAATGAAATTCATAAATCTGAATCAGTTTTGAACAGACTAAAGTCAATTTATAAAGTCATGCATCAATCTGAGAAAAACAGAAAAAGGTTTCTTGAGAGGATGATCTGTCCAAAGCAGAAGTTAATCTAATCTACTTTATTGTACAAGTTGTTTCATAAGAAAGCTGTGTGTCACAACTCTCGACTCACACATGCATAAACTTGAACAAGATATTTTTTCACATTATTAACTTTGTGTAACTAGTATATATATTAACCCCTTCGCCCACAATCCCACCTAGGTGTGATGGCGACAACCATTCATTGATGGCCTGTATGACCCTTCATACTTTTCGTGAACTGCCCCAGTTGAACTTTCATGATAGCAGGGACTTCAACCAAGCAGTTCATGGTCCATAAACTCGTCTCAGATGTCTGTTTATGAAAATATGGCACTTTAAAAGCCTTTTTAGAGTTCAAAATTGAAAAAAACGTGAAATATAGCCAATATCAAGCGGTGATGTGCATCTTTTGATGGCCACTACGTAACTGGTAGTTACTGTAGTTATAAACTATTATCATAAATGCGTGCATGGGTGGTTCAGGAACACAACGAGGTATAATATGGCCAATAGGAATCTAGTCTGTAAAATGTAGGTCACTGTTTTGTCAACATTTTTGCAGACCTGACTTGACTACAATAATTCTCCAGCAAGACACTTAAGTCCCATATACTCCCAGTTAGCATGAATGGACTGCTGTAACTATAGGGTGATACTTGAATGACAAAAAAACACAGTCTGGTCAATGTTCACCTCTCAAGGTCGTTTTAAAAGTGGAAAATAGACTGAAATAAAATTTCGTTTTTAGCATAGAAATTAAACCATATTGTATTATTTATTATTTTCCATCTATAAGCCAAAAACATGGTCAAATATCTCTAGGAATTCAACTTTTTTCAAGAGAATAGATTTAAGTAGAATTCTACATTTATATTACCACAATACATTAAAGGGTAAACAGGAATCACATAAAATACTGCAAAGTACAATAGTCCTGATACTGATCAATATTAAAATGCCATTCAAACATTCTCAAATGGATATAAGTTTGAAAGCTATATTGCCAGCTTTTGGTAATTTCATTTGCTATTACAAAAATAGTACTGTAATATTTGGAGCATAAACAAAATGTTTAACAGTCATTTTTCTCTAGAGATTATTTGTTGAGCAGTTCCATGTATTAATTGCATTACTGATATTTGAAATGTCATTAAAACTTCAAGTATTTTATGAGTTCTGTAAAGATGTGTAACTTTTTCCTAAAATGGTAATTTCAAAATTTTGTTTAATTGAGCCATTAATTACCAGTAATTGGGATCTCTAGATTTGTGTTGAAATATTTTTCAAAGTAGATGTATTTTAAGTTTTGATCCCTCTGGAAAATTAAATGATTTACTCAAGAAATTAGTATGTATATGAATAGATTTCAGTTTGTTTACATTTTCAAAGTGATGTGCTTTTACTTTTTTAGATGAGAATTTATCTAAATCACAAATGTCATTTCCATTGGTTTTATATTGTAGCAATACATGAAAGGGATAACAGGAATGCCCAAAAAATACAGCAGACGAAGACATCACCAACAACCAACTCCTCACGGTTTATAGAGGTAAACTTAGGACACAACAATCTACACAAGGTCCAGATTATGTCAGATTGGTACAGGTACAAAGTTTTTATGGGGTTAAACCAGTTTAGTGCACAACCTTGATTTAGCTCCTCTGACCCTTAGGGACATTCAATTTTTAAAGGCAGTGCTTTAAGGCCTGACTTTTAAGTCATGAGGTTCATCTTTTCATACGCAATCCATGCTGGGGGTCTTTTGGCCAGATATAGATCCGGAAATGTTCGAATTTCTCCTTTTCTTTTTATGGTATGATATGGTTTTTGTTTCTTTCATTTACATTGGGGACTAAAGAAACGATCAGTGTGTATTGTTCGTTTTATAGAACTTGTTAAAAGTGTGTATTTTGCATTATAAGCAGTCAACCTGACTACAAACTATCATTATTTGTATATTCCGTGTGGAAAGAGGTCGGGTCAATTTCCAAGTGTTATCTGACATCTAAAGATTCTTTAATTAATATATACTTCTCACAATTACAATTATAAGTGACACTTATGGCAAATGTTAATGTAAAGATATTATTCTGTAAAAACTAAAAAATTGTGAAACATTGTTCATAATTATGAAAATGCTTTATCGCAATTGTCATATTCAATCCATTGAATATTTTTTTAAACTTTTTCTCATTTATTGTTCTATTTTATTTCGTTTAATTTTAAACACTCCTTTGAAAATTATCCTGTTTGACATCCCCATTCTGATTACTTTTCTATGTTTACATCATTATTGGAAAATTATATTTATTTCTTTCATTCAACTACTTGATGTAATTTGGATGCAAACTTTTTTCTATCAATGAGTTCATTAAAGATTTTGTCTGTTAATTGTCAAGGCCTCCGTAACACATTAAAAAGAAGAGACATATTTGATATGCTGAAGTCAAAGAACTGTAATATATATTGTATTCAGGATACTCATTTTACAAATGATATAGAAAACATAGTGAGATCTATGTGGGGTTATGAGTGTTATTTTTCATCTGTTAGCTCAAACTCTAGAGGTGTAGCTATTTTGTTCAATAATAATTTTGAATGCAAAGTGTTGAAAGAAAAAAAAGATATAAATGGAAACTATTTAATTTTAGATATTCTTGTAGAAAATAGAAAGATAACTCTTGCATGTCTATACGGACCAAATACAGACAATCCTGATTTTTTTTCTAATATTATGTCTGTTATTGATGATTTTGAAAATGAATACTTTGTTATTTGTGGTGATTTCAATCTTGTAGATATTGTAAAGAAAATATTATTGCCATGTTATGTACTTGATCAGTGTTGATGGCTGTTACGAAAGAAATATGTCTCGTATAAAAAAAATAATTTTCAACATAATTATGTGATATTAAAAATAAAGATAGGGATGTAACTGGATAATCCTTTTGAGTTTTGTTTTTGTTTTTTTGTTTTTTGTTTTTTATTTTTCCGTCTTTATTTCTTTATTTTATTTTATTTTATTTTTTTATTTTTTTATTTCTTTATCTTTTCTATAGAAAATGTAAAATATTTCCAATTAAGATTTATTTATAAAAATGACATTGTATTTATCTTATATGTATTATATTGTATGTATATCATGTATATGTTGTAATTGTTGGAAATAAAAAAATCAAAAGTTAAAAAAAAAAAAAAAGATTCTTTAATTAGTTCAGACGTTGATATAACAATGAAAAGTCGACTGAACATGATTAATATTGCATCTTCTATAATTCAAAGCGGAATTCGGTTTATGAACGAGAAACAGTATATTTCGGTATTAGTTATGTATGTTATCTACGTATTATCCTGTTCCGTATAATGATATGCAAATTCATAATTAATCGTAACTTTTTTTTATCTTTGTATAATTTATATAACAAAATGGATTCCACAAAATTGAAAATAGCATTATTTTACGAGGATTTCTCATATTTTTTTCACTTCGGGGCGCAGTAATACGTATGTTTTGAAGAAGCTCGACGAATTTGACAAAGTGAATTGAGAAGGAAACGGATAGATATACGTTCTTGCTATCAGGTAAAACAATTTAAATGTACAGAACAAACACATTTACTTCACACAAATAGTACAGGCTTAAGCTTTTTATTGTCTAGCTTATACACGACTGTAGTCAAGTGTTTAAACGACGGTGACATACTGGGTCAAGTCTAAATATGTAAACATATCCACGTGCTATTAGGTAGAACGCATCGTAATGCAATATCTACAATTTTTCCTCCTTTATACATCGTTTAACCAGATATATTTCTCCTTTTTACATCGTTTAACCGGATTTATTTCTCTTTCAAATACACTTAAACACGGGTTGTATGTACGTATCTTTTCTAGTGTTTTCTTGTTGTTATTAAAGTTCATTTGTTGATGTTTAGAAATTTTTGAACGACTGAACACAGGAGTGAATGAATGCAACAATTATATATACTGAAGACTTGGGCTGTACAATTCATACTGATAATCATTCTAGCAGTAATTATGTTTAGCTTTTGCCCTCGCATGCATTCATCGACCTGTCTGTCTTGCATAACCTTTTCTTTAAAAATCTTCTCCTGACACTTCTTAATTGTTTGAAACCAGAGTTTGTCTACTTTATCTAGAGGATGTCATATACAAAGTTTGAAAATTCCAAGATCTGCAAATATATCAACATTGTAGAAATTGATAATCAATGCCTTACAGTGGCATTTCGTTAAACTGCTGTTTCACAAACCACACCTCTTTTTGGGCGATATTCAGTGTTCATAAATATTTTGTTTTGTTTACTTAGTGGTTCCCGAATATGAACTCTTTAAGTTTCATCTCAGAGAGACATAACTGGTGAATGTTTCCAGTATAGAAAGATTCACAATGGAATTCAGATGAAGACCCAAAGTGAGGGGAGGGGTAGTATAGAATTTTTATACAAGTTTAAACTCTTGTGACTCTTGGAAAATGGTAGCATATAAATGTTGAAAGTATTCTGCACAGCCCTATATTTGACCTTTGAATTATAGCAGTGCATCTCATTAACCTTCCATTCTAGAATAATATATTTTTTTCTAAACTTCATAGTGGCACAGTTTCAGCAGTAAAAGGAGTTCCTATTGGAATTTGCATTGTCTATGTATACAGAAGTGCAACATTAAAGCTTTTGATGTTTGCATAATCGACACATTTGCTTTTTGCTATCAAATTGTGTAAAGGCTAGACATATGGCTCTGTCAACAGTTTATTAAATTTGAAAAGGAAAAAAGCCGTCTTTTAATTTTCTTTTACATATTTATATTTTAGAGAAGTGGCTGACAATAAAATTATATTTGGCTTCAATCAAATGTTTTGAAGATAACTAACCTTATCAGAAATTCAGAATACGAACCTAGAAGGAATTGAAATTTTATTTTTCCTTATATTCATTTGAGTACATGATTGTTTTGTCAATTTTTCTCTCTGTGTTATCTGGTAAACTTTTTCTAGACATTTAGTCTGAAATTTATCATTTAACTTGATTTGTGCTTACTATGCGAGACTATTACCAATAAACGGAAGTTGATTTCTTGTTTTGAAAGGAAAAATGAATTATCATTTTATTGAATTACTGATTTATTGTTTTAAATGTTAGATATTGCCTTCTATGCAATGCGGATATTGAATCTTCTTAGATTTTGTGGTATCAATATCTTTCCTCTAATAAATATGGCATGCATGTAATGAAGTAAAATGGCAAGATTGTCTTTAAACAAATGATTTTCTAGATGATTTTTCTTGCTCCACTGCTTCCCATTGTAACTTTAATGGAATCATATCATGGTGAAATGATATAATTTAATATGGAGCTTTCAATTGACGGTTGCAATGCCAATTTTTGATTGTCAGAAATTCTTTATTGCTAATATCACATAATCTCAATTGTCAAAGCAAGAATCACTATGGGCCAGTCTTGGATAACATTTATATTACTTTTGACTTGATGTTATAATGTAATTGAACGATCAACAGAAAAAAGGGAAAAATTGTAATATATGAATCATGCAAGATAGTTAGTCGTATACTTACGCGTAAATGGGTACAATTTTCTTCTTGAATTCAAATCGATATTCATTCTGGAAAACTAAAAATTTCTAAAAGGGTATTTAGTCAGGTTTAATGAGAAAAAGCTAATAGATTTGTGACAAGTTGATAGACTGTCATATTATGACATTTGAGAGCTTGATGACATCATATTTGATTTGGGTTTTTCAATCAAAGCTGACTGATACAAATTAATCATTTAAATTATTAAAGATTGCAATTCTTCATGACATTCTTCTTTTAATGGGTAAAGTCAGAGATAATAGTACATAGTTGATTGTTACTTTGTAGCTTAATCATGTTGCACAGATGTAAAAACATGTAATTTGTGAAGCATGTTGATGGCGTTTCTGAGTATTCACTAGTAACTTGGTAAATCCTTAAAAATACAGACAACAAAACCTTAAAATCCTTTGTCAGTAAATAAAATGAACCATAAGTCAATATTTTATTAAGTTTGCTTTTTAGCTCACCTGTCAGTCTTGGTTGTCTGTCCCATTGTTGTAAACTTTAAACCAAAATCTTTTCTGCTGAAACAACTGGGCCAAATGTTTCCATGCTGTACCTGGTCCTGGATGTTCCTTTATAGAATATTTCCTTTGAGCAATTGTATTCAGGTATTTATTCATTATGAAAAATGCCATTGTTTCTTAAAAGCGAAAAATGCAGTTTTTGGCTTGTTTTGAGAAAGTAATAAACAATCTATCACCTTCGGAATTTTCAAAAAAATCTGACAACTCCTCTTTGGAGTTATTGCCCCTGAAATGCATTTTTTGTGCGAATCTTGCGATATTGGATGATCTATAGATTTTTGCAATAAAAAAACCTGGATGCCTAATTTTTTCAATCAGTTTCTCCCATAGTTTTTAACCCAGATCTCTAAAAAGATGGAAGATGAAACAATTTTTTTTTATAACACACTGATCAGTGGAACTTCTAAAAAAGCTTTGTCAATTGTCTTTCAAGATGACATGTGTCTACTGTATTAAAAGCCTGTAAAGCTTAGCATCCCAGAGCACTTGTATCAGTGCTGGATATATTGAGGTTAAATTCTTCAAAGCTTAATTTTGAAGTTTGTTTTTTATAATTGATATATATATTTAGTGTTCGTTCTCTGGTGTTGCTTTTGATGTGTGCATTTATCAGTTATCATTAGAATTGTGATTTCTGATTTCCGCTGTGATGCAGTTGGATAAATGGTTGATATTTCTGCCATTTATATAAAATAATATGCTGTCCTGTTAGTGTATCAATATTTGATCATTGTCAAATGACCTGGGAATTGCATGATTAGTAGAGAAGCATCAATTAATTACAACCAAGATTACTTTACAAAATTATGTTTGAACATTATAATGTTCTATTGATGTCAACCACACAGCATGAAACCAATAGTTCTGTCATCAAGAATTATTATGTTTTCTTTAAGTAATTATTCCCATTTTCACAGTTTTATTATAGCATGCTGTTTTTTTAAATGAAAATTGGGGGATCTTGGGATTTGATGGAATATATTTGAAGATGTTTGACTTGATTATAACTTTTATTTAGAAGTATTATCACATATATCCTTGTTCCTCTGTCTTTTATTTGGTTAGGGAATTGTCAATGTTTAATTTGTATAATGTAACCTTGCTGGTTGACAGTATGGTGAAAATGATGAAATATTTAGCGCTATTTCTGAAAAAATGAGCAATTAGTATAATTTCTTGAAAGTTTAAGGTCATACTTTTAGTATTCCCAGCTACGGAATTTTAAATTTAAAAATTTCAACTTTTATGACTAAAACGAGAGGTAAGGTAATACTTTCCTAGGGTAAAAAAAAACTACCAAAAAAAACCCCCAAAATTTCAAATTGTCAAATTATTTGACAAAGCAACAAAGTCAAAGTAAAAGAATTCATGTATTTTAAAGTTGATTATATTTTGAAAATAATTAAAATTATAATCTAACACATTGTGTAAAAGATTGTTAGTTTGAAGGTCCAATCATATGACAGACTTGAATATAAACTTCTGTGAGATAGACCCCAGATATTTTTAAAAATAATTGTTGTTTTACCATGATTGACTGTGCTGAGAGTTCTCATATATACATATTCATGTTTGACACATTCCCCATTTCCATTCTCAATTTGATATGGATATTTGATTGTATTTTACTTTTTGTGTTGAAGGAATGCTGTCTCATTGATGCATGCTGTTCATTTAAAAGGAATAATATTTTGTGACTTATCTCTTACTTTCAGATACCATGGCTGTTGCCTGCTGGAACAGTAAAGTGATGTTATTCGGTAGCAGATCCAGAGTTTTCATTGCCAAGAATATATAGACATCCAAAAAGGAATATGGTAAGGAAATTAGCATGAACTATGTGAATAATGGGACCCTGTATGGTGGGCAGTGAGACAACTATCCACAAGAGAAAAAATGAAATGAATGTATTGTAGCCTTCAACAATGAGAAACTCACACTTATCTTTAGCTTTAAAAAAGGCTTGACATGAAAATGTGAAACAATTAAAACCAGAAAAACAACTGCTTATTTATAACAAAACAATTTACAATAAAAATTATTAGGGACATGAACCAACGACTTATCACTCAACCGGCTCCTGACTTGGGACAGGCGCGTAATGAGACAGGGTAAAGCATGTTTGTGAGCACTCAACCCTCCATATTTCCAAATTTTGAAAGTTGAGTTTAAATTGAGGTTGTCATTTGTAAATGGAAAAGATTGTTTGTTTTTCCTGAAGAAATTATTGAAACATTTCAGTCAATACATTAAATTGAATAATAACTGTTATTAAACTTGAAAGCTTAGCATAGGTACCCCTACTTCCCCTCTAAAGAAAAAAGGACCAAAAATATGTCTTGTGTAGAAAAATTACAGATTTTTAGCTCACTTCGTTCATAGGACCATATGAGCTATACTTCTCTCCATAAACTGTTTTTAGACCTACAAAATTTAATGGTTGGAAGACCCTTTACAAATGGTCTTTATCAAAAGTTGATAGAGTGATAAATATGGTACCTTGGTGGCACACATTTAACATTCAAAACATTGAAAATCACATCTTTATCATAACTAAAACTATTAGACCTATTTTACCAAACTTGACAGAATGATGAAGGTCATGAACAAATGAATGATCAGATTAAAAAACATCTACTGGTGGCAACAGATTGGCAAGTTTTAAAAAATGTTCTCTGGAAATAGGCAAAATGTTTTTTAAATTAGATGGCTTGACAACACAAACACTGTCCTCTAACAATGCTCTTTCAATTTTGGGATTAGTGTTAAATGGAACATAATTGCTGTTGAAAGCTTATGGAAAATTATATTTTCATATCTGAAACTACTGACTAGTTCAAAAAAACCTCTGCTGTAGGCAGAATGTTATGTGCTTTGAATAAAAATTAATTTTGATATATTTGCATAACAGACATCAAAATTGGCACTTCATTGTATACCCTATAGGCTTTATTTAGTTAGATTTTGAATTATTCACTATTAAAAAAGTATCATATTTTTTTTGCGGATATGAGTTGGTATAAATAGATTGAGATAAATTGAAAATAGAATATATTTCCAAAAATTGCTAGATAACAAATGTGAAAGTAAATAATTTGCCATCAATGAATTTACATTTTATATTTGAGAAGTAATTTGTTTATGTGACATCCTGAGAGCTTAATATGTCATTTACTAATCTATAATACTGAAATGCAAGTGATAATTGAATAAACTCCTCATCGTAATTCAGTGTTGGGAGAAGAGAAAACACGTAAATCACGCACAATTTAGAGTAATATTTACACTTCACCTTCGTGCTGTTGTCAAGTGGACGAATTAATCAAGACCTAATCAAACATTTGCTGGCATCTCAGATTCTGATTTACGTATATTTGACACAATACGGTTTCTTTAATCTCTTATTTTTTTATCTCCATATTAAGATTTCATTTTGTCCATTCTTGCATGGAAAGTTTCTTTTCATCTCCTCCAAATAAATATTCAGCTCCGATTAGAAATTAGCTGTCTTCATGCTCTTAGAGGATATTTGTTTTGGATGGTGCTGATTTCTGACAATTGTGTTTCAATATTAGAGGATTGATTAGTTGTTTAATATTTGCTGTACTAGATTGAAATTCATCAACTATTTGTATGAGGTGAAAGGTCATATTTTTTGATATGAGATAGTTACATCAAAAGATTAAACAAGTTGTTAAGAATGATTAGTTTTTCAAAACACAATTTAGAAAACATAAATTGACTGGGATTCATTTCCTATAGTAACATTTTAGAGGGTTGGTAAAATTTATAACCAATGCAATTACTGAAATTTATGTCAGAAAATCATTTTTATGCAAATACCAGACAAATGCTACACAATTTACATTAGCAAGGCCAAAATAAAAAATAGGTTTGTTTGCCCAAACGCTACCTACCCAGAAAAAAGCTGCCTACTCAAATTCTTTTATTGTCCTGATTTGAAGAAGTTTTTTTTTAATCAAATAGGCATGAAGACTTACTAACATCTGATACTTCAATTTCTTTTTTTGAAATAAAAAAAAGAAAATGCCTACCTACCTACCCACTGTCTCAACCTTTGGGTAGGGTTTGGGCAAACCAAAATATTTTTAAGTGTGGCCCAAGTAATTAGTATACACAGTTTTGATAAAAATAGTACTTTATAACTGAAACTTTGAAAATTAAGTTCAATAGTATGTTTAGACTCACTCTGTTAATCTGTTTATATTTCATAACATTTTAAAAAGACACCACCCTGAACCCCAAGTTTGTTTTCTCTGCAAAAATGCTCATGAATTAATGAAATATTTTGCAACTTGACTGAAATTATTATTAGTTTAAGTTGATCTTTATAATTTTCTTTATTTGATTTGAAAGCTTATATGGCCATTTATGCATCATGCATTTCAGTGCAATACCAACAGAATTTTTTAAACCATTACTTTTCAAATTTTAGTACTGGTACATGTACGGTATGTTGTTACTGATGAGAGATTAGTAAAGGTCAATAGACAATTTTCATTTTTAAAGTTCAGGACTTATGGTCCTTGTAGTGCGGTGACAGAAGTGTAAAAAGTCGTCTAGATCGCGAGTTTAATCTCCCCAAATAACACATGGCTAAAAATGGTCTTAACTTAAAGACAAATATGTCTTCTTAAGTTTTTGCCCTGTCGTCAGAATTTCGTACGGTCACATTTTTCAAAAAGTCGTTTTAATGACTAGTAGTATATTGGAGATTTTCAACCCCCCTTTTTCAAAATGAAAAATTGTGTATGTTTACTTACATTTAACTGAAATAGTTTTTCCTGAAGCTATTTTCATATATCTAAATATTCTATTTAGTATTTCATTTTCTTATACTCTATAAAATTTGCGAAGTTTAGACTGTTAAAAATTGAGGTATTTTTAATTGCAAATTCAGAAATCAAGATAGTGTGTACGTCTCATGCATAATGTTTCCCCATCATCTTTGCAGACAAGCATATGGATGTCATCTTAACCCCATTTTAGATCTCTGTGAAATCTTCAAAGTTGGATGAATTGAAAGGGATGGTTTGAAGCTGGTATTACTTTGGGAACAAATGTCTTCGGACTTCCTACAATATCTTGTTTGTACTTGTAAAGAAAAACTCAAAAAAACGTGTTTGCTTTGAGCAGAACCTTTCATGTGCATACCTGTGGCCATGAGTGAAATGTATAGAAATATTAAAAACATGTCTTGTGACGGTTGGTGAAAATGAAGATGATGGAGATAACGGTTGATTAGGTACAGAGCTTGTTGAACTGATACACACGGTCCCAGCCCCCAGGTTTGGGGGCTGTTGGCATGCCCTTAAAAAAGTCAAACCCCGCCACATTCTGTTTGTGTCTGTTTCAAGTCACGAGACGGTAATTCAGTGTTTGTCGTATGTTTCTATATACTATATTTTTTTGTTTCCTATTCATTTAGAACATTAATCAGGTCGAGAGATTTTTCGTTTGCTTTACAATATTCATTTCGTGAATTGAAGACTATGCAGAATAAATTTTACTCATTGTTGAAGCCCGTACGGGACGTATTGGTAATTTATGTCTCATTTGGAGGGTTGCCTCATATCACATCTTCTTTTTTTTATATGGAATACTTTTGAAGTTTGTGGTACGTTGCAAGGGAAAAAAGGGGGGATATAGGTACACAACTTATAATGTAATAGATATTAACCAGAGTAAAATACGCAACAACAGATAATACTATATGGAAGCAGTAATAATTGTGAAAAAAACCGAAAAGCAACGAATAGTCTATAATAAAACCTGAAGTATCCGCTATTCAATGTGAGGTCATATTTGACTGTAGTGTTCTATTGCTTTGATTTGATACCTCACCCAATATGATAGTTTAAAAAATAATTTTTTTAAAAGTATTGTCCTGCATGACACTTGATTTTTACCTGAAATTGAAATTTTTTAAAAGGTTAAGGTGCTCTAAACATTTTATAGGTTGAAAACTTAATTTTTGAAGTTTTGTTTTTAAAACGTCGTTTAATGATTTTTTGGATAAAATAAATCTTAATGATTAATGTTTATGTATAATAACAAACATTAATAAAACCAAAACAGTATCGTTTGTATTTATGTAGAGTTTAGAAATAGAAAAAAATGTCAAAATTGAAACCCTCCCAAATTTTCACAGATTTTCACATATGACCTTTGACCTCAATTTAATAAAATTGTGACCATACCAAGTCCTGACGACAGGCATATTATTATAGTACACGATTTCCTCTTTCCAATGATATATAATATAGGTGTGTGTTCGGTGGGGAGATTAAATTCAAAAAAATCTACCTTCAGTCACCGCACTATTGATTGATTGGTAAATTGCATCTTCTGTAGATTGAGTGAATTATCTTTGGAACTGTCCAACCAGTTCTATACAAATTCTAGTATGCTGTCACTGAAGATGAAATGGTGGTCAAGTACAATATTGGAAATGGCACTTTTTGTAGATTTGGTTTGATAAGTTTAAACACTTGATCCAATATTTTTCAAATTTGTTACATTTTGTTTTTCATGACAAAATGGAGGTAATGAATTGTTTGTAATGATTTTCATTTTTTGGGATACGATTGCTTTCAAGCAATCTGTAGACTTTTACCATTGGCTCAGGGCAAATGCCCTCACGTCAATCGTTTTATTCTAAACATTAGGAACATCACATATTCTTATGATTGTCTTGCTTTAAAAGATTCAAACAAACAAAAGGATTGAACTTAAACAACTTTCCTATAATGTTCTTTTCATAATCTTCATGTTTGATTCTTTTATGGCACTTCATACATAGCCTTAACAATGACACTAATAATTAAAAAAATACCTAGTTTGCTGTAATTTTCAAGTTTTCAGATCTGCTGTGCAGTCATTCCTGTTGGTAATTTTACTGTATGAGCAACACATGTTAAGTCTAATAGTGATTCTGGTTATACCTAATGCCTCAATTCGCCTGCAAGGACCTTTTTTCAATTCTTAGTTTTGTTTGTCAAGTTGTCATTAGGCTAATTTCTTTAATAAGCAATAAGTTAGATCATTATATAGGTTTTATGTTTTCAAGCTATGGTTTTCATGCTCTCCAATGATCACTTGCAATTAAACTCAACACAATTTCCCTCCCATTTCATGTTTCCTCGAGAGTTCTGATGATGCAGTTTCACATCATTACTTAAGATTCATGTTAAAATCAAAATTCTGATTTGATGCATTTTATTAAATTTTACCCTTGAAAGTATTTGACTTTAAAACGTTATCTGCATGAAGGAATTATATGCAAATTAAGACATTCTTTTTTTCCAAATTATTATGCCGTAACATGATAACTAAAACGCATTTGCATTTAAAAGCCTCTATGTTCAATTAATTATTGAAGATTCTTGGTAATTTTTCTGCAGGCGGTACGTGCTGAGTTTTAAAACTACTATTGGGAAGTCTGTAAAAATATCCGTTAATGGAAGATTGTTTTTAAGTTGATTGCATTATGACAAGATATAAAGCTTGTATTTTGTTAAGCCTGATCAATAGTCGTACCCATGTTTCACAACAATTCTTAAACTATCCTTCATACAACACTAAATTTGATCAGGAAACATTTTAATACAGTTCTCTGCCATCCTGAATTGTTTAACAAGAAAACATGTTTTGCATGTAAAAGACAAACAACAGAATGTCATTGTTAATGGTCTGAAGCACCCTTGATGGTGACACTAATATTTTCATGAGGAAATGGACGCATCAAAATTTTATAAAGTATTTGAGCAAATGTTTTCAAATGATTATTTGCTGAGTACTTGAAATGCAACAAGCCTGATAGTTGGCTATGGCATGTTGAATCACTGCAGAAGATGATTTACTAGATTTTTTTACAGTCAAATAGTTCATTTGACCATTAGGGTACAGAGGTGAAACTTATTAATTTTTATGCTTTTAAGCAAGTCTGGTTAAAGGGGTACTAGCTACGAGATATATTAGAAATCTAAAGTAAGATTTTTTTGTTAAATCAATAATGAAAGTGAAATAGTGAAATAATAATTCGCTTTTAGCAGCCAAAATAGTTCAATTTTGTCAAATTAAGCAAAGAAACATTGATATTTGCTAATTCACTTGCAAGTGAATCAGTCGACCTCATTAAATCCGTATTCATGTGAACTTCAGTTTAACTCCTAGGTAGAGATTGACAACGCATGCATTGTATGTGTACTGGTTATTTTTAAAGAAAAAGAATGTCAACAATGAAAGTGAAACTACTGTAAACCATTTGATCACCTATTCGATCCATACGAAATTATTCTTATACGGTTGAAAACAATGTGAAACATATATGTTGAATGTATAAAATAAAATCAAACAGACCTATAAAAATCCAATTGCACGTGTTGGTTTAATCTATTCATATCTTTATTGGTGTTTTCATCGCTTATATGGTCATCTGAGGTCAAATCGATAGTTAATTAGATGGCGTCTGTACTAAAATTCACACGAAACGAACCTACATATTATCAACCCCATGGGCTATAAACTGTTTCTTTTGGACTTTTGGTAGTTTGGATAAATGTTTTACATAGTTATAAATCAAATATGAGAATTTGAGTCAAATCGGTGACCATGGATTTGACAGCTAGTGCCCCTTTAAAGGCCTTTGTAAGCTTTTGCACACCTGATGTAAATTGTCCATTATTTGTAAAGATCTTCTACTATGAAACTACTAACTAATTGGGTCTTTTAAATGAAAACTCCAAAAGTTTAAAATTTGTTCCCATTGATAAAAATTAAATTAAGTAGTAATTTGGACGGAAAATATACTGCAAAAAGGTTTTTATATAAGTATTTTAGTTGCTCTGAAATTGTACCACAATGTTTAATACCACAAGAAGAAGGTTGTGATTCATATAAGGGGTTATGGGGCCAACAGTTTAGGAATTAAAGACCTAAAAGGGGCCAAAAACAACATTTTTTGTAGTTTCCATCCAGACAATAACTTGTGTGTAAGTGTATGGATTTCTCTGACATTGTACCACAAGGTTCCATGTCACAAAGGGAAGGCTGGGATTAAGTTTGGGGGTAATTGCCTCTAACATGTAGGAATAAGGAACCATAAAAGGTCCAACAAGAAGCGTTTTTTCTAGATTCTAAGCATTAAACTTGTGTTTAAGTGTATTACTAATAATATTATTGGATCTCTCTGAAATTGTACTCAGAGGTTTTTTGAAAAGTTTTTTGCTATTTTTTTTCTGTGATTAAACTTTATCTTATACCTAATAGAAATATAAAATAAAAATAATTGATCACCGTTAATTTAAGCTCACAATCTGCCTCTGAAAGATGCATCCATTTTTGTTAATGTCCTTTTTTTCTGTTGAACTTATAGGAGAAATATTGGTAATATCGAAATAAAAAAAAGAACTAAATCACAGAAATCGCTTAAATTTTACAATTATTTAGTTTATGTACAGCTTGTTTGAAAACAATAATAAAAATATAGGTCACCGATGAGTAAAAAAAGATATTTCAATTTAAACATCAAAAAATGACATTTTTGCACCAAAGGCAGATAATTAACAGCTTTTACAATGATATAAAAAAAATTGAAAGTCATCTGTGGCCAAACCAAATTGATTTGTCTGGGTGATTTCTGTACCATATTATAAAGTAATAACTAATAGTGTAATAAATAAACTTTGTAATGAAAAAACAAATGTTTAAATTTTTGCTGAATTTTTTTATACCCACGAGCCTCCTTAAAGGGGCTTTTAAATTGGTTTTAATGATGTTTGTTTGCTTCTTCATTCCTTTACAATTCTATACCTATGGTAAAATTTTCAAACTTTATATGGGCGTATGACATTTGCGCCGATTTTGAAAATTTTCATTCTTTCATTTGCGCCGATTTCATTTTTTCATTTGCGCTGATTTTTTATTTGCTCCTAATTAGATTTACAGGTAAATTAATACTTGTACATGTACTATACCAGTGGTAAAATTTGGTTCTAAATGTTTTTCATTTATGTTTAAGATAATTTTGATTCATATTTTTCTGCAACTTCATTGTAACATGATAGACATATTGCACACTGAAACTAGCCGAGGAGACAATTCTTTAATCATCAAGGGCCATACATATCGGAAGATAAGTGTCCTGAAATATAACAACATATCTTACTAATGTACTATAAAACTGTGTAAAGCCAGAGTCACCACGGATTTTATTGTCAAAACACAGATCGAGCATTAATATGTGGCAGATGTCCGAAAGACAGAGGCTAAAGAACTACGGTTACGTTCAGGGAAAATGTCTGGAGATGTATCTTGTAGGCCTTCTTCCACCTCCCCACTGTGAGCAGGGGACAACAGTTATATACATGTTATGATTGACAATTCATAAATTTGTACAAGTGGCTAATGGAAGAGGTCTATAATGTTAAATGAAAAATAACATGACTTGGATGGAGAGTTCTCTCATTGGCACTCATATCACATCTTCTTTTATTATACTTCACGTTAAAATGCCATATTTTGATTGGCTAAGACAAGGGTGTCAATTTACTCTATCACATGGCTGAGCGGGTGACAATTTTTTTTTAATGTTACCCTCTCGTCTAGACCAATCAGAAATCGATTATTCATAGAACAATGAAGTTGTTTTTTTCTAATACCCGTAAAGTTGTTATGAACGTGACGTCATAGAAAATACTTTTAAAATAAAATTAATCTGTAAAAGCCAAAAATTATAGGACATTCAGTATAATAAATTAAATAACACATAGCTGAGAGGGTGATAGAGCAGATTGGAACCCCTTGAAAAGGCATTGTCAACCTTGGCTTCGCCGCGGTTGACAATGTTTTCTCGGGGTACCAATCTGCTCTATCACCTTCTCAGCTATGTGTTATTTATATAATATCTATTCACCTGTAATTTACCTGTAAAAAAAATCGGCGCAAATGAAAGAAAATATCGGCGCAAATGAAAGAAAAAATCAGCGCAAATGAAGTGCAGATAGGCGCAAATGCAAAACGCCACTTCATATGTACATGCTTTTACCGTGTAATTAGTTTTCAGATCTGTTGCTTGTTGCTCGTCAACTTCCTGTTTACTGAATACGTATATTGTAGGTTGATGGTTTCTTTCATTAATAAAAAGGGATTATTGTTTTCATAGATTGTGTTTTGCCTTTTAAGAAATCATTTATTTGCGACAAATGCTTATTGTTCTTTTCTTTGGTACAATGAGAGTGTTATTGAAATTTAAATGAATTTTATTTCCATGAAATTGCTAGTCAGATAATTAAAATAAGCTTTTGTTAGAAGTTATTTCTCTTTGACAGCTTATTTTGACTTGTAAATGAGTGAAATTATTATAAACATTACATTTAATCTGCTTTTAGAAAGGAGTTTGAGGTTTGCATGATTAATTAACTTTGTAAAGACTTGTTAATCTTAATATTTGTAGAACCACTGATCAAGGACCTTTTACAGTCTTTTCAGCATTCAGTGGTTAAGGATAAGTTACCTTCTTTGATTATTACATAGAAAAGATGTTTTTTTTTACTAATTAATGTAAATGCCTTACAAAAAGTCTTTATCGATGTTGATTGTTTTGCCCCAAAAAAATGAAAAAAAAGTGCACAGCAAAATCCAGTTAGGTTTGTAAACCATACAATGCATTATTATTTTATTTATCTAGGGCATGCTATGCCTTGAAACTTTTCCAGATGCACAGGTTTATTTGTCTGTACTCAGAATAAAATTTGAGGTGAAAATGCAGCCCTTTTAGCTAAAGAGTTCAAATGAACAAGAAGAATATGTTTACTCAGATTGATTTGAATATTGAAAAGTTAGTCAATATGAAAAATTAGAGAAATATTAATAATGATCAAAATGTTTGAATTGAAATAATGATAAAAAAAAGATGATAAATAGAAAAGAAAAAAACAAATACAGAAATGTCATATTCGTCATGATAAGTACTGAAAAAATAACAGCATTAAAGTAATGGCTCATTGCTGAAGATGGATGATAGCACTTAGGGAATTGTTATCTTCTCAAATCTTGAGAAAAATGTAACTGGAATAATATCATGGGAATTCAACCAAATCAAAATGATAAGAAATCTGCAAGTTTTTAACATTAATCTTCATCTGAAATATGGCAGAATTATATTTTATTTCTGACGGCAATATATACTTTTATATATAGTTGGCTAATTGATTAATGGATGCTACCCATTCTCTTGTAGACGTAAGCTATTTGTTTCTACTGAGTTTGTGAGTTTTTTATTACATCCACATCACTTTATATTATGTATAGCTTTAATGTACTTAAGGAATGGTTTACATTAACTCACGTGCATTAACTATAGTCGTAGATTGTGATATAAAAAATTCCTTGATTAACCTGAAAGGATGTTGTTTATAAACATTTACTGCTACAATAAAAAAGATTATATGAAAGAAATTCACATGTTCTCTTAGGTCATAAAAAGATATTTGTGCCATCCTTACTTGCCTCCCTTTTATAATAGAATTCATAGAATATTTACTGATGACTTTCTTAGAAATAAATAAAATGTTTACTTTGTAATTGTGTAATTATTGTAATTTCAGAAATGTGCACTTGATATAAAATATGGATAATTTCACTTTTGCTTTTTGCCTCATATTATAAAAGTTATGATATAGTTAGATACTTTACACTTTAAATCACAAAATTGAGCACAAGTTAAGATCTACAAACAATTGAATTTTGCTTATAAAGTTAGTAGACTGTCACTTTTTATAGGAGTGATTGCCCTTAATTTTTAAACCTCTTTTGTGTTTTGAGTAAAAATTAAAAAGGATAGAGAGAAACTTAACAGGCTTTAATGATGAGCAATAAAAAATAAACAAAACAGAGTTTTTTGTAATGAATTTATTTCTCGTCTTAAGTATGGAGAATGTCCTCTGTTGAATAAGCACATAGATCAAGGTGAGCCACACAGGCTCAAAATAGAACCTCTAGTTTTAAATGTTTTGTGCTCCTTGGAAATATAAAATATGAACAAAGAGGGTAACATTGGAACTTTTATTTCATATAAATTAATAATTTGAATCACCAGTTGCTTGATAAATTATCAGTCATTAATTGCACCCCATACTG
The DNA here is from genome assembly GCF_036588685.1 of Mytilus trossulus. Taxonomy (NCBI): domain Eukaryota; kingdom Metazoa; phylum Mollusca; class Bivalvia; order Mytilida; family Mytilidae; genus Mytilus; species Mytilus trossulus. The sequence goes on along the minus strand of NC_086373.1, from coordinate 25,675,370 downwards.
TATGAAGAAAGTTTGCATTTATACTCAATACTTTTATTTTTCAAAAAAGTTTGTGATAAGAAAACTTACCCTCTGTTAAGTCCATGTAAATTTCATTTTATATGTTGAAAACAAAACAGTACATAATCTCTTTTTCAGTAGTGAGAATTATCTTCAATTGAATAAAGGAGCTAGTTCCTTTAAAAAAATATTTTTTAGATAATCTGAAGCATAATCGAATTATTAATTTTTACTTCCATAATTAGGCATAGTGGTAGGGATTTTTTTTCCAAAAAAAAACCCAAACCAAATTTCAATGCAACAAAATAAAAAAGTCGCCTTACAGCATGTGCAGTATTGGAAGAGTGCAGAAATATATGCATTAATAAAAAATACAAAAAGAAGAAATATTTTGTTGATTTTGTTTGTTAGATGAGTTTTTTACAAGTATTAATGCAAAATTTGTCCAATCCATGAAATTGAGTAGACACAAAAATCGTGAAGGAAAAAAAAGGAATTTAGAGTATTTCTTATCTCTTTTTACTGATTTCGTAGAATTTTGCTGTTGAAGTCTACATCTAATTTCTTCTAATATCATAAACAATGTTTTAGATATAAAGAAAACTTCAAAAAAAAGAGAAAAATCTGTTCTCATGTCTTGTCACTTGTATCATGAAGTTTAGAAAACATTTCTTTCAAACCAAGCTTTTATGTGCTAAAAAGTGCATTATCTTTTATCAAATGTTAACTAACAACTTCAACATGTCTCTGAATGCTGTGGTTTAAAGACAGCACATGATTTGCATTATGTCTTGTTTGAAAGCTCTGAAGAGTACCATTTTAGACAGTTTACAAAGCCATAATTAAGTCTTTAACCATTAAAATTTCCAAGGGGATTAGAATCACAGCATTTTGACAAGTAATATGTTTGTTAATCAGAACTTCAATTATTGAGACCTGATACAAGTTGTTGATTTGTCTTTTGGGAGGGACAAATCTTTGAAACAGCTGATAAGGGAGGGACAGATGACATGTGAAAGCATCTTTAAACAGCATTTTCCCCATTTGACATCTGTTACAGGAAAATTGAGATTATGTCTGGATTTTTGTAGATTATAAGTTTTTAATTTTGTCTAATTTAATTCTTTGTTGTTTTACATAAATTTATTGTGACAGTAAGCTACATCACATCATGGTACTAAATTTTGTGTTGATGAAAATTAACAGCATACTATTATTGCCAGTCCCTTGAAGGTCATCATTATCAGATGCTGTGATTGTTTCCTTCAAATATGACAAATGGTCTCTATTAAAACATAACAATGAAAATATTGCAAAATTGTGGCTAGATTTTGGCTGATTAAAGTTGAGTTTGTGTATAAGTTTGTTTAATATGAAAATACAGAAAATACGTATAAAACTACCAGTATTCAGATTTTTATACCCCTGCTTTAAAAAAGGGGGTTATACTGTTTTACCTCTGTCTGTCCTTCCGTCAGTCCGTCAGTCAGTCCGTCCGTCCCATGAATATTTTTCGTCGCATTTTTCTCAGGAACTACAATACAAGGATTTCTGAAATTTGGTTTCAGGGTTTATCTAAGTTAGCTACACCGTGTGATGCGTTTTCAGATTGATCACTTGACAACTTCCTGTTTACCAAACACTTGTATGATTTTACACATGATAGCCAAGTTGAAAATTTTCGTCACATTTTTCTCAGGAACTACAATACAAGGATTTCTGAAATTTGGTTTCAGGATTTATATAAGTCCGCTATACCGTGTGATGCGTTTTCAGATTCATCTCTCGACAACTTCCTGTTTACCGAACACTTGCATATTTTTACACTATTAATATTATCCACTTGCGGCGAGTATCATCAGTGAGCAGTAGCTCACAGTTTCACTTGTTTTTACAAAATTCAAGAGACAATAAAAGTGTATGCATATGATACTTACTATTGAAGACAGTGGTGGATACAGATATTTACATAAGTGGGGGCCTACTGACTGACCTAAGAGGGGGTTCGCTCTAGTCACGCTTCAATGATTCCCTATATAAGCAACCAAATTTTTTCCCAAAAGGGGGGGGGGGCATGGGCCCCCAGGCCCCCTATAAATCTGCCTCTGAAAGAAACCACTTGGACTTGCATCTCAACAAACATCAGCAATAATCAATTGATGATGATTGAAATGAAATTATCACATATGATGAAGGATTAGAATTTGAAAAAATGAATTATTAAAGGTTAGGGGAAATTATTATAACTGTAACTTTCTTTTTAGTTGTCCTTTAACCATTTTTTCACAATTTTCTCTGGCCAGAGAGCAAAAATGGAGAACTTTTTTAAGGGGGAGATAATTTCTATATAGACGTATCATTTGACAACATGTGTATAAAGGAAAAAGATCACTTATTATATTACAGATAACCATGTATAGGTCATAGAGATCAAATTTTTGTTTTATTCTATTATCTAACCATATGTTAGAAGAGTATCCTTTTTACAGTAATTAGGCTTAACTAATGAGGATAATGGTATTTTGCACCACCATCTTCGCTGATTAGATAATGGTCAGTAAGAATTAATGGTCTGAAACTTTTGATGTCTTATTATAAAATATTATTTCATAATTTTTTTTAAATCTTTCCAAGACTAGCTATTTTAAATTGTAGAAAACCCTTAAAACTTATGGTTCAACCACAAAATCTAAATAAAACTAGTATGCTTAAAAATTATGAATACCAAACTTATGAGTTGTGTAAAATCTGTGTTGCCATAGTTTTCTAATTTTGTTTGGATTTTGTGATTGAAACATTAATCATCATGAGATAAGTGGCTTTTTTCAAAAAAAATGTTGCATTCCAAAATTAAGATTATAATGGGCTAAGATGTGAGCCATAACAATTTTCTTCTTTGATTTTAAATATTCTCATCATGAATTACCAAATAATTTCCTAAAAAAATGGCTTAATACAAGATATGCACCAGAAGCCGAAATTAACATAGTCAAGGCAAGGTACTGTTGATTGATTTTTTAACTGGAGTTACTGCCCTTTAATGATTTTTATTTACTTTTTTTAGTGTTTTTGGATCTTGATAAGGATAAAGGATGGAGGGAGAAAATTTAGATCTCATTGGTATTTGATATTGTTATGATTGTTTATGGAGGACTTTAGATTTATTGGGAGGAGCTTTGGAATGAGTGAAGAAAATTTTATCCTGAATTTAAGAAAGATAATATTTATACACATGGAACTCAAGAAAAAAGATTTAAAAAAATCATTTATTTGTCTTGATATTACTTGAAAACCCTTTGAAATCTGCATGTTTAAAAATGAATATTTGTGTCCAGATAAAAATTTAGATAGAAAAAGGTAATAAAGAATATGTAAAATGGCAATTTGTTGGCAGATTAACTATCTAGAAACCCCTAGTTGTTTGTATACTTTTAAATGTACTTTAAAATTAGATAGTGCATACTAACAACAATAAAAACTGTGAAGAGTGCAATCTGCTGAGAAAAAAAACGGATTTTTTGAAGACCATATGTTATATAGTGATCTGTTCATTTATAATTTTACATTTCAACCAGTACACAAATTTCACAAAAACTAATTTGCAATAGATGCACCCAAGTTTTTCTGAGTTTCAATTTTAACAAATAAGATAAAGTGACACACTTCTTCATACAGATTTAACAACAGGTTGGACTTGGCATCTTTTAATTAATTGCATCTATACCTAATGATGTGTTCAACAGACAAATCCTTGTAGGCATCAAACATATGTTTTATGAACTTACTTCCTTGTAATTCTTTGTTAATTGCTGTGTTTTGATGTAGTAATTGGACAGATAAGTAAAACAGGATGAAGGAATTAAGGCAAAACACATTCTTATAGCTTAAGCAGCTTATCTCCAGTGGGTTTTAAATTTCAATTTACCAGAATCTAATGTTAGAAAGAGATTTTATCCAGACAGTTATATGGTTTGTCCCATCATAGTTGACTTGATTTTGAATTTTGTATTTCTTTTTAACTAACCTGGCCTGAAAGTCCATTTGATCCCACATCATTACTTGGTGTGACTTGCCTGACAAATTAGACAAGATTTTGTTGGACAGATGAGATGAGATCTTCTTCTTATTTGTGTCTGGAACAGATCTTTTGTAACCTAAAACTGAAAACCAAACATGGTAGCAGTTTGCATCATGGGCCGCAGATATGTCAATTATTAAATTTATGTCACCTTGACCTTTACTTTGGACCTTCAACCACTATAATAGTTAAACATTATTTAAGTGTGTTCAGCTCATAACTGTTACACTTTAAAACTAAGGCCGTGTTCACACCAAACGCCGTGTACAGTAAACATGTTTACATTTGGTTTAATGAACTGTACACTAGTTTCACATAAGATTTGTCCACATCTATACACCTTGTTTAGTTACCTGTACATAAGATTTGTTCACACTTGTAAACTATATGTCATTTAAATGTTCATTACGTAGAAACCGAATTCAAACTTTCAAACAACTTTTCTAGCAGTAAGGGAACGACCATTTGACTTTAAAAAAAAGGGGGATGGATTTTTCCACAATTTGATTAAAAAAAATTGCGTCATACAGATGATTAGAATGAAAAAATATTCTGAATCCAAAGTTTCCCCATACATTATAGTGTTAAATATTGAATTGCTATCATCGAAATAAATATTAACTTTCGCGCGAGAAAAAATTCGGACTCAGACCCCCCCCCCCCCCCCCTTTTGTTTTTAAAGTAAAGTGGTTGCTCCTTTAAGAAAGTAATTCTGGATGATTTGCAGTAGTTTAAAGATGTCTCGACTACGCATTAAAAAAAAAGGCTGCATCAGCTTGCTTATAGACAGAGAAAAAGAATTGCGATTTAAAGGATCAGTACATTTCTGTCTTTTCTGTTTGTTTCAAATGATATTTTTTCTACAAGTTTTTCTTTGGCAAAAGAAGAGGGTGATATATTTTTTTTTTATTTCTAATTGTATTTTAACGGATCAGAGATTCTACACAAACAAACAAGTAACCTCACCCTTTTTCAGTAATGCATTAATGAGTGAATCGTTGTTTGAAAAAATACCAGTGGCAAATATTTCTGTCAAGTGTGTACGTCCAGTCGATATGGGAAGCACAGGCACTTGTTTCTGTCAATATATGGTTTACTATCCATACTAGTACAAAAAAAACATTTTGTACTGGTATGGATAGTAAACCATATATTTACAGAAACAAGTGCCTGTGATGGGAAGACCTTTCCTAATAAATTATGTGTTCGGCAAAGATGATGGATGAGTCTTGATAAGGGGCTAAAAAGGCTACGTAAAGTGTTTTATAACAAATAAATATATCAAGTTTAGACAAATATTTCTGTAAAGAACTTTATTAATAAGTGTTATAAGTATCAATTTTATATAAAAATTGTTTCTTTTTTTACGTATAAATAGAAAAATTACAGTTTGGAATGCCTAGTTTTGTGTACACTGAACCTACACAAGGCCTACATCGACTATCGACTGCATGTAGGCAAAACATGATTTAAACTACATGTAAACATTGAGTGTTATCAATGGGAACGTAATTATGTTTAGTTTATGTGTGAGTTACACTAACATAACACTGAGTTTAGGTCAATGTGAACACAGCCTAAGGTTAACTATACTTTATATGCAGTGTCATCATGGGCTTCTAGGGTGCTTCATAAACTGAATTAAGATCATTCTGACCTTGACTTTGACCTTTGACCACTTTGATAGCAAAATCTTACTTAATTGGTGTCTGGTCCATAATTTTTATATGAATGCAAAAATATGCGCTTGTATAATGCTTTCATTTCGTTGCCAAAGAAGAATAAGGGTTTTTCTGTTCTGGTTTCTGGACAACTAATTCAGTATTAGTCAATGGATCTATTAAATTGTACCTCAAGGTTCCATATCTCACACAAAAGGATGTCTGCTGCAATCAGTAGACTCAAATTAAGCATAAATTAAATTTTGATTTCAAGAAATAACTTATAAATCATATGATGAACTATCACCATGCAAATGTGTATGAAAACAACTCTTGAAAGGTACAATTGAGACCAAGTTTGGGACCATATGAAGGGCAAAGACAAATTTCACAGTGCCTTATAAATAGATCTGATATTTTAGAAAAGTTTAGTTTTCAGACTATGTCTTCTAAATTATAAATCAGAGGTTTCAAATGTCATAGTTAGGATAATTCCTTTTTAGGTGATCCCTATGAATTTCAAAGTAACTAAATCAAAGAACAAGATAGCAGCAACAGATGATGAATAAAAGTAATTCTTTTCATACATGTAGTGTTGAAAATTGCTTTGACTTCAATCAGAAATTTATTTGTCTGATTAAAAATGGATTTCATCCCCTTTAAAATGTAAATACAGTTAAAATTTAATGCCAGTAGTATTTATAAGTTTTTGATTCTAACGAAAAGCAAATATTTAAATCATACTCCTTGAAGACCTGGTGAGTCAATCTTATTTCCCTTGGGATCTCCAGATCATCAACGAAAGAAAAATTGTTCAAATCAAGCAAACTTTATATGGATTTATGAAAACACTTTTGACTAATTCTTCTCTGAGCTCCCCTTTTAACGTATTTAACAAAGCGAATATTTTCTACTTTTATTGTAGTATTAATTCTTTTCCTTGTGTCAATTGACCAAGACCGATCCATTTATAAAGACCTCAGAGACTTCTAAAGAAATAATTCCAAATTTAGAGATCAAGCTCATGTGCAATTTGTGAAATGATATTTGCCTAAATTGGATCAATGTAATGCATCATTTTTAATTGACGTCACATTTCGGAAGACATTTTGTGTTTTTTTGCCATTAAAAGAGCTTTGTTTAGTATTAAGAAGATATCTTCTGATAAAATGACGATATAGGAGGATCAACTTCATTTATTAAACCAACACGTTAAGATTATGATGCAACAACTGAAAATTACTACAAACTTTTGGAATATCAATCTTGCAAGTCTTCTTAACGCTAGTTGAAACATTACTAAATTTCTTTTTCTATATTTGGATATTTTCCACTTTTAAATTGGGTAACTATATATAATGCAAGTAAATAATTAGCTTTTGTGAGTTGAATTTATATAAGTCCAGTGACTGTGTAAAATTATTATTTTTTATTACACACTCTTTTTGGGGGTATAGGATAAGCAAAATCTATGTTTTTCATATTGCTATAGATACAATTACATATTTATATTTTAGCCTTTAGGCTTTTCCAGCGCATCATCTCAAAAATTAGCTAATTGATGTTGATATGTTTAATGACATATAATTGCCATTATGGCCCTTTTTAGTATTAAAGGTGATCAGAGGGTACATTACAATTGAAACCTTAATAACATTGCATGGGGAAAATTTGAGGTATAAAAGTTGAATTTTGATTGAGTTTATATATATTTAAACTTGGCTGACTTGCTCACAAATTGAATAATGTCAAAAAGACTGCATGTTATGTTTGAAATTGAAAGTACGAGTTAGCACATCAATTCAATTAAGTCTATAAAAGACAGAGACAAATAGATACATTGTATATATGTTTCTGGTAAAAATAACCAATTTTACAGACAATGTCAATAAAATGCACTAACAATTATGTCCAGATCAAAAAAATTATCAGCACAAAACAGAACTATGTCGCCTCATGTAGGAATTTATATCTATTATGTTGTGAAACTGGTTTGTACTGTGCTGCAAAGACCCTCACCAATGTAATAATACAACATTGAATTGCACTCTCATAACTAGCAATGTTTTAAGTGACTTCATTGATGGAAAAACTGTTTAGAAAAAAGGTGCTTATTCTTGAATATTTCATACTTTTATTTCCTTTTATGAATGTTGAATGTCCAATTTCCTTACAACTAGACTGACTAAATCTATATATATTCCTCAATAAAATCATTTTTACACAATTTTGTTCTACATTTGTTCTATTGATTTGATTGTTAATCTGAATGTTATGAATATTACATCTGTCTGAGTATGCCAGGATTTGTATTTTATTTTCTTTAAAGGAAAGTAATATTTGGGGTATTGTTCAGAATTTACACTTTTTTTTAGTTAATTTTTTTAAACTGTCATTTAGTGATTGATTAATTGCGTTCTTAATATTGCACAAAATAATATAAAAAGTAATGGATTTAGATTTCTATTTTAATAGTTCATTATTTTCCCCTGAATTTAAGATGCTTTTTCAAAATTACCTCCCCTGACCAAATTTCCCAAATATTTCGTCCGATGTTTTGTAGAACATGTGTATTTGTATCTTTTAAAAACGAAGGTGGCATTATTTGTGTTGTTATATTTCAGTATTTGATTGAATTATTTCATACCTAAGAAAAGGGACGATACTCACAAATGCGATAAGTAAGTGCTTTAATTCAGTAATAGCAGGGCCTTGGTGGCCCAGTGGTATAAGGAGTCCACTACTGTATCACTAGCCTGTCAATCAACAATGAGGTTGTCAGTTTGAATCACTTATGCGAACTCCCAATCTCAACTGTCTAGGATTGTGAGTTTGAATCACTTATGCGAACTCCCAATCTCAACTGTCTAGGATTGTCAGTTTGAATCACTTATGCGAACTCCCAATCTCAACTGTCTAGGATTGTCAGTTTGAATCACTTATGCGAACTCCCAATCTCAACTGTCTATGATTGTCAGTTTGAATCACTTATGCGAACTCCCAATCTCAACTGTCTAGGATTGTCAGTTTGAATCCCTTATGTGACCTCCCAATCTCAACTGTCTAGGATTGTCAGTTTGAATCACTTATGCGAACTCCCAATCTCAACTGTCTAGGATTGTCAGTTTGAATCACTTATGCGAACTCCCAATCTCAACTGTCTAGGATTGTCAGTTTGAATCCCTTATGTGAACTCCCAATCTCAACTGTCTAGGATTGTCAGTTTGAATCCCTTATGTGACCTCCCAATCTCAACTGTCTAGGATTGTCAGTTTGAATCCCTTATGCGAACTCCCAATCTCAACTGTCTAGGATTGTCAGTTTGAATCACTTATGTGAACTCCCAATCTCAACTGTCTAGGATTGTCAGTTTGAATCCCTTATGCGAACTCCCAATCTCAACTGTCTAGGATTGTCAGTTTGAATCCCTTATGTGACCTCCCAATCTCAACTGTCTAGGATTGTCAGTTTGAATCCCTTATGTGAACTCCCAATCTCAACTGTCTAGGATTGTCAGTTTGAATCCCTTATGTGAACTCCCAATCTCAACTGTCTAGGATTGTCAGTTTGAATCCCTTATGTGAACTCCCAATCTCAACTGTCTAGGATTGTCAGTTTGAATCCCTTATGTGAACTCCCAATCTCAACTGTCTAGGATTGTCAGTTTGAATCCCTTATGTGAACTCCCAATCTCAACTGTCTAGGATTGTCAGTTTGAATCACTTATGCGAACTCCCAATCTCAACTGTCTAGGATTGTCAGTTTGAATCACTTATGCGAACTCCCAATCTCAACTGTCTAGGATTGTCAGTTTGAATCACTTATGCGAACTCCCAATCTCAACTGTCTAGGATTGTCAGTTTGAATCACTTATGTGAACTCCCAATCTCAACTGTCTAGGATTGTCAGTTTTTCTACTGAAGTTTGGTGTTTCTCTCCTAGCACTCCACCTGACCACCACCAAAAAAAACAAAAACAGATTGCTAATCAAAATAGCACCATAGTGCTGAAAGTGGTGTTAAAGAATCAATCAATCAATCAATCAATCATTAAGTATAGGTAAACATTAGATAGAGTTATTGCATTTGAAGTTACATCATACAAGATAATTTTCTTGGATAAGATTTGCTGTTTAGGAGAAAAAAGTTCACAATTTTATAAATGGACTACATTTTATTTTCAGGGAGCAAGAGTGCAAATTGGAGGATATGAGGAATAAATTCAGTAGATAAAGCTTGAAATGTGTCAATTTTGTGGTGGATACATAAAAGGGCAGACACGCAGTTATTAGAGGTATAGTAAATCTTGTATGTTTTAATAGTCTTGTTCACTGAAGTGATGCAATAAACATAGGTCTTAACTTTGTATCAGCAACAGTTTCAAAATCAAAAATTAAATAAATTCCATCAAACTTTCATTTCTGAATGACATTTTGCACCTGATTTTTGGTGTTTCCTATAAAAGTAAGATGATAAGGACTTATTATTATCATATTTATGAAGGGAGTACACATCTTGTATTCATAATTTCTGATGAAATATTGACCTATTTCATAGAATATCATGCTTTTACAAAAAACCACTGTGCATTTATATTCCAGGATTGTTTTTTAAGAGAACAATTTTGATTTTATTAAGGACAATATGGACTTCAAATGGGATGTATGAATTTTTTTATCTCTCAAAGTATTTCTAGTTTTGGCATATGTGCTATAAAGTTGCAGGAAGGCTTTGACCTGCAAATTATTATTGACCCAGTGATGAAAGTTCTAGAAACTTGTATTACTTGTACTTTTCAATTTATTGTTAGCAAACAGGTGCTTCTAATTTTTTTTGATTTTCAACTTTTGGATCACATACTATCTTGAATATAGTGGTTTAATTTCAAACATTTGGCACACCTGAATCAGAATTTTATCTTGCAGACGGCAGTAACACCTGATCTTCTGCTGACATGTCAAAACATCCGTGTCATCCATATGTTGACTTGATTATCACTGAATATTGTTTTTACAAGTTTTATCTAGCATGTTTTGTATGTTTTGATAATCAGAGTCTTTGTTTGTTGAACAGCATTTAGATATATTTTGATTAAATGCACAATATGTTTCCTCATGAGAGCAAAAAAATATCCTGTGATAAAAAAATAAGTTGTCAAAAATTGTGTTAAATGGTATATTTATAGGGATTCCAAAGAGAGCAGATAGATTTGCCTTCCTTTAAAACTGTTATGTTTATTATCAGTTGTTAAAATAAATTAATGACATGTATTTGTTTAACATATTGAGGTATGTTTAAAAAATTAAGTCACTTTGAGCTGTAATTTACACAGTGACTCAGTTGTACTTTATATTCAGTTTTATTATGCAATGCAAGAACTACAAACTTTTCTCAAAAGTTAGTTTGATACCCCTTGGGTCTTTATTTTTGCCTTCTTTATTCATTAACATACATGATATGCTTGAAGGTACGGTTTTCTATCCTGAATCTGCAGTGTTACATGATAAAAATCCTGACCAATCTTAGTACTTTACCTTAAATCTTTTGGATGGGTAATGAGTGATACTTTGATTGGGGAGCTCAGTTGAATTGGCTTTCTGAGTAACTGCAAGCCTTTTATGTGGAGGCGATTTTTAGATGGCTACATGAGCTGTATGGGTTTTTCTCATTTTTAAAGGAAATATTGTTGCCTATAATTGCTTATATCCAGTTCAAATGGTGGATAGTTGTCTCATTGGCAATCATACCACATTTCCTTATTTTCACATTTACTTTCAACATGCAATTTTTTACAAAATATTAGATTGAATGAAGACAGTTCTATCCATTGATTGTTTTGCCTATTTAAGTAGCATTTTCATTTAAAGTTATGATAGTAAACAGCTTTTATTGTATAAAAAGTAGGCAATTCCACCTACACCTATTGTACTAGATTTATTGGATAGCCTCATCTATCAACATATACCCATTGAAATGATATTGGATTCAATCTCGGGATTCAATATAGATAATTTTACCTGATACTAAGAGCTTGCCATGATATTATTGTCTTGATTCTATGTTTTTACAATGAGTTGACACTGAACTTACACTCAAATATCTAAATTTCTTGTTGGATTGTATTAAATCACCAATCTTCTATTCTGGCAGGAGTTATGCCCCTTGGAAATATAGATTTTATGGAGAAATGCATTGCATTAGCAATTTCATTTTCTTGCATTTCTTGAAGAATATTTTTTTTAAAATTTCCCAGAATTTTTTTAATTCAGCAACTTAAGCTGTTCTATTATTTATTGTTAACCAGAATATTTTTTCCCTCAGATATATGTATAGGTGACTGAACTATAAAGATTAATGTAAAGAAAACAGAGAAACCATTGGAAGACCAGTGATTGAAATGCTGAAAAGTCATTTTTTATCACTAGAAAAATGAAAAGTATGTTGCATTGTTCTGGAATTTCTACACAAATTTTGGTTTTTGTTTGGACTTTCCTGATTATAAACTAATTGCTTTCAATTTAATTGTATTTCCAAGGTTAATTTGAGCTACTGCATATATCAATGTGTTGAAAATTGCAATTAAACAATTTTTCCACATTTTAATTGTGTTTAAAGTATTCAATAATTCAAATTGTTTGTAATTACTGTTACATATAAATGCCTCATGATGCAATACTTCAGGAATGATGGTAATGCTTGTAAAAATTACTCAGCAATTAAGAAAATGCATAAATGAACGATAAATATCACGGTTTTCTTAGTATAAAAATCTATTTTGCACCATTAGTTTTCATAATATTAAACATGAAACATTTTACAAATTTAATGTTATCTTCATGTTCACTTAATATTGTGATTTCCTCACTATGTTTTCCTTTGAGTCCAAATAGAAAACAGAATTAATTTGATTTTGTTGATTTCTAAGGGAAGTGTTCTAATGCATTTACAAAAATGCCAATCTCTGGTTCCGTAGTTTCTTGAATGGGAATTTAGCTTATATACCAGCTGACAAGTACACTGATCATTGTTGATTTTTAGCTTGCAGAGATCGCTTTCAAACATGCACAGAAAATTGCAAGGTTAACTACATGAATGTATAATAAGGAATAATGTAACTCGATGACTTAATAAAAATGTCAGTATGTATCTTGAGGCTTTGTTCTCCAGAAATGGGATGTCAAGGGACAGCAATTTATGATAGACATTGTTTTGATCGTCCTCTACATAGCTATTGAATGATTATCTTTTCATTGATTAGAGACCACTTGATATGGAGACGTGCATATATAGAAAATTTAATCAAGAAAGCATGTTTGAGGTACAACAGATGAAAAGATCTTGCGATTCTATTTCAATTCTGATATTTAGACTTGATATGATTACCTTTTATCTAAGAAAAAAGTTGACATAATTACACTTAAAAGAAAAATGGGTTTTTAAATGGTCAAGGCATAACAAATTTTGTTAGAATATAGAAGATGAGGTATAAGTGCCAATGAGACAACTCTCCATTCAAGTCACAACTTTAAAAAGTAATTTCTCATAGGTCAAAATTAGGTCTTCAACACAGAGCCTTGGCTTTCATTGAACTGCAAGCTATAAAGGGCATAAAAATTACTAGTGTAAAACCTGAGTCAAACAGGAAAACCAACGGTCTAATCTATATAAAAAATAAGAAACGAGAAATACTTATGAACCACATCAACAAATGTCAACTACTGAACATCAGATTCCTGACTAAGGACTAGTGCAAAAAATTCCAGTGTTTAATTGTTTAAATGGTACCAAACCTTTACCCTTATCTGAAACAATTTAGTGTAACATCACAACATAGAAAGACACACTATAAAATAACTCAATCAAAAGATGTTGTGATACTTTTTTACAGGTTATATGTACTACAGGTAGCACACCTATTGCAGCTCTTCATCCTTATAAATTCCCTAAACTAGACAGAGCCAAAGAATTTGCATCTGGCAGCAAGGTTTGACTTGAGAAGTGTTCTTGACTGACTCGTTTTATAATTGTTCCTAAAGGTAAAGGTATAAAACCACCAAATCATAGTATTAAGTATGTCGCATCTTAAGTTGCATACAGAGAGGGACAAAAATAAATATTGCCTTGTAAGGACCGATTTTGGCCTCTAATTTCAGTTTCATCTGACGAAAGATTTTGACCACTTTTTAAACACTTAAGTGTCTATGTCATATAATTCAATTAATTTATGTGAAAGATTTTAACTTATTTCGTCATTAGAAACGGTCCGATTCAAGCTCAAATATGAAAAATCTACCAAATATGTGAAAAATGTCACTTTTCAGATGGTTTTTGACAAAAACAAAAGTGGCCCCATCCGTGTTCATCCTCAATCTTTATAAATGTTATGTATTATCATCAAATACAACTTACATTTCAATATTTTGGATGAACACGAATGCGGCCACTTTGGTTTTACACAGAAACCGTCTTGGAAACCGTCTAAAATTTAAGTGTTAACCATAAGGGAAACAACTCATAAAACCAATCTTTAATTAAAAAGGTCCATTATGAAATTGGCAGGTAGTTTTGTATATGATATATTAACTATATAACTTTTCTATTTTGAGTGATATAGAAACTGTGTTTACACAGATGAGATATGGACACAATACATTATGAACCAGACAATTATCTACTTCAAAGTATAAAGGACTGTAGAAATTTTATTATTTTTTTTTAAACACTGAAAATGAAAAAATTTCAAAGAGACCCTCATAAAGTGAACGAGTTCTCAAGGACTTAGAAATAAGCAAAAGCTAATATGGTGATAAAAACAATTGCATAAATGATCAATTGCCTCAAGTAACATTTAGAGAATTACATAAGGACAACATCATTATGGTCCCCCAACGTGATATAGAAACAAATATCATCTGTGAAAAAAGTAATAACAAATTTCCATTAGTTCTGTATTGTTTGATACTAATGTCACATCAGATAGAAATGCAATTGGATCCTTGGTCACTCATCCTCCGGGGACTTAAACGATGATTTTCTGAATGGATTCATCATTGTTCCAGTAATAATATCATATCCGTGTTAGTTTCACTGATTTCTCAGTGGTCATTCAAAGTAATTAGAGAAGCAAAGGGATTAATGAAGTTGCACAAAAGTAATGCCTTGATTTTTGCATTATTTGTAAATTGTCAGGACAAATGTTTGTCTTGGGTCATACAAATAGCAATTAAGAATGATTATTTGTAGTGCTTTCATACTTCACAATAAATGAATGTATTGGGAGTTAAGTTATGTTACCCTGAAAGAATGAAATGTTTAACTTGTTTTCATTCTGTTAATTTTTAACAAATTGTTTCTGAAAGGTGAAAACAAAGAACTCTGTGTCATATTTTCAACATTTATATGATCTTATATGCCTTGAGGCCCTTGAGCTTCAAACAGTAAAACTTATACCAGAATTATGTGCTTCGTTTCCCCTTACTTTGATTATTCCTGAGAATTGATTTTTCTGCTATCCAACCATACTTATACCGGTAAAATTCCCAAATTGTGTCTATGAGATGAAACATTGAGAGCATATCTGGGAACCAGAACACATACTGTAAAAGCAGAAATTTTCATGGAGGATTTAATTTTGTCTATTTCGTCGGAAGAATATATCCACGAAATTATAATATTCACGAAAATTTAACCTCTGTATAATACCACTTGAATTTAAGGAAACCACTAAATTAAATCCCCATTAAATCTTATAGAGACAAAACTACGAAATTTTAACCTCATGAAAATTAATGTTTCTACAGTATGTAAACTATACAAAATATCCATGAATTTTAAATATTTCTCCAAAAAAAGGCTTTGTTTATGTTACCCTAAATATAATATAAGTTGTCATACCACCAATTACTCCCTCAAATTTAGAATGTATGTGAAAGTAGGCCTACTCGGACAAAAAATAGTGCATTTGATGTCATTGTTCACCTAAACTAACCAACAAATTTGCAGAAATGAAACTTTTGTTGAAAGAGAAATATACTAAGACCATTTTGAGCCAAATTTTACCTGTCTAGGAGTTTGCATTTAAAATTAAGGATTAATGCGCTCCATGATATACTAATTTAAGATTTCAAAGAAAACCAGGGGTTATTTTTAGTGGTACCTCCTTTCCAGAACTGTCTTCTTTCTTATATGATTTTGAATGTATGTTGAAAATTGGCATGCAGAAAGGTGACACCTGTACGATTCAGGATATACCTAGTTTCTATAAAGTTAAACTTAAGGTAAAATATTAAAAAAAGTTGTGAAATTTGCAAAATTTGGTTGAACAGATAGGGACTTTTAATTGGTGGTGTGACACCTATAACTATGTTTACTGAGAAAATATTATTCTGGTCATTATGAATAGTTGTTATATTGGTTCTCATAAAATATCTCTGCATTAGAATAGGGTTTACATAATAGAAATCTCTACAGGAAGACTCGTCCCCTACCTAAATTTAACATCATTGTGACTCTGAATATGTCAGTCTTTGCACATAGTTCCAAATGTTGCATCTAATAAGCACTAAAGCAACAATATCTAAAAAAAAAATCTTTAGTTTGACCCAACAATGCATTTAGCACACAACCTCCGAAGTCCACAGGTTAGAAATATAACATACAATAGTAATGATGAATAAGAATAATAATATTAAACAGCCAAGTGTGTTTAGAAAAATTATCATTTATTTTGATTTTTTATAGGCTATGCAGTGCAAAGATATCAGCAATAAGTTATCAACTGGTAAGTTTTTATATTAAATTATACCATTTATTGTTGTTACAGTAACACTAGCAAACATGACCATTTATAAAAAAAAACATCAATAAAGGTGATGACCATCAATAAAAAATATCAACAAACAGGATGACAACAATTGATAACATTCATGTAATGGGCAAACTGTGTTTAGCATCAAATTCTTGTTTTGTTTGATACTCATTAGTCTGCCTTACTCATTAAAACATTCTCATATCAAAATGACTATAAGCATCCAAACTAGTTGATTATATATTCTTACACTATAAGTAGTTTCTGGCTTATTTTGTTTTCTGGTCTGTGCGTCCATTCGTTCGTCCATCCTTTTGTCCGTTCGTCTGTACGTTTGTCCGTTCATTTGTCGGTCCCGCTTCAGGTTAAAGTTTTTGGTTGAGGTTGTTCTGATGAAGTTGAAGGCCAATCAACCTGAAACTTAATATACATGTTCCTTATGATATGATCTTTCTAATTTGACAAACTTGAGTTCTGACCTCAATTTCAGGGTCCACTGAACATAGAAAATGATAGTGTGAGTGGGCATCTGTGTTCTAGGGACATATTCTTGTTTTGGATTGAGTTGTGTTACATCATTCATCAGAAATGTTTCTTAAGGTTTATGTACCCTTCTGTAGCCATTTTTGTACGAACTTTTCAAACTTCAATTGTATCATAACTACAGATATAATGAATAATAGAGATAGGCCATTTTGTACATATTCCAAGGGGAAATCTGATGCAAAGCATTATTTTTTACTGGTCAATTGCATTTAATACTAATAGAAAAAAAGGACTTTGTTGCAAATAAATTAAGATTTTTATAGAAAATCCACAGCCTTTATCCTTGTACTCTCATATTTGGCAAGTTGATGACTAGTATATATAGGATTATTGCATGCAGTGCTAGCATTGATTTCCTTAAAACAAGTTTATAAATGTAGTTATTGGTTAAAACAAATATAAATATGGCCAAAATCAAATACACCTTGTAGGGTGCGCTCAACTTTAGTGACTCAGCACGAGGTGTTTTGGAATTAACAGGTTGCTTAGAACTTTTTGATAAAAATAAACACTAGCACATCATAGAAAATTAAGTGAGTAACTTATGTTTCAAATTTTATAACAAAAATCTTTGTATTAAAGGCTGTGGATTTTCTACAAAAGCTTGATTTATTTGCCACAAAGTCCTCTTTTTCTATCAAAAGCAATGAAACAGTAAAAAATAATGCTTTGCATCAAGTTTCCCCTTGGAATATGTACTAAATGGCCTATCTTTATTATTCATTACTAGAACACACCCGTGGTCTCACTGGTCCATGACTGAATTAAAGTATATAACTATGCGCAAGCCTTATTTTAGTACAGTCATGCCGATTAGAAGATACACAGTTTTCTCTGCTTTCAAATCTTTCTGTTTGAACCCGTCAAACTGGAACTTATCAATTATTGGTAATATTTATTATTTGGAAAACAATAGGTCCTGGAATGGAGTCAACAGCATTGTCCTTTATTAGTTATAGATAAAGGTGAATTCTTTTATTCGCTGTTTACGTCATGCCCACTAACAAATTGAAAACTGTGCCTATACGCCTTATTTTTAGTCCAGATTTTTAGTATATGTATTGTTATCTTAGAAAGTCTTACTGATTAAAATACTACAATAGGTAACACTTTGACAATTTAGTAGTGTCAACCCTGTGATTATGACCCGTGTATATAGCATATTAATCCAGAATACACCGTTTGGTGGTGCGCCTTGTCAGATGTGGAACGTACAGATAAGGTAATAGGTAACAGGTGAATATACTATTGGTATCGGTATCGGACTCGACCCGGAACTTCTTAATTATTGGCAATATTAATTACGTGGAAAACAAAAGGGCCTGGAGTGGTGTAATTTTTAATCTACACCTTTGTACTATATTAGTTATATATGAAGTTGAATTCTGTGATTCGTCGTTTTTACGTGATGACGGCTGACAAATTGGACCTCGTAATTTTAGTATTATAGATATCTGTAGTTTTGATACAATTGAGGTTTGAAAAATTCGTACAAAAATGGGTACAGAAGGGTACATGAACCTTAGTTAATATTCCAAACTATTATAGTCTCAAGTTAAGATTGAAAGGAGTTGTTTGACAATGGAGACAGTAAACCAACAAGACTAGTTTAATAAATTAATACATATTTGTTTACTAAATTGGGTATTTTCATGCATGTTCCTAGCTGTAATTAAAAGGGTAAAGTATAACCAGCAATTTCCAACTATTTCTGAACAATAACTTGTATACCTTTCAATCAATGCTTTTCAAATTTAAATATGTTTGTACTTAAAACAAAATTGAGATCAAGTTCAGTATTGATGATTTTCACTTTCCTGTTCAGTAGTTATAGTCATTGATACAGGAGGAAAATGCACTTAAAGTTGTTTCCGTGCAATATTGCATATAACTTTATAATTTGTAAACCTAATATCCTTCTATGCTTTTAAACCGGATTTTTGTGACAAAAATGTTGGTTATTGATTTGGGGATGTAAGGCGGCCGTGCAGTCGGGCAGGCAGGCGGCAACCTTGAAAGATTGAAAAATGGCATTTCCAGTCGTGTCCGTGCATTTACGCATGAACTGTTCAACCAAAGCTTCCCAAATTTTAATATGTTGTTTCTTATGACAAAATGGAGGTCAAGTTCAATAATGATGATTTTGACTTTTACCGTTCAGGAGTTGTAGTTCTTGAAAGATTGAAAAATGGCTTTTCCAGTCGTGTCCCTGTATTTACTCATGAACTGTTTAACCAAAGCTTTTAAAATTTTAAAATGTTATTACTGATGACAAAATGGAGATCAAGTTCAACAATGACGATTTTGACTTTTACTGTTCAGGAGTTATGGTTCTTGAAAGATTGAAAAATGGCATTTCCAGTCGTGTCTGTGCATTTAAGCATGAACTGTTCAGCCAAAGCTTCCCAAATTTTAATATGTTGTTACTGATGACAAAATGGAGGTCAAGTTCAATAATGACAATTTTTGACTTTTACCGTTAAGGAGTTATGGTTCTTGAAAGATTGAAAAATGGCTTTTCCAGTCCTGTCCGTGCAATTCCTCATGAACCATTCAACCTAAGCTGATGTTTGTAATGCTGTTCATACTGCTCTTGATACTGATGAAATTTCTGTCTATTTAAGATTGTATCTATTATTATATGCTGATGACACTGTTATACTTGCTGAATCTAAGGCTGAGTTACAAGCTGCACTTAATTCCATGTATTTATATTGTAAGACTTGGAAACTTGAAATTAATGCTACAAAAACAAAAGTTGTTGTATTTAGGAAACGTAAATCCCCTGATAAACCTGTATTTACACTGAATGGGGAGGTTTTGAATATTGTTGATGATTTTGCTTATTTAGGTATTATATTTATGTATAACGGTTCCTTTAAAAATAACCAGAATAAATTGTTAGAACAAGGTAGAAAAGCCATGTACAGTATGTTAAGAAAATGTAGAAGTCTAGGATTGCCTATTGATTTGCAATTACAAATGTTTGACACAATGGTAGCACCTATATTGTTATATGGGTGTGAAGTGTGGGGTTATAGTAACAATAATACTGTTGAATCTTTATTCTTACAATTTTATAAGATTATTTTAAATGTTAAGAAGTCAACTCCAAATTGTATTATATATGGAGAACTAGGTAGATATCCTATTGATGTATTTATTAAAAGTAGGATGATTGGTCTATGGAAAAGATTCATGTGTAGTAAGCAAGATAAGATTTCATCTATTTTGTATAAATTGTTATATACCATGCATAACAGAAATATGTACCATTCAGAATGGATACGTTGTGTCGAAAATACTCTAAATGAATGTGGTTGTTCTGAATATTGGTTAACTCAAAATGTGTTTAAATCTGTCAACCTAGCTAAGATTGTAAAGCAAAGGTTATGTGACCAATTTAAGCAGAAATGGTGTGCTACTGTGTATGAATCACCTAAATGTCTCAATTATAGAATTTTTAAAAGAAAGCATTGTTTTGAAAAATATTTAATAGAACTTCCTACAGATTTAAGGAAATCTTTATGTAATTTTAGATGTGTTAATAATAAACTGCCAGTTGAAAAGGGCAGGTTTTGGGGAATAGCAAGAGATGATAGAATTTGTGATATTTGTGACTGTAACTCATTAGGTGATGAATTTCATTATTTATTCCAATGTTCTTATTTCAAAAACGAGAGGAAAATGTTATTGCCAAAAGAATTCACTACAAATCCAAATGTTGATAAATTTCATGCTTTGTTTAACTCAGACAATTATAATGTAATATTCAAAGCTGCAAAGTTTTGTAAAATCATACTTTCTTTAGTAAAATGATTGAAGTTACTGTTTATATAATATGTTCGTCTTCCATATATTTGGAAATGTATATCATGTATATATGTTAACTTGTTCATTTAATCAACCTATTTTGTTATATTGTGTTAAATTGTATTCAATTGTATTTGTTCACATACCCTGGTTAAGGGTCTTGAGAAATAAAAACTTGAAACTTGAAACTTGAAGCTTTTCAAATTTTGATATGTTGATACTGATGACAAAATGGAGGTCAAGTATGATATTGATGATTTTCTATTTTCTTGTTCAGTAAGTTATGGCACTTCATAGATTGAAGAATGGAACTTTTTCTCCTTTCCATGCAATTTATCATGAACTGTTCAACATAAGCTTGTAAAAATTTTTATGTTGTCACAGATAACAAAATGGAGGCCAAGTTAAAAATTGATGATTTGCACTTTGGTCATTCAGTAGTTATGTTCCTTGAAAGATTGGTAGATAGGCACAGAATGAGGCATGGTCAAAACATGCCTGAAAGTGTCTTCAAAATTCAGAAAAGGCTGCTTTGCTGTCAATTCGACAGCTGATTTCGTGTTTTGATGCTGCATCTGATCCCACTGTTAGCACAGATTGATTTATAGATATCTAATTTTATTCAAATCTGTCATTCCTTTGTTTTCAAATAGCATGTTATAAACATATAAAGTTTAAGAACTATAACTAAATCTTTTTATAAACATCCTGCTATTAAAGTCCTTTATAAAGGATGCATGATTTAAAGGATAAAAATATTTTTCCTTGTGCGGGTGATGATTATCTAGAACAATTATTTTCAAATTCTAATGCTAAAATTTCTTAAATAATTAAAACCTAAGGTCATAGATTTGATAACCTATATAGATTTATTTGCTTCTTAATTGCAAAATATTCTTGTCTCCTCAAATGGAATCTTCAACATAATTGCCTTTCAACACTGAATGCCATGATTGAAAATATTGAATGTTTTCTGCAAGGCTTGATTTATTGTTTATGAAATTTACAAATGAAATACAAAGCATTCATCACAAGGTCTGTTATAAAGTGTTTCTTTGTAAAGTTACTAAAATGGATTATTGACTAAATATTGTACACTGCATTTAACTTCTGCCAAGTTTTAAAAAGCCTCCTATTAAGTGTCTTATGATTTACAACGACAATTGATATTGTTTTTCCACAATCGTAATGGCAAAATTGTATTAGTAAAACATTGAAGACTGGTGGGAATGGTATAATTACGCAAGTTGTGATTCTGAACAAACATGGAAATTTTTAAAAGCACTTTAGCAGATGGTAAAATTTGTCTTCTTAATGAAGAAAAACATTGGTAGTACACAGATCAAAAAGCAGTTAAAGCTGATTTTGTCACCTGTTTGAATAAAAATGGATACAAGGAAGTACATGGTCAGATAGTTTTATCTGGAATTACTGATTTGATCAGCTTCAAATGTCAATGGGTATTATGGTAGAATAAGTAGATATCTGCACCATATTTGTAACATCTCCATGGTGTATAGTCAAGGTGGCTGTCTCACATTTAGTTGTTTATCTAAAGACTGTATTATTTCTCTAATTTGAATTTGTTTTCTTTTATTTTGATAGGGGCCTAGGTGGCAGGTTGGTTTAAGTAGTTCATCCACTAGATCAAAAGCCTGTCAACCCTGAGGTTTTTAGTTTAGTAGGTATAAGAAGATGTGGTGTGAGTGGTAATGAGTCAACTCTCTATCCAAATAACAATATAAAAAAGATAAAAAAAGTAAACCATTATAGGTCAATGTACCTTCAACACGGAGCCTTGGCTCTCACCAGAACAACAAGCTGTAGAGCTAGCACCTAGATGTGTTGGACTCCAATCTTAATTGACTAGGATAGCCAGTTTTACTGCTGAAGGTCAAAGGTTCTCTTTCAACACTTTAACTAAAGAATAAACATTATTATTATCACCAATGAAAACTGGTTGCCTCTAAATAGCCAATAATACTGAAAGTGGTGTTAAACACAAAAAATCAATCAATCTTATTTTTAACTCTTATAAATATTATATTTTTATTCCACATTTATTCAATTTGATATTATATAGTAGTTGGAACCGTTGTGCATGAAATATTAAAAAGAAGATGGGTATGATTGCCAATGAGACAACTATCCACAAATGACCAAAATGACACAGACATTAACAACTATAGGTAACAGTACGGCCTTCAACAATGAGCAAAGCCCATACCACATAGTCAGCTATAAAAGGCCCTGATAAGACAAAGTAAAACAAGTCAAACGAGAACTAATGGCCTTATTTATGTAAAAAAATGAACAAAAAACAAATATGTAACACATAAACACGCGACAACCACTGAATTACAGGCTTCTGCCCCTGGACAGGCACATATATAAATAATGTGGTGGGGTTCAACATTTTAGCGGGATCCCAACCCTCCCCCTAACCTGGGACAGTGGTATAACAGTACAGCATAAGAACGAACTATAAAAATCAGTTGAAAAAGGCTTAACTCATCAGATGGACCAAAATGCAAGTTGACATGGCCGGGTACTTATAATCATAAATGTATATTGACTTTTCATTACATCCAAACTGTTCAGAAATTTTCAAAATTTTGTGTTTTCTTGTGGAAGGGTCCTTCAGATTGGCATATAGCACGTTATATATTTATCTTAATTGAAGTTTTAAATAGTTATAGTTTCTGTCTTTTTATTTTACAGATCATATTAACTATAACCCAATAGCTCATGTCACATATTTACATAAATGACAATAATTTTAAACAATTGTTCAACTGTAAATGTTACTGTATTTTCATTGACAGAAAGAAGACAGCTGATTAACATCTTCTAGGGAAAACAAAGTAAGTAGCACCCCATTGTATTCAAGATGAATATTTCAGTGTGAAATGTAGTTATGTTACTAGAGATGTTACTCAGGCCCGTAGCCAGGAATTTTCAAGGGGGTGTTTGTTGGACTCACAAACTCGAACTTTAACAGTCACAATTCGAACAGAACATTGACTTTAACAGTGCTTATTTGTTTTCAAGGGGGGGGAAGGGGGAGGGGGGTCATCCAAACCCCCTAAACCCCACCTGGCTACGGGTGTGTTACTTCTTCCTAGCATTATTTTTATTTCCCTTAATATGTTGAATTAATCTTTAATAAAGACCAAAACACATGTTTAATAGCTAAGACCATGATCCTCTATGATGTAACCCAACTTAACAAACCAATAAACTTTTATTTCTCTATCAGAATCTACAATGATCAATTAAAAGGTGTAATTGAATCTAAGGAATGCAGCATCTACAGTACTGCTTGGTAAATAAACATTTAGAAATACATTTAAAATATTCAATGTTTAAGTGGTCCTCGGGTTTTCACAAAGTATGACATCTACATTTCCATGGCAATCATTATAATTCACATAAAATTTATTAATGCTAATACTTAATAAGAAGTCTGTAATCTTTATTACAATTTAGAAATAAAAGGATGTTTCAAGCTGTTAAGTTTAATAAGTTTTAAAACTACCAGCAAAGCAAATTTGTTTTTATGCAAGTTTTGTCATGAAACTTGTAAAATTCTGAAAAATCAATAGAAAGTTCCGATATATTACAGAAATGATGAAAGTTCCATACTTAAATTTTCTTGTTTCACTGAGGACAAACTTTTTATGCAGGCGTCAAATGATTTTTGATTCACTTTATTGTTATTCTGTTACCCTCTCATTGTTCTCCCTTGATTGAATTATGGCTCAATAAATTTGATAGAGGAAGACATTGTTTATTAATGTATATTTTTAATTATATTTGTCCCAGTTTTCATTTCAATTATATCTCACTTTTACAGATATTTAACTTCTATACCCTGTTTTGCTTTTACCGTAAAATTCCAATTACATCTTCTGGTTATGTATAAAAATTGGCCATAAAGTTGTACAATGGGAAAATGATAATGAACAATAATTGACTAAAATTACACTAGAGAATGGATTTTTTGTAGATCATAGAGACCCTTCATAGCTGATATGTGTAGCAGAATTAAATAATTCAGTAGTAGTGTGCGGACTATAGAGCAGTTACAAAACTTTCAACTTGTCAGCTATTCTAATGAGCACAGCTAGTGGTGTTACTGCATTCAGTGATTGTTCACACTGTACAATATTTGTTTCTATGGGAAAGTTGTGTTTATAACTGTAAACAGGAAATTCTGCATTATTGATAATTTTGAGGTAAGATAATTTTCATGATAGTTTCATGTTACATTTGTACTCCTACAGAGATAGCAGTATAGTTTTATTTAGCTTTTAATTTTATGATGGAAAAAAAGGTTAATGTTATAGTATTGATCATTTCTACTATTACGCTAAACAAATTTTTTTAAAGGTCCCAGGAAATTAGAAATTTTAAAGTTCCATACTTCAAATTATCTGCTCAAAACTTGGACTTTTTTTAAAACATTGAATCGTAGATTTTTATAGCTTGAATTCAGAATTCAACACAACGGATTTGAAGCATGATTTTGTCATGTTTGTACCCCTTTTTGATATGTCAACAGCAGGTTGAGATTTCATAAATAAAAAAACATGTCCTTCCCTTTTGAAGAATTTTGCCAAAAATACCTATGGAAATCAACAATTGGCTAGCATAACAGAATTGTTTTTCTTATGCCCACTATTGACTGGCCCATAATAAACTTTTTCAGTCGGCAATTGTTAATGTGTACAGATAGCACACTTATTTCAGAAAGTGATAAAAAATTGTTTTTCCATCTTATTTCGTGTATATAAAAGAATATAACTGTTTTATTTGTAAGCCTACACTCCTAAGTAATGATATAAATAAAATAAGAGGTCTCAAATAGCGGGAACTATACTTTTCTTAATATTAATTCCCCATTATTATCAAGAGCTAAGCAATATTTTTTACTTTATTGTAATGGCATATATCACAGGAAATTGGTTTCTTATATTAATTAAATTGCTTTTTTGTAATGATGTAAGAGGCCATAGTTTTTGACATAACTGGCTTGGTTGACGTAATTATTTGCCTTTGCCCTTGAAGTCTATCAAAGAAATGGTTATTACAGCACATTTGATTTGACAGTTGAGATAGACTCAGCTGTTGTCAGTAGATCTCCCTGTAATTGTACATGTTATACACCTGCCCTGGAAGTCATTGAGTTACTTCATATGTCTTTTATTTACTACCAGATCAAAGAATTCTTTTGAATTCATCCAAGAAATTTCCAATTGATAACAAATGGTTGCATTTAGTATTAATTGTCTACTTGGAATGTTATAATGTTCATGATGTTCAATATGACTTTGATGGTATAAAAAGTTAAATGATGTTTTGGATGATCAAGAACATTTTATCCTTTCTCCAGAAATAAATGATCTATGCATGTTCAAAATGATGATTTTAATTACCAATTTCATTTTTTGCTTTAATTCTCTGAAGATTATCATTCTGGAATAATGATGAAGTATATTCAGACCCGTAGCCAGGAATTTCCAAAGGGGGGTTCGTTTGACTCACAAACTCGACTTTAACAGTCACCATTCGTACAGAACATTGACTTTAACAGTGCTTATTTGTTTTCAAGGGGGGGTTCGTCCGAACCCCCCGAACCCCCCCTGGCTACGGGTATGATATTCCAAGGTCAGTAAAAAAAATGTTGAACATTTTGCATTTAATTGAAGAATGGATATTGTATTGGCATGGATACTTTTCCCATATAAATATTAAACAATAACTTCTCAAGTTCTGAATATAATATTTGTGAAGCGTATGTCATGCTTTGTATTAAATGAAATAACTGACATAACACTAACAGTAAAAAAGAGAGTGAGATAAAAAAAAACAAAAAAATACAACCCAAAACTAAAAAAAAAAAAAAGCAAGTAAAAGCTTAAGTACAAGACCTCAAACAATGTCCTCGGTCATATGATAATTGCTGTGGGAATATGTTTTAACGAAGACTGATGGCTATGAGTAGATATTCTTATGAAGTGTGAGCCTTCAACAGTAGTTTCTTTTTGTCCAAGATTGGATGAAGGCTTTGAAATAAAGTATTAAAGGTTCATGGAAACTCCAGTGTTGCTACTGTACATGCAAGGTTAATTGTGATGATCTATACATGAACAAAATGTATAGACTGGATAGAATACTTTGGCCTTAAAGACAGAATATTTATAATTCATACCCTTGTTCATTAGTGACTACATAAATGAACTAAAACCCAATTTATATATCAAGTTTTATTGTTTTAGTCTTGACTTGGAACATACATGTACTTGTATAAACTCATCTAGGTTATTTCTGTATGCTAAGACAGTTTTTAAGTGCCTGGGGGCTGAAGTAAAACTACATAGTAACTAAATAAACCGTTCTAACCATTGTATTCATCAAAAGTTCAATAGTGTTTTAATCTAGTGTTATTTCAAATACAGATCCTTTGTAGAAAATTCTTCAATTGTGCTTATGCTAGTACAATAAATAAAATCAAGATACATTTTAAAAGGAATATAAGTGATTATCTTCAAAACAAAAGTAGGAGCAATAAAAAAACAAGGAGTGAAGTTTTACATTTATAAATAGTCTTTTTGTGCTGATTCAGCATTAAATAAACATCTATCATGCATTGAGGTTTGAAAAAAATAGCAGTGTTTTCACTTACCTTACCAACACAAATTTTAATTGCCTAATTTTTTTAAGTACATACAATTGAATTAATTGCTAATTCCCCAATATAAACCTATAAAAATTTAATTGAGTATCTAATTTGCCTGTTTTTTTATGCCCCACCTATGATAGTTGAGGGGCAGTATAGCTTTTGATCGGTGTGTCCATTCCTTTGTCCATCTGCCTGCTTCAGGTTAATGCTTTTGGTCAAGGTATTTTTGATGAAGTTGAATCCAGTCAATTTGAAACTCAGTACACATGTTCCCTATGATGTGATATTTCTAATTTTAATGCCTAATTAGAGTTTTTACCTCATTTTCACGGTCCACTGAACATAGAAATGATAGTGCGGATGGGGCATCCGTGTACCTTGGGACACATTCTGGTTGTTTAAGTCTTGACTTGGAACATACATGTACTTGTATAAACTCAAAATCAAAATCTATTGTGTGAAACTGGATAAGTCATGAAGCAAATTCTGTGTATCTAACACTTTGCTTGATACAGTTTTAGGTTTATATGTTTTGAAATAACAATTTAGATTACATATTAGTACTCTTTGGCAAACAAATTTACTAAAAGAACTCAAAATATCATTTTACATACTAAATATGTATAATTTAGCAATTATGTGGTTAAAACATGTAAAACTTTGTTATTGGCCAGCCAGCTGTGAATTGAAGCTTTATACAAAATGTTTTAGCTATGTACTTGAAAGTATCACACATTCATGAATAAAATATGCATCTTCAAATAAAGTGACAATTAACAAACTTTTGGGAGCCCTAATTAATATAATTACACAAAATTTGAAGTTTGGCCTAACTAGTATATTATTAACATGATTTTAAAACGATTAAAGAGTTGTGCTACATGTATTATTTATTTTAATTTAAAGGGTTTACTAATGGGCCTTATAATGATTGGATCCCCCTTTTCAGTTTATAAATGTTGTCAACCATGATCACGATATTGGAAAACTGGTGGTGACCATAGTTGACCATTGTGTAAAGCGCAGCCCACCAAGTTTTAACCATGGTTATCAATTCTGAGCATTGGTAACCATGATAAACCATTTGTTTGCCAAAAAGTACTAATATGTAATCTTTGACAGGGACTAACCCCTCAAATTGAAATGGTTGTACTCCTATTAAAAAAGTTTTCAAAATTTGGGTATTAAATAAGGAGATGTGGTAAGATGTTGATAATTTAATCAAAAAGCTTGCAAGCTCTTCCAATTTTGACTGTTTTTTTAATGCAAATGTATGTAATTATAAATATATTTATTAAGTATTTTTGCACTTCTGAGAAGGTCATCATTATAAATTTAGAATCCCAACAGACAAGGATGAACCATCACTCACAGGGATACATTTCTGACTATTTTAATCCTCTTGTTTCACACTGAATTGGCTCTTATAAATATTGGTCATTTACCAACCAAATATATTTAGGACATATTAATTCAAAAAGGGAAAATTGCGGCTGATGAGATGTGTTCGTAATGTTCAATTATAAATATTTATGAATGTAGATAACCTTTTATCAGGTTTTGTGGACAAAACCCGTCATTTATCAAGTGTCAGAGCATAGAATGTAAGGGGATTGCTGCATCATTAATCAAAAACAGAACTGTCATTGGCTTTATCTGGGAAATTGTTGCAGGATTTTTTTCCATTTTGTTAGTGTCCCCAATAATGTATATTGATGCAATAAAGTGCATTCTTTAGCTGAAGAAAAAATTATAATTGAAAAGATAAAATCTTTGTTTTCATGGATGTTTCTGATATCAATGACAATGATTAATTACAGTTGTGAGAAGCTGTGTTTACTCTAAGACAGCAACCAAACAACCAATGTCGGTTATCTTCAACAATAAATGTGTCTATATGATATGCTATATATTTCCTAGAATCTAGTAACGATATATAAATGAATGATAAAATTGAGAATGGAAATGGGGAATGTGTCAAAGAGACAACAGCCCAGCCATAGAGCAGTCAACAGCAGGAGGTAACCTACAGGTCTTCAATGCAGCAAGAAATTCCTACAATGGAGACGTCCTTCAGCTGGCCCCTATAAACAAATATATACTAGTTCAGTGATAATGAATCCCATGCTAAAATGGACTACATTTATTACTGTGAATGTGTTTAAATACTTATTTATATAGCATGATTACATTATAAATTAAGTTTTCTATTTACTTTTCTTGTAATGACAATGGAAGAGAAAAGAAGTTGTCTGAAATGGTTTGTAAGACAAAGGACTTTTTGGGGAAAACTTGTTATCTTACATGTTGTAAAAGAAAACTCTTTGTTTTATATATTGTTGCTGACAAGAATTAAAGGAGATGAAAGATTGATATAAATATATATAAGAAAATGAATTAAGGATAATAACGTTTCCAATTCATCCATTTACGCATATATGTATTCCTTCAAGAAGACTGCAATCTCCTATGGTATTTTCCCTTAAATATGCCTAGAGTGAGTCAGTTTGACTTCATCAAATAAAAGGCCTTAATGAAGATGTGGAACATCAAAGAAATTGTCATCCATAATAATCATCAACAATTGAAATAGGTTAATTTCAACAATGATCATTTAATGGTAGGATTATTGGAAAATAAGTATTCCATTGATTACAACTTGTGTTTATATCCATAAATTTGAGGAAATCACTGAGTATAAGTGATGGCTTGATTGACAGGGTCATTTATCACAACAGGTAGATTGGAGAAAAAATAAGACAGAATTATCACAGGACTGTAATTAATCGGCTTTGGCTACTTGATTGATAGAGACGGGTCAAATTATCTGTCTCTATGCTGATTATTTTGTATTATTACAAACTGTTGGTGCATTGTGGGACTATTTCCTGTAGAAATTGAATTACACAGATAACGTGAACTTGATTGATATTTTTTCTTCTGCCAATGAAATGCATAACGTGATTTCAATTTTCTATCTGACTGAGTTTTGTAATGAATTTGATCAAACGTAACAGTTTTCTGTTAATATTAAGGATTGCAAATGTTCAATCAGACTGTCTGGTAGCTGAGAATATTCTATGATTGTGTACCTAAATGTAAATAGTAGAGACTTATAGTGTGATCTGAATAAATGAACCAACTATAGGAAGTAAATAGCACATTTCACATATTTCTGGTTTGTTACACTGAGTTGTCTGAAGTTTGAATTAGGTTATAGTATGTCTGCCCCTGGTTGATTTGATAAAGAAATTTTGGTCAGACTATAAAAAATAGAGAGATAGAAAAAAAATCACATTATATACAGTTAATTGATCATTTTCTACAGAAAAAAAGACCCTTGAAATGGTCCTGAATATCATCTTGCTCAATGCTTCTATTCTCCACACCAGACCTGTGCTTCTAAGTTTATAACAGAACTAAGAACATATAGTACAACAGATTTGATGAATATTTCTGTTGTACATAGATTGGTAGTACTCAAGTACTCAGTGCTGCATTCTTTTGTACTTAGGTACTCAATGCTTCTTTATTTTGAATATTTAAGAAAAATGTGTACAGAGAACATGCTGAGGGTGCCATGTATTATTTTTCTGATTAATAATAAATAACTTGTTAAAACTTGATAAAACGTGAGATACATATTCATGTTAAATAATGACAGGGGTCAAGCATTTGAATTGTGTGTTTATTTTATCTTTATATCCTAATTATGAAAGATCAGATGTGTCAAGCTTGCCTTATCCAGAAATCTCTGAGATTTGACAGGATACAGATGCACATTATGGAGTGTTGATTCTTGTTTTATTGCTTGATGCAAAAACAATTGCACCAGTAAATGTCCAATTAATGCAGTAAAAGATAGGCCTTCAGGCTGTCTGGAATATTTCATTTTGTCAGGGTTAAATTGAATCTGTATGAAAAGTTAGACAAGCCATCAATCTGAAGTAATATAGTACAAAATATGTATTTAGTAAAAAATGTAAAAAGTCACATTCTTGTTTAAAATAGCTAACCAGTACCATGTGTCTTCATCTCTAATAGTTTCTTTCATTGTCTGTCAAACTTTTGCTCACCTTTTTAATATCTATGCCATTTTGTTCTAAACTTAAATTTAAGTGCAATTAAAAATAAAAAAGTATAAAATGCCGTATAGTATCAAATTTGTCACTACAATGTATTGGGGGAACAAATGAAAGCCTTGACTCTAGTTTAAAGTTTGAAAAAAAGTTTTCCCCAAAAAATTAATACCAAAATCTGTTCTGAGTAACATTAATCATGTGGGAACCTTGCTCCACAAAGATTCATTGCAGGTGCCATACAGTAAGTTACCGCATTAAAGCTCTTGTTGAAAGTACAAAACCAGTTTTCGTGAAAACAATTATGGAGGGTTTTTCATAATAATGTTCTTATTATAAGATAGTATGAATGACCTTAGTAAGTCCTAAAGGTTAATTTGCACAGATAAAGTGGTAAAGAAACCACTGAGACAACCAAAAAACCATGTCACAGAAAACCTGACAAAACTTAATAGACAAATAACAAAAAGACTAACAACAATTCACAAAGAACTACATGATTTATCTCCCCTGAACTCAAAAAAAAAGAAAAGGGGGTTAATGGAAACTCAGAAGTAAAGAAGAAAGACACACAACCTGTGAACAGTAAATGTTCCTGACACAACTCAGGGAACAAAATAATAATAACATAGGAACATTTGGTTTTTCATATTTCCTGTCCCATCTTGTATGTCTCTATTTGGTCTATATGAGAATCACACTTCCTTATGCTTCGCCAAACTTCTTGATTGACTTCAATTTTAACCAAATGTGCAAGTTAGCAATGTATTATCATTTATATTTTTGCTTGATAAAAAAAACATGGGGTAAAATTGTCTATTAGGTCAAGATCTATTGCCCTGAAATTTTAGACAATTCAGACAACCTGTTCTTGGGATGCTGCCCCAAAATTTTCTTAAAATTTTTGTGCCCCAAAATTTTCTTAAAATTTTTGCAGTTTTTGGTTATTATCTTTAATATTATTATAGAGAGAGATAAACTAAAAACAGCAATAATCTTCAGCAAAGTAAGATCTACAAATAAGTCAACACGACCAGAATTGTCAGTTGACCCCTTTAGAGTCATTTTTTTAAAACAATTTTCATAAATTTTTGTACATTTTTGTAAATTTTTAGAAAATATTTTCTACTGTAATTACTGGACCATGTTCATTATAGATAGAGATAATTAGCGACAAGAATATTCAGTAAAGTAAGATAGATCAACAAACACATCATGATCACCAAAACACAATTTTGTTATGAATTTAACTGTGTGCTTTGTTTATTATGCACATAGACCAAGGTGAGCTACACAGGCTCTTGAGAGCCTCTAGTTTTAGAACAGACCAATTGGTTTTTAGTTTATTTTTTACAAAATTGGTCTTTTTTAATTTAAAGTACAGGCATTGAAATTTTTATGACACAAGTTTTATTTGGAAATTAACTATGAAAGGTAAATTAGGATACATTTCATACATGGTAATGTTATTTTTTTCTCTCTGATTACCTGGCATTCTAAAGTTTAACTTTCAATAGTTAGCAGTGCCAAAACAATGATACTATCAAATTTCCTTCAGTAGGAGTGTAGAGTGAATTGATTGAGGTACTATATAATGTTTTAGATGAAACACTAATCTTTTAGTTGAATTCAGTGGATTCAATAACACCATAGTATATTCACATTTGTGTTATTAACTAAGAATGACATTTGATGGATTATTTTGCAAGCTTTCAGAATGTAAAAAAGAGGGGGATCTCGGCTACAGTGTCCTCGTAGCTCAGTATCTAATTTGAAATTTTAAAAGTTTGTTGATACTGAAAGTGTTTAAGGGGCTGAGGATCTTTCAACTGATAATTAACATCCTGATACTCATATTTACCTTGGTCAATTGAGCTTCAAATAGATTCTGTGTCAATGGTAAAAAAGGTGAATAATTGTCCTGATAAAAAAGAACTGAATTATTGATATAGTGTAAATATTGACCCATTTGTCAATTTTTACCTAACTCAGTTGACTTTGATATTCCAGTCTTCAATACAGGTCCACTGTTTACAGTTTGCCTTTTACATTAACACCAATGATGTTTGTCTGGCACTAGATAAATTTTAGGATTTTGACAGATTCATATGATTATTTATTGTCCTGATAATTTTCCTCTTATCATTGATAGTCTGAAGGGTAGTGCTTTGATCACAAGATTAATATACAGAACCTCATTTTGTTTTTATTTATGGATGATGAAAGTATGTTTCATGAAAAATTATAGTTGGGCAATAAAAATGATAAAACAGAGATAAAATGTCAAGTGAAATCTTCTCACATTTGCATCTTAAAAGGATGAGCAATAGAAAATACAATTTAAAAGGTCATATTGGAATTTAGTTTTACACCATACTGTTGTCAGTAAAGATGAACAAAAGTGAAATAATTGTATACTTATGTCATGTTTATAGGAGAAAATGGCAATATACTTAAGCATTAAGATATAATTACCAGATGAATTATTCCTCTCTGATACATATATTATTGTTTCCAAATAAAGAAATTAGGACTTATGCTGGTAATTTATTTTTCTCATCAATTTGAAAACGGACATTGTAGATGAATATTTTTCTGTTATGTTTAATTAGACCATCATTTATTGTATAAATGTGGTGTTCTTTTTCAAGTTGAACAGCATCATAGCTTTAGAGAATGATTTAAATAAGAAAACACATAAATAAACATGGAAAAATCAATGAAAATCTACAAAACAGAGATGAAAATTGTTTGGTAATTGCCAGTAATTGTGCTTTCACCACATGAACTAGTACAATATTCTTTAAAAAAAAACCAGTTAAAAAACATGGCAGCTGAATTGCCTTGGGATTATGATACAGTTTTCAGATGTATCATTTCGATGTTTAAAACTATTTTTATTTAAAACTGACAATACAATTATTCACGTTTCAAAGGAAACAGTTACTGATTAATGGCTTGTGAGATAAAGGGCGTAAACTCTTATCTCCTACATGAAGTGGTGCTATTCATATTTCATGGCATTTTAAAATATGATATGGCTTAAATAATATAATTATTTGCTACAATTAGCCACATATGTTTGACTACACCATTGAAAATGTTCTGACTCATTTAGTGGGCATATTGATCCATGCTGAGCTTTGGTATAGTACACTTTCATATTAGCCGATTTTTTGTATTTGAAGAAAATAATAAAAGTGATTACTTTTCCGAAAATCTCTTACACTATCAGATAGATTTATTTAATTGCACCTGAATCAACTGAAATAGTACATTTAACTTGAGCGAAACTGTCCCTTGTAAGATCATTCAAGTACCCCACGCTGTATTCAGTTTTTATAGATGTCTTCCATCATAGCTCTTCTTTACTTTACTGATATTCAAATTCATATCAATATCTTCTGCTATCTGATTTTCCCCTTCAAATTAGCAAACTCATCGAAGGTGGTCGTTATTGGAATTTTCATGCTTAAGGGTACTTCATTTTTAGTGGAATATCAATTTTTAAGATATACTGATTTTGTCTTTACAAATTAGCTCGCTAACGAAGATTTATAATTTCTGACATATGGTTCTGATAAAATTCTGCAATTTTTTTCCCTGTGAAGAAAAAGTAATGAAATTCAGCACTAAAAGCTTTTAGCTAATTTTGATAAATTGTAATGTCATGTTTAAGAAGTTTTGTACTTGAGTTGTCCCTGATGAATCCACTTGTTTATAGTTGTTAATTGTTTTGATTGAGTCTTATTGTCAGATAAAGGGTAGAGTTGAGGTAAATCTTCCTCTTGGCAGATGAGTTTATCAGAGGTATCTATTTTGTTGTCACTAAATTGGATCACTTCTTCATTCTTGCTTTGTGTTATATATATACTTTTTCTAATCTGCCACCCTTTAGTTATGGCTTGACAGATTTAAATTAAAATTTCCATATGCTAGATTTAACTTTGGTTCTGACTTTTATTAAGGTTGTAGCTTTGCATGCAAAAATATTGACTTTGCTAATTCTGTTGATATTATTTTGGACACCCCAGGTTAAATATCACTTCTTTGGAAGTCACACTCTACACATTTTTACTGGTAAAGGCGCATCTGTACAATTTTATACACCACCAAACTTTCGTACATTGCAAATGTACTATCCTTTTCACAAGGCTGATTTGTGATACCTACAGCCTAAGGAAAATCATCTCCTTTGCAGCATAGCATATACCATAGACAACTTTTCAATAAATAGAACAACTGCATATGTGATCTCCTTGTAAGGTGCTTGCCTTGACTTCAGGTAGTTGTGACTTCGATCCCAGTTTTAAATTAACACTAAAGACCTTAAAATTGCTGTTTGCTGCTTCTCTCTGTTCTGGAGTCTGGTTGGCAGACAAGTCTTCCTGTGGACTGTTACTTTGAAAAATAAAACCCTACAAATCTGTCTCAGCATTTTGCTGAGGAACTTTTTTTTAAAATGAAGGTGTTTTACTACTAAATATGCATGAAATTTTGGCCAGGGCACTTTCAGTTATTTGTGGACTTGTTAGATTGAAATTCTCTTTTGTTTGGTATTTTATGTCTCTTTTCGTGCTAGGCATTTTTAAAAAGCAACTAATCTTCAAATCATCCATTTGTGAATAGAATTGTTTTTCTTTAAATTTCAGTGTAAGACTAAAAGCAACGGAACTACTTGGAATTACGTTTAAGTTATATTGAAGGTTAATGCCTTGGACAGTAAGTACACATTTCTCTTATGGATCCCTTGGATTTATTAACTTATTATTATACTTGCACTTTTTGTAAATGAAAGTTATACCATTTTGAGCTGAAAAATTTTGTCGGCTTCATCTAAAAATACTTGAAAAGTACAATTCTGTTTTGGTTTATAATTTGCAATGATGCAATTTACATTTCATTTATATGAAAAACTTACTACAGGATAACTGAAAAGTTTTCAGTTGAAATAATCATGAAAATGAGTTTAAGTTTTCTATTGTGTAAACTTGTGTGAATCTGATGTGGAGAAAATAACAGATTATATGTATGGTATGCTAATAAGCAATTATTGGTATGCCAGAAACTACACCCCATTAACTTGCTGCAAATTACCAAGTGATAGTTGTAAGTTATTGCACATTAACAGGGTGAATGTTTTAAGACAACTTGCATCGCTATGTTAATTAACTGGTGGCATATTTGTGCAAAAAAATCAGCGTGGAACTGTTTTTATACATCTGATACTATATTTTGACCTTATATCATTCAGCAGTTTTGTTTAGTTTTGCATTCTTACATCTAGAATTACTTTGGAAATGGGGCATAAAGTTATGTAAAATAGAATTATTTTTGTTTACTTTGTACTGGTTTATTTTTCTGCCTTTGATTTTGGAAGTAAATTTTACAATTTTATAGATGTTTAAGTTTATTCTCCTGAAACAGCTGTTCTTTGTTAATATACATTAAAAACCTAAATAGGATCAACACTGTATGAATGTTATTGGAATATAATATTGTAAACTTCCTAAAATTTCAGTGCACAAACTTCATCTGTTCTTGTTTTAGTGGAAACAAAATATTCTTAAAGATATATGTAAAATCTTGCATTCAGTTTGTAGAAGAATTACACAGCCAGCATTTTACGAGTAAAACAAAAAGCCATATTTTGCTTCTGGTCATTTGTCATCTTTGCTTAAACCAAGGGTTACAATCCAGTCCCTTACAGCTCAGGAAGGGACTGGATCTTAACCCCCTCTTAGGTGAAGATGGTCATTTGTCAATCTAACATTGCCTTATCGTCATTGTATGTCAAACGTTTACAGAATCCTAATGTAACTCAGTTTCATTAGGCCAAACTAGTAAATTTCTGATAAGATGAACCGAAATTGTTGATTGACTGTCTCCTTAGTCGGGGAAAGTATTTTTTTCTATTACTCCATCGCTTTCTGTTCTGACAGAGAACAACCTCAGTTTGGTTCAGAACTCAGACACTTCATGTCAGTATGATTAGTATAAATATAAGAGATGTTAGGGTGTATCTCAACGAGACAGCTTTCAAATGACAAAAATAATCCAAAGCTATCTTAGAGAACAACATTGCAGTCTTTCAAACATAAGACAGGTGTCTACATAATATGTCAAGCTCTTAATTGCCTGAGTGGAAAAAAGTTGAAGAACATATTTTATCTACTGGTAATAAAATAAAAACAACCTGTTTTTGGAATTTGTTCAGATAGATCTTCTACAAATTGTCAGTGACTGCAGGTCTTTGAATGATGTCTGGTTAATGTTTTCACAGTCTTTCTCAATTATGAGCATTTAAGTGTTTATGAAATGATACCTGGTTAAAAGAAGGCTTCATAATTGACAAATGTTTGACAATGTGTTTATTTTTGTAGAGAAATCAGAATGTCTTGGGTGCTTCATCAAATACAAAAACTTGTTTGATTTGGATTGTCAAAACAGTGTAGATATCAATGGAATATCAACAATTCTTTCTGTAAGAAGATGAGCATGATGATAAGCATACTTATTCCATTCTATACTGATACTTCTTAAATGCAAATTGTATTGTAGTTTGTCAAACCTATGTTGAATCATTAGTATACGATGGATATTATACTTTCCGTAATGATAGAATATAATGCAACCAACGTATCCTGCTTGAAATCCTACTTTCACCTCAGTCCTCATGGGTGAGTAGGTGTCTTAGACTAACGAAAAGGGTACTTTTACGTTAAATAATTGAATAAATTTATAAATGAATAAGTATTATTACCTGAGCTTACCTGAGTTTACTTGTCAAATAAATGTGCGCAATTGTAATCAAAAGCTGGGCGCAAACGTAATGATTTTTCCACGCAAAAGTAATGCACCGATTCAATCAATCAAATATTTCTGTTGCATGACTTTTTTACTTGAAATTTGATGCTGTGTTGAATATGAAAGTATGTCAATGCTCGACCATGGCTTTTATTATGATAATTATTTTAAATTTTGTCACACCTGGGTCGTATTTTATCATACATGTATAGATTTGAACAGTTTACATGTCTGAAAAGTATAGTATTTTTTAAAAACTTGCAAAAAGATATAGAAATTGTGACTTTTAAAGTCTGTTTTATGAAATGCATTGAGATAGTGATTTTTGTGAACAAAACTGTTGATAATTCATATAGATATTCAGAAATAACGCAACAGTAATTCAATTCAACAGCATTTTTATCCTTGCATATATATGCTATCATGTCATATATAGCCTCATTCCAAAAAACCTGAGTTGACATTTATTGCCAATATAAGTATGGATCTCTGATATTTTGCTGCACAATATTTGTAATTTAGACATAATTGACATTGCATTATATAATGTGTTTAGTGAAGAGAATACCATGTAAAAAGGTTGTGAAATTTGATAACATAAAAGAACCTAGGATTGTTTAAATCTCTTGATATTTACATTAATGTTGTCAGCATTAATATTTCATCAAACTATTTTTTGGAGTAGATCTAGCCCCATGGAATGTTTACCCTGTAAACAGAGTTTTAGCATGAGATGAACAACTGCAGCTTAAGTATTGAAAACACATGTTTTACTCCAAGTTAAATAACATTTACATGAAATATAATACATTTGAATTAGCTTTTTAAGTTTTAGGCACAGCTATTTGATTCATAGCCATCTTATAAGTTAAAAAAAATCAAAATTTTAAATTAAGAACTCGTTTAATTTATCAAATGCATCAGTTGCCATTACGCTTTTTGTCCCTGTCAGTTCTGGGTCCATTTGTTATAACAAAACTTCAAAAATAATTTAAGAATCTTTTTATATTTAGGGGTTTGATGATTTGGAAGACACTTTCAGTGGATTCTTTCCTATAACATATATTTTTATCAATTTTCAGTTATTTTGCAGGAGTGATTTTTAAAGTTCTGCTACAAATTATTCTCATTTGATTAAGACTGTATGATAACCCCAGGGAGTAATCTTTAATTCAGTTTGGTCAATCGTAAGACATGTCTTGATTTTTGTCTATTTTGGACCTTTTAAAAAGTTGGTCAACAGTTTATTTTGATAAACAAGTAGAAATAGGTGAAGGAGATTTCTGATTTAGATTAACCAAGATTTAAAGAAAGTATTCTGCATTTTAAAGGCAGTCAGTCTCTCTTTCCGTCCTTCCCTCCTTCCGTCCGTCCGTCCCATTTTCATAAAATAACAAGCTATATCTTGGGCATACATGTCCTTTAGACACACTCCTCTTTTATTATAATGGCCCTGCTGCAAGGCAAAGTTGGCATAAAGTGTAGCCCTTGACCGTCTTTTTTATGCCCCACCTATGATAAAAGAGGGGCATAATGTTTTCTGGTCTGTGCATCCCTTTGTTTGTTCGTTTGTCTGTCTGTCCCGCATCAGGTTAAAGTTTTTGGTCAAGGTAGTTTTTTCCAATCAACTTGAATTAGTATACATGTTCCCTATGATTTTCAATGCCAAGTTAGATTTTTATCCCCAATGTCACGCTGAACATAGAAATGATAGTGCTAGTTTCAGGTTAAAATTTTTGGTCATGTTAGTTTTTGAATGATGAAGTTGATGTCCAATCAACTTGAAACTTAGTACACATGTTCTCTTTGATATGATCTTCCCTAATTTAAATGCAAAATAAGATTTTTTGGTCATGTTAGTTTTTGAATGATGAAGTTGATGTCCAATCAACTTGAAACTTAGTACACATGTTCTCTTTGATATGATCTTCCCTAATTTAAATGCCAAATAAGATTTTTTGCCCCAATTTTACCGTCCACTAAACATAGAAAATGATAGTGTGAGTGGGGCATCCATGTACTTTGGACACATTCTTGTTTTCTTCTGGTCTTCCATGAGTCCCATTTTCATTTCTAAAGCAAGCTTGAGTGGGGGGGCATTTATGTCTGCAGACACTTTCATATTTTTTATTTTAATATCTTAAACAATTTTTTTTATTCTGTCATTTTCTTCATGAAAATCAAAACAATTTCCAGAAAATTAGAAATTAAAAAAGGTGTGGACTCTAGTGATGATTTGAGCAATTATATTGCATTCTTCAATTATGAAAAACTGTGTGATGCATTATATAACATTTACATTATGAAAGAACTGTTCATATATTATAGTTTTGAAATATCATTTTATTTTGTCTGCTTCTGTTTTTTATGTCTTTTCCAGCTCTGTGAGTTAAATAGATAGCTGTTGCATAATAGAGCAATTTATTTTCTGTTATAATAAAAAATCCATGAAACATATTTCTGATCTTTATCATTGAACATGTTTTTGGTTCTGTTTTTGAAATGCAAAATTGATAAAAGTGTATTAGCATATAGTGCAAAGCAATTAATTCTCACGATATCAATTTTATTTTTCACCCTTTTTTGATAAATTTGTTTGCTATTATTATAATTTGGTGCCAGATTGATGAAATGCACAAATAATTTCTACAATTCGACATCCTATTTCCATATGTTAAAGAAATCAAGAATTTTTGAAATTGCAAAAAATGTTTGCTCTCACTGTTTGATTGACACACGACTTGTTATAGAGATACGATTCTAAGAGCATGCCAGGAAACTGTGGTCTCTGAAATTACATAATATGTGCACCAGAACTAGTCGCAACTAAACTGCACTTGTGTGGTAACACAGTATTTTGTTGATTTTGGCTTCACGTGAGATCTGTTATATCAGAGAATGACTAAATCTGTTATTTTGAAACAGAGTTCCTTGTTGTAAACTTTATCAAAACAGTAAATCAGTTTATGTTTTTGGCAGGTAAATTAATTGCGGGAAAACTATATTTTTATGTAATTCTACACTTTTGTTTTCTATATTTTACAAAAATGCATTAAGATTAAATTCAGTATCTTTGGGAAAATGAAATTGTAAGTCAATACAATGTAATGAAATTTAACAAATTGTATATGAATATTTTAAATGCATTTAAAAAAACCCAAAAAACTGCAACTGAGAGATTGTACATGTACCTCATAGTAGCATGATGTATCTTTCTGCTTAATTTGGGATAACAAACAACACAGCTATTTTTGATACTAAGCAGATAAATTCACATGGAATTGACATGATCTTGTTACGATTATGTGTGTAATACTTGCCACTGGTAATTTACTACAATCAATAAATAAGGTGTGTATGGCTTATTTGTTTGCTTGAAAATTTATATACGCTTATTCCTTTAACTGATTAATAAAGAACTTAAATAATTGTTGATATTTCATAACATTATTTCATTATGACTTTGGTTCCTTGTACATTACCACTTTTAAAATTATCTTTTTTTAGAAGTTCTTGAGTGCAATAAAACAAGATTTATAGTGGAAGATATTCTATGAGGAAATGTTACTCTGCTTCAATAGAAATTTAATCTAGGGTAAAATAATTTGTAAGATTTTATGAGCCATACAACAAGTATTATATTATGGTTATTACATCTAGTTTGGAATGATTTCAAGGGATCAAACTACTCATAGTATACTATAAACAAATTCTTTGTTGTTGGTAAAACAGCTGTTATGTATAGCAATAGCCCCATGGCAGAATATTGGTGCCATGTTATCTTTGTTTTGGAAGAAGTTTTACTTCTCTCATTCTTCTCAGCTAGACTAATTTGTCTGACTAAGATTCCAATTCTATTGTTAAAATATCGAGAAATTCATTAGCAAAGTTATTTTGATGTTTTATATATTTAAGATTTTTTTCTGATGACTAAAATACTAGTTTAGTTTGGCATCTTATTGTGCAATTACTTCCAAAAATATCATTCTTTTCAGAAATGTATATTTCATTGAAATTTATTTTGTCATTTTGCCATGTATATGTCTGTGATCATAGAAGCCAGAAATGAATGTTGAAAAGGGAAGTACAATGTAGACTCCTGTTAACCAGACAATACATTTCTGTTCTATAGGTTGATAATAAAATATTGGGAGTTTTTATTCTGAAATGAGTGTCTATTCAGATATTGTTTTCTGGTTTAAATTTGGTGATTTTCTTTGATTGTAGTCTGTGGACCTACAATGGTTTGCTTTTACAAATTGTGACTTGGATGGAGAGTTGTCTCATTGGCAACATACCAAATCTTCTTGTATAAATGCCATGGTTTCAAGCAAAACAAAAAATCAACAAACAAGACCATTTAGGGTGCTCTTATTTGTAACCATCAGCAGTACATGTCGTATGTTATGGATAACTTTTAAAAATAAACTGGTTATTTAACTTATTAGTTTGCCTTGATCATACGTAAAGGAGCTTAGCAGACAGTGGCCCAGTGGAAATTTTCTCATGGTTTTTATGGCTTTGACATAAGCACAATTTTTAGTTTTTTGTGTAGTGTTATCTGGATAGTTGTTTGTCAATTGTTGTTTTTTTTAATTTTGAAAATTGTGTTATAAAACTTTTTTTT
Organism: Mytilus trossulus; assembly: GCF_036588685.1. Lineage (NCBI taxonomy): Eukaryota > Metazoa > Mollusca > Bivalvia > Mytilida > Mytilidae > Mytilus > Mytilus trossulus. The sequence goes on along the minus strand of NC_086373.1, from coordinate 25,632,268 downwards.
TTTTTAGTATTTAATGCCTTTTATATCTTTAGTTAGTTTTTTTAGACATTTTATTTAACATCATTATAATTGTAAAAATAAGGATATGGTTTAACAGTTGAAAACACAAAATTACTACAATTAAATGAAGAAAAAAACAAAAGCAAAGGAACAGCACTTTTACAATAATAAGGCCTTTAACACGGAGCAAAACACGCTCAACTCACTAAAGATAAAGATGTCCCATGGCAATTAGATTTGTCTCCTACAATGCATCAAAGCTCTATAATCATCCCATGAGAACTTTCAACTTTGTAAGATGCCAGAAATAAGTAAGAAACTTACTGTTTTGTGTTACTTAATACATTTTAAGCAAAAATCAATATTTTTTTCTTGTTAGAAGTAAAGCTCTTGACACATTGGTAGATAGTGAAATCTTATATGCCATGCAAACTTGCAATCTGAAGTAATTAGTAGTAGATTTCCACCTGTCTTCTACTGCACAGGTAATTTGTTTCTGATTATAGTTCCAAGTGAATACTAGCTGGCAGCTGGGATGATGGATGGGTTATTCTATCTTTGAAGTGTGGTCAGTTTCATTACCTATGTAATGAGTGATTTGGCCTTTATATAAACATAATAGGTGGACAAGGATAATTTTGATGGGAGTAAAGACTGTGTGGGACATTGACTATTTTAGACAAAGCAATAGAGAAGGTAGGATGTTGTTTAGCATGTTTCAGTTTGGTTTTGAATTTGTTGAACAAACTTTAATACTTCTCTACATTCATTCAAATTAATTTTTTGATTTCAAAAAGTTTTTAATGAGCAACACTGAAAGTTCTTATAATTTAAAAAGAAAAGTATGAGGTTTAAAGTTGTGGTTGCATTAGAAGCTTGAGGGAAGTGCTATTTTGCGGGTTGCGGGTTGAAGTTTGCATGCAGGTTTCAGGTCACACATAAATATTATATGTATGAAAATACCAATCTAATTAAAACGGTTTTTAACTGGATTGTGAAAATACATGTATAAAATCTACCCCATGACTAATAGATTTAAAATCACTTCTAACAGTACTCATCCTGTAGTGATAAAGCATAAAAGTAGGGTAGAAGTTTTGGTCAGTTATCAGTTGTCAGTATTTGATTTTGTCATTTCATTATAATTAAATTCACTTATCATAATTTTAGTACACATACATGTATCATTTAATGCTTATCATACTGCTCAATTGCTAATTATAGTTCTAAACATTGATTCTAAATAAAGTGTAAGCAATAAAAACTTATTTACATAGGCTGAACAGGTACTATCATAGAACACATTAATCTGTCTTAATCTAGTTACATAAACAATTAAATTCCTTTCAGTGGGCATTTAACATCTTTGAGGCTAATATTAAGAAATTATTGGGTTTAAATAATTGTATATGCCCTTGCAACCCGCGACCCGCAACCCGCAACCCGCAACCTGCATTTTAGACAATTTCGAAGCTTGAAACATAGTTCACTTGTTCATTATGATGAGAATTTAGAAAAAGAAAATATGCCAAATTTATTACCAAGATATCACAGTTATGGTGCAAGTGGGGTACACTGTCCTATTAGAACACATTTATTCCAGTTCCTATGCCATTTTCAAGTGGTTGGCATTGATTTGTTAGAGCATTGGCTTAAAGACACAACACATTAATGTTTTATTGCCAATCCATGTTTTTCCATGTTGTATCAAAGAATTTTATTCAGGGTTAGAAAAGTTGATCCATATAAAGACTAGGATGTACTTTACTGCTATTATTAGATATTACAGTATTTTTGTTGTAATAAAATTTTCAGTAAAATACAAAGTTTATTGCTATTGTAATTTAGCAGTAGCTTGAAAATGCTCTCTGTTTTGAATTAATTTTGTTATTTATAACATGTTTAAAGATAACTGTTTTTCATTGCATAATGTACATTAGACACATTTTATCTGATTTAGGAATTTTTAAAGCAATATTAAATAAATAAAATGTCTAGCCAGACAGAAAAATATTTTTTTGAAAATTTAATTGACCCCTTTGGAACTTCATTGTAATTTTAAATCTAGTCAGTCTGCCAGTAAACAAGATAAAATAAGGTTTTATTCTTGGATAATCATTTTATCACCACTTCATGCAACCCTATTCACATCTCTAAATTGTATAGAAAAAAATGTAATAATAATGTCTTAAATTATTAAAACCTCATGTGATTTACTGACTTGAATACCATGTCTGATCAGAAATAATGTGACATTTCAATTTTCACTAATTTCCATTAATTCCTATTTTTACATTAGAAAAAATTATCCAACTGCTGTTCATTTTTTATTTCCATTTTTTTCTCATAAACCTAATCTTGATCATCAGATATGACAGTTGTAAATATCAAAGAGAAATGGTATGTTTTATGTGGTTTGATTTCTCATTTTATATTCCATAGTGGCTGTAATAATAATACTGTAAAAGTAGGCTATTTTGGATCACTTTGATAAGTCATTTTACATTTTAACATATGTGTTTAGATTCTTATATATAACTGCCTTCGTTAGTGTAAAAAAATGGAGAAGCGATACCAAGTGGGGGATCAGAAACCCTAAATTGATGAAAAACACACAATACCATAGTATAAAGAAAAAATGATGCAAGGACAAATACTACTTGTAACTTAAGATTGAAGAAGAATAACCTCTCCAAAAACCAATACTCAATAGAAGCCGTGTGTTTCATTTGTTTTAAGCTTTCTCTTAAATGATTTCAAATACATGTATTCACTGTTTTTTTTCCAGAAAAGATGGTAGACTTTATGACTTTTTACTGAGCTTTGGTCTGCTAATTTGTTTTTATCTTTTATAATCCTGATTAAGTAATGACATTAAAAATTTACATTCAAACGCATACCACTATTAATAATAATACTCAGATGTAGTGTAATTGTAAATGAGAGAACTGTCTACCAACGACAAACAGACAAATTTGTGAGAACAAAATGTTTGACCTTCAACATCAAGCAAAGGCAATACTATAATGCAAGCTATAAAATGCTTAAGGTGACAACTGTAAATTAATATTGTTACTGAATTTTGAAACCAATTATGGCCTGATTTATGCTAATAATTAAACAGAAAACAAATTATGGCAGAGGCAGCAACCAATGCCAACCACTGGGTAACAGGCACATAAAGATTATGGTGGGAATTTAGCATGTTTCTGTCCTTACCTTCGACAATGATGTAGCAGCACATTTGATGAACATGAGAATAGTAAGCACACCAGCCAAAAAAACAACAACATTGAAAGTCAACCTACTTTTAAGGGTGTTTCAACCTTAGAAACTTGTATATATCTAGAATTTTCATACCCGCCAATTGTCACTATTTGCGGGGGATTTCCCCCATGGAGGCTCCCAAATGGAAATTTTGTAAGAGCAATTTTGTCCACTATTTTAAAGAAAACAATTAATTTAACAATGGCTATGAGCTTGTTAAAGCACAAAGAAGCCATAAAACCACATTAGAATATATTTGAAGGCCCCCTTGAAGGTTTTGTAGGACTATATATAAACCATCTCTCACGTAAAACCCCCATGGGCATTTTGAAAAGTTGGCAGGTATGAATTTTAGTTTTTCCAAATATTTTTTAGTGCTACAAAAGAAATATGTAATAAATTGATCCACAGCTAGGTTGCCTTCTGTCTTCTTGTTTGCAATCAGTATCTTGCTGTTGGAAGATGTTATCGCACAGTAACTAAGTATTTAGTAATATGGTATTAAAGTTTAAATAAATCTCTCAAGTCATCTGATAATGATATTGATAGTAAATAATTGCATATGTTTTATATACTTGGGTAAGTAGGTACTTGCAAATTAACATAAGTTGTAGCATGAATCATGTTCTGTCATAGTTTTCATTGATTTATCACAAGTTTGCACTCTATGTCAAGTGTCAGTGCAAAGTGTAGAGTGAAAGAATTTTAGTTTGGTATAAATTTAGTGTGACACCTGTTGATTTATTTAAGCAGCGTTTAGCTAACACATCCACCCTTCCCTTCCTTGTCCCTTTAATGTGCATGAAGTATTTTCGACTGGGTTTTAGGCACACAACATTCAATTAATCATAACCCCCTCTCCCTTGAGAATATGATAAAGCATTTGTCTAATAACTTCATTTAGGGGTACTGATAACACCCTATGATAATCTTAGTCTGCTTTACATATATATCTTACACTTAAAATTATGACATTATGCATAACACAAGGTAAAAGTTATATGTATAATGAAACCCGCTTTTTATGCCCGTCCTGAGGGGCATTATGTTTTTGGGTCCAGGTAAAAGTTTTTGGTCAAGGTAGTTTTTAACGAAGTTGAAGTCAAATCAACGAGAAACTTCAGTACATATTTTTTTCTATGATATGATCTTTCTAATTTTTAATTATTATTTGCTGAAACTAAACAATCGGGAAGAAGAAGAAGAAGAATCTGATACCACTGTAGACCATTAAAATGCAATAAAATGTTCCAAAGTTTTCTTGCAATATAACAATGCACATCTCTCACAGTAATTGTCTACTTAGTATCTATAAAGTCAATTTTCTTTAGTAAATATTAACTTTACGACTATTAAAAGCTTTGTAATTCCCAGACCCAAAAGGAGTAGGGGCATTAAGGCCTAGTTTTGGCCCAAGAAAATGAAATGTTTGATAACTCTTTCAAATTGGCACATAATGTTTAAAAATGCTTAGGGTCAAGAAATATAAATGAAAAGCATTAAGATTTGTATCTGATGACGTCACAATTACGTCATCATATGAACTGTTTTCACAAAAACCATGAAAAATACAGAATTTATGCAGTTTTCTGACTTTATTTCTGTTGTGGAAACATCCTGCACAGCCGAGAAACAACAAAATAATTTAACAAAAGCTTTATTATAACTATTGGCATTATCTCCTCAAATATAAAGTTGTTTCTACGGTGCGCACATACTTTTTCAGTCTAAAATATACTTAAAATTTGATGAAAAAACAAGGAAAATCACGAAATCTAACAAAATATGCAAATTAGGTTATGATTTGTTGCCATGGTAACTTGTTCGATGTAATTTTTTATGTGTTTTTGTTTGTACCTTATAGCTTAGACAAATTTTCAGTAATTTAAGAATATGTATGATTACTTTAAAATTTTCAGTAATTTTTGGGCCAAATAAGGGCCTTATTGCCCCTACTCCTTTATCAAATAATATGCTGCAACTTTTTTAGGTACAGTTTAAGGTCAGTGTTATTGAACTTCAAGGTTATTACCAGAATTTATGAGGTAAATTGAAACATATTTGGTATTTACCGATAGTGAGTATGTCTGTCTGCTTTCTAAATCCCACATATCGTTTGCCGATCAACAGAATTAGAAAAGAATTTAAAACTTTAATTGATAGCTTTTCAAAATGCAATTACCCAATGCTTTAAAGTTGATTTGCATATAAAAAAGAACAGATGATGCATTCATACCTGGAATCAATGATTAGAAAGTTCACCGACTACTTTCATGATATTCCCAATTTAGCAAACTAATTAGTTTGCATGTGAGAGTGGGGGCATAAAATTCAGGAAAAAAGTTTTTAAAAACAATTTATTTTGGCATTATTGTAGAAAAACATGAAACTTGATGTGGAAAACTAATTACTTCTTATTGAAGCCGACATCATAAAACTATATATAATTGACAGAAAGTCATGAAGTCTTCAATTTTATTAGTGTTGCTGGTTCTCAATATTAATTTTTATGTATCACATCTTTTATAAGTTTCTGTATCCATAATTTTGTAATCCTTATTAACATGCAAACTTCATTAAGCATGTTATTAGAATCAGAAAGTAATTAAAGTTAGCATTATTAACACCCTATAGTGAAAGATCTTTGACTTTGATCTATAAGAACAGCATCATGCTATTCAGCATTTATTTCATGTCCATCCTAGCATTTGGTGTGGTTTTTATTATACATCCACATGCTTTTCTTATTGAAAATATACAAGTCTGATGAAGATAAAACATGCATAAAACTGCAGGTTCCTAGCAACTGAAAATAGATCAGTATGCATGAGGAAATTTACATCTCTTTTGAAGCTATTTAGATAATATGTATCACAATTGCTTTATATTAATCTTAATAACATCCACTTCCAAAATCAAAGTGAGTAGTTAAACTATATACTGTATTCATCAAAGAATTAAAATGAAATTTTAGACTTAATATAGTAACTTTTAAGGCTGTATGATCTACTTGAGGGTGCATGATACAAAAAGAAAGGTCAGCTACTTATACTTGAGGTTTCAGTCACAAAAAGAAGAGATGAGTGGATCATTATTGGCATGTTCCTGCTGTAATAAATGTTTCCCTGGCTTTTACCATTATTATTGAACATACGTTCTATGAAATCACAATTTATACTTGACATCATTTTGAAATTCATAAGAAAAAAATCTGGAGTACATGTTTACATGTTTGACAAGAAGCATTTCAAGTACCGGTAACAGTAAGTTGTTCTCTTTGTATGATCTCATAATATCTTTGACTATAAATTTAAGTGCTCCATGCATGAAATGTGTATGCAGTTACTTACCCTAAGTTAGGTCATGCTATATATAGCTACTTTATAGAATTCATTGTTTTAGGTATTACTAAGCATTATTTATAGGTTCAAGTTCTAAAGTATGAGAATGTGTTGTTCCTTGGAAGTGTCCCCTTAATGTTGGTAAATATGTTTCATGTCATAATTGTCAACTTCCATAGTCTGATATGCTGCTAGTCTTACTCCAGAGGTAGAGTGCCGTCATCTTATATCAAGTATGAAAACTGTACTTTAAAACTGGAGACTTGAAAAAGTACGCTATACCAGTTAATGATTATGTTTTCTGATAGTCTGAATTATGAGTAAGGATGTTCTTTGTAAGACAACACATGCATTCTAGTTCCTAACTTCAAAAAGTATATGAAGGGGAAAACATATTCAGGGGAACTGAACTAGAAAAAAGATGTACCTATGTATTACTAAAGGATAAAACAAAATTGAACATCACAAAAAAAGTAAATGGAGGCCTTAAATTGTTTACAAGTCTCCACTCAATCCAGCATAAGAATTATAAAGGCCATCTAGAGCAACTTTTGAAAAGAATTTGTTCACAAACTGAGGAGTGTTCCCAGTATCAGAGATAAACAACAACATATGATATTTTCACATTTTTCTCACTCACTCATAACCAATAAAAATAACTGATAACAAAAGTTTTTATTTTCATAGATCAGCTATTGAAAGAATTCAGAGGGAAATATCTGGTAAAACAATTACCTCCGGTTACCTAACAGCCTACCTGCCAAAAACCTTTCTGTTCAATGTTCTAATCATTTTAACATGATTATACAGTGTTTTAGTTAATTAAGGCATAGCAGAGTCCCTACGTCTTATCAGTTGGTTAAATCTTAAGATGAAAAGAGTTTTAAATGATTTCAAAGATTTTTCTTCTTTTAAACAGGTCTACTATGTGGGAAGTTAAGTCATAGGAACTAGTATGTGTATCGATGGTGTAGATGCTTTGTTGATTGGTTAATTACACAGACAATTAACAGGGATTAACGCAAGGTAAGGAAGACTGTTGATTATAGATAGTAATAATATTGGTGTTGTACACAATTGTAAGGCATACTAATGGAGATCGTAGAAGAGAAATTATAATGGGAATGGAATTGTGTTATGAAGCATGTTTCGTGCTTAAGGTCTTCAAGTACTATTGTTATCAGTACAGGTTATTTGAGTTGTTGAGTCAGTATACTTTGCTTGTGATACAAAAATAATATATTGATTTGATAAATTTTGAGAAAAGATTTTGATTTATTTCATCAATACTAATAGACTGTGCAGAGTCCAACTGTTTATTGAATCATAATGCTAGTCTATCATTTGATTGTTGAAACCTGCAACTTAGAAAACTTCATTGTATGGAATGTTTTTCTTTCCATTGGTCTGCATAAATGAGTATCCCTGTTTTTGTTTATCTCACAACTCCTTCTGAACTGGTAAGTCCAGGATTTCATTAGAGTTTCAAGGATCTACAAATATATTTTAAGAAAAAAATCTTTAAAAAGTTTTTATTGATTATGAATCATGATGAAGTTTTGAAAATGGTATTGTATGTTATAGATATTATTAGTCAGCTTAATTACCAATACAGCAGCTACTCAGTACGAAAACATTAAGCAGCTAGTTATCCTGAAAGATCTGAATGTTCTTGACACCACTGAAGCAATAGATTGGTTAGCCATCTTAAAACAAATCTGTCAAAAATATCACAAAATGCAGTGGGATAATCTCTAAAATCAAATTCACAACTCATCAGTTGGACAGAGTCTCATCAAACTTGATATATTACTCTCCAGACCTCTCCAGATTACCAAACCGATAAAACAGGCTTGATTAGTCCACTCGAGATAGAAAGGCAATGAATTGCTTGAATTTATCATTTTAAGCATTAACTTTTTTTCACTCTCATAGTTTGTAAATGAAAAATAGAAATTAAATTATTTTTAAATCTCTTAGTTTACTTGTAATCTTCAGTAGCACTTACATGTGGTAGTATTTATTGAATAGAATAAGTTCTTTATTGACAAGATTATGTAAATTGAATGTTGACTTAAAGTAGTAACGATGAATGTATGCAGATTTTTGACATTCAGGGAAAAGAGTGTGTACCAGTTTAGTTTAAATCATCTTCACATTCAGGGTTTGTCTCCAAGAACCTTTACATTTCTAGCGTTTGTGAATGAAACTTTAACATTTAAGCAGCTTTCATGACTATAGTGCAAATTTATGTAAGTTTGTACAATTTTGTCTCCTTAAATGATATCTCCTAGGAGTTTGTTGTGTTCCATTCTTTTTCTTAAATTGTGGAAATCAGTAAATTATTAACTTGCATTACTAATACTCAATAAAGATGCTCCTTAAATTACATCAATTACGACAATATCCTTACTATTAGTATTTGGATGTCTTTTCTTGCAACTATAAACAATAAGAACCTACTATTTGAATATTTGACCTCCCCCTTTTTTAAAGTTATATACCATTTTCTATTTTTGCTTTGGTAATATTGATGTATATGCATCTCTAACAAATTATTTATATATGTTTTTAAGAATTCATTGCTTATTTAATCTGTCTTATAATAGCCATCTGCCTTTCAAAAAGAGGAAGTAAAACACTGTCTAAGCAGTCTCAGAGCATGCTTTTCCTTCACAGAATTATTGTAATTTCACTATCAATAGCCTTCCATAAATACAGTACAAAGTGCATGCCCTCTATAAACAAGTTTCTGTATGGAATATTGTTTACAACACTTCACTGGTATTTATTTAAACTGTCTGTATAAGCCACCTGAAAAAACCTAGCAATGTAATATAGAATATGATAATAGCCTATGGTTATTACTTCATGTATCATCAAAGACAAAAAAGCATGTTTTTGTACATGTAAATTTCTCTGGAAGAATGCACACTGTTTATGTAAATATAACTGAAGAAAAAAAATAGAAAGGTTAAGAATGTTTTCTGGCAAGTTAACTCAGAACAAAAATTACTATTTAGAATACAGAAAAAGAGTTTTCTCTGAGCACCATTGTGGTTGACTTTTGCAGTACCCTTGGGATGCACATGTGAATATGATCCACAATCCCTAATTTGTAATAGTTGGTAAAACCTATAACATATACGGCCAGATAAATTAATGCAGCCATACAAAATACTGTTGTTTTTCCTATGGTCTGGTTGTTGTCTCTTTGACACATTCCCCATTTCCATTTTCAATTTTATAACCATATTTGGGGGGAATAAATTAGGTGTTATGACTTTAAAAGAAGAACAAAACTGTATTTGGAGAGATGGCACAGCCTTTAAAACTGATCTTTTGGACTGTTTTAATTTACTTTATGTAAATGTGTAGGTGGACTTTGAATGAATGTAATATAATTGTCCTATTAAAATGGTTCAATAGAAACAGTTTAAAGCTGTGAAGGTCAAGGTTTAAAGCTATAGTGACCTTTATGTTTGTGTGAGTAAATTTGTCAGTTCATCGAATGTGGATCATTAAAGGATAAAGTGGTGTCCAGTGTGAAAACACCAATTGTAATGCAATAAACTTTTATATTCTCTCACTGTTTGTTGATAGCAGTATTCACATTACATTATAAGCACTGAATAAAATGTACCCTAACAAATGAATGCTTCCTTAATGTCACCTTGATTGTATTGAATATTGGACAGTTACAAAATTCCCAAAAGACAAATTTCACAATTATATAGAAAGAGTATAAACTAATATGGATCCTCTCTTGCTCTCCCATGATGGTCTTTATCAGTTTTATTTTTCTCACGAATGATGGCTTTTATCAGATCTTCTACCAAAAATGGATTTTTAACCTCTATGAATGATGCTTTAACATTTTAATCCATAATTGTGTTAAAGACAATCAAGCTGCTATCCTGATGTCTTTTACAGATTTATTCTTTTGTCATCTGTTGCAGCCACGATTAATGTGATAAATTTGTGGTATTACCAGGGATGATATCAAATTTTAAACATCTGTTGTTCTTTTTATTGTGCTCACATTAAATGCATTGATTTTAAGTCGTTTAAGTCTTCATTATGTAGTAAACGCCAGGAGTAATCTGCTTCAATCAAAGAAAAAATTCTATACATATGAGGTAAGCTTTACTTGTTTATTTTTAAACACAGACTTCTTCCATAGAGGGATTATATATATGGCTTTCTTACAACAACTGCATTTATCTGTCTGTTTAAAAGGTACTGAAGCTGAATTACTTTTTTCAAGATTTTTCCAGTAACAAACATACATACGTTTTCTCGTTTGAATTGTTTTACATATGTGATTTTGGGGCCGTTTATAAATGACTGTGTGGTATGGGTTTTGCTCATTGTTGATGGCCGTATGGTGACCTATAGCTGATAGTTTGTTTGTCATTTGGTTTGGTGTGAAATGATGTCTCATTGGCAAACATACCACATCTTCTTGATCATATCTATAAAATTACAAGAAAAATTGTGATATTTTGATTATTTACAATTGCTTTGTACTGAAGTAGAGAAAAATGTCTGAAAGAAATCATTAAAGACTGTACATCTATTGTATTTGCTCATATGCTTTACAAAAGGAATTATCCTATATCCAAACTGTTAATAAAGACTAACAAAGCTTTCTGAAGCCTGCTCTGCCTGTAACTCTTGATTTACAAACTATCAGCAATTCAGATCATACAAAGCTTTGTGCAGTATTTTCTGCAAATTATTTAAGTTTATCACAAATGAATGGTTTGTAAAGCTTAATGCAGTTGCACAATATTTGTTTTTATTTTGTTAGAAAACAGACTTATAAAGTCCTGAAATAACATTATATTCAGATGTCTCCAATAGTCTCTTTAGTTTAAGTAAAAGGTGTCATCTATTGGGCAGGTCTTTATTTGTGTAATGAATTAAATACATTTAATCTCACACTCAATACATCTTGGAAAAACATTGACACAAAGTCCAATCCCTGAGGCAGAATTATTTTCCCATTAAAACATCTTTATAATTCACTCCCCTTGTGTTGGTTTGGTCAATAAAAACAAATAGTATGAATTGGCCTGTATGACAATTGATTGAGGGGACAGACAATATTTTCAAACGATTTTGATTCTTTGTTCTAAAAATATATATTATATATGCCGCTCTGTCTTGACCATAATAGCCATTGCCTGGAGCTGAAAATAATTTCATTAATATGTGCCCAGATTCAATTACGAGGGGACGTTGTTGATAAATTCATTGTAAGAGCATAAGTAATGTAATATAATACAAAAATGATTATGTTATGGTTTGGAGGTCATCTTTAGGACATAATACACAGGACCACATCAGATAATGACCATACTTGTTTAGAATTGTGATCAGGAAATATAGTGAGATACTTTGAGATTGACAGTAAGTAGCAATTTTTCTTGTTTTTTTTTTTAGCAGGAAATTGACTTGTAGTCCTAAGATGAGTTCAGGCTAACTTTTTTGTTCAAATTTATGGTAATTTTACTATGATTACTTGAGCAAGCATTTTCTATTTTTTGGTGAAGGTTAATTGAATTGTTGGGGTTGCAGAACTGTGGGTCAACAAAAAGATTTGGAATCCTTTCTTTATATTCATAGATAAAATATGAAGTATGAACATTTCTTCTATAGTATACTGTGGAATCATTATTATTTTCTGGATGTCAATTTTGCTGGATTTCATTATCATTGGTTAACTATGATTGAAATGTGCTAAGAAGTACAAATTTTTTAAAGGCTGTTGGTGGACGTTTCGTCCCCGAGGGTATCACCAGCCCAGTAGTCAGCACTTCGGTGTTGACATGAATATCAATTATATGGTAATTTTTATAAATTTTCTGTTTACAAAACTTTGAATTATTCAAAAATCTAAGGATTTTCTTACCCCCAGGAGTAGATTACCATAGCCGTAATTGGCACAACATTTGGGAATTTTGGGTTCTCAATGCTCTTCAACTTTGTATTTGTTTGGCTATTTAACTGTTTTGATCTGAGCGTCACTGATGAGTCTTATGTAGACGAAACGCACGTCTGGCGTATTAAATTATAATCCGGGTAACTTTAATAACTATTAATCAAATATCCACAAAAACACAATTTTCCTCAAGCCAAATGAATTGTTCCCCCATGGAAATAAAGAAATCCACACTTACAATCATTCAAAACATTTTGGTCTTTGACAAAAAGTGCAGATTATATACAGCTGAAAAGGAATTTAAAACATCTTCATTTTTAGACAAATTGGAACATAAACTGAACTGGTCCAAGGACACAGTTATCGTCCTTTGGTTTTCGTTGTCTACGAATATTATAAGTCCCTAGTGTAAACAGTGTATAACTTGCATGTTTTATTTGATACACTTTCCAAAGATATTTCTTGATATTAAATGCATGAAATATTAAGCAGGGGGATGTAATTACATGTTTAAAAAATTTGGGTGCTGAATTTTTATGTTAAGTAGTGATTTGGTCCAGTTCCAAAAGGTCAAATTTTATCACGTCTGAAGCTGTCAAACTGAATTTTACACCCCCTTAACACAGAAGTGTCAATATTTTGAGTAAGAGCTGGTAGAAGTTTCTATAATTTTGATATTATTTGTCTCACTGGTAGTACACCACACTGTAAAAGTCTTTTTGAGAAAGAGCAGGTGCGATTTTTTTAATTTGAATTTATTGTCTAAAAGAAATGCACTACGAAATAACTGTGTTCTCGGGCCAACTGGTCAGGCATTATTGAGAGAAAAATAAAGATACATTAGATTTTTATTTGAACAGCAAAGGGGCTATAATTACACCATCTTCTCTAGGGAGCCAGGCAATAGATTTTCATCAATATATGCAGAATTTAATATCCATTTATAGGGATCTTCTAACATCTTAATGCATTTTTGTGGTAAAATTTCAAATTTTGGTTTGGTATTTCCAAAAATCAATAGTCATAAAAAATTAAAGTTTTCTTTCGTGTTATTGCATCATAATTTGTTGAATTTGTTGCATTTTATTTCACCTTGTGGAAATTAATACAGAGAGTAACAAGGTTGTTACGACTTAACATGAACATGTTAACGGATCGTTTATAATGTCTACTGTTGTTTTGTTAATTGTCCATATTGGGAAAAGCCAACATCAGTATAATACTAGCTGCTGATTCATGGCCGTTAAATGCTGGTTTCTTGAATTCCACAATCAAATGCAGTATATATATGTATGTTGTTAGACATTTAAAATAAGATTAAAGAACTTTAGAAACAGGTAAAAAATTGAATGCTCACATCAGGCTTTTCGTAACTGTTTCGTTGGAGGTAATTCATAAAAAAAAAATTGAGAATCCAAATGGGGAATGTGTCAAAGAGACAACAACCCGACCATAGAAAAAACAACAGCAGTAGGTCCGGAACAGGTCTTCAATGTAGAGAGAAATTCCTGCTCATTGAGGCGTCCTTCAGCTGGCCCCTAAAAAAATTAGACCGTTGGTTTTCCCGTTTGAATGGTTTTACATTAGTAGTTTTGGGGCCCTTTATAGCTTGTTGTTCTGTGTGAGCCAAGGCTCTGTGTTGAAGACCTTATATTGACCTATGATGGTTTACTTTTTAAAATTGTTATTTGGATGGAGAGTCAATGTCTCATTGGCACTCACACCACATCTCTCTATATCTTTAAACTAGTTCAGTATACTAATTTCCCAAGTGTACACAAGAAACTTAAATTAGAATAATACAAGACTAACAAAGACCAGAGCTTTTAGTCACAAAAATTTGTCTTTGTTTATAGTACTCAATCAATCAATACTGGTTTAAGTGTTTTGATCACAAGTTTTGTACTCCCAAGAACTGAGTAAAGTTTATGACCGAGACTCCAGGAGATGGTATTTATGTAACTTTAACAAAATTTTATTTATACAGAAGTAATAGCCAATTGCATTATTGTAGAAGTTATTCATGCTTGGATAACCTAAGTTTGTGCTTTGAACCAGCAATGATTTATTTTTACATTTTTTTTATATCTTATATACTTGCTGGATGTCATTTAATGAATTTGAAAGGGTATCATGACTCTGAATCAAATTTCTGCCCACTGTTATAACCTCATTCTTATGTCGTTCAATAATGTCTGGCTATAGTTTATCTTGGTACATTTGTAAACATTTGAGTTAATATTTGGTATAGAAATAGATTAAGAGCCATGCCACTGTTATTTCAGTATTGAGGAATTATTACAGAAACGTTACAGTACAAAATTGATCTATCTGAAAGTAATGTTTAAGAAGAACAGAACCCTTCCAATACATGTTTTTAATGGATGAAACCAATTTCCTTTATAAGTTATTGGATAGAACATGAAATAGGATATTAATTTAATAGTTTGATAAATAAAAAAAGACTATTAAGTAATATGGCACCATATGTTGGTAAGCCTAGGGGATAACATGTCATTTAACAATGGGGGTTAATGAAAAACCAACGATTTTTTATCCACAAAGCTATATTGGGATCTCGTGAAACCAATAACGATTATAATGCTATCAATGATAATAGTCCTCTGTAGGTCAATAAAGCAACAATTTATGATGATTTTACCCTTTTACCATTAATTATTAAAGGAATATATAGAACTAGATAGAAGTAACCAGTACATAGTATTCATGCAATTGCCCAATCGCTTTTTCTAGTATGTATTATATATTACGTGAAGTTGATCAATACACAATCAAACAGAGCTGAATTAATGTTTGCAAAATGCATATAGAGTTAGAAATTTCTGGAATTGTACATTGGATATAATAAAAAAAAAATGTCATGTCAAATTATTAAAAGATTGCTTTGTGGACAACTGAACCTTTATCAGTAAATGTCACCTTTGTCCAAAGATTGAAGCATGTTACCACTTAAAGAATTACAGATCATTTTTCTCCTGTTCTATATTTGTCTCAGTTCATTATTTAGTATTGACCGATAGCAATGGACATAATCTCCTAATTGTCGTCAATTTCACAAATTACTTTGGAGTATCAATCATAATATTTATTGTAAAGAATCAATAATGCAAATGGGACGTGTTACAAGGGCATAAAGAAAATAGCTGGAATCCATGGTAATTAAATAATTATCGTCCACTGCACCCCTAAACTAAATGAAATTTACATTTCGGCTTGTCGGATTACTGTCATTAAGGCATGAGAATGCAATTTTAAACCACATTGAAAAGGCTCTGTTAAATTTTTTTTTGCCAGTCCAAATCTTAATTGAATAACTTTTCTATAAGAATTGATTGATTAAGATCTTATGACCTTATATTGACACCATTTTGTCAGCATGTCGCTAAGATGACAGTTCTTTTCTTTATATCCATCTCAAAGGTTGATCTGCATCAAGATCAAAACCAAGAATTTCTCCATGGTGACATACCTTGCATCTTTATCATTGGAGACGGGTGTGTGCTTTATTGTTATGAATTGTCTTCATTACTGATCTTCCAAGGGCTACAGACAGTGTGATGATATTTGAAACCATTCATATTTTCTTTTCAACTCCTCTGATGTGTAAAACTTAAATGTATTTTCACAGATAAGATTCATAAAGTTTTATACAAAAAAGAAGTTAACATTTCTTAAATTATAAGTGGAGGAAAGTGGCTGTATTTTTTCTCATACTCTCTCACTCACTCACTCAGACAGCTGATACATTTTTTTTTAGAAAAGAACCTAGAAAGTTATGTAAACAAAAAGAACAACAAAAAGTTTGTATATTTTAATCTTAAACTTGCAAAAAAATAACTTGGCACAATATTTAGATGTTGGTATCTAATAGGGATATTTGCAACAGTTTTTTGCAGTTCATTTTACTGAGAGAAAGGCTGTTGCTTCTTACAAATTATAACTCCCAGTTGTTATTTTTGTCTGCAGTAATTGATAAAAGAGCTAGTTAGTGACTTGACAAAGTAGAATTGTCTTTTGTCATATGCTAAAGGTAATTTATGAAGATTAGGTGGAATTGAATAATGTCATCTGACAGTGGTTATGTAATAGTAATCATCAGAAATTTTAATATAAATTCTGTCAACCATCAGCTGAGATATTTGCTCTTTTATCTAAAAAGTAACTGTTTACTGATTGATTTCACCACCTTCTTGGAGAGTCTTTTAAGCTTCTGTCTGATGATAGTTTCTGTGCCTGCTATAGGAGACCACACTGAACCATTGAGTGACATTTGTGTATACTTGCTAATTGGTACATGTCTGTAACTGTGTTAACTAACCAACAAGTATGTGTTATTTTGTCATATACAAGATGTTATGTATAGATGATGTGTAATTAACTGAAGTTGTCTTCTGATGCTGTAATGATGCTTCACAAACCATTGTTTTATAATGACATGTGTATTTATGATACCTGGTAAATAACATGCATGTTGTCAGCAGAGGGTTATTGGAATATGCTTGACAAAGTTGTAATGAAAGATTATAAATATAAAATGTTAGCCTGTGAGTGTGATACAAAGGATGCTAAGATCATATTTAGTTTACAGTACAATGTTGATATTGTAAAATATCAGCTGCTTGACATTATATGAAGGCTTTTTGATCTCGTTCGCTTCGCTCACTCGACAAAAAGCTTCATATTATGTCTCGCAGCTGATATTTTACGATATCAACATGCAGATAACCTGATAATCGGTACGTAGTTTTTTTTTGGGAACTTCAATAAAATATGACCTCATTTCAAAAGTCTCTTTTTCAGATGTAGTAAGCAATAAGTCAATATTTTTTTTAGGTGTTCTGATAATAATTATAGAATGAGGTCAAGGTCAGTTGAACCCTACCAGACAGACATATATACTATAATGATTGATAAAAGATATACTATAATATATATATATATGTCTGTCTAGTAGGGTTCAGCTGACCTTGACCTCATTTTTCATAGGTCATTGGTTAATGTTGTTTTTCAGGTTAATCCTGTTTCGCAGATATTTTAATGATGCAAAAGGACAGCTATATTTGGTTAATTGAATGGCTGATGTGTTCATGTGTTCACATGCCTGTCTGGCAGTTTTCATTTGTCCTTTGCATTGTTAATTGGTTATTTTAAATCAATGCAATACTAAATGTACCTAAACCATGACTTTTAAAGACTGTGCATTAATTCAATCATTCAGCATATGTTGTTACAAGGCTGGACTATATCAATCATTTTTTTGCATTTCTGCAGACCATCATGATGTTTGTTTCATTAAAACTTTTATGTATTAATATACCTATTTATATTTGATTATATTTTATAGTGTGGATATTTATAAAGAAGACACTAACAATTATATTTGAAGGAAGCAGTTTTTCATTGCTGTTCTTCATCTTGAATCCTGATTTAATCCTGATTCCCTGTGAGTCTGAGGTATTGTAGTATTGGTATAAAGCAAATATACTTGTACAAGTTCAAATAAACTGCACACATAAATGGAAGTTAAGGAATTAGTTTGTAGCTGCAACACAGTCTCAATTCGTAGAGCAGTTTTAATGTGTCTGTTTTAATTATATTTAATACATTTGTTATGAGGTTTTATAGGCAATATGGGTTTTACTCATTGTTGAGACAGTGTAAGGTGACCTTTAACATTGCTTAACTTTTATGTCATATTGTCTCTAGTGGAAAGATTTCTTGGCAAAGTTTCCACCTCTTCTTAGTTGTATCTAAGTGGTCAAAATGCAATGTTGTAAATGCACACACCTTGTCTCTTTCCAGAGAGGAAACATGTTTTTTTTTTCATTTGACACAAACAATTTTTTTATCAGGCCTAACAAATATAATTTTAAAATAGTTATCTGACGATATTTGATTTTTTTGTCAACAGATAATCAACATACAATATATAATCAGAAAGCCGTAGAGTATAAACTTTACTTGTTCAATATTTAATCAAAATAATTTTGAAATCTAGTATAGTTATAGAAAAATTCAATATTTTATGGCAGTTCTAGTTTACTTAGTCCATTACAACATTTATAACAATATTTTTTTTCACCTATAAATCATTGTGAGACAATGTGTGGTCATAAAATAATCATATATTGATGTCATACAATACACAGAGCCTCTGGTTACAGGTTTATAGCCAATATTCAATGTATTTTGATACGTTTTTAGATAATATTCAATATATTGGTTATTGTGTGTTATTTCTTGAACAAGGTAATGTTATATTTCTATTCAGGAAAAATTGCGTTTTCGAGAGTTGTGACTTGATATTTGAGAGGAATTTAAAAAATAATTCTCGGTCAATTTTTTTTTATTAGTTAGAAAACTAAACAACATGGGATATGATGGTCTAAGCTC
This sequence comes from Mytilus trossulus, assembly GCF_036588685.1. Taxonomy (NCBI): domain Eukaryota; kingdom Metazoa; phylum Mollusca; class Bivalvia; order Mytilida; family Mytilidae; genus Mytilus; species Mytilus trossulus. The sequence goes on along the minus strand of NC_086373.1, from coordinate 25,613,299 downwards.
AGGGTTAAGCTTTAAGTGTTTGACGACTGAACCTGGTAACGTTGATGCACAAACTTCAATAAGTGTTAAAAAAAACCATTTAGATTTAAAAGTTTTTAATGGATTTGTTGTATTTGTTATGGTTTTATCCACTCATCAAATTTAAACATAATTTTTAGTCTCACAATCAACTGACAATTTCTGAAAAGCAGGAGCTCTTTTCACAAGAAAAGTCGAGAAACAACAATTGATCGTAATTTATGTACTGAAATTTTCATTCTGTGATTTGTTGTGAAATTAGACTCTACCCTTTTATCAGTTTGAACTGGCATAATCCCGTTACAATAAAAAAATGTATCATTATTATTATTATTTCAATGTCCAGAAAGTTTTCTGATGAAGAAGTTTTGATATTGTGATTTTTACCTGGCAGTTGGCACTGTAATTATAATTGATATGTCAGTTTGTCAGTAGTTCTTATTGTTCATTTAGAGAGTTATAGCATACCCTGTCAATGTGGATAACAATTAAAGGAAGAACTTCCTGTTTGAAGCATAAGTTAGTGTTTCTTGTGGTGGAAATTCAGCAAATCATTAGAATTATACACATTAACTTAGAATGATTACCATCATTAACTCTCTGTTTTCTGAATGACCCCTTTAGTAAATAAATCACCATAAAAAGAAATTTCACACTTAACCCCAGAGAGGTCAAGATGATCAGCTATGATAATCTGTTACAATTTGTCCTGCTTCAGGCAAGTGTATTTTACACACACTACCATCTTCCTAGTTGTATGTATTTTGACATTACAGTAAATAACAAACAGTGAAAGGTGTAAATTGTCTGTCATAAGTTAGGATTATTTACAGTTAATTTGGCAGGTACAGTAAATAGATTATAATTAGCCTTTAATTGGTTTGGCAATGTTTTTTTGTTTGTGATATAAGCAAGAGGGATTTGAGATAACCTGTGCTTGTAATTGTGGCGAATTACTCTATTAGAAAATAATAACAGCTTTCAGGTATTTAAAACTGGGAACCGTAGTAATTTTGGGTATAATGTAAAGAATCAACAATTTAAAAAGGTAACTCCTTTTTTTAGAGGTAAGGAGTTCATCTTGCACATTGCATGATTGTATTTTGTTTAAAAAAAAAAAATGACAAAGCGTGACATTAATTACCTACCTTGACATTCCATACTACTCTTGTTTGTAAAGTTTCATGTACAATACATATTAATAGTAGTTTGGGACCAGAAAGAAACATGTTTATCTTACAATTACTTAATATTCTGCATGTTTTACATGTTATTGTCTGTTTCTTATCTGGAAACTTGCATATTGACATTCATTATTTCTCTCTGTAGGGTTAGTCTTTATCTTTTGTTTACTGTTAAACTCAAATTAAGTCAAGATTTATTGCAAAATGATGGTTGGGTTATCTTGAATTGATTTAGCACACTTCAAAACTTAACTTTATGAGTAGTCTTTATTGTCTTCAACAGACGCAAAAAACATAAAATTTTCAAATATTACAAAAAATCATTCTACAATAAAATAAAAAAAATTAGGTCTTACATGTGAAAGAATGCTGTATTTTCTACCATGAAATAATTTCTTAGATCTTACAACTTCAGAGGTTATTTAGGGGTATTCATCAAATCATACTGCAAAAATAAAGTGCTTCTAAGCCTTTATTTAGTAAATTGTTTGTATACTTTTAAGTAATATAATGATTGAAGCCATTTTCATATTTCTTTCATTAGAATTAGTTTAATAATGCCAGCTGACCATAGTCCTTCTTCTAACATTGCTGGCTTCATCACAGTGCTTAATAAAGTATGCCAGTCAATAGCAAAATATCTGAAATATTATTTTAACTACTGTAGAGAAAGATATTTAAAATGATAGTCTGTGTATCTGAGGTGATCTCTGAGATTTTTACTACTATTTCAAAAAACAAGTTTAAGGCGACCTCAGGTCAAAATGATTTGTTCTGTCATGTGGTTGAGGTTACTTTGTATGAAATTTTATAATCCATGGTCAATTAAATTTGAGGCTGTAGAATTTATGGCTCAACTCTTTGAGTTAGTGCATTTCTCTGATGATTGATTAGTTTTCCAGTATGATAATACTTTATATATAGCCATATTAGTCATGAAAAAAAAGAAGGTTACTTTTACCTTAAAGAAACTAAATTTTTATGCTCGTACCTGTATTTAATAAACAAAAGCGTTTTCCATAACTGATATGAAACAACATTTAATTATATTTCTGCTTCAGATTGGTTTATAGATAGTTAATTGTTTCTATTTTAAAATGCTAATACAAAATCATATACCAAAAGATAGCAAGATTTTTATGATTCTTTGCTTTTTGTTTCACAAATTTTATGATGAAAATACAAACTATGTGTAATATTTCAATTAAAAGCAGCATAAAAATATAGTTATTTAATGTGTTTGTTATTTGTCTGTGAAAGCAGAAGATAATAACCAGTGCTTTAAGTTTGTGTGGTTGCATGCAATGGAATCAATAAAGAAAATGTGCTCTTTGATTGCAATATTGAGAAAGTGATAAAACTCTATACCTCTCATGTAAACTGCCTTTTATGGTGATTAACGTAATATCTTGACGAACAAATGTTGTCTTTTATACAATTATGGTAAGGGGATGCTCATTTCTATCGTTTATTGTTATGGACAATTGGTACATATTGTAAAAGATATTGGTCATTTAGTCGTCTCGTTATGGTATGAATGCCATCAAGATTCAACATAATTTGGCCAATTTGTACAACTTGTTAATGAAAGAAAAAGGTTTCTATGCAAAGATTATCCCTTGGTTCTTAATAATCGAACAATTTATGACAAATTAGTCGTAATGGTAGAACACGAATCTGGATGATTGAGGGCAAAGAAGCAATTACAGATGAAAATAAGACTTACAGCCATTTTTATATGAATTTAACAAAACTGCACACTTCAAATTAATCACAAATCAGATGGTAAACATTTCTTAGCAACTTTCCAACTTTTCCATTAGTCTTTTAGTGGATGCTCAGGAATTGTTAGTGATGCTGGAATTAATTTGACCAGTAATTAATTGATTGCTGAAAACCTTTTAAATACTAATTGTATCAAATTGATCCAATCTGCCTTATCTTGCTTTCAGTGAAATTTATCTCTTTGCAAAAGTTGAAAAATAAAAAAAGATGAAATTTGACGATTCTTCCTAATATCCTCTTTGGTGCACATTATTTATAAATGCTTTGAAAAGCTGTTACATCTTGCAGTTAAAATAATTTATAGTATGTAAAAATATTGTAAAGGATTATTATTTGGATTGCCAATTATTGCACAACTTATCATTTCAAAGAGAAAATACCAGTTTATTTAATGTGGGAACATTTTATTCTGTATATCTGCTCATCTGTTTATAAGTAGCTCTCCTGTAAATATTAATATATTGACTATAGTCCTTTGAGAATGACAAGTAAAATGAAATTAAAATGAGATTAAAATGAAATTATGATGAAATTATGATGAAATAATTTACAGTATATGAGTTCAAGGACGCTATTCTTTCAAGGTCATTCTTTTGTAGGTATCTTCTTTTTTTACCCTTGGAAGCAAAGATTATGGCAAGATAGTTTTCTGGAGATATTTAATTTGAGGCAATGCCCTTAATCTGTATGGCAAATGATGTACTTGGGTTTTTAAAACGAGGTTTAATGAAAATTGAATTGATAAAACTTTTTTTCCTGATGTCTCATTTTCAATATATAGGGTTCTTTCTGCCAGGATTTAGTTATTTACTTGGTCCATTTAAAATAAGGAACTTTTGTAAGATATGATCTTAAGGAGGATTATGACCCCTATCAGTCCTGATCAGAGATTTACTGCAGTGTCAGAGGATATAGGTTCTATCAGACTGAGGATCTATAACTGTTTGACAGGTCGGGTGTATATGTTATCACAGGACTGTTATCAATAGAATTCTTCTAATTATCCCCTGTAATCAGCTTATAGGCAATAAGTATATATTATGTGTTGGCTGTCTACAGTTTAATCATCTTATACTATGTAATAGCAATGTATTGATTAAGTCTAGCAAGTTTGGTGTGAACTATTTTGATTTTCCAAAAAAAATTCAAAGGGACCACTGTTTATTTAAAAACTTTTTCAAATAAGACCCTTATTAGATTACAGTGACATTGGAGTGACTGAAGTCCCTATTTGGTCAAAAAAAGTATTACAAATGATGAATATTTTCTTTAATAAACATAATTGATATTTATGTTCAATGTTAAAATAACTGTATTGGATCTTAATTTGGAATACAGTAATAAGATTTGATGGTCAATTTAGATGGCAGTTTTTTTTTAAATGACAAAAATGTTTATCATTTTTAACTGCATGCACACATTAATTATCTTGAAAGTTCAAAGGCAAAATAAGGCACTTGTTGTGACTCAGTATACCTTAGCTTTTCTAAATATAGGGATAAACTTGTACTTATTATAAGTAACTAACAGGCAAACTAATCTCATTTACTAATAAACAAATGTACCGACAGAGCAAATCCCTCATCCTTATCTTTCCCTAATACATGTATACAATTAAATGTAGATGTTACATTATTTTGGATTGAAAATAAACAAAACTGCACATAAACATTTGGTGGAGTGCTCTTAAGCTTTTTTGTGCCATTTATGGGCATTATGCTTTCTGCTCTTGTGCATCCATTCTTTCGTCTTTCAATCTGTTTGTCCGTCCTTCCATCTGTTTGTCAGTCTGTCCGGCTTCAGGTTAAAGTTTTTGGCCAAGGTAGTTTTTGATGAAGCTGAAGTCCAATCAACTTGAAACTTAGTACACATGTTCCCTATGATATGATCTTTCTAAGTTTAATGCCAAATTAGAGATTTTACTCCATTTTCACCTCCCGCTGAACATATAAAGTGAATCAATGTGGATGGGGCATCAGTGTACTGAAGGGACATTCTTGTTTTGTCATATTTTTTTTTGATTCAAGTGTCACCGATGAGTCTTTTGTAGACAAACAGGCATCTGAAGCATAGTAAATTTTAATCCTGGAATCTAGCGATGACCAGTCTATGAAAGATATTGAATGCTGCAACTGTTCTAGTGGAAAATGAACTTAAATACATTGCTTGTTTATAGATACTTTCCAAGTGCTATTAAAGGATTGGTATAAACGTTTCTTTAATGGATATCAGTGGATTGAAATACTGGATAGAAATTGATTTGTTTTACTTCTCTGTTTTAATATTCCCTTGGTGGTCTTTTTGATCCATCTTTTGTTTCTCTGTATAATTTTATCTTCTACTGAGTGATTTTCCGAGGCCAATATTCTTCAGAGCTGATTATTTTGGTAAAGCAGAAATTTAAAGAGAAGGATTGTTTGATGCAAGCATATTTTGAAAAGGTAAATCCAATTCACCAAAGTTGTACAAAAATGTTGATTTTTTTGAAAGAGAAAGACTCACAATCTTTCATTATAGAAACAGAGAATAAGTATCTTATGATGATAACTGAATTTCTACAAAGTAACAGAAAATTACTGAAATTTATAGTATTTTACAATGTTGTGGAAGGATGAAAAATGTAAGATAGAGATAGTTATATATTTATTCTAAACTGCTAAAAAATATATCACTATTTGCACAAGCCATTTTGAGCATTACATTAGGCTAGAAGCTTTTCTTGCAAATTATATTAAGTCCCTCAAAATTGGCAATAGGGTTTTGAGACTAATTATACTTTGCTGTTTTTTTTTTTTTAGAGTGTTCCATTGCTCTCCAAAAGAGGTTGACATTAACTTGATGAAAGACATTGACAAAATGAACTTAAGTCTATACCAATCAAGAATGTAAAGGGGTAGTGGTAAAATCTCTAAAAATTTAGTTTTAACTGTGCCACATCTCATGTTAATGTTACTGTCCAAATACGGCAGGAACAGTGCATGTCTTTTGTTATATCAGATTTGTTTTTATTTGAAAAATTTGGTGTTTGATAACTGATGTTTTGGGTTTTGGTTTCATTAAAATATTTGGTATATGGTACATCTCTTGTATTCAGTTATAAAGATTGGATCAATAAGTTGGATATTGCTGTACTGTTACTGCACATGAAATTCTGTAATCTAAACCAATGCCATGCTCATATCGTATGGCGTTCAAATATTTATACCTGAGTTTGCAAAATATAATGTTCCGATTGCCTCTAGCAAATGTTGTTTTAATTTCCTTAAAAAAAAAACCCACCATGACTAAACAATAAAGCTGTTTAAATAAAGCATAAGCAATTACCCAGAAAAATATGCACAGAGAAATTGGATTTTGATTAATTTTTGATGGGACAAATATGATTTATTGATGTTTTTTGAGTTAACAGAATAGTTTCCAACATAAAACATGGTCATTTGTGAATACAAACATTAATATTCTTCATTAATTTCTCTTAGTTTGGCTTCATGTTAATGACCTAGAAAATTTTATCTAACAAAAAAAATGTTTTTGTCATTAATTATCATAACCGATCATATGAATAGCAATGGCCTTAGACTTTACAGACAAAGTTTCATTTGAGCTCATTGATTGGTCCCCTGTGGGAGGTCATGGTGTATGAATGGAATTCCGGAGTTTATTTGTAGACAAGACTGTTGTTGACAGTGGATCTGTGGTCAGTGAGCTATGTTTGTACCAAGTTACATCACAATCTGTTAACTTTAATGGAGGCCAGCTGAGCGTTTTGATCCTTTCACAGTTGGAATAAAGTTTTATGTGAATTCAGATCTATTCAGTATTGATATTTAAGAATACAATATGTAAATCTATTGGAATTTTTTTATTTTTGTGGATTGTAACATGATGCTTTATGACAGATAAAAAAATTTAAAAAAGAATAAATTAAATCTGTCTGCATATATTTTTTTTTATGTTGGATGAACATTCAAATTATCAGTCGGAATATTTGTGTCAAAGATTTTATCTGGGTAAGCTAGCAGTCTGTTGTATTTTATTATTATCATAAAATATTATTTAAATTACATTATGTTGAAACACATTTTGATAGTATTCTTTTTTATGTTTATTTGCAAAAATATACATCCCTGATAAAAAATGTTTATCAGTTTTAATCTGGAAGATTGTTTTTACACAGGTCTGGCTGAATGACAGACAGTCATGAGTTTTTTTTATTGTAACAATACATTTAAATGTGTTTTGATTTGTACAATTAAAGGCTTCCACTTTATCAAGAATACAGTTATGGATTTTAATTTGAAGTATGAAGCTACTTTGATAAATGGATTTTCTTTCATGGGTCTTTTATTTGATCTAAAAGTGCAATAAATGAACAGACCTAGTCAATAAATTAACAAAATGAGAAACGCAACATCATGATGATCCATAATGTGGATTTTAACAGTATTACAAATATATAATAAAATGCTATCAGCTAGTAAATTAAAGAAGATAAATACCAATTTAATGACCATCTTACTTGCAAGCCATTTTATGGTTATCTTTTTTCTGGTCATAAAAGTGCTAAAAGGTCAAATAAATTAGTCAGCTGTTGTAAAATATGGTCAGAATATTATTATTTACTCACCAGAAGGTTAGGATTAAATGTTTATGGTTAAATAGGGCAGAAAATCTGTCATGTACTGTAGTAAAGTGATACAGACACCAACACATTAATAGGTGTGAAATTATATCCATATTAAAAAGATACAAAGATCAGTGTCACTTGGACATGTCCATTATTTAGATTTCATGATGTCTGTATCCTAAAATACGGACTTAAAAGAAAGGATAAAGATAATGATCTTTGCATTCACAGTTTTTATAACCACAGGAACTGACAATGATACTTTTATGTGGTTATTTCTTCCCTTACTATATTTTAGGTTTCAATTTGTACATATTATGATGTTATAACAGATCTAGTTAAATAATGCCAAAAAAGATAAATATAATTTCCTCTAATGTACTTTCACTTTATCTGGTTATTTATGACATCTTTTACTCTTCCAAGTCATATAATACACAAATCTTGATTACATGTATTGGGTTTAAGGTAAGGATTTAATATTTGTTATGTACAGGTATGATATATAGACAATATATGTTATACCATAAACCTCCAGGTAAGACTTGGGAATAATCATTATGTAATAATCCCTTTACCACCTAGGGAGCTTGTTTATTTAGGATATTTTGACATCAAGATTTACAGGTAGGAAGTGTGGCAATTTTCTCTCTAAACTTTCATGTTTATGTAAAAAAAACTTTTGAACAATATGTTCTTTCATGATTTCTTTGAATTGAACAAATTTTGGGTTTAAAGGTTAAAATGAAAGTACAAATTAGAACTTGGAGAATTTGTATATATATATATATAAAAATACCAATGTAACCCATGAAAAGTAGCACAAATCTTTTTACATGTTTATGCAAGGCAATAAATTTGATATTACACTTGATCAAGTAGATTTTACTTTGGTTTTTATTATCGCTTGGGAGTATTAAAAAGATTTCATAGCCAGATGAACATATACTATTGCTACGATTAGGTCTGTACTTTAAACATGGAGATTTTGGACATGACTGAATGATGCTTATTATTTGCATCTTACTGTAAAGAATGAATTAATTGAGGTTGCTTGTAGAATTCTTTCAAATGTATGTTCGAAACTGATGTGTTTCAATGTCATTAAAACATACAATGAATCAATATCTCTGCTATATATCATGTTATATTCATCAAGAGTTGCTTTATTCATGATATTTTGTAAAACTCCTTGGAGAGCCAGAAATGAGAAGGCATGTACAAAATGTAGCATCTGATATCATATATTTCTAATTACGTATATTCATTTATTTTTTTTGCTTTCACTGTTTTGAAGTTTTCTGAACAACTGTTCTGTAGAACAGCAAGCGTGTAATTTTCTAAACATTCTTGGCAACTATTAATTTGTGATTTAAAACTAAATGATAGACTAAGCAGATGAATAAGATTTACCCTTTATCTTAGCATTATTTTTATTGCTTAAAACTTTATGGTGATATTCAGTTTGGAATTAGTCATTTAAGGTAGATCATAAGTAAATGTTTTTTGAGACAGAATTTTCTTGTAATTTACCAAAATGAAGATTTTACTATGCTTTTATCAAAAATATGATAAAAAGAATGGGTCACCGTGCTATTTTTCAAGCTATGAGTCGTTGAAAATTGCCTAAATTTGGTTAGTTTGTTCATGAAAAAACACATTTGTGTGCATAACTTGTTTTCTTGCCACAAGTAAAAAAAATATCCCTATTAGCCCAGTATAAATTTTGTACATAAAGAGTTATCTCCCCTTAAATGGCTCATTTGATAAACATTATTTTAGAACCCCAAAAATTGATATTTGTTCAAATATCTTATTTAATACAATTAATTAACAAGTTATCTTTATATAGAATAGCAGTCTAACCATCAAATTGCAAATCTTTCTCCAAATTTGCAGATTTAGTCAAATAACTAGACCGATTTTGTACTGTGATTGTACAATCCAAGATGGGGGTATACCATCAATCTTCCTTAATATACACAGCACTGAGGTTCATTTCACTGATGAAATAAACTCTTGCATAACTTGCTAAAAGGTTTTGAGAGGATGAGGGTGCTGTAGGCCAGCCAGTAACACTGAGGTTCATTTCATAGATGAAATATACTCTTATTATTAATTGCATACCTGCCTGAAAAATATTATGGAAAGGTCTGAGGGATGTGCTGTGGGCCAACCAAATGGTGTCTATCCATGATGTATGCATTTAATTCAAGTAGAAGATTTGCTTTATCTATGACAATTTTGCCTACAAACATCCTGTTTTAAGAGACTGTTGCCATAATGCACCAATAATCTATTGCTTTGAAAAAGTATTTATTATAATTCCTACCATTCAAGATGCTTCATATTCATTAGAAAAAAATTAGACATGTAGTTTTCGGAAGTTTAATTTAGCGATGTTTGCATTTTGACAGGGAATGCATTGTGAAGTGTTAAAGCTAACAATTTGCATGTTCAAGAGTACTTGTAAAAATCTCTAACAGGTCTGTAGGTGGCAGTTGTTCAGTGGTGGATCTAGGGGAATGGTTCCTGGGGTTGGAACCCCACCTTTTTTTTAGGACGATCAATGCATTTGAATGGGGACATATAGTTGGCTTGGGACCCCCCTTTTTAAAATGGCTGGATTCACCTCTGGCTGAAAATATCACATCTACCCCCAGTTGAAGTGGTAGTCCAAATGTTCAATCCTTTCTCCCCTTTTTAGCTCACCTGGCGCGAAGGGCCAAGTGAGCTTTTCTCACCACTTGGCGTCCGTCGTCCGTCGTCGTCTTCGTTGTTAACTTTTTACATTTTGAACTTCTTCTAGAGAACCACTGAATGGAATGAAACCAAACATGGCATGAATGTTCCTTATGCGGTGCTGACCAAGTGTTGTTACTTTGTAGCCGATCCATTATCCAAGATGGCCGCCAGTGGGGGACTTTGTTTAGCATAGGATCCTATGGGAAATACATACAAATGACTTCTTTTAGAGAACCACTGAATGGAATAAAACCAAACATGGCACCAATGTTCCTTATGAGGTACTGACCAAGTGTTGATACTTTGTAGCCGATCCATTATCCAAGATGGCCGCCAGCGGGGGACTTAGTTTAACATAGGACCCTATGGGAAATGCATACTAATGACTTCTTTTAGAGAACCACTGAATGGAATGAAACCAAACATGGCATGAATGTTCCTTATGAGGTGCTGACCAAGTGTTGTTACTTTGTAGCTGATACATCATCCAAAATGGCCGCCAGTGGGGGGACTTAGTTTAACTATGGGAAATGCATACATTTTAAAGTCTTCTTCTAGAGAACCACTGAATTGAATGAAATCAAACATAGTCAGAATGTTCCTTTCCTTATGAGGTTGTGTTGTTACTTTTAGCCAAATTTTTTTTTTTTTTTTACGATTTCAAAAACCCAAGTAGAATCAGGTGAGCGATACAGGCTCTTGAGAGCCTCTAGTTTCTCAACTGTGTATTTGCAAAACCTACCTATTGAATTGATTGTTAATTTCATTCTTGTCATTAACATGCAAAAAATATTTGTCACTGGACAGAAGGCACCAATCTATCAATTCAGTTGTTATAAAGTTAACTTCAGATTTCACTTAAGAGTTATTTTTGTTTGATTAGATTGATTTTTTAAATGCAATTTTACTAATATGGGGATCTGTATGTAAACTGTCATTATTATACCACATGAAACAAAGATAGGGAGGGCAAAAGGATGATACAAAGATTTTGACCTGTATGAACTATGCAAAAACAAAATAAAACAACTTAGTAACTTTAACTGTGTAATAAGTTTACTTGGTGCTACATACATATATTGATTTAGTTGTACATAATGTATAAGTTGGAATTAAACTGTGGGTTTTCCACTTTCAATAAAGCTGCATGAAGAAGTGCTGAGGTCAGCAAAGTGAGCACACTATTTCCTGTTCATGAATAATTTCAGTTAACAACCTGAAAAGTCTCAGTTTATTTTGGGACATTCGTCAGACCTATTATTATTTATTTAGTTCACATTTAAATCAGAGTTTTTATATGAATACATATAAAAGTTGAAATGTAATTTACTGATATGTTATCTCTGATTTCCTGTATTTAATCCTAGATTTAAACTCTTTCTCATCTCTATTCATATTGTAATGACACTAAATCTTTATATATAAAAAAAAAATCACACAAGAAATCCCTTAGTGTACAAACTCTTGTACGAGAAATTTTAATTGAAGTTAAGATACTGGTATCTTTATAATTCTTTATTTTTGTTATTGATGAAATGCCCTTTATAAGAGTTCAGGGTTCTATTTTTCCAAGTATGATAATGTGACAAGTTAAGGAGACTATGAGTATAATAATATACACTAATAGAAAGAGCCAAACAGGAGAAAGTCATATTTATGTACATTCAATGCACCATGAAGTACAATGTATTGGCATTATTCATATGCCTCCAATCCTAGGGGAATAGACATGCATTTCTTTAATAAATAAATAAACAGATAAAATTAAATGGTGAAAATATGTTAAATAAATGAGCTAGATTTAATCCACACCTGAAGCAGCTTTGCAGCATGATTAGTTCCATAAACATTTTATTTAAGCAAAACACAAATATAACAAAAGTATTCCAACCTGACGACTGGACATGACAAAAGGCTCCTTAATACTTGCTAGACTGTGAAGGGAGTGGGTAAAATTATGTTGTAAGTGCTTTTAAAAAACTCTTCCCCAAACCTGGATGTTTGTACTAAAAGCCTTTAATAGTCAGGAAGTGTCTCTTACTATCACATTGCCCATCAACTATTATGATTTAGTGTAGAATATTAGTTGCTTATTAATTATGGTATATGCCACTGTTAAATATGCATGGCATCACACCATATTTCATTATAATGTCTCATTAACTGGACAGTTACAAATGTTTTATGTATAGTCTGTATTTTTAACTGGCTTGATTAAGTACTCTAAGATAAAGAAAGCTTGAATACATACATTGGAAGCATGGTATATCAAAGAGTGATGCTGTAATATAGGAATTGTTGGAAGGTGATCATTCAGATGGTTTGCTGCAATCAGAGCACCCTTTGGATATAATGTCAGGTCAAATGAAAAGCAATATTTGTCTGTGTCTATTTTTCTGTTTGGCCAGTTTGTTACAACCGTGTCTGTTTCTCTGTCTGGGCAAGTTGTGTCTCAGGTTAACAACTTTTGTATAGCTAGATGTTATTATAGTACATGTACTTGGTAATATTGTTGCCCATGACAGAGGATTTAATGTCAAATATAAGATTGGAATGTCTGTCTACATGTCAAGGTCACAAACATGTTTCATATTGGTACTCTTGTTTTCACAGACTGTCTATTAATAATATGCTCTTGTTAAAATTTATATACAGGTATAGTGTTTGGTCAATGAACAATTCAATACACCACTGACAGGAAAGATTTTTCAAATTTTATAGCCAGGATTGATTATATATTTGTTGTCTAACTTTAGACAGAATGATAGCAGATGATTATAAATTATCATATTTATTTGACTTTTTTAACAAATTGGGCCAACATTTGAACTATTTCCAGAACACATGTGGTCTACCATGTAATTCTAGAAACAATAGTCATATAAATTGATCAGTAATTTGGCACAAGGAGTTATTAGCTATCTCTGGTATTTATTTAAAACATTATTTTTCTTGAGGATTTTTCTCATTCACCAGGTGTTTATATTCAGTATCACAATCCAATATAATCCAGTAGATAGGTTTTGATTATCTTAAAGTCAAAGGCTATGTGTTTGAAATATAATATTTACCTCCATGAAATATAGCGAACCAGCCATACTTATAGCTAGCTTTTTACAAATTCTGGCGAGGCATCTAGTTTACTCTTCCAGAGCACAATGAGATCTTGCCCAGTTTTTGTTTACCCTTCCAGAGCACATGAGATCATGCCCTGAGTTTTTTTTACCTTGCAGAGCACATGAGACACACAAGTGTTGCTTGCAGTCTTTAGTTTTCTATGAAGTGTTATTTTTAGAAGTGTTTGTTAAAGAATTTTGAATCTCATCTTTTCTTCTACCACGCTTGTCAGGGGCGGGTCCAGGTAAGGGCGTAATGGGCGTACGCCCCCCCCTTTAAAAAAAAAAACAAAAAAAAACTATCGTTATAATCTGCTAGTATTGTATGGAATAATGGCAATTTATCATATTCATTAATTAAACACATACTTATGATTTCTTTTTATACTGATTCCCCAATCTGATGGGTCATCATCAACCGTAAAATTTCGTTTAGAACGAAAGAACTTTATTCTTCAGTGTTTATTTGTCTTGTATCATGTGTGTCGTTCAACGAAACCCGAACTTAATCAAAAGTATAGGGATTACTTCATAAGTTGATGCTAAATTGTTGAAATTCAGGAGCTTCTGAGCTTCCCCATGGACCCTCAACCGTAATCACGCCTCTCGTTCATAAAATCCTGGCCTAGGAATTGAAATGTTAAGTAACTCCTAATACCCTTGAGTTTAGAATTTCTCGTTATTGGTCTACTGCTGTCATGATCCATCCAATCATTTTAATATACCATAGACAATTAATGGAGAGAACTCGGCATAAAAAATGTCACATCCAGACACTTTAACTATAGAATATACCTGAGACTACTATAACACAGATTCTAATGCAACAACGTTTGTAACGTTCATTTTGATTGGATAACGTCACTTTCTTACATGGCATCAATTGACAATTGATGTTATGGGACGTACGCGCAAGCGCAGACGGCATATGACAGATTTTAAATACATGTTTTAACGTTGTTTTTTGTCAGTTTCATTAGAATGGAGATAACAATATTGTATTTTAAGCTCCGACGGCATCAATTTGGGATTTGATGGTGGCAAATACCCGTTTACTGTCTCCGCTAACGCGTCGCCAGTAAACTTAATTTGCAACCATCAAATCCCCAATTGATGCCGTCGGAGCTTAAAATACAATACAGTTATCTCCTAAATATACATGCTCCAAGTCAGGAACCGTTACATTAGAGCAATTCTCTATTATGTAATGTTTTTAAGCCAAAAAAAGGTCCAAAAAATGTTTCGCCTCGCTTCGCTCGGCGAAATATTTTATTCTACGCCCCCCCTTTCAAATATCCTGGACACGCCCCTGCTTGTGTTGTTGTTTAGCAATCGTTTCAAATATGTGTTCCTTGCTGATTAACAATAATTAAAAAAAACCTACTCTAACTAGATCAAATGTTTATTTTCCCAATTTGGTACTAGGTTTAGATATATAGACACAAAATTAGGAAAAATCTTGATCCAAACAGGTCTTCAGTAAGAGATTTACATTAATACACTTCACATTGAAATATGACTGAAGCCAACGAGTTTAATACATAAAGCAAACAAATATATAAAGAATGAATGTTAATATGTCAGATATATCTCACATGGTAGAAACTACCAACAGAGTACTATCAACTCAATATTAGCATTTGTAACAAGCTTGGTAAGAAGAAACTGAAATGAAATTGCGAATTTTTTATTGAACTCCCAGTACAATTTGAGAACAAGCCACATTAAGGGTCCAGTGCAGTTTTAAAGTGTTCCATTTCAGAGAAATATTCTAACAAAATTTGAGACATGTATGCCTCACTAATGGAATATTCACTCTGTAGTTATCTTAACGGAATTATCTGAACTAATTTCTGATTGAATGATTAGTGTATCAATATAACCTGGCATCAGTACAGCTTGCTATCATTTGCAGATCATGCCAGTTATCTCACTTAAATATTGTATTTTCATCCTTAATTGTCTTTGTCTAATAAATGAATAAGAAATGAAAATTGACAGTTTTGAATGATGTATTGCAACCGATCAAGTCGTGAGGTCGGTGAACGCCAACAAATTGGTGGGTATCAGGTGATGGAACGTTAAAAGAGGTGGCCATAACTCATTATTTGTCTTCTTTTGTTTCAGAATATCTGGAAATTAATGAAATCGACATAACCATAAATAGTCTGAGATTGAAAGTTTAATGTCTGGTGAGTAGAGTTAGAGGATAATGTACAGAAAATGATTTGCCGTCATATTTCTGATGATGGTAAATCAAAGAGCCGTAGCATGAACATACAGACTTGATCGGGATATAAGTTTCAGGAACCAATACATATACATATAAAAAAAGAAGATGTTGTATGATTGTCATTGAGAAAACTCTCCACAAGAGACCAAATGACACAGAAATTAACAACTCTAGGTCACTGTATGGCCTTTAACAATGAGAAAAACACATACCGTATTGTCAGCTTCAAAAGGCCCTGAAATGACAAATGTAAAACATTTTAAACGAGAAAACTAACCGCCTAATTATGTACAAAAAATTAAAGAAAAACAAATATGTAACACAGCAACAAACAACAACCACTGAATTTACAGGCTCCTGACTTGGGACAGGTACATAATACGTACAGAATGTGGTGGGGTTTAGCATGTAAGCCGCATTAGGATAACTTTAAGGGACCAATGCATAGGTGATTTAGAAATGCCACGCAGAAAATATTAAAACCAAGAATCAAATTATATCCTAGTGTTAACACTGCAATATAACAACTTTAGTATTATTGTCAATAAATAGGGTCAAAGATGTAATACCAAATAGAAATTCACACAACAACGATTTATATTGCTGAAAAAGAAGCATTTAGCCAATAGGGGTCAGTCTGAGGTTTTGAAAGGAAAGTAGCTACATGTACCTTTGTGCTATATAGATTTCTTTGTACAAAATTTATACTTATTTTGAATCTTCATTATTGATTTAAATGGCAGAATTTTGTAACAGGTTGTATTGGCTATGATATCAATGATATTTAAAATGATCAAATTCTATATTAAATTGTCTTTTGAAATCTATCTTTAATATCCAGTCACCTTGATAAATATAACCAATATGTTTATGAATGGGGTAGGTGAACTAAACTTTATAACAAGATTGTCATCATTTGGAGTGTGACCTTAAATGTTCCACACCATTACCCATAATTATAATTGTAAACATTTAAATATACCTTTTAACACCTGGGAGAACCTGTGTATCTAGATTTCAGGTAATAATTACCTTTATCTTGTCTATTTCACAGACAATTCTGTCAAGGTCTGATAATTTGTTTGTTTTCATGAGATTCAGGTGCAATCATCTAATATCTTTTGATTTCACTATGGATAAATTATAAACAGGTGCTCTCATTTTCTTCAATTTTGCATGCATTTACTACTTTATTTTAATGTTCCATGAAGAAATGATTGCATAGTTAATAGGTACAATCAAGCATATTGATATACCAGACAATCATGACTTGTTCTAATCACTTTTGCTTTCTTTTTTTATCAGGATTGAGTTTTAATATTACATTTCATTACTTCTGAACTATTTTTGGATTGTTTAAATTGAAATTATGAGATCCAATTGTTTAAGAATGCAAAAACAGTAAAAGTCTTCACACCAAACTTAATTTGGGATGCCCAACTCTCGATTTCCATTACTATGTATAATGTAGATTGCATTGTAATAACTGAAATTGTTAGATGATTGTGATATCAGAGTAAATTTAGTGCATTTTTTGGTGTGGTCAAAGGAAAATACATGTTTTTGAGGCATAACCAGTAAACAGTAAATTTAACTAAAATGTTTATAAATCTGAAATCCATTATTTACTTTACCTTCTATTAAAATAAAGGATTTTAGAAAATGTTAGCTCAAATTAAAATTGTGTCAGGGTGATAGAGTGTGACATCATTGAAGTGAAATTATAATTGGAGATTTACCAAATTTTTATAAGAAGAATAAGCAATTTTCTGGTATATTTTGGCTAAAATATAGCACAGGTATTGCCAAAAAGATTTTTTTGCCAAGGAAAAGATAATTGAAAAAAGCACTTTCCATCATGTATATATATGTTAAGGCAAGCATTGTGTTCTATATGGTTTATCTGCAGCAAATGGTTAAGGGTTTATTTCATTTATTGTTTTATTAAACTTTCATTCAATTCCTGTCCCAGGCACCCATGAAATTCAAGTTATTTTAATAAAATTTATCAATATTTCAAAACTCTGCAAATTGAAATAATTTGAGATAGGTTACAATTTTTGCCCCAATTTGTACATATTGATATGATTGAAAATGATATGTTACATGTTTCATTGAAACAAACAAGTGCACATCTTTCTTTTTGAACTTTTATTTGAAGAATAAACTGAAATATGTCTGTTTTTTTTAGGAATATGGGTCTTACATATTAAATTAAAGGAGGGGGGGGGGGGCTTACCATAAATGAACACTGTGATAACTAAAGGATATGGACCTATAAAAAAATCATCTTTTTGACGAGTCTTAAAAGAAAGAGAGTTTATTAATGATCACTTTTTGAAAGAAAACCTGTCATTTTGAATAGAGAAAAATTCTAAATATTAGTGACAAATGATAGTACATAATGTATTCACTATTTTATAAAATTTTAAAATGAAATCAGCTGCTATGTATAAACTTAGACTTTGTGTCTTGCTCACTATTAGGTTTTTGGTACTTAGTAACTTTTGTCAGTTTGTTAGTAAATTGATTTCCTTTCAAGAGCTGTCATAAATCACTACCACCCTGTTACCGGTTACCGTAATGTGATATTTTTTTGTCACCCTCAGTAAATGGATGATTCACGTTTTACCTGGGTTTATAATATACAAGGTACATAGCCCAACAGGTAATCAAACAATCAAAACTATAATAAATTTGTAGGTAATCGTTTATCGATCAATTGCTAAGAGTTCATGAAAATCTACCCTATTTTATGATGTAACTTGGAGTCATTATTGTTACATTTACCAGGCAAAGATTCTCCAAATATCAATGTATTATTGTCACAGAGAATTGGTTTATGGGATATCTAATTGGTGCATTGACTTTTAACTGCTGGACTGCATGCTATTTAGCTGCTCAAACCCAGGATATAGAAAAACGATCGCCACCTCCATTTCTAAAGAAGATTGGAACAAAATAGAGGCAATCATTGTAAATGATTTAACTAAGAGGATAATCCATTGTTTTTTAGTTAGAGACCAGAATTGATTGAGGCATTTTTTTGCTTGTGTAAGCATTGATTTTCATAGTTTCTTCTAGTGTTACATTAGAAGCATGGATTTATGATATGAATACAGATCATGTTTTGAGTACCACAGATACTCCAGAAAGGAATAAATAATTTCATTTGTTCATAAAATTGATTCCTTCTAAGAGGGTAATAAGCCCTTAATTGATCAGCAACTAATTTAAGTTTCCTGTTTGTAGTTTTAACAGGATGCTGTTCTTGACTAAAACTGAAGATGTGATTGTCACACATTAACACTGGCAAAAAACGGATGTAGAATGTACCGTTCAGGTTAAAATCTTGTGCATTGGTAAACCTGATCTAAAATTGACTGCTTTGAAGGTAAGATTTTTTTTCATTTATAAGTATAAAAAATCTACACGAGTGAATATATAAAAGATTAAGTTGTGATGTGATTGTCAGTACAAAAAAAAATTGTCTCAGTAACCCAAAAAACAAAAAGTGGACATCAACACTGTTAAAAGTAGATAAAATTGTCTGCTTTTTATGATGAAGCAAAATTCGATAATGTATTAAAAAAAAAGGAACACACACTTGTATATGCATATGATTTAATGCAGATAATTATGATAATAAAGATATCCAATTTTATTTAAGGACATCTTGGTGTAAATATTAAAGTTGTTATTGAGTACAAAACTTGTAAAAGATTTACTATCAACTAGATCTACACATCTCGAACGGAAGAGACATGAGTTATAAAACTTGTGTCTCATCCGTTAGTTAAGTTTCTAAACAATAGAATATGTAAAAACTAACCTAGTTCTCTCAAGTATCAAACATAAAGGTGGCATTGACCGCTGATGATTCCCGACATGACATTGAAGTATAAAACTATAAACTATTTCAAGTCACAAATGCATGTTCAATACAAAATGTCAGTTGTATGTAAGAAAACTATCAATGAAACAGTAGCAATATTATGTCACCAAAAGTTCATTTATAATGGTAGACAACAGATCCACATCTTATTGCAAGCATTTAAAATCTAGAATCAATTCAACAGAGATTATTTTAAAATGTAACATTAACACCCAAACTTACAGGGACAATAAAGTTTCTTTTCTCTGATTCATTTTTACGATTTTCTAAAATTATCGCTGTACAAGGAAAGATCTATTTCAGTTTGACATATTTACATTATTTTTCTTCTGGCAAAACGTACCAAATAGTATGAAGTTTGAATGTAGTACAAAACATGGAACATTAAATGTGTGCAATAAGACAAACTAGTATTTGGATGGTTTTAGTCATTCCACTTTTGAATCATTAAATTCAATTGCAGTAATTCCAAACTGATAGATAGATCAGCGTCTATTGATTACTTAAGGTCTTTCAATACTAATTCAACCTAATAAATCTAATGATTCAGAGGTGAAATAAGAGTTTGAATTCAATCAGTTTGATAATAAGGGGTTAAATACACAAATTTTATTTTCTTAACCTTCTTTAGATTTGATTTGATTTCTTTTTTTCTATCAAAATGAAAATTGATAGAAACTATGACCAGACAAAGTTGTTTTTCTTTATTCAATCCCAAAACACTTCCGTCAACTTTCCCTAAGATTTGCAGTGTTGTATGGGAATGTATAAACTCCTTGTCCTAATACTGAATGACACTGAACAACCAAGCCAGACATTTTCTCTGCTCATCTTAATTAAGGAAACACAATCATTAAATTCGGATTAGACTTTTTTCGTTTCATTTAAATAATCAATTCTTCATGAAGTAATTGACGGCCATTCTTAGAAAAATCTCCATGAATTATCGATGATTACATGTAAATTCAATTATGGAAAGCGTTTCTGTATCCTTAACTAAATTAAGCATCATGTTCTTTGATAAGCTGTATAAAGCTCACAGGCATTTTAATTTGTGTGGTTTTATAATCTGTTAAGTTCCAATTGTTGTTATAAATATAGTGTGAGTTATTGAAGTTTTATGGGGTTTAAAACTTACCACCTAATAGGGAAAAAGAATGGCAATTGAGATGGAGACAAAAAAAAGGTTTTGAATAGAATTTATTTTCTTTGTCTGGTCACTAACAGGAAGTGACATAAGTTTGAATTTATTGTTGAATGACTGTCCATTAATGGAATAAGCTTCTAGAAAAAAAAAGGCTATATGACTGTATCTATGGAATAAGATGATATAAAGTGGGTTTTTTTTACTGTACAAATGGACAGCTGCTGAAAACCGTTTTTAACTTTATTCATGACTTAATAAAATTGAGAATGGAAATGGGGAATGTGTCAAAGAGACAACAACCCGACCAAATAAAAAACAACAGCAGAAGGTCACCAACAGGTCTTCAATGTAGCGAGAAATTTCCGCACCCGAAGGCGTCCTTCAGCTGGCCCCTAAACAAATATATACTAGTTCAGTGATAATGAACGCCATACTAATTTCCAAATTGTACACAAGAAACAAATATAAAAATAATACAAGACTAACAAAGGCCAGAGGCTCCTGACTTGGGACAGGCGCAAAAATGCGGCGGGGTTAAACATGTTTGTGAGATCTCAACCCTCCCCCTATACCTCTAACCAATGTAGAAAAATAAACGCATAACAATACGCACATTAAAATTCAGTTCAAGAGAAGTCCGAGTCTGATGTCAGAAGATGTAACCAAAGAAAATAAACAAAATGACAATAATGCATAAATAACAACAGACTACTAGCAGTTAACTGACATGCCAGCTCCAGACTTCAATTAAACTGACTGAAAGATTATGATTTCATCATATGAACATCAGGCACAATCCTTCCCGTTAGGGGTTTAGTATCATACCATCATAACATATATGAGAAGAACATAACCCGTGTCATGCCAACAACTGTTTTTAGAATAAATGTCTTTATTTCCGACGCAAAGACCTTATCAGTGACTCAATATTAACGCCAAAATATGCAATCTTTAATGACTTGACAACAGTATCGTAATTATATCCCTTCTTAATCAGTCTATTTAAAGGTTTTGTAAGTTTCTGAGGTGAATACTGACACCTTTGTGCTTTATAAAGAATATTTCCATAAAAAATTGGATGTGAAATACCTGAACATATAAAAAGTCTGCATGTTGAGCTATATTTATGAATGATGTCTTTATACCGATGATAAAATTTAGTAAAAGTTAAAGCTGCTAAAGTCTGTTTATTATTGTATCAAGGGCTAAAAAGAGGGTTTATATATTTTTTTATGTCATATCAGTGAGAGGATTAGCAAAGCAATAAAACCTGGTTGTCTGTTTCAAGACCAGAATTTGACAGCTAAGTTGTTTTCCATTTGTTTGATGTGTTTGAGTTTTTGATTTTTGCCGGTGGAAGTAAATATTACCGCCTGTAAAACAGATATGGTTTGATTTCCAATCTTAAATCTGACCAGACTCTTAAAAGAGTGAAAAAATTATATTTCCCCAACAGTCTTGTTGTGACCCTAGACAGCACTATGTCTAGACTTCTTTTAAAGGTCTCCCAATGAGAAAGAGGTGTCTTTTTCTCCTTTAGATTATTTTTCCATTTCAAGTAAAAGACTGATAACATGCGTTTAAGTTGGAGAAGTCCATGAAAAATCAATGTCATAGACAAGCTTTTTTCCCATGTGGTGAAGATTTAGCAAGAAACCTAAATGTCAATTTGCTGCAGGCATGAAGACTTTACAGGAAAAATGTCATGTTACATGTTGAAATTGAAAAGAAAGCTGCATGAACATATTTTTTAGACCATTGATTGGTAGATAAATTCATGATTTTGTTGAAAACAAATAGAAATCAAGAAATCAGTTACAATTATTTGTTTCCTGTCGGCATTGAAACATGCTCTAAATATATGAATTTGATGACTTTGCATGAGTGTTTTTTTTTTTTTTTTAAAGAAAAGGTTAATCTTTGTAAAAGATTGCCAAAACAAAATGTCAAATGTTGCAAGAAACTATATAGAAACTGGAATAATTTGCAAGACAAAATTTGTTTTAGATTTCCAATAGGTTTATTTTTGGTTTAGTTCCCACTTTGATTAAGGACATGCTGTATAGGTTGGCTGCTTGACCTTCGTGAAAGACTTATAGTGACCTCTAGATCTCTTCTCATTTGGCCTTCATACCTTCAATAGGGAACATTTGTTTTCCAGTCTGGGGCCTCTGGGCATGTCTTTCTGTCCTTTACAATAAAATTTTGAGCACATCAATTTGAAACTACATGTAGCAGAGACATATGTCTCTGCATGTAGTGGTATATATATGTTTAAAAATGTATGTCAAAATTAGGGTTTGACTTGGATATTAAGATTCACTCAGAACATGAAAATGTGATGGTCAAACAGTGCAACATGTTTAAATAATCTCGTGGACACATATTCTTAGAATTAATACTGTTAGGTTGCTGTGTGACATTCATTCAAAATCTCTGCATCATTTGAAACTTTAAAAGACTTCTTTATTAGGTAGATCTTAAAGTTATTAACAAGTAAATTACATAATGGGAGGTTTAAGTTATGAGGATATACTGTGAAGTGTTTTCCTGTGATTCAGGCACAAAGAAAAACATTGTAGACACAAAGTCTGTGTCATATCTGTAACACTGTTTGTAACACTTCCCTAACTTACAAAAAGAAAGTTAGTAAATACTCTGCACATGAATATAAACCCTATTTTGTACTAGACTGATCGTTAGTGCCAAAATTGTGACTTCGTAAGGTTATAATCCAGGAAGGCATCACCCTTTCAGAATGCATAACTATACTGTGTTAGCCATTGGTTTTGCTCTGAAATGCTCAGTGAAGACTGTGAATATTCAAATGTATAAAGAAGTAAGGAAAACATATTCTGTTATTCAGTTGAAGTCATATTAAAGAAATGAACCGGAAAAAAACCTGACAAAAAACAGGAAGATAAAACTTAGTATAAGGATCTAAATCTTCAGACTAGGGCAATTCATATGTTGTATTCATATGTAGTATAAAATTTTGGCTTCATAAGACATTTATATTTCCACATTGAAATCTATTTAACCTTGGACAATGGTGCTCATTCCTAACTATAAAAATTATTTGAAATGTATATTTTTCTGATCATTTACATAACAGACTGAGCAATATGTTTGATTCAGTACATTTTTTGGTATCATTTCCTGACTTCTTCATTAATATTTCATACTTTATATGATTCTGGAGCATACATAATGAAAAAATGATGGGTCAGATTTCATATAATCAGACTATTTCCAGATTGCATTCTGAATAAATTGTGAATAGAAGATAAACGTTACAAATGAATTCTGCCAATTTCTTGGTACTGTGGAGTATTTAAAAAACGTTTTTTTGTGCATATTAATATCTGAGTTCCTTCAGTAACTGAAATGACATTGTGGTCTCATCATAGCAGATGAGCCTTGATTGCAGGAGGTTGTATCAGAGTTGGAACAATGAAGGACCTTCAACACTGAGAAACTTCATACCGTATAGTCTGCTATAAAAGGCTCCAACATGAAATATAGGAAAATAGTCAAATGAGAAAACTATACAGCCTAATTTATAACAAAATAGATATGACAAATACGAAACAACTACTACCACTCAACTGCAGGCTCCTGACTTGGTACAGGCACATAAATGATGTGATGGGGTTACTGGTAATATAAAAAAGAAGATGTGGTATGATTGCCAAATTAGACAACTATCCACAAAAGACCAAACTGACACAGACATTAACAACTATAGGTCACTGTACGGCCTTCAACAATGAGCAACATGTTTGTGAATGCTCAACATTCCTCTTACATGGAGCGGTTGTGTCACTTCATAATATTGCATGGTGTAACAACTAGTAACTAAATGGGGAAAAAATCTGCAGTATATTTTTCTTTTGCAGCTAAATGAAAATATTGGAAATTATATAATAATAGGCTGACATTTTCTACAAAAAACATGATGTGAAGAGATTGAGATGAAAATCAGCAGGAAGCACAAAAAATATAATGTATTGAATTTTATTTCTCAGTATGCATTGTAGCAATACAATGCAACTCTGTTTGATAAAGTCCATGTTTTGTTCAGAACAACATGATTTTGGTATAAGTTGGCAGTTGCTGTATAGTTTAATTACCTGTAATACTTCCAATTGCAGGTAGATTGGAGATTTGCCCATGCCATGTGTTAGCCTGGAAAGTTTTTATTTTTATTGCAAAGAAACCAGATAAAAACACATGTCTGTGTTATGGTCAAACTATAAAATATTCATGAACCTGTGAGTAGTTTATGACCTAAGCTTCCACCACTAATCAATATTCCTGACCTTTGTTATACTAGAACGATAGATTAATTTTTTCGGAGAATTGTTTGAATTTCATCTGCAAATAATATTTGCTTTAGTAGATTGGTATCTATTAATTGGAAATGGTTACTCTAACCAAAATATGCACAGGCCTAAACAACCACAATGATGAATTGAATTGTGTGAGATAGACGGGAAAATGTTGTCAGCTGATTCAATAAGATTAGTTTTTTGTGCCTTGGTATATACTCATCAAGGCGATTATTTTGGGATTGAATAATAATTGAATGTTTGTTCACTTACTGGACTTTATTAATATATCGAACCTCGTCTCGTAGTCTTGTCACAAGAAATTGTGTTTTCTGTTGACAGAATGTGACCAAGCTGATTAAATAAGATAATTCATAATTTGTCTCATTTGTTTCATTTTTGGAGGAAATTGTATTTTGGAATTGGATCGTGTTTATTTTGGCAGCTTTATTAATAATTTGAGTGATATCGGTGTTTTATTAAGAAGTAATTTCTCTATAATTAATATTTTAAATGTTACCGATAATTTGAGTAAGAAATTTATTTTCCTTAGAGACATTTTCACAGCTGAATCAATAAGCTTATTTGTCTGCAAGTCACAAATATTATTTTGGAGAATACAATAATTGAAGATTTCTTTCCACCTGTGATATTATTAATATTTTGACAACATTGGCTTTTATGTCCTAAGGAGATTATGGTCTATGTTGACATTTACTGGAACTTATAATTTTCTTGTCTGAGCTGAAGATACAAGTCGGGTATTGAGCTACGAGGGTAATTTTCGTAATCGTTATGGATTCATTATATTCACAAAAAAATCTTATGAAAAAGACTTGAAAAGAATTATCTTTAATAAGATCTGAGGAGGCTTAAAACTTTAGCCTGTAGACATTTAAATCATATTGCAAAGAGCATTATATTTCTTTGTTTGCCAGCTTTTAAGGGGGAAAACAGATGAAACTTGACAAAATTTAAAGATGAGAGAAATGGGATTTGAAAACCGATTACATGTAAAACTAAGTTTAAGACTGTGATTGGATTGTACTGATCTTGTAAAGCCTGGTTTGAAGATGGGATTTAAAAGTGTTCTAGTGTGCTGGAAGCTGAATATTCTTCCTTCAGTATAATATTAATTAATGATGAAGTGAGGGTTTAACCATGTAGAGTAAAAAAAAAAGGTTTTTTTTCATGTTTTTTTTTTTTTACTCTTCAGAGACTTTGGTGTCTGATGTTGTTTTTTTGGGATGTATCATATTATTTTTAGACTTGGTTGACTTTCTCTCCTATTGTTTTTTTTCTTGCATCAAACAGCTTAATGAGTACTGAAAAGATGTTGAACCTTACATAACCTGACTTCAAGATTGTCAACAAAAATGAGTTTATTGTTCCTCATAATAGAATTGATTAGTTAACTAAGTACAGAAATAGGAAAAATTATAAAAGCTCTATACAAAAACCTTGCATGTCAGAAAAGCTTGGGACTTATAACCAAGAAAATCAAATTTCATTTAACATCATAGTATTTCTTTGTGGATAGAAAATCTATTTAGAAATTGATTTGCAGATCTGAAGTCTAAGATTGGAAATAACGTCACCTTGTTAAGTGTCATTCAAAAAAACATGTGGGTACTCATTTCATTTCATTAATTTGTTGGAGAAAAAAATGTTTAATGAAATTGGTCTCCGATAATGTTTTAAATACGCTCTGCATGTTTTTTGCAATTTAGAAACACTCAATTTATTTGTGAAGATGAAATGGGAGTTTGTTTTCATAGTGACTTGTCAGTCAAACAAAGTCTGAATATTGTATTTTATAAATCTGATGCAATTAAAACTTGCCAGGATATAGATTTTATAGAATTAAGATGTCTGGAGTACATGATGCCTATATCAAATTTCTTAATATGCATTTACTGAAATTTGGAAAATGATTAAGGGATGAGATTAAAACAGATTTTGTTTTATTTTTGTATCGGTTGTTTACAAATATATTGTAATGAAATTCAGTGCTAAGCAACCCATAAAAAAATGGCTGAAACATGCTGACCATAGGGACTTTTACTGATGGACATCACAATTCTTTAAACCGGTATATATATATTAAAATTAACAAGAGAAATGATGGAAGTATAATAGGTATAGAAATTTGTGATTTGAACTTTATTGCTAAATTGCTTTGTGTATTAGATAGTTTGATAGGTTTTTTTTTATGCTTTAATTCTGTCGATCTGATCCCTTTTGAACAGATTTCTATTGTATGTTCTCTTGTTGTGCTGTTACATACATGACTGTCCCAAATTGATGAAGGATTGAACTCTCACAAACACTTCTAACCCTGCCATTCTCTGACTACTGTCCCATTAAGTCAGGTTGTTGGCATTTGACATTGGTTTTCTTTTTTTCTTGTTTTACATTTTTCACATTAATGCATGGTAGCTGTCTGTACAGATTTGGTTATGGTCATTGTTGAAGGCTGTATGTAGTGATCTACAGTTGCTTATTTCTACTTTTTTTTATTACTTGTGGATAATTGTCTCATTGGTATTCATAGAGGACCACAGCTTCTTATATTTGTTGAAAAGCGATGGAATTTATTGAAAACAACAATTAAAACACCATTCACAGACAAAACATAATTTTTTGGATTGAATGAGAGTGCTTTTCCTATTTTATAAAAGATTGACAAAGTGCAGTGTTATTATAAAGTAGATGTTGCATATGTAATCTTAGAAAATATTATAAATCAATGTCTCTCTTATCACTAAAACATTCAATGTTATTCAAAAACTGCATTCAAATTCTATAATTACTGGTTTTTAGAAATTCTATCGGACTTCATAATCAGATTTCCACATGTTGTTTACACCATTTGATGGCAGAATAAGTAGAAAGACCATTAAAAACAAAATTGATAATTTGAAATATTAAAAACTCCAGACAGAAGGAGAAATGCACTTTTATTAATAAATAGAAATGTCTGCGTTTGATGTTGCAACAGGAGGTCAGTAAAATGATCTTTTAAAAGCGATTTGTCCACTTTAAAAGCACTGAAGAGTAACAGCTGTGATGACCTTTTTCTAACCTGACAAAATAGATATGCTACCTGTTGATTTAATATTTGACAGGTAACCTGCCCTGACAGGTGGTAATCACACTGAATAATATTTTTCTTCTGATTTATCATTGTTGACAGATTTCATATTGTTTATTCATGTCTTTGCTGACAAGGCTTTCAACATGTTCCTCTGTTTTAAAAGTTCAATATTGAAAATTAATTTCTAGAGAAAACCTTGTAGAGACAGTAAGAGGATTGGTAAGGGGTAGATTAGATCCTTTCGTCTTATATCAAAGAAGATTAATTTTATTATGAAAGGAGATCTTCTGTCATGTCATAAGAGAAATTTTTCATATATATTCAACATTAAATGATATGAAGATATGGAATAAGATGGGTCCGTGTTTAGTAGCACCACATATAATGAAGTGATAGGTTCTAATGAAAGTTTAGGATTATTGCATTGTTTTTGGAATTCATTATATTATGTATAAAAAGTACACTTGCATCTGAAAATTTGTGCCAACTCAGCAGAGTTTGACGCTGACTTGAAGAAAACTAACGACCACTAACTCGTGCTGGTTTTAACTTTAAAGAGTGAGTACAAGTATAAATTAACTGACCAATTTAATCAAAAAGCTGTCCACATTTCTGTTTGTTTTCTTTCTCAATTAATTTCACGGATTTGCTTTGTGTGGGGTGTGTCTGGCTTAGATTGGAAGGTTATAATGGTTGCAGAAAGTTAATTAACATTGGAGCCTCTCCACCTACATTCACAATTTTTAAATGACCCTTAAGCGTAGGTACTTGAGATGGTCATATTACTTTCTATCTGAGGTGTTTGATTACTAACTATATGATTTTTCAAGTGTCATAGTTTATTTCTGTGTCAGATCAGCTGAGGTCTTGTGTTTAGTATTAGTGTTGGGAATATGTTTACATGGGATTTATACGATTTTTCTAAATTTTTGGCAGTGGATGTTGATTTAAAAGGTTTGTAATGGATAAAGTACACAGCATGTCTGTACATCTGGTTTTATGTACAAATTATCAGGTTTTAATTCACAAATATTTGGCTATAAATATGATTATGTAAGTAGACGCCATTAAGATCTTATTTTTATTCATTTTGATGAATTAAAAAGTAAAGAGTTTTAAAGATAACTATTTTGGTAAAATATTTCAATTAATCAGTTTTCTTTTTTGCGTTTTAGCTTTGATGTTATTCAATACATGACGACAGTAAAACACAACTCTCCAAAAAACTTTGTTTTGTTTTTGTGTATGAAAATATGTTATCTTCTTCTTAACTTGTATACTAAATGACCTGAATATAGAATTAATCATACTATAAGTAACAAGTTGGAGGATAAGTGACATCCTGTTCTAATGAGATGACATGGAGGACATACTAATAAACACTTCCTAATAATAATTTTATACCATGTAAGGTAAGCAATATTTACTGTTCAAACCAAAAGTTTACTTTTAAATTCCTTATAAAAGTTAGTGATACTAAAGAAATAAGTATGTGCAAGTCTTAGCTTTAAGATCCTATCCAATGTTTTGAATGTTCCCTGAAATTTTTAGGATGACAGTGTTAAGATTACATGGAATTTTAGTTTTCTTGCAGTTGAGAAATATAAATGGCTGCCATGCGAGTTATTAGAAACTTTTTGGTACATTATAATTTACATACAGTTGTTTGTTGCTTTTTGATGTCTTTTGAACAATTCAAGTATATGTAGAGAAAATTTACTTCTCTCTTTTTTTTTTTAAATTTTTTAATCAAGATGAGAGGGGATGATTGAAATCGCCAAACTTTACTTGTTTAAAACTGTTAACATGATCATATGCTTTTTTACAAAGTTGATAAATCTTGTGATGATCTACAGTTTATTGTTAATTTTTTTGTCCATATTGGTCGCCTATACAGTCAGAATTATACTGCATCATGGTAGTGTTTCATGTCTTCCTGGGGACTGTTGTGAAGTTGCATGTTAAAAATCATATCAAATTAAGTAACACATTCATATCCTGATGTGCATGTAATATTTACCATGGTACGTTAAACACAAATCTATGATCATCATATTTTGGTGGTCTTTCCCTGAATTATCCTTACATTGTATAACCTTACAAGAAAATGGTTTTATGTAGCTTTTTGATTATGAAAGTACAAGGAAATGTTGTATGATTTTCAATAAGACAACATGAACCATCGGGTCCAAATGACATGAATTTAAGCACTCCATTGATAAGCAAAGCACATAATGTAAAGTCAGATATAAAAGACCGGCAGATGTGACAAAATGGGAAATGGGAAATTCGGTATTAGGGTAGGGGAGACTTATCAAACCATCAAGTAGCTGGTCCCTCTGCAATTTCGGACCCTGATTGATTTATATACAAACGATGAATGAATAGAAAAAATTTGATAGAAATTGTTTTCTTGAAAATATTGCACTGCCTGATGCCTTTCCTATATTGAAATCTTCTTTGTCAAGTCTTTGAATATATAATATTTTTAGTCCCTTCTTTTATTCATTAAACTGTACTGAAACAGTTTCTTTACTGTAATGTTGGTTAATTTTGTGGTCACAGTCAGGTGTCAAATTTCAATAATTGTGTGGTTGATGAAAAAATAAAACCTTTTATTTCTATTATCATGTAACTTGTGGCGAGGTGCAGTTTACATAATATCTGGTGCAATAGAAACCTATGAAATCGGATCATAAAACAGAAAAATTATAAATGTACTCACAGGATAGGTACAATATAATATAGAGTGATGGATTGTTTGTGGTTTATCCATGTCTATTTCATGCTGTCAGTTTCATAAAGGTGTGTAAACAACTGGGATAAACAATGACTTTTAATTCTGCTCACGCAAATGAACAAATTTGGACTATTTACGTGACATTCCATTTGTAGATTTATAAATGTCTTGTTTTCTATTTTCTTTGTCAATTAATTTTTCGACTTGTGCCAGGTATCTTTTATCTCTTTATAAAAGCTGTAAATAAGAGTTATTAATTTGTTGTAAAGCTGTGACTTACAGCACACTTTATTGAGTGTTATTTTTATAAAGTTTCACAATGGGTTCTCTCATAAAATTATGGAAAAAATCATTCTTTTTTTTTTACTTTTATTGGCGATGTACTCCATGTGATTGGAAGTTGGTGAAATTTAAAATAAAATTGTCTACCAAAATGCATTTGAAAGGAAATGTATTTAACCTCTCTTATATGTACATACTGAAGAAATTAATGCACACACTACCTTTATTTTTCCACTCCATTTACTTAAATATAGTCATTCAAGGAATGAAGGCTTCACGGTAATGCACAACTTCCTAGTTACATCTTTTATAAATATAAAAATCAATGAGATCAATATCATTTTGGTGATGTTCTAAGAATTAAACTTGCTGTATTCTTCTTTAAAAAGGAACATTGAAATATATTGCTGAAGGTTATTTTTGAAATACACACGGTACTTATCACATCACTTCACAAACATGTGTGTGATCTAGAGTATATTTATTTGAAATTTGATTATGAAAGGCACGTCATGTA
Source organism: Mytilus trossulus (assembly GCF_036588685.1). Taxonomy (NCBI): domain Eukaryota; kingdom Metazoa; phylum Mollusca; class Bivalvia; order Mytilida; family Mytilidae; genus Mytilus; species Mytilus trossulus. The sequence goes on along the minus strand of NC_086373.1, from coordinate 25,581,582 downwards.
AACATTACAGTTTATGTAGTGGAACAAATGGGTTAAAATGTTTTTAATTATGGCGGGATAAACATGCAACTTTCACATGTGATAATCTAAACTTGATCACAGTCTAATCGTAACTGGTTCTGACAGCTATAATACTAATATTTCTTTCATGATGTGCCTCATTTACAAGGAGAATTAATTAGAAATGACCTAAGGATAATTTATAAGTGATAAATTCATGCAGAGATGATCCATATACATAGAGATTAAATGGTTTGTGATATGTTAGTAGGGGTAAATATTTATGTAAACATTGTACAAATCTTTAGAGAATTTTGGAAGAAAACATTGGAAATTCTTTTGGATTTATTTTGTTTCTATAGAGGGATGTTTTCATAGGAAATTCTGGATAAATGTTTATGTGTAAAGAGGAATGTCTTCTAACAAATAGGTAAGCTATTTAACTTATTCATATAAAATTGTTATATGCACAAATTTAGAAAAAAATACAAAAAGCTGAGGAACAGTGCTTTTATTGTTTCCAACCTTGTTTGTCTATGATTATTTGTCTCATTGACATTCATTCTACATCTGGTTTTAATTTTATAATGCTGTTCTTCTTCTGAAATTCATAGTACGATGTAGCCTTTAATCTTAGTCAAAACTCACTTCACTACAACCCCTAGCACCAGTGTGGGTTGATTGCACATCAAGATGTATTGCTATTGTCTCGCAAAATACATTCAACTCTGTTACATTTTTACACCTATCCCATATCGAGAACCACCAAAGCCGGTGTTAGTTATGTCTGTTTTAAATTTTGGTTCATATGGATGTTTTGAAGTTGAGTGTATAATGTCCATTTTGCTGAACTAGTATTAATTCTTGTTTAAGGGCCAGCTGAGGCTGGCATCAAGGTGGATTTTGACACTTTTCTCGTGTTGAAGACCCTTTGGTGGCCATGAGCTGTTGTCTGCTCTTTGATGGGTGGTTGTCTCTTTGACACTTCCAAGTTTCCATTCTCAAATTTATGATATATGTTATGTAACGTTACATGATAACAGGAATTTGCCTATGAATTATAGGGCAAATACTGATTAAGAATTTCTATAAACAAACTGGCTAAAAGGGAGAAAAATGAACATGCATTATGATAAATGAAAACACCATAACTGAAAACAAATTAAAGCATATATGCACAGGTGAACTTTGTCTACACAGTATTATTCTGTCAGGACATGAGAATTGTAATGTTAGTACCTAAAGTGTGTTACATAGAGTTTATTTAGTTAACAGTATAACCTATGATAACAAAGCACTGTGCCAAGTTCCTTGGGATACTGATCATATCTTTGTTTCATTTTATGTGCAATTTGTGAGATAACTGAATTTTATACAATTAATTGTAGTAAAATATAGAATAAGATTTTTTGTTTAATGAATTGTTTTTTATTATGCTAAGATCAATGCTTTTTAGAACAACAACAAATTTAAAGACATCATCTTCATTACAGAATGCTCTTCTACAAAATGTTAATAAAAATATTTCCCATAAAATACTGCCAAAACACTGTTTGGTAATTGTTTTATAGCTAACTAGGGATAACTCTTGCTGGGTAGATGAACTTTTTATGGTAGAACTCATTAAGGTTGTGTCATAATACATAGGAAAGCTGATGTACTGGAAATCAAAACAACAGGGGTTAATATCTGGTAATCTCTAGGCAAGTAATGTTATAACAGGCTTTTTATTACACATAAAGCTGCAAATGTTAATCTAATTTGCTCAACTCTTAATTTAATTTTTCACTTCACCAAATAACATCTACTATTTAGTTACTGTTACAGGCCTGATAAAAGTACAGCATGAAGACATTATAGTTTGGTAAATGTACAATATATGTATATTGTGGGAAAATATAAAAATTATTTGTATGAGCTTTGGAAACAGGAGGAAAACCAAGGCTCCACCGAACTTTAGAAACAGGAGGAAAAGCTTTTCTCCATCAACCTTTTCTCCTGTTTCGTAGCAAGGATAAATAAATTTGATACTCTCGACAATGTACATATATTGTGTTTATCCTGAAATTACTCCCTAAACTTGAAACTTTAGTTATAAAAGCAAAATCATTGTCACTTATTTCTCAAAGAAATCAACATAGTTGAAACACAGACCGCAAAGAGGACCCCCAAAATAAAATGGTTAGGAAACAAATATTCACATTACCGCTTACTCCTCATGGAAGTGGTATAACAGGAGACTTTATTTGTATAAGTACATATAAAGCAAAAATTTATTTGTATACCTATCAATATGTTCAATAGTTTGCTAATTGCATGATAACAGAACATATGAAAATGTTGCAGTTTGTTTTGCTTTCCGCTTTTTTAACAAACATGGTGAAGTGTTTCCAAAAATAAACACACATTTTTATAGGAAGGTACACAGGTGTCATTTTAGACTTGATATTTTTGTATCTAATGACATTGAAGGAAAGATCCAGACTTTTAATTCAGCAATGCCCGTGCATGTTCATAAATTATTTTGACTGACTTCAGTTTAATTGGGTCTTGTTGAAAATGATATAAACTGGAGAAAATAGGTCTTTAATAAGCTTTATAATGAAAGAATTATTTGATAAGCTGTTGGTTCTCCTAATTATTATGTTATTCAGTTAGTTTCTAAAATTTCTGGTGGGTTACACATGATGTACTTAAAACTTATCTTACATCTACAGACACAGGAAACCATAGAGGAAATACAGTCTAACCAAGCTACTAATTATGTTAAAAATAAGACCCTATGCAGCAAAGGTACTTACTTTTATGTACCTCTTGAGAGAAAAAAAGGTTTGTCCTTAACTTAATGGGCAAATGCTTTGTTACATGTGCTTGTATTTGACATAGTGATGACTTATGTATATTTATGTAGAAAATTACCCTTTGATAGAAAGAAATGTTGAAACTTAAGATGTGACTGTTATGACCAAGGACATATGGCATTATGTTGTTGCATGAATAGTTATAAAGGATGATTTTTGTCATGTGGACCTTAATATAAGATATGGCACAATAGGATTGTATTGTTTAAGAATGGGGAATGAGCAGCCAGGGTAGCTTTGTCAGCACTTTCCTACGCATACAACAACAAGAGTTGCTTCAGACCATGCTTCTAATAAATAAATGCCAATTTTTTTATACAGTCCAACATCCATGCACAAGAAAGTGAAAATTTCATATCTTCTCTTAGTTATAAAATGGTTAAGTAGTGCTATAAATCTGTCATTTCATACTGATAAGGCGACTGATTTTATTACAACAAACAGATGTTTAAAACACAAAATTGACTTATTGTTAAACTTTAAAAGTTTAGGGAAAATGCACAGGCACTTGTGGGGTTGACCCTCCCCCTTTTTTCTTAATTTTTGGTGTTTAATTATTTTTTTTGGGAAGTGTTCTTGATGTAGTTTATCCTGACTTTTAAGATTAATTTGAAAACCCAATTATTTTTAAATATGTTTTTTTTTAATATTTTAATCTTGCAATATAATGAAAAAAGAAAATTTTGTAAAAAAATCAAAATGACATATATATAAGAAAAAAAAGATACATTTCTTGATTGGTATTTATTTTAATCTCTTCTTGCAATTGTCACCTATAAATTGAGAAAGAAACCATGAGGCATCTGTGAACTAACATAATATAATTGATGTGACAGTTTAATTAGAAATATTGTGTTTTCTAAGTGGTGCAGGAGATAAGTTCACTTTTTATTCAACATCATTTTGATGCAAATTCTTGGGTTTAGATGGAAGACTGTATATGCAAATTTGCGATTGGACAGCATAATTTGTATATGTTGGGAAGGGAATCTTTTCGTTTCAAGTAAAGCTTTAAATGCAAGGCATGGTACATGATATAACCAAGGAGGTTATATAGAAGGAGAGTGAACACTCTGCTTGATCTCTCTCCTTCTAATATAACCTCCTTGATATAATGTAGCTGTGCTGTCATTTAACCATACAAAGTCATATGAAATAATAAGATGATTTAAAATCCAAAACATGATTAAGTTCTGTTTCATTTTTCTGTATCAATCTTGGCACAAAGTTATATTTAAAATATAACATGTAGATTTTTTTAGTCTGTTACAAAATGTTATCATTTTAAATTTTCTTTTTAATAATAAAAGTCTATTATGTATGTTAACAGTTGTGTCATTAAGTTAACAATTAGCTCATACTATATCACCATGGTAGGTAATTACATAATAGAGCTGCTTTAATTACAACTTTTTACGCATAATTGTCCTGTAAAATAATATTTTCTATTAGTCCAGAGTTTCCAGTTAATGATAATTTTATAGAAACAAACTGAATCATTTAATTTTATTTCTTGAATTTATTCTTTTCATAATGTTTTCATTGATTACGGTCTTTCATTAACACAGTATTTTATTGACTTGTGAAAAACTGTGACAAAAGCTCTTTTGTGTGGAGGTATAAACAGCTGAGGGTAGAAGCATCATGCTTCAGTTGTCATCCTTGATAGTAACTGATAAAAACCTGTGTAAAATCCATCTCAAATTCAATTGACCATGAAAATCTCAATATGGTTACCTTAATTATTTTTATGATCAGATTTTTACTAGCTGTGAAATTTAAATTACTTTTGACACATGCCAGAAACAAGATTTTAATTTCTGTGAGGTAAGATGCTTTTTATGGAGGTGGCAGCTTGAAAAGAGAAAAGAAATATTAATTTAAGGTAATTGGGACACAAGTTTAAGTAAAAGATTAACATTTTATAAAGTGAGAATTTTGTTATCTGTAAATCATGCATGCATCAGGTTTAATTATAGATTTGATTGCAAATTTTCAATCTGTACACAGTCGGGGATTCAGAAATTTTCATAAGATGTACTAATTTTACTGATTGCCTAAGAGGGGGCAGGGTCCAGTCATGATTCAGTGATTCCCTTAATAATCAACCAATTTTCCCTGCATATATTGGGGGCCTCTAAATCAACCTCTGGTAATTTTTAAGTGCTTTACAAGAACCAATATGTATTTGATTTCATGGGGCTTATTGTATTTAAAAAATGACATGGACATGCAATTTGTTTTCTTATTTTATTGTGATTGAGGATGCATAGGACCTTAGGAAACTTAAAAATACACAAGCATATGTAATATCAATTGAGGAGTCAAATATATAAGAGGCAATACAGAAAAGTGGAGGGGTGATGGAGTAACTGATGGGGAGGTTAAAGATGAAAATAAGAAAAATTATTAAAAGAATGTTACTTTAGAAGAGGACAATAAAAGAAAATGCTGTTGAACAGATATTGAATAAACATTTGTCCATCAAGAATTCCTATGAACCTAAAAAAAACAAAACAGAATTTTTTAAATGGAATTTCAGTTTGCTAGACTTTTGTAGACATAACAGAGAAGACATTAAACTTATTATTCAACTGTCACATGATATTTATCATTTGATAAATGTTAGAACACATCTGCTTAGGTTATCACTACCTAATGATTCTATAATTTCAAGTAATTATTGTACACTTGTACTGTGTTACGTAAATACAATGGTTTGACTGTCTGTGCATGCAATTATCTTTTTAGTAAATCATAACCTTGAGTTTAAATACTATTTGAATAGTTAAAATGAAGAAACGTGTTATCTGATATAAAAGGTTGTGCCCATTTTAAAAACGCTGTCTATTTTGATAAAAAGAAAGGGAAATATTAATTTCCGCACGAGTTATTTTGAATAGGATGCATCTGTTGGGGTGTATTACCTGACTGAAATATATAAATGTATGTAATTCTGTTCAAGGGAATTAACTCTACATCTTTTGTTTGCTCACCTGCATTGAGAACTAAATGAACAAAAAAGAGAAATTACACTTTATTACCTGTTTAATGCATTTTGCATCCATACATATAAAATATTTTTAGGTAAACCATGACTTGCACAATAATGTTTCAAGTTACTTGGAGACTGAACATTGCAGACAAAAGTCATAAATTTTGACAAGATATTTATTCACTTATGTGCATGTTTTAAATAAAAAATATTGAATAAAAAGTAGCCAAACTTTAGCAGCTGTATAAAGAAATATTGTAAATTATTTGTACAGCTTGCAGATAAGTTTTTTAAAATTAACGTATAGGGCTATAATGAGAATATTGAAGACACTGGAAAATTTCTATATCAAATACGAGAATGAAGTATCAACAATTTATTGAAAAAGTAAGAGGGATTAAATATTTTTATATACTTTTTTGGAAGCCAGTAGTTATGCAATGTGTTGAGGATGCCTTTTATTTTTTATGCTTTTTTTTAGTATAGCAAGCATTTTATTTTTAAGGAGGGGCAATCATTTTAGTGGGAGGGAGGGTGGAAAAATGGAGAGAAGCAGGAAAAAGGATTAAGATTGAGAGAGTAACTAAATCTGAGTCTATAGTAAAAATTGAAAATTAATGATCCTGATTTTATTTTTCAGATAAAGAATCATGATGGCTTTGTGTACTTGTGACAGAAGTCATTCTGAAAATCAGCAGTTAAACTGTGACAACTATTGTCTGAAACACTCGTAACTATGAATGGTATTGGATGTAAGCAAACGAAAGTGGGGTACAAGAAACAAATATATCTGAAGTAACGATGGAAAAAATGCTTTTATTCTTAGTATGTGTTATACATGTGGTTAGTGCAATGTCATCTTATAAAGTTGAAAAACAAATTCTAAAGGATGAAAATGGTTTGAATGGATCCATCACCCACTTTGTTTATGATAATTCCACGAAGATGTTTTATGTTGGTGCTGTCAATCGTATTTTCAAGTTGAGTCAATCGTTGGAAGTTCAACAACAACTAGTGACAGGCCCTGAACCAGACAATCACTTATGTACTGGATCTACATGTGCGAAAGAATTGACCGATAATTACAACAAAGTTTTACTCATTGAAACCAACACAAATGGAAATGATCGTCTTGTTGTGTGTGGCAGTATATTTCAAGGTTTTTGTGAATTTAGGGACTTACAAAATATAAGCAAAAATATGTCTAATAGAATGCATACAAACCTTGTAGCTAATTCAAAAAGTGATTCTACTGTTGGTTTGATTGTAAAGCAAAATCTGAATGAAAATATTTTATTCATTGGAGCATCTTACCCAATCAGTCTTCACTGCAAGGATGAAAATACTAAGAATGTGTTTTTTCTTAGACGTAAAGATATACCTGCTCTAAGTATGAGAAAACTTACTAGTGATGGAAGCGCCTTTTCATTGTATAAGGAAGCCTCATTTATTGAACAACAGCCTCCTTCTGCTCTCAAAATAATTTATGATAACATCAGTAAATATATAATTGATTATGTATCAGCTTTTTCAATTCAGGAATATACATATTTTTTATCTTATCAGCCATCTGATTTAATTCAAAACTGTGAAACCAATGCAAGCCCTAAACCCTCACAGTCTAGATTATCTCTCACCTGCAATAGAGATACTCACTTTTATTCATATATTGATATACCGCTTACTTGTGGAAATACTAGTACTACAAATTATAATATAGTGCGTGCTGGAAAAACTATTATACCTGGTCTTAATTTACTGAATAAACTTGGAATTAACAGTAACGACATAGAAAGCAAGGAAATTCTTGTCGCTCTGTTTGAAACTAGGCATAATGGAAAAACAGATTCTGCAGTTTGCATATACACAATTCATGAAATACAAGAGAAAATGAAGTTTAATATACAAGAATGTCAGAAAGGAAATAAAACAATGAAAGGAGAACACTTTGACGATGGTGCTACTTGTACACATCAGGTTTGTTTACATTATGAATTAAACCGATAGCAATTTAGTGTCATAATCAATAGAATTGAAGAATTTTCATTTTGGTGTATCGATTCATGTCACAAAAATCACTACATGCAGATACAGATTCCAAAAGCAAAGGAACAGCAACATGAAGCAAAAACTCTATAAATGTTTTATTCTGTGCAGCCTTAATATAGAATTGACAATCATTTCAATGCAGTCCAAACATCTGACAAAAATTCCTACACCTGACAAGACTGCATCCTTTAGTCATGTCAGTGTACTATTTGCTCTTAAAGTGATAGGAAACTTCAAATTAAAAAAAATATATGATGCATATGTTGTTATAAGGAAACGGTTAGTTTTTATTGTTGAATATACACATTTTTTAAATTCTTGAATTTGGCTTTTATTTAAATGAAATTGATTTTTTTTATAATTCTTTGCTTACCCACAGCCAACAATTCGTAGACATGTCTTCCGTATGCATTTACCTCAGTGTTCTTTTTTTGTAAAAATCTGGTGATCACAATACAAAAGTGCTAAATTGGCAAAGAGAGTCAACAACTGAGAACTATCCGTTATCGAAAGAAACTTTATCTTTTTGTAGCTGTCAATTGTGCTTAGCTGAATATCCATGCCTCTTTGTTGATTGTTTACAAATGGGTGACAATCTGTAAACTTCAACATCAAAACGCCACAATTATAATTAGCTGCCATATTTTCACAATAACACTAACTCAGTGAAATATTTTTTTGACGATCATACGAAATGGATGTGAAAAAAATATAAAATCACGCACAGAAGACTAAAATTTATGATATATACATGGATTGGTTCAAGAATTGAATTGAGTTAACTTTGACCAGTCAATCGTTTCATATGACTTTAAAACTCTACAATAAAGTTGTTTTATATGTGTACTCAAATATTTTATTTTTATTTTTACATAAGGGATCAGTAATAGGAAGTGGACCTACACTGTGCACTACCATGAAAAGTTATTACGGAGGAAGAATATCTGGAGTGATTGGTGCTCAAGTTCAACCTGCCATTGTCTTCCAAAATACTGCTTTGACTTCTGTTACACTTACCACAACATCTAACTTCACTGTAGCTTTCCTTGGTACATCAAATGGACATGTGAAAAAGGTAGCATTTCTTAGTAGTTTTATGTTTAATATTGCAATTATCACCTCAAAACTTCTAATGATACAATTTGAAATATTTGTTAGAAAATAACTTACACATTTCATAGGAGTAGGTTTGAAAACAACATACTAAGCACAACCCCTTAATTAAAATTTTGAACACAAACACACAGCATGCCAGACATAGGTATTGCTATCCAGTGGCAGAGTTAACTAATTGTATAAAACTAATATTTTAGAAGTTAGAAGACCTGGATGCTTCATACCTTGTATGTCGATACCTTATGTTATGAAGTTTCTGTCTATCATGTGTCCATTGTCATTGACCACATTTTCATTATTCACAGTAACTGCTTGAAAATGATTTATAGTCAATTTTTAACCATTTTTCGTAAATCTCCATGATCTTTTACAAAAATCTTCTCCTCTGAAACTACCGGGCCAAATTAATCCAAACTTGGCCACAATCATCTTTGGGGTATTAAGTTTAAAAAATGTGTCCGGTGAGTCGGTGACCCAGCATCAAACCAAGATGGCCGCCACAGCTAAAAATAGAACATGGAGGTTAAATGCAGTTTTTGGTTATTACTCAAAAACCAAAGCATTTAGAGCAAATCTGACAAGGGATAAAATTGTTTATCTGGTCAAGATCTATCTGCCCTGAAATTTTAAGATGAATGGGACAACCCGTTGTTGGGTTGCTGCCCCAGAATTGGTAATTTTAAGGAAATTTTGCTGTTTTTGGATATTATCTTGAATATTATTATGGATAGAGATAAACTGTAAATAGCAAAAATGTTCAGCAAAGTAAGATTTACAAATAAGTCATCAGAACCAAAATGGTCAGTTGACCCCTTTAGGAGTAATTGCCCTTTATAGTCAATTTTTAACCATTTTTCGTAATTCTTAGTTAACTTTTACAAAAATCTTCTCCTCTGAAACTACTGGGCCAAATTTTATCAAACATAGCTAGAATCATTATTAGGCTATTTAGTTTAAAACTTGTGTTTTGTGAGCGGGCAAACCAACCAAGATGGCCGCTACGGCTAAAAATAGAACATAGGGGTAAAATGCAGTTTTTGGCTTATAACTCAAAAACCAAAGCATTTAGAGCAAATCTGACAAGGAATTAAATTGGTTATCTGGTCAACATCTATCTGCCCTGAAATGTTTAGATGAATTGGACAACTCGTTGTTAGGTTGCTGCCCCTAAATTGGTAATTTTAAGGAAATTTTGCTGTTTTGGGTTTTTGATTATTATCTTGAATACTATTATAGTTAGAGAAAAACTGTAAACATCAGTCATCAATTTGGTAAATTTTTGTAATTTTTTACAAAACATTTTTCTTTGTGTAACTAAAGGGCCAAGTTTATTATAGATAGAGATATTTGTAAGTAGCAAGAATGTTCAGTAAAGTAAGATCTACTAACACATCACCATCATCAAAATTCAATTTTGTCATGAATCCATCTGTGTCCTTTGTTTAATACATGTATGCACTTAGACCAAGGTGAGCTACACAGGCTCTTAAGATCCTCTAGTTTCAGTATTTAAATCAATAGGTCAACTATTTGTTGTGTGGAATTTTTGTAAGGTGTTGCTGTACATGTCTGTCTGACAGAATTTAATTGTTACTGTTTATTGGTAGTGTTTGAAAGTATACCAATAAAGATGCATATATTTAAATGTTCCAAAAAATTATTTTAATGATACTGATTTTTTTATTGTTTTCTTTCAACTCTGTAAAGTATTAAATATTTGCAAGGATTTTTTTTATATTTTTTGCTAAATTATAAAATATTTCCTCTTGTAAACTTGATTTTTAATGAAGATCAGAACCAGGAACAAGAAAAACATGAAACACTCACTGATATGTTTGGATTCAGAAATATAGCAAAATAAACCACTTAATATTACTTCATTTACTAGAAAATGTTGCACTTCTGTTTTTCTTGACAAGGATATTAAATGCTAATGCACTAATTTCTTTTTTTCTTGACCAGGATGTTTATGGCAATGCATTAATTTCTATTTGCTACTTTGTAGATAGTGATAGAGAACAAGACTATGGCAAAAGAATATGACCAAGAGTTGGTCATAGACGAGGGAAGTCCTATTAACCAGGATACATTCTATGACTTTGACCATAGAAATCTGTATCTAACGAGTCAGAGATTGGTAGGTATTGTTGGCGTCACCTTTCATTCCTCTTTCTTTAAACCCATGATGTATCCTGAAGTCTGAACTCTCCAAAATTTGTTTTCCTTCGTCTTAGTTGATTTTACCAACTGTTTAGGGGCCAGCTGAAGAACCCCTCTGGGTGCTGGAATTTCTAGCTACATTAAAGACCTGGTACTGACCTTCTGCTGTTGTTTTTTCTATGGTCAGGTTGTTGTCTCTTTGACACATTCCCCCTTTCCATTCTGAATTTTATTTGAACAGATTTAATGCAGGAATAAGTCTACTTTTAAAGCCTGCACTTATCCAGAACAAATTGCCATAAAAAATTCTCAGCTTTTCCTTATTTTTAGTATTTTTTATAGAAACTATTAGGAGTAAACTTGTAACAATGGAAAGGTCACCAAAAGTTAAGTCGATCACATGCATAGACTGAATTCTTTCAATAGAAATCTCAGGTTTAAGAAATATTTGATTTGAAGTATATTATTGAACAGGTGATCAATTTGTGATGAATGTATATAATAAGGTAATATGGTATTCTTTTAAATGAGTCAGCAATCCAAAAGAGTCCAAACAATGTGTAGTTAAGCAACTATAAGTGACCATTCAGTCTTTCTAAAAGGAACATAACCCAAACTGTATAGTCCCATGTTTGTCTAGGTTTTTATATTGAATAAAAGCAATTCAAATGTGACATGTTTGATTTGCAAGCTAGTCTAACATATCTAAATGGTGTGCAGGTATGGTTTGTGTTTAACAATTGTTCAAAATGATAAAGTGTAGATATAACATTGTTTTATATGGTCCAATGAACTCATCATAGATACCAGGACTAAATTTTATATATACGCCAGACGTGCGTTTTGTCTACAAAAGACTTATCAGTGATGCTCAAATCCAAAAAAGTTTAAAAAAGCCAAATAAAGTACGAAGTTGAAGAGCAATTTATCTTTTGGCTTCTTTTGTTGGATGTTTCCTGTTACTATTGGAAGTAATTAACAATCATACTATTGTATATTTAACTTTAACAATGTAAGTTGTAATTTGTCATGACATTGTTTATTTATTTGTTAAGTCCTATGATTAGGAAGGAAGGAAAGGAGGAAGGACACAGATAAGGATAAGAAACTTTTATAGAGTACTCAATCATAGCTTGATAAGAATTTTGAGGATTGAAATTTACATAATGAATTTTAAAATGTGAAGTGGTGTTCATATTTAGGGCAGAAATTAAGTTGCTTCCCATTATTCAAAAAAGTCAATAAAAGTGGGTTAACTCTTGTTCTCTATGAGATGTCAACATCTAAAGGATACTTTATAAATAAGTTGATATTATTTTCCTTAAATAAATCTGTTTTGGAAGAAAGAAAATTCATTTCAGAAATAAATATGATTTCATCGTTAATTTTTTTCTTACAAGATCCTAATTATTTTATTGACAAGGTTTTTTTTCCAAGCCAAAATGGTACTTAGAATAGAATCATGTGCTACTTCTGATTGGATTATACAGGATTGGAACTACTTTCAATTGAAGGCTGATGCATTTAAGTTTAAAACATGCAAATTGTCATCAAAATATTTAAAAAAAAGTAGACTGAAATTCTGTATATATTAGGAGCCATAAGAAATGGTTTATTAAATGTAATTTAAATTAAAAAAAAATATATATATATTCCTGAATCAATCATATAGATTGGGATTATAACCCTTTCGCATTGTTTGCAATAATAAAGTCATCGCAATAATTTCGGAATTTACAGTGTATATCGATGTCGTCTGACGGTCAGTTTTGATATTAACTCTATCTCTTCATGGAACATTGTGATCTTATTATACAATCTAGAGATTCTACTTGAAATTTTAATTTCATTTAATACACAAATCTGAAACCAGTTGATTCTATCAAGAATTTCTCAAATTGTATGTGTGCATTGATTCTACAAATTTTGTTTACAGGTTGCTAAGGTACCTGTAGAAAATTGTGGACAGTATGCCAGTTGTACAACATGTTTAGCCAGTAAAGATCCATTTTGTGGTTGGTGCACCTTGGAAAACAGGTATTGTATGATTTTTTGAAAGATAATTTAAAATACAACCGATCTGTTCATTCTGTATCATTTATTAAATTACCATACTCCGTTTAAGGTGGTACCCAACACTTTCACTAAAATTAATTTGGCTCGTTTAATTTTCATAAAATTATGTCAAAATAAATACTTTAACAAAAATATAAGATTTTAAAATTTTTTGAACCAACCGTTTTGTAAGAAAATTACACTGGTTATATAGCAATGTGACAACCACCAAGCTTAATATTTCTTTTACAACACAACGTAATTAAAATGTTTAGCTGACTTTACAGAGTTATCTCCCTGTAGTGTTAGGTACCACCTTAAGAAGTTCAGCCTGCACAGTTTAACTTTCAATAGAATACTGTATTAGATGCTGCTTATGTTGAAGCTTATTATATACTATGAGATGTCGCTAAACACAAGCTAGCAAAACTATAGAATAAGATGGATTCATTAGGATATAACATCATTAGAGTCCAAGCAAGCTGACCAAAGATATTTCCTTTGCCTACACACTCAATTCATTTTGCTGTAAAAATGTCTTTGATATCTGGTTGAATTTCTACAGGATTTCTTAAGAACTGAAATTGTTCTGTTAGATCTCAATTATTGTTTGTTTTCCTGTTCAATGGGTGCATTAAGTGTTCTTGTTGTTTGAGTTTTCTTTGTTTTCAAATGAGGGTGTTAAACATGTTTGAAAAAATGGGAAATTATGTCTTATTTGCTGAGATATTGGAAAATGTAAGAAGTATATGCAGCAACAGATTAATCCAAAGGGTCAGACTGACAAATTAAACCATGTAATAAAAAAGTCAAAAGGCAAACAAATCAAAATCCTTGATTATCACTAGCATCATCATACACACATACTTCTGTTTAAAGACAAATATTCCGATCATTATATACCTCCATTGTTAAAGAAGAGCTAATAACTCAATCATGAAATAATATACTGTGAATTCATTATTATTCGTTGGATACCATTTTTCCAGGGTTTGTGGATACAAATGCACCACAAATTTAAATGTTCAACGAATTAAATATTTTATATGGCTTTGTGTGCAGTTTGAAAAAAAACCCAGAAATCAAATATCCACAAATATAAGTTTTCCTTGATCCACGAAAATTGATACCTACAAAAATAAATGAATCCACAGTACTCATCACTGAATATAAGTCAAGCCATTGGTTAAACTTTTTTTGTTGTTTTTTTTCATTTTGTCGCTGTCACTTATTTTATATGATTATTATAAACTAAAATTTTCTTTCTTTTTTCTCTGTTTTATATGATTATTTCTTATCCAATGATATGAATTTTAGATGTACTTTAAAATCAAACTGTTCCATGGCAGACCAAAGCTCAGATCGATGGAAAATTCTGACTGACTGCACTGCTATTGACAACATCTCTCCACCAATGGCGTCCTCAACAGAGGATATTACGGTAACTTAATGTTAACTTGTTTAATATGTGGGGGCTAGAGAAAGGTTCATTAAAAGTATTAAAACAAAAAACATGAACTGACAGAATGAATATTAGAGTGGTCTCTCTTTAACTGAAGAATAAAAAGGATCACACAATTGATACATTTCTCCATCAGATTAATGTTGCTTAAATTGTCAATAGTTGTATGCAATTTACTAGTATATGTAACTGATTAAACCCTGCTGATTATAATAATTTCACTGCTGAATGACATTATGTCAGATGCATTTACAATCCCACTTTAGTGCAGTATAAAATTTACACAACTAGAATTACAAGGAAATTATAGATATTTTGTTTAACAGATTCTACTGTCTATGAAATGATATGAATTTACACAAGTTAAATTTATTTTGACAAAATTTGAAGTTGTGACTATAAGAAACAATAAAGATATGCTGTTATAACTACAATTCTTGTGTTTCTTGAATTACACTTAAAATTGAGAATGGAAATGGGGAATGTGTCAAAGAGACAACAACCCGACCATAGAAAAAAACATCAGCAGAAGGTCACCAACAGGTCTTCAATGTAGCGAGAAATTCCTGCACCTGGAGGCATCCTTCAGCTGGCCCCTAAACAAATATATACTAGTTCAGTGATAATGAACGCCATACTAATTTCCAAATTGCACAAGAAACTAAAATTAAAATAATACAAGACTAACAAAGGCCAGAGGCTCCTGACTTGGGACAGGCGCAAAAATGCAGAGGGGTTAAACATGTTTGTGAGATCTCAACCCTCCCCATTCCTCTAGCCAATGTAGAAAAGAAAATGCATAACAATACGCACATTGAAATTCAGTTCAAGAGAAGTCCGAGTCTGATGTCAGAAGATGTAACCAAAGAAAATGTATACTTTTTAAAATAAGGCATTTATATGATTTCAGCTATACATGTCAATCATAGATATACCACGTGATTCAAACTATAGCTGTGTGTTTGACTTTGGTGACAAACAACAAGCCACTCCTGTTAATTCATGGAACTTTGGTATCAGCTGTAAAACTCCTCAGATATCTTCTCTTGGTGTAGACTTTGGACCTACAGGTTTGTTGAATACTTGAAGTTTCAACATTTTCATCTTGAACCCCTTTCACACTATGAATTATAAGCTTTTTTTTAATCGAACTAAATAAGACCAGTTAGTGTTCACATTATCGTTAATTATCATAATGATCTCTATCAGTCTAATCTAAACTACTGCGTTCACACTACTAGTAAAAATGCAATCGATCCTACCTTATTACTAGTAAACATTGTGTATAATGTGGATTCATTTTTATTTGTTGGATACCAATTTTCGTGGGTTTCATGAGTACAGGTGAACCACGAATTCATATTTCAGTTGACTTTGTATACAGATATTGGCAAAACCACAAATTCAAATATCCAAGAAGATATGCAAGTTTTCAGCAATCTACTAAAAATTGATACCCAGGAAAATAAATTAATCCACAGTAAATAAAAATGTTTAATTAATTGTATGTTTTAATACACTGATACATATACTTGAAAAAAAAATGAAGTAAGTGTTACTCTTGAATCACAAGATCAAATGTTCATACTTGGGTTCTTGGAGTTTTCATCAATTTGAAACAAAAAAACTGCAGCAAGAAAGTTACAACATGAGGAAATGCTGCAGTTCCAGAAAAGAAAAAAACCTGACAGAATAAAGAACACACAGATCTGGTTTACATTGGTGTAAATGTCCTTTTGCTTCTTCTCAACTTAGCACACTGCATTTAAGCAGCACACTGCATTTAAGCTAGAGATTTGAGAATAATTAAGAAATTATTGACAGCCGAAGTAATACTATACTCCTGAAAATTACAATATTGCTTTGAATTCAGATAAAGCATTAGGAATAGTTTATAAAATGCATTGCTTTGATATTGAAAATTTGTTTTCTTTTCAGGCAGCAAGAATGCCACATTGTCGATACGATCAGAAGAAACCAAGAAGCTATTTGTGTCAAGATACTTCACATTTTATAACTGTGAGAGTTTTTCAAGGTAGTACTAACATGAAATGTCCATAAATATTTATTATAAAAATTTAGAATTTGACAACTCTCTTCCTTTCTTCAGTTAAGTCCAATTTTTCAATAACTTGCAAACAGAAAAATATTTGTCTCACCGGTGATATTAAATTTATGGTGTTGAAAATATGTATATTTTATTTTGAATAGGGTGAATATTGGAGTTTTAAACAGATTCAGTTTAGTTTATATTATGTATGTGAAATGAAAAAAAAAATGTAAGGTATAATACAACCGTGAAGCATAATGCAAATCAGTAGTGTCCAATAAGCCCCATATGTATAGATTGTTATTGAAAGTGTGTGATTTAAAATGTATACTTGAACAAAACATTACTATATGGAAAAAATCAAACTGTATTTAAATTGGTAAGAACTTTGTATATCTTGCAACTGATTTTTGTTGAGCCCTCGTGAGAAATAGTGATACTACATTCACAAATATTAACTCTAGGTCAAAGTTTTCAAAATTTTAAGAACTTTCTTAATTTATCCTTGATTTCTACCAAACTTGGAGAGAAGCTTGATAATTATCATAAGATAGTATCCAGATAAAAAATTTGTAAAAAAAATACTTCTGCCAATTAACATTTATATAAGCATTTCATTCACTCTGTGAGGAAAGTTTTTAAAATTTTAGTAACTTTCATAAACTATCCTGGATTTCTACCAAACTTTGGTAGATGCTTGTTTATGATCAAAAGCTAGTATCTAGAAGAAACTTTTGTAAAAAATATTTCAGTTTTTTTTGTGGACTTTCATGTTAACTTTTCATATGGACTTAGTTTTTTCTTTCCAGTTAACATTACAGTCTGCAGGTATTAAAACATTTAGATTCATGAAGTAAGTGAAACACTGGGTTCTGCAGAGCCCTTACAAATTTTTAATGTTGTGAAGAAGGTATTAATGTGGGAGTGACCAGAATATTGACATTCTCTGAAGCTGATTCATTGTATTTTTTTTACATTTCAGTTGCACATCATGTACAGATAACAATTACGCTTGTGACTGGTGTGTCTATGAGAACAAGTGTACCTTTAGGACCAACCCTTGCAAAACTCAGACTATTTTTAGCCGTAATGTATGTATAAAGCACACATTTATATATGATGTGTATGTATGTTTGTCATGTTGGTGTTGTACTTTTGTCAGTATAAAGTTATGTGCACACAGATCCAATGTATAAATTATATGTGTTGTATTTTCATACTAACAGAACTTGTTTTAGACTTTAAGGTCCAATATTTTTCAACAATCCATAAATTACAAATACACATCTTTTTAGAAATTTATCAAATGTGTTTGTGATTGGTGAAGAATTAGAATATTAGTATATTTCATAAATTAAAACAATTTTATTTTTTTGTAATTTGTATATGCATCAGTATATGTTACATGTTTTTGTTTTCTATTTAGTTGTTTACATTTATAATATTGAAGAATTTTTTAGTTCTAAAAAATTTGAAAATGGACAATTAAGCAATAGTCCTATTGGACACAAACAAGTATAAGATGTAAGAATCTCAAATTTGAAGGACATAAGCCAAAACCTGAATTTTTCCTGATAAATGAAAACATTATGTAAATAATTTAAAGATTGGGGCAAGGCTATTTTTAGCAGGAAGCAAATTATGAGTATAATTTTGTTTCAAACCGTTCACAGATATTTGAATATGATCCCGCTAACCATACCGAAGCTAACTACACAGTCGTAAGTTTCTGCATAATAGAGCATTTATAGTATACTCTGCACACAGGGATTTGGTGTTAATTTCACTCGTATGTTTCTAGACGAGATGAACAAAAAGGAATGTTTCATCAATTTTGATTTGAATTGTGTAAAATT